>NC_060120.1:1126303267-1127517984 GCF_021461395.2 Schistocerca americana | reverse complement strand
TTGGCGAAGAAACACAGAAATTGCATAGGAATTATATAGAAAAGGTAGAAGGCCGACTTAAGTACAAGAAGACAGTCTCTTCCTACTGTCTATGTTTTGAACCATTCCTGTGACACTAGTTATAGATTCCGATGCTTCACTTCAGGTTTACTGTATCCCTCTGACCTTCTTATTGACGATGAAACACAGAAATTGCATTGGAATTAAATACAAAATGCACAATGCCGACTTAAGTACAAGAAGACTGACTCTTCCCACTGTCTATGCTTTGAACCATTCCTGTGACACTAGTTATAGATTCCGATGCTTCACTTTAGGTTTACTGTATCCCTTTTACCATCTTATTGACGATGAAACATAGAAATTTCATCGGAATTAAGTACAAAAGGCACAATGCCGACTTAAGTACAAGAAGACTGACTCTTCCCACAGTCTATGCTTTGAACCATTCCTGTTACACTAGTTATAGATTCCGATGCTTCACTTCAGGTTTACTGTATCCCTTGAACCTTCTTATTGACGATGAAACACAGAAATTGCATCGTAATTAAATACAAAAGGCACAATGCCGACTTAAGTACAAGAAGACTGACCCTACTTACTGTCTATGTTTTGAACCATTCCTGTGACACCAGTTATTGATTCCGATGCTTCACTTCAGGTTGACTGTATCCGTTGGACATTCTTATTGACGATGAAACACAGAAATTGCATCGGAATTAAATACAAAAGGCACAATGCCAACTTAAGTACAAGAAGACTGACCCTACTTACCGACTATACTTTAAACCATACCTGTGACACTAGTTATAGACTCTGATGCTTCACTTCAGGTTTACTGTATCCCTTGGACCCTCATATTGAAGATGAAACACAGAAATTGCATAGGAATTAAATAGAAAAGGCACAATGCCGACTTAAGTGAAAGAACAATGTCTCCTCCTTCTGTCTATGTTTTGAACCATTCCTGTGACACTAGTTATAGATTCCGATGCTTCACTTCAGGTTTACTGTATCCCTCTGACCTTCTTATTGACGATGAAACACAGAAATTGCATCGGAATTAAATACAAGAGGCACAATGCCGACTTAAGTACAAGAAGACTGACTCTTCCCACTGTCTATCCTTTGAACCATTCCTGTTACACTAGTTATAGATTCCGATGCATCACTTCAGGTTTACTGTATCCCTTGGACCTTCTTATTGACGATGAAACACAAAAATTGCATCGGAAATAAATACAAAAGGCACAATGCCGACTTATGTACAAGAAGACTGACTCTTCTTACTGACTATGTTTTGATCCATTCCTGTGACACTAGTTATAGACTCTGATGCTTCACTTCAAGTTTACTGTATCCTTTGGACCTTCTTATTAAAGATGAATCACAGAAATTGCATCGGAATTAAATGCAAAAGGCACAATGCCGACGACAGTACAAGAAGACTGACTCTTCTTACTGTCTATCTTTTGAACCATTCCTGTAACACTAGTTATAGATTCCGGTGCTTCACTTCAGGTTTACTGTATCCCTTGGACCTTCCTATTGACGATTAAACACAGAAATTGCATCGGAATTAAATACAAAAGGCACAATGCTGACTTAAGTACAAGAATACTGACTCCTCTTACTGACTATGTTTTGAACCATTCCTGTCACACTAGTTATAGATTCCGATGCTTGACTTCAGATTTACTGTATCCCTCTGACCTTCTTTTTAACGATGAAACACATAAATTGCATCGGAATTAAATACTAAAGGCACAATACCGAATTAAGTACAGGAAGACTGACTCTTCTTACTGTCGATGTTTTGAACCATTCCTGTGACAGTAGTTATAGATTCCGATGCTTCACTCCAGGTTTACTGTATCCCTTGGACCTTCTCATTGACGATGAAACACAGAAATTGCATCGGAATTAAATAAAAAAGGCACAATGCCGACTTCAGTACACGAAGACTGACCCTACTTACTGTCTATGTTTGAACCATTCCTGTGACACTAGTTATAGATTCCGATGCTTCACTCCAGATTTACTATATCCATTGGACCTTCTTATTGGCGAAGAAACACAGAAATTGCATAGGAATTATATAGAAAAGGTAGAAGGCCGACTTAAGTACAAGAAGACAGTCTCTTCCTACTGTCTATGTTTTGAACCATTCCTGTGACACTAGTTATAGATTCCGATGCTTCACTTCAGGTTTACTGTATCCCTCTGACCTTCTTATTGACGATGAAACACAGAAATTGCATTGGAATTAAATACAAAATGCACAATGCCGACTTAAGTACAAGAAGACTGACTCTTCCCACTGTCTATGCTTTGAACCATTCCTGTTACACTAGTTATAGATTCCGATGCTTCACTTCAGGTTTACTGTATCCCTTTTACCATCTTATTGACGATGAAACATAGAAATTTCATCGGAATTAAATACAAAAGGCACAATGCCGACTTAAGTACAAGAAGACTGACTCTTCCCACAGTCTATGCTTTGAACCATTCCTGTTACACTAGTTATAGATTCCGATGCTTCACTTCAGGTTTACTGTATCCCTTGAACCTTCTTATTGACGATGAAACACAGAAATTGCATCGGAATTAAATACAAAAGGCACAATGCCGACTTAAGTACAAGAAGACTGACCTTACTTACTGTCTATGTTTTGAACCATTCCTGTGACACCAGTTATTGATTCCGATGCTTCACTCCAGGTTTACTATATCCCTTGGACCTTCTTATTGACGATGAAACATAGAAATTGCATAGGAATTAAATAGAAAAGGCACAATGCCGACTTAAGTGAAAGAACAATGTCTCCTCCTACTGTCTATGTTTTGAACCATTCCTGTGACACTAGTTATAGATTCCGATGCTTCACTTCAGGTTTACTGTATCCCTCTGACCTTCTTATTGACGATGAAACACAGAAATTGCATCGGAATTAAATACAAGAGGCACAATGCCGACTTAAGTACAAGAAGACTGACTCTTCCCACTGTCTATCCTTTGAACCATTCCTGTTACACTAGTTATAGATTCCGATGCATCACTTCAGGTTTACTGTATCCCTTGGACATTCTTATTGACGATGAAACACAGAAATTGCATCGGAATTAAATACAAAAGGCACAATGCCAACTTAAGTACAAGAAGACTGACCCTACTTACCGACTTTATTTTGAACCATACCTGTGACACTAGTTATAGACTCTGATGCTTCACTTCAGGTTTACTGTATCCCTTGGACCCTCATATTGAAGATGAAACACAGAAATTGCATCGGAATTAAATAAAAAGGGCACAATGCCGACTTAAGTACAAGAAGACTGACCCTACTTACTGTCTATGTATTGAACCATTCCTGTGACACTAGCGACAGATTCCGATGCTTCACTCCAGGTTTACTATATCCCATGGACCTTCTTATTGACGATGAAACACAGAAATTGCATCGGAATTAAATACAAAAGGCACAATGGCGACTTAAGTACAAGAAGACTGACTCTTCTTGCTGACTATGATTTGAACCATTCATGTGACACTAGTAATAGATTCCGGTGCTTTACTTCAGGTTTACTGTATCCCTTGGACCTTCTTAATGAAGATGAAACACAGAAATTGCATCGGAAAAAAATACAAAAGGCACAATGCCGACTTAAGTACAAGTAGACTGACTCTTCTTGCTGTCGATGTTTTGCACCATTCCTGTGACAGTAGTTATAGATTCCGATGCTTCACTCCAGGTTTACTGTATCCCTTGGACCTTCTTATTGACGATGAAACACAGAAATTGCATCGGAATTCAATAAAAAAGGCACAATGCCGACTTAAGTACACGAAGACTGACTGTTCTTGCTGTCGATGTTTTGAACCGTTCCTGTGACAGTAGTTATAGACTCTGATGCTTCACTTCAGGTATACTGTATCCCTTGGACCTTCATATTGAAGATGAAACATAGAAATTGCATCGGAATTAAATACAAAAGTCACAATGCCGACTTGAGTACAAGAATACTGACTCTACTTACTGTCTAGGTTTTCATCTATCCCTGTGACACTAGTTATAGATTCCGATGTTTAACTCCAGGTTTACTGTGTCCCTTGGACCTTCTTATTGACGATGAAACACATAAATTGCATCGGAATTAAATAAAAAAGGCACATTGCCGACTTAAGTACAAGAAGACTGACTCTTCTTACCGACTATGATTTGAACCATTCCTGTGACACTAGTTATAGATTCAGATGCTTCACTCCAGGTTTACTGTATCCCTTGGACCTCCTTATTGTCGAAGAAACACAGAAATTGCATCGGAATTAAATACAAAGGGCACAATGCCGACTTAAGTACAAGAAGACTGACTCTTCTTACTGACTATGCTTTGAACGATTCCTGTGACACGAGTTATAGATTACGGTGCTTCACTTCAGGTTTACTGTATCCCTTGGACCTTCTTATTGACGATGAAACACAGAAATTGCATCGGAATTAAATGCAAAAGGCACAATGCCGACTTAAGTACAAGAATACTGACTCTTCTTACTGTCTATGTTTTAAACCATCCCTGTGTCACTAGTTATAAATTCCGATGCTTCACTCCAGGTTTACTGTATCCCTTGGACCTTCTTGTTGACGATGAAACACAGGACGTGCTTCGGAGTTAAATGCAAAAGGCACAATGCCGACGAAAGTACAAGAAGACTGACTCTTCTTACTGTCTATCTTTTGAACCATTCCTGTAACACTAGTTATAGATTCCGGTGCTTCACTTCAGGTTTACTGTTTCCCTTGGACCTTCTTATTGACGATGAAACACAGGAATTGCATCGGAATTAAATACAAAAAGCACAATGCCGACTTAAGTACAAGAATACTGACTCTTCTTACTGTCTATGTTTTTGAACCATCCCTGTGACACTAGTTATAGATTCCGATGCTTAAGTCCAGGTTTACTGTATCCCTTGTTCCTTCTTATTGACGATGAAACACAGAAATAGCATCGGAATTAAATACAAAAGGCACAATGCCGACTTAAGTACAAGAAGACTGACTCTTCTTACTGACTATGTTTTGATTCATTCCTGTGTCACTAGTTATAGATTCCGATGCTTCACTCCAGGTTTACTGTATCCCTTGGACCTTCTTATTGACGATAAAACACAAAAATTGCATCGGAATTAAATACAAAAGGCACAATGCCGACTTAAGTACAAGAAGACTGACTCTTCTTACCGACTATGATTTGAACCATTCCTGTGACACTAGTTATAGATTCTGATGCTTCACTCCAGGTTTACTGTATCCCTTGGAACTCCTTATTGTCGAAGAAACACAGAAATGGCATCGGAATTTAATACAAAGGGCACAATGCCGACTTAAGTACAAGAAGACTGACGCTTCTTACTGACTATGCTTTGAACCATTCCTGTGACACGACTTATAGATTACGGTGCTTCACTTCAGGTTTACTGTATCCCTTGGACCTTCATATTGACGATGAAACACAGAAATTGCATCGGAATTAAATGCAAAAGAAACAATGCCGACTTAAGTACAAGAATACTGACTCTTCTTACTGTCTATGTTTTAAACCATCCCTGTGTCACTAGTTATAAATTCCGATGCTTCACTCCAGGTTTACTGTATCCCTTGGACCTTCTTGTTGACGATGAAACACAGAACGTGCTTCGGAATTAAATACAAAAGGCACAATGCCGACTTAAGTACAAGAAGACTGACTCCTCTAACTGACTACGTTTTGAACCATTCCTGTCACACTAGTTATAGATTCCGATGCTTGACTTCAGATTTACTGTATCCCTCTGACCTTCTTTTTAACGATGAAATACATAAATTGCGTCGGAATTAAATTAAAAAGGCACAATACCGAATTAAGTACAGGAAGACTGACTCTTCTTACCGTCGATGTTTTGAACCATTCCTGTGACAGTAGTTATAGATTCCGATGCTTCACTCCAGGTTTACTGTATCCCTTGGACCTTCTCATTGACGATGAAACACAGAAATTGTATCATAATCAAATAAAAAAAGCACAATGCCGACTTAAGTACACGAAGACTGACCCTACTTACTGTCTACGTTTTGAACCATTCCTGTGACACTAGTTATAGATTCCGATGCTTCACTCCAGGTTTACTATATCCATTGGACCTTCTTATTGACGAAGAAACACAGAAATTGCATAGGAATTATATAGAAAAGGTAGAAGGCCGACTTAAGTACAAGAAGACAGTCTCTTCCTACTGACTATGTTTTGAACCATTCCTGTGACACTAGTTATAGATTCCGATGCTTCACTTCAGGTTTACTGTATCCCTCTGACCTTCCTATTGACGATGAAACACAGAAATTGCATTGGAATTAAATACAAAATGCACAATGCCGACTTAAGTACAAGAAGACTGACTCTTCCCACTGTCTATGCTTTGAACCATTCCTGTTACACTAGTTATAGATTCCGATGCTTCACTTCAGGTTTACTGTATCCCTCTTACCTTGTTATTGACGATGAAACATAGAAATTGCATCGAAATTAAATACAAAAGGCACAATGCCGACTTAAGTACAAGAAAACAGACTGTTCCCACAGTCTATGCTTTGAACCATTCCTGTTACACTAGTTATAGACTCTGATGCTTCACTTCAAGTTTACTGTATCCTTTGGACCTTCTTATTGAAGATGAAACACAGAAATTGCATTGGAATTAAATGCAAAAGGCACAATGCCGACGAAAGTACAAGAAGACTGACTCTTCTGACTGTCTATCTTTTGAACCATTCCTGTAACACTAGTTATAGATTCCGGTGCTTCACTTCAGGTTTACTGTTTCCCTTGGACCTTCTTATTGACGATGAAACACAGAAATTGCATCGGAATTAAATACAAAAGGCACAATGCTGACTTAAGTACAAGAATACTGACTCCTCCCACTGCCTATGCTTTGAACCATTCCTGTTATACTAGTTATAGATTCCGATGCTTCACTTTAGGTTTGCTGTATCCCTTGGAGATTCTTATTGACGATGAAACACAGAAATTGCATCGGAATTAAATACAAAAGGCACAATGCCGACTTAAGTACAAGAAGACTGACCCTACTTACTGACTATGTTGAACCATACCTGTGACATTAGTTACAGACTCTGATGCTTCACTTCAGGTTTACTGTATCCCTTTCACCTTCATATTGAAGATGAAACACAGAAATTACATCGGAATTAAATAAAAAGGGCACAATGCCGACCTAAGTACAAGAAGACTGACCCTACTTACTGTCTATGTATTGAACCATTCCTGTGACACTAGCGACAGATTCCGATGCTTCACTCCAGGTTTACTATATCCCATGGACCTTATTATTGACGATGAAACACAGAATTTGCATAGGAATTAAATAGAAAAGGCACAATGCCGACTTAAGTACAAGAAGACTCTCTCTTCCTACTGTCTATGTTTTGAACCATTCCTGTGACACTAGTTATAGTTTCCGATGCTTCACTTCAGGTTTACTGTATCCCTCTGACCTTCTTATTGAAGATGAAACACAGAAATTGCATCGGAATTAAATGCAAAAGGCACAATGCGGACTTAAGTACAAGAAAACTGACTCTTCTGACTGACTATGTTTTGAACCATTCCTGTGACACTAGTTATAGATTCCGATGCTTCACTCCAGGTTTACTGTCTCCCTTGGACCTCCTTCTTGACGAAGAAACACAGAAATTGAATCGGAATTAAATACAAAAGGCACAATGCCGACTTAAGTACAAGAAGACTGACTCATCTTACTGACTATGCTTTGAACCATTATTGTGACACTAGTTATAGATTCCGGTGCTTCACTTCAAGTTTACTGTATCCCTTGGACCTTCTTATTGACGATGAAACACAGAAATTGCATCGGAATCAAATACAAAAGGCACAATGCCGACTTAAGTACAAGAAGGCTTTGTCTTCTTACTGACTATGTTTTGAACCATTGCTGTGACACTAGTTATAGATTCCGATGCTTCACTCCTGGTTTACTGTATCCCTTGGACCTTCTTATTGAAATGATGAAACACAGAAAATGCATCGCAATTAAATAAAAAAGGCACAATGCCGACTTAAGTACAAGAAGACTGACCCTACATACTGTCTATGGTTTGAACCATTCCTGTGCCACTAGTTATAGATTCCGATGCTTCACTCCAGGTTTACTATATCCCTTGGTCCTTCTTATTGACGATGAAACACAGAAATTGCATAGGAATTAAATTAAAAAGGCACAATGCCGACTTCAGTACACGAAGACTGAATCTACTTACTGTCTATGTTTGAACCATTCCTGTGACACTAGTTATAGATTCCGATGCTTCACTCCAGATTTACTATATCCATTGGACCTTCTTATTGGCGAAGAAACACAGAAATTGCATAGGAATTATATAGAAAAGGTAGAAGGCCGACTTAAGTACAAGAAGACAGTCTCTTCCTACTGTCTATGTTTTGAACCATTCCTGTGACACTAGTTATAGATTCCGATGCTTCACTTCAGGTTTACTGTATCCCTTCTACCATCTTATTGACGATGAAACACAGAAATTGCATCGGAATTAAATACAAAAGGCACAATGCTGACTTAAGTACAAGAATACTGACTCCTCCCACTGTCTATGCCTTGAACCATTCCTGTTACACTAGTTATAGATTCCGATGCTTCACTTCAGGTTGACTGTATCCCTTGGACATTCTTATTGACGATGAAACACAGAAATTGCATCGGAATTAAATACAAAAGGCACAATGCCGACTTAAGTACAAGAAGACTGACCCTACTTACCGACTATATTTTGAACCACACCTGTGACACTAGTTATAGACTCTGATGCTTCACTTCAGGTTTACTGTATCCCTTGGACACTCATATTGAAGATGAAACACAGAAATGGCATCGGAATTAAATATAAAGGGCACAATGCCGACTTAAGTACAAGAAGACTGACCCTACTTACTGTGTATGTATTAAACCATTCCTGTGACACTAGCGACAGATTCCGATGATTCACTCCAGGTTTACTATATCCCATGGACCTTCTTATTGACGATGAAACACAGAAATTGCATCGGAATTAAATACAAAAGGCACAATGGCGACTTAAGTACAAGAAGACTGACTCTTCTTGCTGACTATGATTTGAACCATTCATGTGACACTAGTAATAGATTCCGGTGCTTCACTTCAGGTTTACTGTATCCCTTGGACCTTCTTAATGAAGATGAAACACAGAAATTGCATCGGAAAAAAATACAAAAGGCACAATGCCGACTTAAGTACAAGAAGACTGACTCTTCTTGCTGTCGATGTTTTGCACCATTCCTGTGACAGTAGTTATAGATTCCGATGCTTCACTCCAGGTTTACTGTATCCCTTGGACCTTCTTATTGACGATGAAACACAGAAATTGCATCGGAATTCAATAAAAAAGGCACAATGCCGACTTAAGTACACGAAGACTGACTGTTCTTGCTGTCGATGTTTTGAACCGTTCCTGTGACAGTAGTTATAGACTCTGATGCTTCACTTCAGGTTTACTGTATCCCTTGGACCTTCATATTGAAGATGAAACATAGAAATTGCATCGCAATTAAATACAAAAGGCACAATGCCGACTTGAGTACAAGAATACTGACTCTTCTTACTGTCTAGGTTTTCATCCATCCCTGTGACACTAGTTATAGATTCCGATGTTTAACTCCAGGTTTACTGTGTCCCTTGGACCTTCTTATTGACGATGAAACACATAAATTGCATCGGAATTAAATAAAAAAGGCACATTGCCGACTTAAGTACAAGAAGGCTGACACTTCCTACTGTCTATGTTTTCATTCATTCCTGTGACAATAGTTATAGATTCCGATGCTTCACTCCAGGTTTACTGTATGCCTTGGACCTTCTTATTGACGATGAAACACAGAAATTGCATCGCAATTAAATACAAAAGGCACAATGCGGACTTAAGTACAAGAAGACTGACTCTTCTTACTGACTATGGTTTGAACCATTCACGTGACACTAGTTATGGATTCTGATGCTACACTTCAGGTTTGGTGTATCCCTTGGAAATTCTTATTGACGATGAAACACAGAAATTGCATCGGAATTAAATACAAAAGGCACAATGGCAACTTAAGTACAAGAAGACTGACTCTTCTTACTGACTATGATTTGAACCATTCACGTGACACTAGTTATTGATTCCGTCGCCTCACTTCAGGTTTACTGTATCCCCTGGACCTTCTTCTTGAAGATGAAACACAGAAATTGCATCGGAAATAAATACAAAAGGCACAATGCCGACTTAAGTACAAGAAGACTGACTCTTCTTACTGACTATGTTTGAACCATTCCTGTGACACTAGTTATAGATTCTGATGCTACACTTCAGGTTTAGTGTATCCCTTGGACCTTCATATTGAAGATGAAACACAGAAATTGCATCAGAATTAAATACAAAAGGCACAATGCCGACTTAAGTACAAGAATACTGACTCTTCTTACTGTCTATGTTTTTGAACTATCCCTGTGACACTAGTTATAGATTCCGATGCTTAAGTCCAGGTTTACTGTAGCTTTTGGACCTTCTTATTGACGATGAAACACAGAAATAGCTTCGGAATTAAATACAAAAGGCACAATGCCGACTTAAGTACAAGAAGACTGACTCTTCTTACTGACTATGTTTTGATTCATTCCTGTGACACTAGTTATAGATTCCGATGCTTCACTCCAGGTTTACTGTATCCCTTGGACCTTCTTATTGACGATGAAACACAAAAATTGCATCGGAATTAAATACAAAAGGCACAATGCCGACTTAAGTACAAGAAGACTGACTCTTCTTACCGACTATGATTGGAACTATTCCTGTGACACTAGTTATAGATTCTGATGCTTCACTCCAGGTTTACTGTATCCCTTGGACCTCCTTATTGTCGAAGAAACACAGAAATTGCATCGGAATTAAATACAAAGGGCACAATGCCGACTTAAGTACAAGAAGACTGACTCTTCTTACTGACTATGCTTTGAACCATTCCTGTGACACGACTTATAGATTACGGTGCTTCACTTCAGGTTTACTGTATCCCTTGGACCTTCTTATTGACGATGAAACACAGAAATTGCATCGGAATTAAATGCAAAAGGCACAATGCCGACTTAAGTACAAGAATACTGACTCTTCTTACTGTCTATGTTTTAAACCATCCCTGTGTCACTAGTTATAAATTCCGATGCTTCACTCCAGGTTTACTGTATCCCTTGGACCATCTTGTTGACGATGAAACACAGAACGTGCTTCGGAATTAAATACAAAAGGCACAATGCCGACTTAAGTACAAGAAGACTGACTCCTCTAACTGACTATGTTTTGAACCATTCCTGTGACATTAGTTATAGATTCCGATGATTCACTCCAGGTTTACTATATCCATTGGACCTTCTTATTGACGAAGAAACACAGAAATTGCATAGGAATTATATAGAAAAGGTAGAAGGCCGACTTAAGTACAAGAAGACAGTCTCTTCCTACTGTCTATGTTTTGAACCATTCCTGTGACACTAGTTATAGATTCCGATGCTTCACTTCAGGTTTACTGTATCCCTCTGACCTTCTTATTGACGATGAAACACAGAAATTGCATCGGAATTAAATTCAAAAGGCACAATGCCGACTTAAGTACAAGAAGACTGACTCTTCCCACTGTCTATGCTTTGAACCATTCCTGTTACACTAGTTATAGACTCTGATGCTTCACTTCAAGTTTACTGTATCCTTTGGACCTTCTTATTGACGATGAAACACAGAACTTGAATCGGAATTAAATAAAAAGGGCACAATGCCGACTTAAGTACAAGAAGACTGACCCTACTTACTGTCTATGTATTGAACCATTCCTGTGACACTAGCGACAGATTCCGATGCTTCACTCCAGGTTTACTATATCCCATGGACCTTCTTATTGACGATGAAACACAGAAATTGCATAGGAATTAAATAGAAAAGGCACAATGCCGACTTAAGTACAAGACGACTCTCTCTTTATACTGTCTATGTTTTGAACCATTCCTGTGACACTAGTTATAGTTTCCGATGCTTCACTTCATGTTTACTGTATCCCTCTGACCTTCTTATTGACGATGAAACACAGAAATTGCATCGGAAATAAATTCAAAAGGCACAATGCCGACTTAAGTACAAGAAGACTGACTCTTCCCACTGTCTATGCTTTGAACCATTCCTGTTACACTAGTTATAGATTCCGATGCATCACTTCAGGTTTACTGTATCCCTTGGACCTTCTTATTGACGATGAAACAAAAAAATTGCTTCGTAATTAAATACAAAAGGCACAATGCCGAATTATGTACAAGAAGACTGACTCTTCTTACTGACTATGTTTTGATCCATTTCTGTGACACTAGTTACAGACTCTGATGCTTCACTTCAAGTTTACTGTATCCTTTGGACCTTCTTAATGAAGATGAAACACAGAAATTGCATCGGAATTAAATGCAAAAGGCACAATGCGGACTTAAGTACAAGAAGACTAACTCTTCTGACTGACTATGTTTTGAACCATTCCTGTGACACTAGTTATAAATTCCGATGCTTCACTCTAGGTTTACTGTCTCCTTTGGACCTCCTTCTTGACGAAGAAACACAGAAATTGAATCGGAATCAAATACAAAAGGCACAATGCCGATATAAGTACAAGAAGGCTTTGTCTTCTTACTGACTATGTTTTGAACCATTGCTGTGACACTAGTTATAGATTCCGATGCTTCACTCCTGGTTTACTGTATCCCTTGGACCTTCTTATTGAAATGATGAAACACAGAAATTGCATCGCAATTAAATAAAAAAGGCACAATGCCGACTTAAGTACAAGAAGACTGACCCTACTTACTGTCTATGGTTTGAACCATTCCTGTGCCACTAGTTATAGATTCCGATGCTTCACTCCAGGTTTACTATATCCCTTGGACCTTCTTATTGACGATGAAACACAGAAATTGCATAGGAATTAAATAGAAAAGGCACAATGCCGACTTAGGTACAAGAAGACTGACCCTACTTACTGTCTATGCTTTGAACCATTCCTGTGCCACTAGTTATAGATTCCGATGCTTCACTCCAAGTTTACTATATCCCTTGGACCTTCTTATTGACGATGAAACACAGAAATTACATCGGAATTAAATACAAGAGGCACAATGCCGACTTAAGTACAAGAAGACTGACCATACTCACTGATTATGTTTTGAACCATTCATGTGACTCTAGTTATTGATTCCGATCCTTCACTCCAGGGTTACTATATCCCTTGGACCTTCTTATTGACGATGAAACATAGAAATTGCATCGGAATTAAATACAAAAGGCACATTGCCGACTTAAGTGCACGAAGACTGACTCTTCTTACTGACTATGCTTTGAACCATTCCTGTGACACTAGGTATAGACTCTGATGCTTCACTTCAGGTTTACTGTATCCCTTGGACCTTCATATAGAAGATGAAACACAGAAATTGCATCGGAATTAAATAAAAAAAGCGCAATGACGACTTAAGTACAAGAAGACTGACCCTACTTAATCTCTATGTTTTGAACCATTCCTTTGACACTAGCTATAGATTCTGATGCTTCACTCCTGGTTTTTCTATATTCCAATGACCTTCTTATTGACGATGAAACACAGAAATTGCATAGGAATTAAATAGAAAAGGCACAATGCTGACTTAAGTACAAGAAGACTGTCTCTTCCTACTGTCTATGTTTTGAACCGTTCCTGTGACACTAGTTATAGATTCCGATGCTTCACTTTAGGTTTACTGTATCCCTCTGACCTTCTTATTGACGATGAAACACAGAAATTGCATCGGAATTAAATACAAAAGGCACAATGCCGACTTAAGTACAAGAAGACTAACCCTACTTACTGACTATGTTTTGAACCATACCTGTGACATTAGTTATAGACTCTGATGCTTCACTTCAGGTTTACTGTATCCCATTTACCTTCATATTGAAGATGAAACACAGAAATTGCATCGGAATTAAATAAAAAGGGCACAATGCCGACTTAAGTACAAGAAGACTGACCCTACTTACTGTCTATGTATTGAACCATTCCTGTGACACTAGCGACAGATTCCGATGCTTCACTCCAGGTTTACTATATCCCATGGACCTTCTTATTGACGATGAAACACAGAAATTGCATAGGAATTAAATAGAAAAGGCACAATGCCGACTTAACTACAAGAAGACTCTCTCTTCCTACTGTCTATGTTTTGAACCATTCCTGTGACACTAGTTATAGTTTCCGATGCTTCACTTCATGTTTACTGTATCCCTCTGACCTTCTTATTGACGATGAAACACAGAAATTGCATCGGAATTAAATACAAAAGGCACAATGCCGACTTATGTACAAGAAGACTGACTCTTCTTACTGACTATGTTTTGATCCATTTCTGTGACACTAGTTACAGACTCTGATGCTTCACTTCAAGTTTACTGTATCCTTTGGACCTTCTTATTGAAGATGAAACACAGAAATTGCATCGCAATTAAATGCAAAAGGCACAATGCGGACTTAAGTACAAGAAGACTGACTCTTCTTACTGACTGTGCTTTGAACCATTCCTGTGACACTAGTTATAAATTCCTATGCTTCACTCTAGGTTTACTGTCTCCCTTGGACCTCCTTCTTGACGAAGAAACACAGAAATTGAATCGGAATCAAATACAAAAGGCACAATGCCGACTTAAGTACAAGAAGGCTTTGTCTTCTTACTGACTATGTTTTGAACCATTGCTGTGACACTAGTTATAGATTCCGATGCTTCACTCCTGGTTTACTGTATCCCTTGGACCTTCTTATTGAAATGATGAAACACAGAAATTGCATCGCAATTAAATAAAAAAGGAACAATGCCGACTTAAGTACAAGAGGACTGACCCTACTTACTGTCTATGGTTTCAACCATTCCTGTGCCACTAGTTATAGATTCCGATGCTTCACTCCAGGTTTACTATACTCTTTGGACCTTCTTATTGACGATGAAACACAGAAATTGCATAGGAATTAAATAGAAAAGGCACAATGCCGACTTAGGTACAAGAAGACTGACCCTACTTACTGTCTATGCTTTGAACCATTCCTGTGCCACTAGTTATAGATTCCGATGCTTCACTCCAAGTTTACTATATCCCATGGACCTTCTTATTGACGATGAAACACAGAAATTACATCGGAATTAAATACAAAAGGCACAATGCCGACTTAAGTACAAGAAGACTGACCATACTCACTGATTATGTTTTGAACCATTCATGTGACTCTAGTTATTGATTCCGATCCTTCACTCCAGGGTTACTATATCCCTTGGACCTTCTTATTGACGATGAAACATAGAAATTGCATCGGAATTAAATACAAAAGGCACATTGCCGACTTAAGTGCACGAAGACTGACTCTTCTTACTGACTGTGCTTTGAACCATTCCTGTGACACTAGGTATAGACTCTGATGCTTCACTTCAGGTTTACTGTATCCCTTGGACCTTCATATAGAAGATGAAACACAGAAATTGCATCGGAATTAAATAAAAAAAGCACAATGACGACTTAAGTACAAGAAGAGTGACCCTACTTAATCTCTATGTTTTGAACCATTCCTTTGACACTAGCTATAGATTCTGATGCTTCACTCCTGGTTTTTCTATATTCCAATGACCTTCTTATTGACGATGAAACACAGAAATTGCATAGGAATTAAATAGAAAAGGCACAATGCTGACTTAAGTACAAGAAGACTGTCTCTTCCTACTGTCTATGTTTTGAACCGTTCCTGTGACACTAGTTATAGATTCCGATGCTTCACTTTAGGTTTACTGTATCCCTCTGACCTTCTTATTGACGATGAAACACAGAAATTGCATCGGAATTAAATACAAAAGGCACAATGCCGACATAAGTACAAGAAGACTGACTCTTCCTACTGTCAATGCTTTGAACCATTCCTGTTACACTAGTTATAGATTCCGATGCCTCACTTCAGGTTTACTGTATCCCTTGGAACTTCTTATTGACGATGAAACACAAAAATTGCATCGGAATTAAATACAAAAGGCACAATGCCGACTTATGTACAAGAAGACTGACTCTTCTTTCTGACAATGTTTTGAACCATTCCTGTGACACTAGTTATAGAGTCTGATGCTTCACTTCAAGTTTACTGTATCCTTTGGATATTCTTATTGAAGATGAAACACAGAAATTGCGTCGGAATTAAATACAAAAGGCACAATGCCGACTTAGGTACAAGAATACTGACTCTTCTTACTGTCAATGATTTGAACCATCCCTGTGACACTAGTTATAGATTCCGATGCTTCACTCCAGGTTTACTGTATCCCTCGGACATTCTTATTGACGATGAAACACAGAAATTGCATCGGAACTAAATACAAAAGGCACAATGCCGACTTAAGTACAAGAAGACTGACTCTACTTACTGTCTACGTTTTGATCCATTCCTGTGACACTAGTTATTGATTCCGATGCTTCACTCCAGGTTTACTATATCCCTTAGACCTTCTTATGACGATGAAACACAGAAATTGCATCGGAATTAAATGCAAAAGGCACAATGCGGACTTAAGTACAAGAAGACTGACTCTTCTGACTGACTATGCTTTGAACCATTCCTGTGACACTAGTTATAGATTCCGATGCTCCACTTCAGGTTTACTGTATCCCTCTGACCTTCTTATTGACGATGAAACACAGAAATTGCATTGGAATTAAATACAAAAGGCGCAATGCCGACTTATGTACAAGAAGACTGACTCTTCTTACTGACTATGTTTTGATCCATTCCTGTGACACTAGTTATAGACTCTGATGCTTCACTTCAAGTTTACTGTATCCTTTGGACATCCTTATTGAAGATGAAACACAGAAATTGCATCGGAATTAAATGCAAAAGGCACAATGCCGACGAAAGTACAAGAAGACTGACTCTTCTTACTGTCTATCATTTGAACCATTCCTGTGACACTAGTTATAGATTCCGGTGCTTCACTTCAGGTATACTGTATCCCTTGGACCTTCTTATTGACGATGAAACACAGAAATTGCATAGGAATTAAATAGAAAAGGCACAATGCCGACTTAGGTACAAGAAGACTGACCCTACTTACTGTCTATGCTTTGAACCATTCCTGTGCCACTAGTTATAGATTCCGATGCTTCACTCCAAGTTTACTATATCCCTTGGACCTTCTTATTGACGATGAAACACAGAAATTACATCGGAATTAAATACAAAAGGCACAATGCCGACTTAAGTACAAGAAGACTGACCATACTCACTGATTATGTTTTGAACCATTCATGTGACTCTAGTTATTGATTCCGATCCTTCACTCCTGGGTTACTATATCCCTTGGACCTTCTTATTGACGATGAAACATAGAAATTGCATCGGAATTAAATACAAAAGGCACATTGCCGACTTAAGTGCACGAAGACTGACTCTTCTTACTGACTATGCTTTGAACCATTCCTGTGACACTAGGTATAGACTCTGATGCTTCACTTCAGGTTTACTGTATCCCTTGGACCTTCATATAGAAGATGAAACACAAAAATTGCATCGGAATTAAATAAAAAAAGCGCAATGACGACTTAAGTACAAGAAGACTGACACTACTTAATCTCTATGTTTTGAACCATTCCTTTGACACTAGCTATAGATTCTGATGCTTCACTCCTGGTTTTTCTATATTCCAATGACCTTCTTATTGACGATGAAACACAGAAATTGCATAGGAATTAAATAGAAAAGGCACAATGCTGACTTAAGTACAAGAAGACTGTCTCTTCCTACTGTCTATGTTTTGAACCGTTCCTGTGACACTAGTTATAGATTCCGATGCTTCACTTTAGGTTTACTGTATCCCTCTGACCTTCTTATTGACGATGAAACACAGAAATTGCATCGGAATTAAATACAAAAGGCACAATGCCGACATAAGTACAAGAACACTGACTCTTCCCACTGTCAATGCTTTGAACCATTCCTGTTACACTAGTTATAGATTCCGATGCCTCACTTCAGGTTTACTGTATCCCTTGGAACTTCTTATTGACGATGAAACACAAAAATTGCATCGGAATTAAATACAAAAGGCACAATGCCGACTTATGTACAAGAAGACTGACTCTTCTTTCTGACAATGTTTTGAACCATTCCTGTGACACTAGTTATAGAGTCTGATGCTTCACTTCAAGTTTACTGTATCCTTTGGATATTCTTATTGAAGATGAAACACAGAAATTGCGTCGGAATTAAATACAAAAGGCACAATGCCGACTTAGGTACAAGAATACTGACTCTTCTTACTGTCAATGATTTGAACCATCCCTGTGACACTAGTTATAGATTCCGATGCTTCACTCCAGGTTTACTGTATCCCTCGGACATTCTTATTGACGATGAAACACAGAAATTGCATCGGAACTAAATACAAAAGGCACAATGCCGACTTAAGTACAAGAAGACTGACTCTACTTACTGTCTACGTTTTGATCCATTCCTGTGACACTAGTTATTGATTCCGATGCTTCACTCCAGGTTTACTATATCCCTTGGACCTTCTTATGACGATGAAACACAGAAATTGCATCGGAATTAAATGCAAAAGGCACAATGCGGACTTAAGTACAAGAAGACTGACTCTTCTGACTGACTATGCTTTGAACCATTCCTGTGACACTAGTTATAGATTCCGATGCTCCACTTCAGGTTTACTGTATCCCTCTGACCTTCTTATTGACGATGAAACACAGAAATTGCATTGGAATTAAATACAAAAGGCGCAATGCCGACTTATGTACAAGAAGACTGACTCTTCTTACTGACTATGTTTTGATCCATTCCTGTGACACTAGTTATAGACTCTGATGCTTCACTTCAAGTTTACTGTATCCTTTGGACATCCTTATTGAAGATGAAAGACAGAAATTGCATCGGAATTAAATGCAAAAGGCACAATGCCGACGAAAGTACAAGAAGACTGACTCTTCTTACTGTCTATCATTTGAACCATTCCTGTGACACTAGTTATAGATTCCGGTGCTTCACTTCAGGTATACTGTATCCCTTGGACCTTCTTATTGACGATGAAACACAGGAATTGCATCGGAATTAAATACAAAAGGCACAATGCCGAATTAAGTACAAGCAGACTGACTCTTCTTACTGTCTATCTTTTGAACCATTCCTGTAACACTAGTTATAGATTCCGATGCTTCACTTCAGGTTTACTGTATCCCTCTGACCTTCTTATTGACTCTGCAACATAGAAATTGCATCGGAATTAAATACAAAAGGCACAATGCCGAATTAAGTACAAGCAGACTGACTCTTCTTACTGTCTATGTTTTGAACCATTCATGTGACACTAGTTATAGATTCCGATGCTTCACTCCAGGTTTACTGTATCCCTTGGACCTTCTTATTGACGATGAAACACAGAAATTGAATCGGAATTAAATACATAAGGCACATAGGCGACTTAAGTACAAGAAGATTGACTCTTCTTACTGACTATGATTTGAACCATTCATGTGACACTAGTTATGGATTCTGATGCTACACTTCAGGTTTGGTGTATCCCTTGGAAATTCTTGTTGACGATGAAACACAGAAATTGCATCGGAATTAAATACAAAAGGCACAATGGCGACTTAAGTACAAGAAGACTGACTCTTCTTACTGACCATGATTTGAACCATTCATGGGACACTAGTTATTGATTCCGTCGCCTCACTTCAGGTTTACTGTATCCCTTGGACCTTCTTATTGAAGATGAATAACAGAAATTGCATCGGAAATAAATACAAAAGGCACAATGCCGACTTAAGTACAAGAAGACTGACTCTTCTTACTGACTATGTTTGAACCATTCCTGTGACACTAGTTATAGATTCTGATGCTACACTTCAGGTTTAGTGTATCCCTTGGACCTTCATATTGAAGATGAAACACATAAATTGCATCAGAATTAAATACAAAAGTCACAACGCCGACTTAAGTACAAGAATACTGACACTTCTTACTGTCTATGTTTTCATTCATTCCTGTGACACTAGTTATAGATTCCGATGCTTCACTCCAGGTTTACTGAATCCCTTGGACCTTCTTATTGGCGATGAGACGCCGAAATTGCATCGGAATTAAATACAAAAGGCACAAAGCCGACCTAAGTACAAGAAGACTGACTCTTCTTACCGACTATGATTTGAACCATTCCTGTGACACTAGTTATAGATTCCGATGCTTCACTCCAGGTTTACTGTATCCCTTGGACTTCCTTATTGTCGAAGAAACACAGAAATTGCATCGGAATTAAATGCAAAGGGCACAATGTCGACTTAAGTACAAGAAGACTGACTCTTCTTACTGACTATGCTTTGAACCATTCCTGTGACACGAGTTGTAGATTACGGTGCTTCACTTCAGGTTTACTGTATACCTTGGACCTTCTTATTGACGATGAAACACAGAAATTGGATCGGAATTAAATACAAAAGGCACAATGCCGACTTATGTACAAGAATACTGACTCTTCTTACTGTCTATGTTTTAAACCATCCCTGTGTCACTAGTTATAGATTCCGATGCTTCACTCCAGGTTTACTGTATCCCTTGGACCTTCTTGTTGACGATGAAACACAGAACGTGCATCGCAATTAAATACAAAAGGCACAATGCCGACTTAAGTACAAGAAGACTGACTCCTCTTACTGACTATGTTTTGAACCATTCCTGTCACACTAGTTATAGATTCCGATGCTTGACTTCAGATTTACTGTATCCCTCTGACCTTCTTTTTAACGATGAAACACATAAATTGCATCGGAATTAAATACTAAAGGCACAATACCGAATTAAGTACAGGAAGACTGACTCATCTTACTGTCGATGTTTTACACCATTCCTGTGACAGTAGTTATAGACTCCGATGCTTCACTCCAGGGTTACTGTATCCCTTGGGCCTTCTCATTGACCATGAAACACAGAAATTGCATCGGAATTAAATAAAAAAGGCACAATGCCGACTTCAGTACACGAAGACTGACCCTACTTACTGACTATGTTTGAACCATTACTGTGACACTAGTTATAGATTCCGATGCTTCACTCCAGATTTACTATATCCATTGGACCTTCTTATTGGCGAAGAAACACAGAAATTGCATAGGAATTATATAGAAAAGGTAGAAGGCCGACTTAAGTACAAGAAGACTGACTCATCTTACTGACTATGCTTTGAACCATTCCTGTGACACTAGTTATAGATTCCGATGCTTCACTTCAGGTTTACTGTATCCCTCTGACCTTCTTATTGACGATGAAACACAGAAATTGCATCGGAATTAAATACAAAAGGCACAATGCCGACTTAAGTACAAGAAGACTGACTCTTCCCACTGTCTATCCTTTGAACCATTCCTGTTACACTTGTTATAGATTCCGATGCATCACTTCAGGTTTACTGTATCCCTTGGACCTTCTTATTGACGATGAAACACAAAAATTGCATCGGAAATAAATACAAAAGGCACAATGCCGACTTATGTACAAGAAGACTGACTCTTCTTACTGACTATGTTGTGATCCATTCCTGTGACACTAGTTCTAGACTCTGATGCTTCACTTCAAGTTTACTGTATCCTTTGGACCTTCTCATTAAAGATGAATCACAGACATTGCATCGGAATTAAATGCAAAAGGCACAATGCCGACGACAGTACAAGAAGACTGACTCTTCTTACTGTCTATCTTTTGAACCATTCCTGTAACACTAGTTATAGATTCCGGTGCTTCACTTCAGGTTTACTGTATCCCTTGGACCTTCCTATTGACGATGAAACACAGAAATTGCATCGGAATTAAATACAAAAGGCACAATGCCGACTTAAGTACAAGAAGACTGACCCTACTTACCGACTATATTTTGAACCATACCTGTGACACTAGTTATAGACTCTGATGCTTCACTTCAGGTTTACTGTATCCCTTGGACCCTCATATTGAAGATGAAACACAGAAATTGCATCGGAATTAAATAAAAAGGGCACAATGCCGACTTAAGTACAAGAAGACTGACCCTACTTACTGTCTATGTATTGAACCATTCCTGTGACACTAGCGACAGATTCCGATGCTTCACTCCAGGTTTACTATATCCCATGGACCTTCTTATTGACGATGAAACACAGAAATTGCATCGGAATTAAATACAAAAGGCACAATGGCGACTTAAGTACAAGAAGACTGAGTCTTCTTGCTGACTATGATTTGAACCATTCATGTGACACTAGTAATAGATTCCGGTGCTTCACTTCAGGTTTACTGTATCCCTTGGACCTTCTTAATGAAGATGAAACACAGAAATTGCATCGGAAAAAAATACAAAAGGCACAATGCCGACTTAAGTACAAGAAGACTGACTCTTCTTGCTGTCGATGTTTTGCACCATTCCTGTGACAGTAGTTATAGATTCCGATGCTTCACTCCAGGTTTACTGTATCCCTTGGACCTTCTTATTGACGATGAAACACAGAAATTGCATCGGAATTCAATAAAAAAGGCACAATGCCGACTTAAGTACACGAAGACTGACTGTTCTTGCTGTCGATGTTTTGAACCGTTCCTGTGACAGTAGTTATAGACTCTGATGCTTCACTTCAGGTTTACTGTATCCCTTGGACATTCATATTGAAGATGAAACATAGAAATTGCATCGGAATTAAATACAAAAGGCACAATGCCGATTTAAGTACAAGAATACTGACTCTTCTTACTGTCTAGGTTTTCATCCATTCCTGTGACACTAATTATAGATTCCGATGTTTAACTCCAGGTTTACTGTGTCCCTTGGACCTTCTTATTGACGATGAAACACAGAAATTGCATCGGAATTGAATAAAAAAGGCACATTTTCGACTTAAGTACAAGAAGACTGACACTTCCTACTGTCTATGTTTTCATTCATTCCTGTGACAATAGTTATAGATTCCGATGCTTCACTCCAGGTTTACTGTATGCCTTGGACCTTCTTATTGACGATGAAACACAGAAATTGCATCGGAATTAAATACAAAAGGCACAATGCGGACTTAAGTACAAGAAGACTGACTCTTCTTACTGACTATGATTTGAACCATTCATGTGACACTAGTTATTGATTCCGTCGCCTCACTTCAGGTTTACTGTATCCCTTGGACCTTCTTATTGAAGATGAAACACAGAAATTGCATCGGAAATAAATACAAAAGGCACAATGCCGACTTAAGTACAAGAAGACTGACTCTACTTACTGACTATGTTTGAACCATTCCTGTGACACTAGTTATGGATTCTGATGCTACACTTCAGGTTTGGTGTATCCCTTGGAAATTCTAATTGACGATGAAACACAGAAATTGCATCGGAATTAAATACAAAAGGCACAATGGCAACTTAAGTACAAGAAGACTGACTCTTCTTACTGACTATGATTTGAACCATTCACGTGACACTAGTTATTGATTCCGTCGCCTCACTTCAGGTTTACTGTATCCCCTGGACCTTCTTATTGAAGATGAAACACAGAAATTGCATCGGAAATAAATACAAAAGGCACAATGACGACTTAAGTACAAGAAGACTGACTCTTCTTACTGACTATGTTTGAACCATTCCTGTGACACTAGTTATAGATTCTGATGCTACACTTCAGGTTTAGTGTATCCCTTGGACCTTCATATTGAAGATGAAACACAGAAATTGCATCAGAATTAAATACAAAAGGCACAATGATGACTTAAGTACAAGAATACTGACTCTTCTTACTGTCTATGTTTTTGAACCATCCCTGTGACACTAGTTATAGATTCCGATGCTTCACTCCAGGTTTACTGTATCCCTTGGACCTTCTTATTGACGATGAAACACAAAAATTGCATCGGAATTAAATACAAAAGGCACAATGCCGACTTAAGTACAAGAAGACTGACTCTTCTTACCGACTATGATTTGAACCATTCCTGTGACACTAGTTATAGATTCTGATGCTTCACTCCAGGTTTACTGTATCCCTTGGACCTCCTTATTGTCGAAGAAACACAGAAATTGCATCGGAATTAAATACAAAGGGCACAATGCCGACTTAAGTACAAGAAGACTGACTCTTCTTACTGACTATGCTTTGAACCATTCCTGTGACACGACTTATAGATTACGGTGCTTCACCACAGGTTTACTGTATCCCTTGGACCTTCTTATTGACGATGAAACACAGAAATTGCATCGGAATTAAATGCAAAAGGCACAATGCCGACTTAAGTACAAGAATACTGACTCTTCTTACTGTCTATGTTTTAAACCATCTCTGTGTCACTAGTTATAAATTCCGATGCTTCACTCCAGGTTTACTATATCCATTGGACCTTCTTATTGACGAAGAAACACAGAAATTGCATAGGAATTATATAGAAAAGGTAGAAGGCCCACTTAAGTACAAGAAGACAGTCTCTTCCTACTGTCTATGTTTTGAACCATTCCTGTGACACTAGTTATAGATTCCGATGCTTCACTTCAGGTTTACTGTATCCCTCTGACCTTCTTATCGACGATGAAACACAGAAATTGCATTGGAATTAGATACAAAATGCACAATGCCGACCTAAGTACAAGAAGACTGACTCTTCCCACTGTCTATGCTTTGAACCATTCCTGTTACACTAGTTATAGATTCCGATGCTTCACTTTAGGTTTACTGTATCCCTCATACCTTGTTATTGACGATGAAACATAGAAATTGCATCGAAATTAAATACAAAAGGCACAATGCCGACTTAAGTACAAGAAAACTGACTCTTCCCACAGTCTATGCTTTGAACCATTCCTGTTACACTAGTTATAGACTCTGATGCTTCACTTCAAGTTTACTGTATCCTTTGGACCTTCTTATTGAAGATGAAACACAGAATTTGCATTGGAATTAAATGCAAAAGGCACAATGCCGACTTAAGTACAAGAAGACTGACTCTTCCCACTGTCTATGCTTTGAACCATTCCTGTTACACTAGTTATAGATTCCGATGCATCACTTCAGGTTTACTGTATCCCTTGGACCTTCTTATTGACGATGAAACAAAAAAATTGCATCGGAATTAAATACAAAAGGCACAATGCCGACTTATGTACAAGAAGACTGACTCTTCTTACTGACTATGTTTTGATCCATTTCTGTGACACTAGTTACAGACTCTGATGCTTCACTTCAAGTTTACTGTATCCTTTGGACCTTCTTATTGAAGATGAAACACAGAAATTGCATCGGAATTAAATGCAAAAGGCACAATGCGGACTTAAGTACAAGAAGACTGACTCTTCTGACTGACTATGTTTTGAACCATTCCTGTGACACTAGTTATAGATTCCGATGCTTCACTCCAGGTTTACTGTCTTCCTTGGACCTCCTTATTGACGAAGAAACACAGAAATTGAATCGCAATTACATACAAAAGGCACAATGCCGACTTAAGTACAAGAAGACTGACTCATCTTACTGACTATGCTTTGAACAATTCCTGAGACACTAGTCATAGATTCCGGTGCTTCACTTCAGGTTTACTGCATCCCTTGGACCTTCTTATTGACGATGAAACACAGAAATTGCATCGGAATCAAATACAAAAGGCTCAATGCCGACTTAAGTACAAGAAGGCTTTGTCTTCTTACTGACTATGTTTTGAACCATTGCTGTGACACTAGTTATAGATTCCGATGCTTCACTCCTGGTTTACTGTATCCCTTGGACTTTCTTATTGAAATGATGAAACACAGAAATTGCATCGCAATTAAATAAAAAAGGCACAATGCCGACTTAAGTACAAGAAGACTGACCCTACTTACTGTCTATGGTTAGAACCATTCCTGTGCTACTAGTTATAGATTCCGATGCTTCACTCCAGGTTTACTATATCCCTTGGACCTTCTTATTGACGATGAAACACAGAAATTGCATAGGAATTAAATAGAAAAGGCACAATGCCGACTTAGGTACAAGAAGACTGACCCTACTTGCTGTCTATGTTTTGAACCATTCCTGTGCCACTAGTTATAGATTCCGATGCTTCACTCCAGGTTTACTATATCCCTTGGACCTACTTATTGACGATGAAACACAGAAATTACATCGGAATTAAATACAAAAGGCACAATGCCGACTTAAGTACAAGAAGACTGACCATACTCACTGTTTATGTTTTGAACCATTCATGTGACTCTAGTTATTGATTCCGATCCTTCACTCCAGGGTTACTATATCCCTTGGACCTTCTTATTGACGATGAAACATAGAAAATGCATCGGAATTAAATACAAAAGGCACATTGCCGGTTTAAGTGCACGAAGACTGACTCTTCTTACTGACTATGCTTTGAACCATTCCTGTGATACTAGGTATAGACTCTGATGCTTCACTTCAGGTTTACTGTATCCCTTGGACCTTCATATAGAAGATGAAACACAGAAATTGCATCGGAATTAAATAAAAAAGGCACAATGACGACTTAAGTACAAGAAGACTGACCCTACTTAATCTCTATGTTTTGAACCATTCCTGTGACACTATCTATAGATTCTGATGCTTCACTCCAGGTTTTTCTATATTCCAATGACCTTCTTATTGACGATGAAACACAGAAATTGCATAGGAATTAAATAGAAAAGGCACAATGCTGACTTATGTACAAGAAGACTGTCTCTTCCTACTGTCTATGTTTTGAACCGTTCCTGTGACACAAGTTATAGATTCCGATGCTTCACTTTAGGTTTACTGTATCCCTCTGACCTTCTTATTGACGATGAAACACAGAAATTGCATCGGAATTAAATACAAAAGGCACAATGCCGACATAAGTACAAGAAGACTGACTCTTCCCGCTGTCAATGCTTTGAACCATTCCTGTTACACTAGTTATAGATTCCGATGCCTCACTTCAGGTTTACTGTATCCCTAGGAACTTCTTATTGACGATGAAACACAAAAATTGCATCGGAATTAAATACAAAAGGCACAATGCCGACTTATGTACAAGAAGACTGACTCTTCTTTCTGACAATGTTTTGAACCATTCCTGTGACACTAGTTATAGAGTCTGATTCTTCACTTCAAGTTTACTGTATCCTTTGGACCTTCTTATTGAAGATGAAACACAGAAATTGCGTCGGAATTAAATACAAAAGGCACAATGCCGACTTATGTACAAGAATACTGATTCTACTTACTGTCTATGTTTTGATCCATTCCTGTGACACTAGTTATTGATTCCGATGCTTCACTCCAGGTTTACTATATCCCTTGGACCTTCTTATTGACGATGAAACACAGAAATTGCATAGGAACTAAATACAAAAGGCACAATGCCGACTTAAGTACAAGAAGACTGACTCATCTTACTGACTATGTTTTGATCCATCCCTGTGACACTAGTTATAGATTCCGATGCTTAACTCCAGGTTTACTGTATCCCTTGGACCTTCTTATTGACGATGAAACACAGAAATTGCATCGGAATCAAATACAAAAGGCACAATGCCGACTTAAGTACAAGAAGGCTTTGTCTTCTTACTGACTATGTTTTGAACCATTGCTGTGACACTAGTTATAGATTCCGATGCTTCACTCCTGGTTTACTGTATCCCTTGGACTTTTTTATTGAAATGATGAAACACAGAAATTGCATCGCAATTAAATAAAAAAGGCACAATGCCGACTTAAGTACAAGAAGACTGACTCTTCCCACTGTCTATGCTTTGAACCATTCCTGTTACACTAGTTATAGATTCCGATGCATCACTTCAGGTTTACTGTATCCCTTGGACCTTCTTATTGACGATGAAACAAAAAAATTGCATCGGAATTAAATACAAAAGGCACAATGCCGACTTATGTACAAGAAGACTGACTCTTCTTACTGACTATGTTTTGATCCATTTCTGTGACACTAGTTACAGACTCTGATGCTTCACTTCAAGTTTACTGTATCCTTTGGACCTTCTTATTGAAGATGAAACACAGAAATTGCATCGGAATTAAATGCAAAAGGCACAATGCGGACTTAAGTACAAGAAGACTGACTCTTCTGACTGACTATGTTTTGAACCATTCCTGTGACACTAGTTATAGATTCCGATGCTTCACTCCAGGTTTACTGTCTTCCTTGGACCTCCTTATTGACGAAGAAACACAGAAATTGAATCGCAATTACATACAAAAGGCACAATGCCGACTTAAGTACAAGAAGACTGACTCATCTTACTGACTATGCTTTGAACAATTCCTGAGACACTAGTCATAGATTCCGGTGCTTCACTTCAGGTTTACTGCATCCCTTGGACCTTCTTATTGACGATGAAACACAGAAATTGCATCGGAATCAAATACAAAAGGCTCAATGCCGACTTAAGTACAAGAAGGCTTTGTCTTCTTACTGACTATGTTTTGAACCATTGCTGTGACACTAGTTATAGATTCCGATGCTTCACTCCTGGTTTACTGTATCCCTTGGACTTTCTTATTGAAATGATGAAACACAGAAATTGCATCGCAATTAAATAAAAAAGGCACAATGCCGACTTAAGTACAAGAAGACTGACCCTACTTACTGTCTATGGTTAGAACCATTCCTGTGCTACTAGTTATAGATTCCGATGCTTCACTCCAGGTTTACTATATCCCTTGGACCTTCTTATTGACGATGAAACACAGAAATTGCATAGGAATTAAATAGAAAAGGCACAATGCCGACTTAGGTACAAGAAGACTGACCCTACTTGCTGTCTATGTTTTGAACCATTCCTGTGCCACTAGTTATAGATTCCGATGCTTCACTCCAGGTTTACTATATCCCTTGGACCTACTTATTGACGATGAAACACAGAAATTACATCGGAATTAAATACAAAAGGCACAATGCCGACTTAAGTACAAGAAGACTGACCATACTCACTGTTTATGTTTTGAACCATTCATGTGACTCTAGTTATTGATTCCGATCCTTCACTCCAGGGTTACTATATCCCTTGGACCTTCTTATTGACGATGAAACATAGAAAATGCATCGGAATTAAATACAAAAGGCACATTGCCGGTTTAAGTGCACGAAGACTGACTCTTCTTACTGACTATGCTTTGAACCATTCCTGTGACACTAGGTATAGACTCTGATGCTTCACTTCAGGTTTACTGTATCCCTTGGACCTTCATATAGAAGATGAAACACAGAAATTGCATCGGAATTAAATAAAAAAGGCACAATGACGACTTAAGTACAAGAAGACTGACCCTACTTAATCTCTATGTTTTGAACCATTCCTGTGACACTATCTATAGATTCTGATGCTTCACTCCAGGTTTTTCTATATTCCAATGACCTTCTTATTGACGATGAAACACAGAAATTGCATAGGAATTAAATAGAAAAGGCACAATGCTGACTTATGTACAAGAAGACTGTCTCTTCCTACTGTCTATGTTTTGAACCGTTCCTGTGACACAAGTTATAGATTCCGATGCTTCACTTTAGGTTTACTGTATCCCTCTGACCTTCTTATTGACGATGAAACACAGAAATTGCATCGGAATTAAATACAAAAGGCACAATGCCGACATAAGTACAAGAAGACTGACTCTTCCCGCTGTCAATGCTTTGAACCATTCCTGTTACACTAGTTATAGATTCCGATGCCTCACTTCAGGTTTACTGTATCCCTAGGAACTTCTTATTGACGATGAAACACAAAAATTGCATCGGAATTAAATACAAAAGGCACAATGCCGACTTATGTACAAGAAGACTGACTCTTCTTTCTGACAATGTTTTGAACCATTCCTGTGACACTAGTTATAGAGTCTGATTCTTCACTTCAAGTTTACTGTATCCTTTGGACCTTCTTATTGAAGATGAAACACAGAAATTGCGTCGGAATTAAATACAAAAGGCACAATGCCGACTTATGTACAAGAATACTGATTCTACTTACTGTCTATGTTTTGATCCATTCCTGTGACACTAGTTATTGATTCCGATGCTTCACTCCAGGTTTACTATATCCCTTGGACCTTCTTATTGACGATGAAACACAGAAATTGCATAGGAACTAAATACAAAAGGCACAATGCCGACTTAAGTACAAGAAGACTGACTCATCTTACTGACTATGTTTTGATCCATCCCTGTGACACTAGTTATAGATTCCGATGCTTAACTCCAGGTTTACTGTATCCCTTGGACCTTCTTATTGACGATGAAACACAGAAATTGCATCGGAATCAAATACAAAAGGCACAATGCCGACTTAAGTACAAGAAGGCTTTGTCTTCTTACTGACTATGTTTTGAACCATTGCTGTGACACTAGTTATAGATTCCGATGCTTCACTCCTGGTTTACTGTATCCCTTGGACTTTTTTATTGAAATGATGAAACACAGAAATTGCATCGCAATTAAATAAAAAAGGCACAATGCCGACTTAAGTACAAGAAGACTGACCCTACTTACTGTCTATGGTTTGAACCATTCCTGTGCTACTCGTTATAGATTCCGATGCTTCACTCCAGGTTTACTATATCCCTTGGACCTTCTTATTGACGATGAAACACAGAAATTGCATAGGAAGTAAATAGAAAAGGCACAATGCCGACTTAAGTACAAGAAGATTGACTCTTCTTACTGACTATGTTTTGAAAAATTCCTGTGACACTAGTTATAGATTCCGATGCTTGACTTCAGATTTACTGTATCCCTCTGACCTTCTTATTAACGATGAAACACATAAATTGCATGGGAATTAAATACTAAAGGCACAATGCCGACTTAAGTACAAGAAGACTGTCTTTTCCTACTGTCTATGTTTTGAACCATTCCTGTGACACTAGTTATAGATTCCGATGCATCACTTCAGGTTTCCTGTATCCCTCTGAACTTCTTGTTGACCATGAAACACAGAACTTGCATCGGAATTAAATACAAAAGGCACAATGCCGACTTAAGTACAAGAAGACTGACTCTTCTTACTGACTATGTTTTGAACCATTCCTGTGACACTAGTTATAGATTCCGATGCTTGACTTCAGATTTACTGTATCCCTCTGACCTTTTAATTAACGATGAAACACATAAATTGCTTCGGAATTAAATACTAAAGGCACAATGCCGAATTAAGTACAAGAAGACTGACTCTTCTTACTGTCGATGTTTTGAACCATTCCTGTGACACTAGTTATTGATTCCGATGCTTCACTCCAGGTTTACTATATGCCTTGGACCTTCTTATTGACGATCAAACACAGAAATTGCATCGGAATTAAATAAAACAGGCACAATGCCGACTTAAGTACAAGAAGACTGACCCTACTTACTGTCTATGTTTTGAACCACTCCTGTGACACTAGTTATTGATTCCGATGCTTCACTCCAGGTTTACTATATCCCTTGGACCTTCTTATTGACGATGAAACACAGAAATTAAATAGGAAGTAAATAGAAAAGGCACAATGCCGACTTAAGTACCAGAAGACTGTCTCTTCCTACTGTCTATGGTTTGAACCATTCCTGTGACACTAGTTATAGAGTCCGATGCTTCACTCCAGGTTTACTGTATCCCTCTGACCTTCTTATTGACGATGAAACATAGAAATTGCATCGGAATTAAATACAAAAGGAACAATGCCGACTTAAGTACAAGAAGACTGATTCTTGCCACTGTCTATGCTTTGAACCATTCCTGTGACACTAGTTATAGACTCTGATGCTTCACTTCAGGTTTACTGTATCCCTTGGACCTTCTTATTGAAGAATAAACACAGAAATTGCATCGGAATTAAACACAAAAGGCACAATGCCGACTTAAGTACAAGAATACCGACTCTTCTTACTGTCTATGTTTTGATCCATCCCTGTGACACTAGTTATAGATTCCGATGCTTAACTCTAGGTTTACTGTCTCCCTTGGACCTTCTTATTGACGATGAAACACAGAAATTGCATCGGAATTAAATACAAAAGGCACAATGCCGACATAAGTACAAGAAAGCTGACTCTACTTACTGACTATGTTTTGATTCATTCCTGTGACACTAGTTATAGATTCCGATGCTTCACTCCAGGTTTACTGTATCCCTTGGACCTTCTTATTGACGATGAAACACAGAAATTGCATCGGAATTATATACAAAAGGCACAATGCCGACTTAAGTACAAGAAGACTGTCTCTTCTTACTGACTATGTTTTGATTCATTCCTGTGACACTAGTTATTGATTCCGATGCTTCACTCCAGGTTTACTGTATCCCTTGGACCTTCTTATTGACGATGAAACACAGAAATTTCATTGGAATTAAATACAAAAGGCACAATGCCGACTTAAGTACAAGAAGACTGACTCTTCTTACTGACTATGTTTTGAACCACTTCTGCGACAGTAGTTATAGATTCCGATGCTTCACTCCCGGTTTACTGTATCCCTTGGAATTTCTTATTGACGATGAAACACAAAAATAGCATCGGAATTATATACAAAACACACATTGCCGACTTAAGTACGAGAAGACTGACTCTTCTTACTGACTATGTTTTGAACCATTCCTGTGACACTAGTTATAGATTCCGATACTGCACTCCAGGTTTACTGTATCCCTTGGACATCCTTATTGACGATGAAACACAAAAATTGCTTCGGAATTAAATACAAAAGGCACCATGCCGACTTATGTACAAGAAGACTGACTCTTCTTTCTGACAATGTTTTGAACCATTCCTGTGACACTAGTTATAGAGTCTGATTCTTCACTTCAAGTTTACTGTATCCTTTGGACCTTCTTATTGAAGATGAAACACAGAAATTGCGTCGGAATTAAATACAAAAGGCACAATGCCGACTTATGTACAAGAATACTGACTCTACTTACTGTCTATGTTTTGATCCATTCCTGTGACACTAGTTATTGATTCCGATGCTTCACTCCAGGTTTACTATATCCCTTGGACCTTCCTATTGACGATGAAACACAGAAATTGCATAGGAAGTAAATAGAAAAGGCACAATGCCGACTTAAGTACAAGAAGACTGTCTCTTCCTACTGTCTATGCTTTGAACCATTCCTGTGACACTAGTTATAGATTCCGATGCTTCACTTCAGGTTTACTGTATCCCTCTGACCTTCGTATTGACGATTAAACATAGAGATTGCATCGGAACTAAATACAAAAGGCACAATGCCGACTTAAGTACAAGAAGACTGACTCATCTTACTGACTATGTTTTGATCCATCCCTGTGACACTAGTTATAGATTCCGATGCTTAACTCCAGGTTTACTGTATCCCTTGGACCTTCTTATTGACGATGAAACACAGAAATTGCATCGGAATCAAATACAAAAGGCACAATGCCGACTTAAGTACGAGAAGGCTTTGTCTTCTTACTGACTATGTTTTGAACCATTGCTGTGACACTAGTTATAGATTCCGATGCTTCACTCCTGGTTTACTGTATCCCTTGGACTTTCTTATTGAAATGATGAAACACAGAAATTGCATCGCAATTAAATAAATAAGGCACAATGCCGACTTAAGTACAAGAAGACTGACCCTACTTACTGTCTATGGTTTGAACCATTCCTGTGCTACTAGTTATAGATTCCGATGCTTCACTCCAGGTTTACTATATCCCTTGGACCTTCTTATTGACGATGAAACACAGAAATTGCATAGGAAGTAAATAGAAAAGGCACAATGCCGACTTAAGTACAAGAAGACTGACTCTTCTTACTGACTATGTTTTGAAAAATTCCTGTGACACTAGTTATAGATTCCGATGCTTGACTTCAGATTTACTGTATCCCTCTGACCTTCTTATTAACGATGAAACACATAAATTCCATGGGAATTAAATACTAAAGGCACAATGCCGACTTAAGTACAAGAAGACTGTCTTTTCCTACTGTCTATGTTTTGAACCATTCCTGTGACACTAGTTATAGATTCCGATGCTTAACTCCAGGTTTACTGTATCCCTTGGACCTTCTTATTGGCGATGAAACACAGAAATTGCATCGGAATCAAATACAAAAGGCACAATGCCGACTTAAGTACAAGAAGGCTTTGTCTTCTTACTGACTATGTTTTGAACCATTGCTGTGACACTAGTTATAGATTCCGATGCTTCACTCCTGGTTTACTGTATCCCTTGGACTTTCTTATTGAAATTATGAAACACAGAAATTGCATCGCAATTAAATAAAAAAGGCACAATGCCGACTTAAGTACAAGAAGACTGACCCTACTTACTGTCTATGGTTTGAACCATTCCTGTGCTACTAGTTATAGATTCCGATGCTTCACTCCAGGTTTACTATATCCCTTGGACCTTCTTATTGACGATGAAACACAGAAATTGCATAGGAAGTAAGTAGAAAAGGCACAATGCCGACTTAAGTACAAGAAGACTGACTCTTCTTACTGACTATGTTTTGAAAAATTCCTGTGACACTAGTTATAGATTCCGATGCTTGACTTCAGATTTACTGTATCCCTCTGACCTTCTTATTAACGATGAAACACATAAATTGCATGGGAATTAAATACTAAAGGCACAATGCCGACTTAAGTACAAGAAGACTGTCTTTTCCTACTGTCTATGTTTTGAACCATTCCTGTGACACTAATTATAGATTCCGATGCATCACTTCAGGTTTCCTGTATCCCTCTGAACTTCTTGTTGACCATGAAACACAGAACTTGCATCGGAATTAAATACAAAAGGCACAATGCCGACTTAAGTACAAGAAGACTGACTCTTCTTACTGACTATGTTTTGAACCATTCCTGTGACACTAGTTATAGATTCCGATGCTTGACTTCAGATTTACTGTATCCCTCTGACCTTTTTATTAACGATGAAACACATAAATTGCTTCGGAATTAAATACTAAAGGCACAATGCCGAATTAAGTACAAGAAGACTGACTCTTCTTACTGTCGATGTTTTGAACCATTCCTGTGACACTAGTTATTGATTCCGATGCTTCACTCCAGGTTTACTATATGCCTTGGACCTTCTTATTGACGATCAAACACAGAAATTGCATCGGAATTAAATAAAAAAAGCACAATGCCGACTTAAGTACAAGAAGACTGACCCTACTTACTGTCTATGTTTTGAACCACTCCTGTGACACTAGTTATTGATTCCGATGCTTCACTCCAGGTTTACTATATCCCTTGGACCTTCTTATTGACGATGAAACACAGAAATTACATAGGATGTAAATAGAAAAGGCACAATGCCGACTTAAGTACCAGAAGACTGTCTCTTCCTACTGTCTATGGTTTGAACCATTCCTGTGACACTAGTTATAGATTCCGATGCTTCACTCCAGGTTTACTGTATCCCTCTGACCTTCTTATTGACGATGAAACATAGAAATTGCATCGGAATTAAATACAAAAGGAACAATGCCGACTTAAGTACAAGAAGACTGATTCTTGCCACTGTCTATGCGTTGAACCATTCCTGTGACACTAGTTATAGACTCTGATGCTTCACTTCAGGTTTACTGTATCCCTTGGACCTTCTTATTGAAGAATAAACACAGAAATTGCATCGGAATTAAATACAAAAGGCACAATGCCGACTTAAGTACAAGAATACCGACTCTTCTTACTGTCTATGTTTTGATCCATCCCTGTGACACTAGTTATAGATTCCGATGCTTAACTCTAGGTTTACTGTATCCCTTGGACCTTCTTATTGACGATGAAACACAGAAATTGCATCAAAATTAAATACAAAAGGCACAATGCCGACTTAAGTACAAGAAAGCTGACTCTACTTACTGACTATGTTTTGATTCATTCCTGTGACACTAGTTATAGATTCCGATGCTTCACTCCAGGTTTACTGTATCCCTTGGACCTTCTTATTGACGATGAAACACAGAAATTGCATCGGAATTATATACAAAAGGCACAATGCCGACTTAAGTACAAGAAGACTCTCTCTTCTTACTGACTATGTTTTGATTCATTCCTGTGACACTAGTTATTGATTCCGATGCTTCACTCCAGGTTTACTGTATCCCTTGGACCTTCTTATTGACGATGAAACACAGAAATTTCATCGGAATTAAATACAAAAGGCACAATGCCGACTTAAGTACAAGAAGATTGACTCTTCTTACTGACTATGTTTTGAACCACTTCTGCGACACTAGTTATAGATTCCGATGCTTCACTCCCGGTTTACTGTATCCCTTGGAATTTCTTATTGACGATGAAACACAAAAATAGCATCGGAATTATATACAAAACGCACATTGCCGACTTAAGTACAAGAAGACTGACTCTTCTTACTGACTATGTTTTGAACCATTCCTGTGACACTAGTTATAGATTCCGATGCTGCACTCCAGGTTTACTGTATCCCTTGGACCTCCTTATTGACGATGAAACACAGAAATTGCATCGGAATTGAATAAAAAAGGCACAATGCCAACGTAAGTACAAGAAGACTGACCCTAGTTACTGTCTATGTTTTGAACCATTCCTCTGACACTAGTTACAGATTCCGATGCTTCACTCCAGGTTTACTATATCCCTTGGACCTTCTTATTGACGATGAAACACAGAAATTGCATAGGAATTAAATAGAAAAGGCAAAATGCCGACTTAAGTACAAGAAGACAGTCTTTTCCTACTGTCTATGTTTTGAACCATTCCTGTGACACTAGTTATAGATTCCGATGCTTCACTTCAGGTTTACTGCATCCCTCTGACCCTCTTATTGACGATGAAACACAGAAATTGCATCGGAATTAAATACAAAAGGCACAATGCCGACTTAAGTACAAGAATACTGACTCTTCTTACTGTCGATGGTTTGAACCATTCCTGTGACACTAGTTATAGATTCCGATGCTTCACTCCAAGTTTACTGTATCCCTTGGACCTTCTTATTGACAATGAAAAACAGAAATTGCATCGGAATTAAATAAAAAATGCACAATGCCGACTTAAGTACAAGAAGACTGACTCTTCTTACTGTCTACGTTTCGAACCATTCCCGTGACACTAGTTATAGATTCCGATGCTTCACTCCAGGTTTACTATATCCATTGGCCCTTCTTATTGACGATGATACACAGAAATTGCATCGGAGTTAAACAGAAAAGGCACAATGCCGACTTAAGTACAAGAAGACTGACTCTTCTTACTGGCTATGTTTTGAACCATTCCTGTGACACTAGTTATAGATTCCGATGCTTCACTTCAGGTTTACTGTATACCTTGGACCGTCTTAATGACGATGAAACACAGAAATTGCATCGGAATAAAATACAAAAGGCACAATGCCGACTTAAGTACAAGAAGTACGACTCTTCTTACTGTCGATGTTTAGAACCATCCCTGTGTTACTAGTTATAGATTCCGATGCTTCACTTCAGGTTTACTTTATCCCTTGGACCTTCTTATTGACGATGAAACACAGAAATTGCATCGGAATTAAATAGAAAAGGCACAATGCCGACTTAAGTACAAGAAGACTGTCTCTTCCTACTGTCTATGTTTTAAACCATTCCTGTGACACTAGTTATAGTTTCCGATGCTTCACTTCAGGTTTACTGTATCCCTCTGACCTCCTTATTGACGATGAAACACAGAAATTGCATCGGAATTAAATACAAAAGGAACAATGCCGATTTAAGTACAAGAAGACTGACTCTTCCCACTGTCTATGCTTTGAACCATTCCTGTTACACTAGTTATAGATTCCAATGCTTCACTTCAGATTTACTGTATCCCTTGGACCTTCTTATTGACGATGAAACACAAAAATTGCATCGGAATTAAATACAAAAGGCACAATGCCGACTTATGTACACGAAGACAGACTCTTCTTACTGACTATGTTTTGAACCATTTATGTGACATTAGTTATAGACTCTGATGCTTCACTTCAAGTTTACTGTATCCTTCTGACCTTCTTATTGAAGATGAAACACAGAAATTGCATCGGAATTAAATACAAAAGGCACAATGCCTACTTAAGTACAAGAATACTGACTCTTCTCACTGTCTATGATTTGAACCATCCCTGTGACACTAGTTATAGATTCCGATGCTTCACTCCAGGTTTACTGTATCCCTTGGACCTTCGTATTGACGATGAAACACAGAAATTGCATAGGAAGTAAATAGAAAATTCACAATGCCGACGTAAGTACAAGAAGACTGTCTCTTCCTACTGTCTATGTTTTGAACCAGTCCTGTGACACTAGTTATAGATTCCGATGCTTCACTTCATTTTTACTGTATCCCTCTGACCTTCTTATTGACGCTGAAACATAGAAACTGCATCGGAATTAAATACAAAATGCACAATACCGACTTAAGTACAAGAAGACTGACTCTTCCCACTGTCTATGCTTTGAACCATTCCTGTTACAATAGTTATAGACTCCGATGTTTCACTTCAGGTTTACTGTATCCCTTGGACCTTCATCTTGACGATGAAACACAGAAATTGCATCGGAATTAAATACAAAAGGCACAATGCCGACTTAAGTACAAGAATACTGCCTCTTCTTACTGTCTATGTTTTGAACCATCCCTGTGACACTATTATAGATTCCGATGCTTAACTCCAGGTTTACTGTATCCCTTGGACATTCTTATTGACGATGAAACACAGAAATTGCATCGGAATTAAATACAAAAGCTACAATGCCGACTTTAGTACAAGAAGACTGACTCTTCTTACTGACTATGCTTTGAACCATTACTGTGACACTAGTTATAGATTCCGATGCTTCACTCCAGGTTTACTTTATCCCTTGGACCTCCTTATAGACGAAGAAACAAAGAAATTGCATCGGAATTAAATACAAAAGGCACAATGACGACTTAAGTACAAGAAGACTGACTTTTCTTACTGACTATGTTTTGAACCATTCCTGTGACACTAGTTATAGATTCCGGTGCTTCACTTCAGGTTTACTGTATTCCTTGTACCTTCTTATTGACGATGAAACACAGAAATTGCATCGGAATTAAATACAAAAGGCACAATGCCGACTTAAGTACAAGAATACTGACTTTTCTTACTGTCTATGTTTTGAACCGTCCCTGTGTCACTAGTTATAGATTCCGATGCTTCACTCCAGGTTTACTGTATCCCGCGGACCTTCTTATTGAAGATGAAACACAGAACTTGCATCGGAAATAAAAACAAAAGGCACATTGCCGACTTAAGTACAAGAAGACTGACTCTTCTTACTGACTATGTTTTGAACCATTCCTGTGACACTAGTTATGGAATCCGATGCTTGACTTCAGATTTAATGTATCCCTCAGACCTTCTTATTAACGATGAAACACTGAAATTGCATCGGAATTCAATACTAAAGCCACAATGCCGACTTAAATACAAGAAGACTGACTCTTCCCACTGTGTATGATATAAACCATTGCTGTTACACTAGTTATAGATTCCGATGCTTCACTTCTGGTTTACTGTATCCCTCTGACCTTCTTATTGACGATGAAACACAAAAATAGCTTCGGAATTAAATACAAAAGGCACAATGCCGACTTAAGTACAAGAAGACTGACTCCTCTTACTGACTATGTTTCGAACCATTCCTGTGACTCTAGTTATAGATTCTGATGCTTCACTCCGGGTTTACTGTATCCCTTGGTCCTCCTCATTGACGAAGAAACACAGAAATTGCATCGGAATTAAATACCAAAGGCACAATGCCAAGTACAAGAAGACTGACTCTTCTTACTGACTATGTATTGAACCATTCCTGTGACATCAGTTATAGATTCCGATGCTTCACTCGAGGTTTACTGTATCACTTGGACCTCCTTATTGACGATGAAACACAGAAATTGCATCGGAGATAAATACAAAAGGCACAATGCAGACTTAAGTACAAGAATACTGACTCTTCTTACCGTCTATGATTTTAACCATCCCTGCGTCACAAGTTATAGATTCCGATGCTTCACTCCAGGTTTACTGTATCCCTTGGACCTTATTATTGACGATGAAACACAGAAATTGCATCGGAATCAAATACAAAAGGCACAATGCAGAGTTAAGTACAAGAAGACTGACTCTTCCTACTGTCTATGTTTTGAACCATACCTGTGACACTAGTTATAGATTCTGATGCTTCACTTCAGGTTTACTTTATCCCTTGGACCTTCTTATTGACGATGAAACACAGAAATTGCATCGGAATTAAATAGAAAAGGCACAATGCCGACTTAAGTACAAGAAGACTGTCTCTTCCTACTGTCTATGTTTTAAACCATTCCTGTGACACTAGTTATAGTTTCCGATGCTTCACTTCAGGTTTACTGTATCCCTCTGACCTCCTTATTGACGATGAAACACAGAAATTGCATCGGAATTAAATACAAAAGGAACAATGCCGATTTAAGTACAAGAAGACTGACTCTTCCCACTGTCTATGCTTTGAACCATTCCTGTTACACTAGTTATAGATTCCGATGCTTCACTTCAGATTTACTGTATCCCTTGGACCTTCTTATTGACGATGAAACACAAAAATTGCATCGGAATTAAATACAAAAGGCACAATGCCGACTTATGTACACGAAGACAGACTCTTCTTACTGACTATGTTTTGAACCATTTATGTGACATTAGTTATAGACTCTGATGCTTCACTTCAAGTTTACTGTATCCTTCTGACCTTCTTATTGAAGATGAAACACAGAAATTGCATCGGAATTAAATACAAAAGGCACAATGCCTACTTAAGTACAAGAATACTGACTCTTCTCACTGTCTATGATTTGAACCATCCCTGTGACACTAGTTATAGATTCCGATGCTTCACTCCAGGTTTACTGTATCCCTTGGACCTTCGTATTGACGATGAAACACAGAAATTGCATAGGAAGTAAATAGAAAATTCACAATGCCGACGTAAGTACAAGAAGACTGTCTCTTCCTACTGTCTATGTTTTGAACCAGTCCTGTGACACTAGTTATAGATTCCGATGCTTCACTTCATTTTTACTGTATCCCTCTGACCTTCTTATTGACGCTGAAACATAGAAATTGCATCGGAATTAAATACAAAATGCACAATACCGACTTAAGTACAAGAAGACTGACTCTTCCCACTGTCTATGCTTTGAACCATTCCTGTTACAATAGTTATAGACTCCGATGTTTCACTTCAGGTTTACTGTATCCCTTGGACCTTCTTCTTGACGATGAAACACAGAAATTGCATCGGAATTAAATATAAAAGGCACAATGCCGACTTAAGTACAAGAATACTGCCTCTTCTTACTGTCTATGTTTTGAACCATCCCTGTGACACTATTATAGATTCCGATGCTTAACTCCAGGTTTACTGTATCCCTTGGACATTCTTATTGACGATGAAACACAGAGATTGCATCGGAATTAAATACAAAAGCTACAATGCCGACTTTAGTACAAGAAGACTGACTCTTCTTACTGACTATGCTTTGAACCATTACTGTGACACTAGTTATAGATTCCGATGCTTCACTCCAGGTTTACTTTATCCCTTGGACCTCCTTATAGACGAAGAAACAAAGAAATTGCATCGGAATTAAATACAAATAGCACAATGACGACTTAAGTACAAGAAGACTGACTTTTCTTACTGACTATGTTTTGAACCATTCCTGTGACACTAGTTATAGATTCCGGTGCTTCACTTCAGGTTTACTGTATTCCTTGTACCTTCTTATTGACGATGAAACACAGAAATTGCATCGGAATTAAATACAAAAGGCACAATGCTGACTTAAGTACAAGAATACTGACTTTTCTTACTGTCTATGTTTTGAACCGTCCCTGTGTCACTAGTTATAGATTCCGACGCTTCACTCCAGGTTTACTGTATCCCGCGGACCTTCTTATTGAAGATGAAACACAGAACTTGCATCGGAAATAAAAACAAAAAGCACATTGCCGACTTAAGTACAAGAAGACTGACTCTTCTTACTGACTATGTTTTGAACCATTCCTGTGACACTAGTTATGGAATCCGATGCTTGACTTCAGATTTAATGTATCCCTCAGACCTTCTTATTAACGATGAAACACTGAAATTGCATCGGAATTCAATACTAAAGCCACAATGCCGACTTAAATACAAGAAGACTGACTCTTCCCACTGTGTATGATATGAACCATTGCTGTTACACTAGTTATAGATTCCGATGCTTCACTTCTGGTTTACTGTATCCCTCTGACCTTCTTATTGACGATGAAACACAAAAATAGCTTCGGAATTAAATACAAAAGGCACAATGCCGACTTAAGTACAAGAAGACTGACTCCTCTTACTGACTATGTTTCGAACCATTCCTGTGACTCTAGTTATAGATTCTGATGCTTCACTCCGGGTTTACTGTATCCCTTGGTCCTCCTCATTGACGAAGAAACACAGAAATTGCATCGGAATTAAATACCAAAGGCACAATGCCAAGTACAAGAAGACTGACTCTTCTTACTGACTATGTATTGAACCATTCCTGTGACATCAGTTATAGATTCCGATGCTTCACTCGAGGTTTACTGTATCACTTGGACCTCCTTATTGACGATGAAACACAGAAATTGCATCGGAGATAAATACAAAAGGCACAATGCAGACTTAAGTACAAGAATACTGACTCTTCTTACTGTCTATGATTTTAACCATCCCTGCGTCACAAGTTATAGATTCCGATGCTTCACTCCAGGTTTACTGTATCCCTTGGACCTTATTATTGACGATGAAACACAGAAATTGCATCGGAATCAAATACAAAAGGCACAATGCAGAGTTAAGTACAAGAAGACTGACTCTTCCTACTGTCTATGTTTTGAACCATACCTGTGACACTAGTTATAGATTCCGATGCTTCACTTCAGGTTTACTGCATCCCTCTGACCTTCCTATTGACGATGAAACACAGAAATTGCATCGGAATTAAATACAAAGGGCACAATGCCGACCTAAGTACAAGAAGACTGACTCAACCCACTGTCTATGATTTGAACCATTCCTGTGACACTAGTTATAGATTCCGATGCTTCACTTGAGGTTTACTGTATCCCTAGGACCTTCTTATTGACGATGAAACACAGAAATTGCATAGGAATTGAATACAAAAGGCACAATGCCGACTTAAGTACAAGAAGACTGACTCTTCTTACTGACTATGTTTTGAACCATTCCTGTGACACTAGTTACAGATTCTGATCCTTCACTTCAGGTTTACTGTATCCCTCAGACCTTCTTATTGACGATGAAACACAGAAACTGCATCGGAATTAAATACAAAATGCACAAAGCCGACTTAAGTACAAGAAGACTGACTCTTCTCACTGACTATGTTTTGAACCATACCTGTGAACCTAGTTATAGATTCCGATGCTCCACTTCTGATTTACTGTATCTCTCTGACCTCCTTATTGACGATGAAACACAGAAATTGCATCGGAACTAAATACAAAAGGCACAATGCCGACTTAAGTACAAGAATACTGACTCTTCTTACTGTCTATGTTTGAACCTTCCCTGTGTCACTAGTTATAGATTCCGATGCTTTACTCCAGGTTTACTGTATCCCTTGGTCCTTCTTATTGACGATGAAACACAGATATTGCATCGGAATTAAATACAAAAGGCAGAATACCGACTTAAGTACAAGAAGACTGACTCTTCTTACTGACTATGTTTTGAACCATTCCTGTGACACTAGTTATATACTCTAATGCTTCACTTCAGGTTTACTGTATACCTTGGAACTTCTTATTGACGATGAAACACAGAAATTGCATCGGAATTAAATACAAAAGGCACAATGCCGACTTAAGTACAAGAAGACTGACTCTTCTTACTGACTATGTTTTGAACCATTCCTGTGACACTAGTTTTAGATTCCGATGCTTCACTTCAGATTTACTGTATACCTCTGACCTTCTTATTAACGATGAAACACAGAAATTGCATCGGATTTAATTACTAAAGGCACAATGCCGAATTAAGTACAAGAAGACTGGCTCTTCTTACTGGCTATGTTTTGAACAATTCCTGTGACAGTAGTTATAGATTCCGATGCTTCACTCCAGGTTTACTGTAACCCTTGGACCTTCTTATTGCCGATGAAACACAGAAATTGCATCGGAGTTATATAGAAAAGGCACAATGCCAACTTAAGTACAAGAAGACTGACTCTTCTTACTGTCTATGTTTTGAACCATTCCTGAGACACTAGTTATAGATTTCGATGCTTCAGTCCAGGTTTACTATATCCCTTAGACCTTCTTATTGACGATGATACACAGAAATTGCATCGGAGTTATATAGAAAAGGCACAATGCCGACTTAAGTACAAGAAGACTGACTCTTCTTACTGACTATGTTTCGAACCATTCCTGTGACACTAGTTATAGATTCCGATGCTTCACTTCAGGTTTTCTGTATCCCTTGGACCTTCTTATTGACGATGAAACACAGAAATTGCATCGGAATTAAATACAAAAGGCACAATGCCGACTTAAGTACAAGAAGACTGACTCTTCTTACTGACTATGTTTTGAACCATTCCTGTGACACTAGTTATAGATTCCGATGCTAGACTTCAGTTTTACTGTATCCCTCTGACCTTCTTATTGACGATGAAACACAGAAATTGCATCGGAATTAAGTACTAAAGGCACAATGCCGAATTAAGTACAAGAAGACTGACTCTTCTTACTGTCGATGTTTTGAACCATCCCTGTGTCACTATTTATAGATTCCGATGCTTCACTCCAGGTTTACTGTATCCCTTGGACTTTCTTATTGACGATGATACACAGAAATTGCATCGGAATTAAATATAAAAGGCACAATGCCGTCTTAAGTACAAGAAGACTGATTCTTCTAACTGACTATGTTTTGAACATTTCCTGTGACACTAGTTATAGATTCCGATGGTTCACTTCAGGTTTACTGTATCCCTCTGACCTTCTTATTGACGATGAAACACAGAAATTGCATCGGAATTAAATACAAAAGGAACAATGCCGACTTCTGTACAAGAAGACTGTCTCTTCCTACTGTCCATGTTTTGAACCATTCCTGTGACACTAGTTATAGATTCCGATGCTTCACTTCGGGTTTACTGTATCCCTCTGACCTTCTTACTGACGATGAAACACAGAAATTGCATCGGAATTAAATACAAAAGTCACAATGCCGACTTAAGTACAAAAAGACTGACTCTTCTTACTGACTATGATTTGAACCATTTGTGTGACACTAGTTATAGATTCCGATGCATCACTCCCGGTTTACTGTATCCCTTGGACCTTCTTATAGACGATGAAATACAGAAATTGCATCGGAATTAAATGAAAAGGCACAATGCCGACTTAAGTACAACAAGACTGACTCTTATTACTGTCTATGTTTTGAACCATTCCTGTGACACTAGTTAGAGATTCCGATGCTTCACTTCAGATTCACTGTATCTCTCTGACCTTCTTATTGACGGTGATACACAGAATTTGCATCGGAATTAAGTTCAAAATGCACAATGCCGACTTCAGTACAAGAAGCCTGTCTCTTCCTACTGTCTATGCTTTGAACCATTCCTGTGACACAAGTTATAGATTCCGATGCTTCACTTCAGGTTTACTGTATCCCTCTGACCTCCTTATTGACGATGAAACACAGAAATTGCATCGTAATTAAATACAAAATTCACAATGCCGACTTGAGTACAAGATGACTGTCTCTTCCCACTGTCTATGCTTTGAACCATTCCTGTTACACTAGTTATATTTTCCGATGCTTCACTTCAGGTTAACTGTATCCCTTGTACGTACGTATTGACGATGAAACACAGAAACTGCATCGGAATTAAACAGAAAAGGCACAATGCCGACTTATGTACAAGAAGACTGACTCTTCTTACTGACTATGATTTGAACCATTCCTGTGACACTAGTTATATACTCTAATGCTTCACTTCAGGTTTACTGTATACCTTGGACCTTCTTATTGAATATGAAACACAGAAATTGCATCGGAATTAAATACAAAATGCACAATGCCGACTTAAGTACAAGAATACTGACTCTTCTTACTGTCTATGATTTGAACCATCCCTGTGTCACTAGTTATAGATTCCGAAGCTTCACTCCAGGTTTACTGTATCCCTTGGACCTTGTTATTACCGATGAAACACAGAAATTGCATCGGATTTAATTACTAAAGGCACAATACCGACTTAAGTACAAGAAGACTGATTCTTCCCACTGTCTATGCTTTGAACCATTCCTGTTACAATAGTTATAGACTCCGATGTTTCACTTCAGGTTTACTGTATCCCTTGGACCTTCATCTTGACGATGAAACACAGAAATTGCATCGGAATTAAATACAAAAGGCACAATGCCGACTTAAGTACAAGAATACTGCCTCTTCTTACTGTCTATGTTTTGAACCATCCCTGTGACACTATTATAGATTCCGATGCTTAACTCCAGGTTTACTGTATCCCTTGGACATTCTTATTGACGATGAAACACAGAAATTGCATCGGAATTAAATACAAAAGCTACAATGCCGACTTTAGTACAAGAAGACTGACTCTTCTTACTGACTATGCTTTGAACCATTACTGTGACACTAGTTATAGATTCCGATGCTTCACTCCAGGTTTACTTTATCCCTTGGACCTCCTTATAGACGAAGAAACAAAGAAATTGCATCGGAATTAAATACAAAAGGCACAATGACGACTTAAGTACAAGAAGACTGACTTTTCTTACTGACTATGTTTTGAACCATTCCTGTGACACTAGTTATAGATTCCGGTGCTTCACTTCAGGTTTACTGTATTCCTTGTACCTTCTTATTGACGATGAAACACAGAAATTGCATCGGAATTAAATACAAAAGGCACAATGCCTACTTAAGTACAAGAATACTGACTCTTCTCACTGTCTATGATTTGAACCATCCCTGTGACACTAGTTATAGATTCCGATGCTTCACTCCAGGTTTACTGTATCCCTTGGACCTTCGTATTGACGATGAAACACAGAAATTGCATAGGAAGTAAATAGAAAATTCACAATGCCGACGTAAGTACAAGAAGACTGTCTCTTCCTACTGTCTATGTTTTGAACCAGTCCTGTGACACTAGTTATAGATTCCGATGCTTCACTTCATTTTTACTGTATCCCTCTGACCTTCTTATTGACGCTGAAACATAGAAATTGCATCGGAATTAAATACAAAATGCACAATACCGACTTAAGTACAAGAAGACTGACTCATCCCACTGTCTATGCTTTGAACCATTCCTGTTACAATAGTTATAGACTCCGATGTTTCACTTCAGGTTTACTGTATCCCTTGGACCTTCTTCTTGACGATGAAACACAGAAATTGCATCGGAATTAAATATAAAAGGCACAATGCCGACTTAAGTACAAGAATACTGCCTCTTCTTACTGTCTATGTTTTGAACCATCCCTGTGACACTATTATAGATTCCGATGCTTAACTCCAGGTTTACTGTATCCCTTGGACATTCTTATTGACGATGAAACACAGAGATTGCATCGGAATTAAATACAAAAGCTACAATGCCGACTTTAGTACAAGAAGACTGACTCTTCTTACTGACTATGCTTTGAACCATTACTGTGACACTAGTTATAGATTCCGATGCTTCACTCCAGGTTTACTTTATCCCTTGGACCTCCTTATAGACGAAGAAACAAAGAAATTGCATCGGAATTAAATACAAATAGCACAATGACGACTTAAGTACAAGAAGACTGACTTTTCTTACTGACTATGTTTTGAACCATTCCTGTGACACTAGTTATAGATTCCGGTGCTTCACTTCAGGTTTACTGTATTCCTTGTACCTTCTTATTGACGATGAAACACAGAAATTGCATCGGAATTAAATACAAAAGGCACAATGCCGACTTAAGTACAAGAATACTGACTTTTCTTACTGTCTATGTTTTGAACCGTCCCTGTGTCACTAGTTATAGATTCCGACGCTTCACTCCAGGTTTACTGTATCCCGCGGACCTTCTTATTGAAGATGAAACACAGAACTTGCATCGGAAATAAAAACAAAAGGCACATTGCCGACTTAAGTACAAGAAGACTGACTCTTCTTACTGACTATGTTTTGAACCATTCCTGTGACACTAGTTATGGAATCCGATGCTTGACTTCAGATTTAATGTATCCCTCAGACCTTCTTATTAACGATGAAACACTGAAATTGCATCGGAATTCAATACTAAAGCCACAATGCCGACTTAAATACAAGAAGACTGACTCTTCCCACTGTGTATGATATGAACCATTGCTGTTACACTAGTTATAGATTCCGATGCTTCACTTCTGGTTTACTGTATCCCTCTGACCTTCTTATTGACGATGAAACACAAAAATAGCTTCGGAATTAAATACAAAAGGCACAATGCCGACTTAAGTACAAGAAGACTGACTCCTCTTACTGACTATGTTTCGAACCATTCCTGTGACTCTAGTTATAGATTCTGATGCTTCACTCCGGGTTTACTGTATCCCTTGGTCCTCCTCATTGACGAAGAAACACAGAAATTGCATCGGAATTAAATACCAAAGGCACAATGCCAAGTACAAGAAGACTGACTCTTCTTACTGACTATGTATTGAACCATTCCTGTGACATCAGTTATAGATTCCGATGCTTCACTCGAGGTTTACTGTATCACTTGGACCTCCTTATTGACGATGAAACACAGAAATTGCATCGGAGATAAATACAAAAGGCACAATGCAGACTTAAGTACAAGAATACTGACTCTTCTTACTGTCTATGATTTTAACCATCCCTGCGTCACAAGTTATAGATTCCGATGCTTCACTCCAGGTTTACTGTATCCCTTGGACCTTATTATTGACGATGAAACACAGAAATTGCATCGGAATCAAATACAAAAGGCACAATGCAGAGTTAAGTACAAGAAGACTGACTCTTCCTACTGTCTATGTTTTGAACCATACCTGTGACACTAGTTATAGATTCCGATGCTTCACTTCAGGTTTACTGCATCCCTCTGACCTTCCTATTGACGATGAAACACAGAAATTGCATCGGAATTAAATACAAAGGGCACAATGCCGACTTAAGTACAAGAAGACTGACTCAACCCACTGTCTATGATTTGAACCATTCCTGTGACACTAGTTATAGATTCCGATGCTTCACTTGAGGTTTACTGTATCCCTAGGACCTTCTTAATGACGATGAAACACAGAAATTGCATAGGAATTGAATACAAAAGGCACAATGCCGACTTAAGTACAAGAAGACTGACTCTTCTTACTGACTATGTTTTGAACCATTCCTGTGACACTAGTTACAGATTCTGATCCTTCACTTCAGGTTTACTGTATCCCTCAGACCTTCTTATTGACGATGAAACACAGAAACTGCATCGGAATTAAATACAAAATGCACAAAGCCGACTTAAGTACAAGAAGACTGACTCTTCTCACTGACTATGTTTTGAACCATACCTGTGAACCTAGTTATAGATTCCGATGCTCCACTTCTGATTTACTGTATCTCTCTGACCTCCTTATTGACGATGAAACACAGGAATTGCATCGGAATTAAATAATAAAAGCACAATGCCGAATTAAGTACAAGAAGACTGTCTCTTCTTACTGTCGATGGTTTGAAGCATTCCAGTGACACTAGTTATAGATTCCGATGCTTCACTCCAGGTTTACTGTATCCCTTGGACCTTCTTATTGACGATGAAACACAGAAATTGCATCGGAATTAAATACAAAAGGCACAATGCCGACTTAAGTACAAGAAGACCTACTCTTCTTACTGACTACGTTTTGAACCATTTCTGTGACACTAGTTATAGATTCCGATGCTTCACTCCCGGTTTACTGTATCCCTTGGACCTTCTTATTGACGATGAAACACAGAAATTGCATCGGAACTAAATACAAAAGGCACAATGCCGACTTAAGTACAAGAATACTGACTCTTCTTACTGTCTATGTTTGAACCTTCCCTGTGTCACTAGTTATAGATTCCGATGCTTTACTCCAGGTTTACTGTATCCCTTGGTCCTTCTTATTGACGATGAAACACAGATATTGCATCGGAATTAAATACAAAAGGCAGAATACCGACTTAAGTACAAGAAGACTGACTCTTCTTACTGACTATGTTTTGAACCATTCCTGTGACACTAGTTATATACTCTAATGCTTCACTTCAGGTTTACTGTATACCTTGGAACTTCTTATTGACGATGAAACACAGAAATTGCATCGGAATTAAATACAAAAGGCACAATGCCGACTTAAGTACAAGAAGACTGACTCTTCTTACTGACTATGTTTTGAACCATTCCTGTGACACTAGTTTTAGATTCCGATGCTTCACTTCAGATTTACTGTATACCTCTGACCTTCTTATTAACGATGAAACACAGAAATTGCATCGGATTTAATTACTAAAGGCACAATGCCGAATTAAGTACAAGAAGACTGGCTCTTCTTACTGGCTATGTTTTGAACAATTCCTGTGACAGTAGTTATAGATTCCGATGCTTCACTCCAGGTTTACTGTAACCCTTGGACCTTCTTATTGCCGATGAAACACAGAAATTGCATCGGAGTTATATAGAAAAGGCACAATGCCGACTTAAGTACAAGAAGACTGACTCTTCTTACTGACTATGTTTCGAACCATTCCTGTGACACTAGTTATAGATTCCGATGCTTCACTTTAGGTTTTCTGTATCCCTTGGACCTTCTTATTGACGATGAAACACAGAAATTGCATCGGAATTAAATACAAAATTCACAATGCCGACTTAAGTACAAGAAGACTGACTCTTCTTACTGACTATGTTTTGAACCATTCCTGTGACACTAGTTATAGATTCCGATGCTAGACTTCAGTTTTACTGTATCCCTCTGACCTTCTTATTGACGATGAAACACAGAAATTGCATCGGAATTAAGTACTAAAGGCACAATGCCGAATTAAGTACAAGAAGACTGACTCTTCTTACTGTCGATGTTTTGAACCATCCCTGTGTCACTATTTATAGATTCCGATGCTTCACTCCAGGTTTACTGTATCCCTTGGACTTTCTTATTGACGATGATACACAGAAATTGCATTTGAATTAAATATAAAAGGCACAATGCCGACTTAAGTACAAGAAGACTGATTCTTCTAACTGACTATGTTTTGAACATTTCCTGTGACACTAGTTATAGATTCCGATGCTTCACTTCAGGTTTACTGTATCCCTCTGACCTTCTTATTGACGATGAAACACAGAAATTGCATCGGAATTAAATACAAAAGGAACAATGCCGACTTCTGTACAAGAAGACTGTCTCTTCCTACTGTCCATGTTTTGAACCATTCCTGTGACACTAGTTATAGATTCCGATGCTTCACTTCGGGTTTACTGTATCCCTCTGACCTTCTTACTGACGATGAAACACAGAAATTGCATCGGAATTAAATACAAAAGTCACAATGCCGACTTAAGTACAAAAAGACTGACTCTTCTTACTGACTATGATTTGAACCATTTGTGTGACACTAGTTATAGATTCCGATGCATCACTCCCGGTTTACTGTATCCCTTGGACCTTCTTGTAGACGATGAAATACAGAAATTGCATCGGAATTAAATGAAAAGGCACAATGCCGACTTAAGTACAACAAGACTGACTCTTATTACTGTCTATGTTTTGAACCATTCCTGTGACACTAGTTAGAGATTCCGATGCTTCACTTCAGATTCACTGTATCTCTCTGACCTTCTTATTGACGGTGATACACAGAATTTGCATCGGAATTAAGTTCAAAATGCACAATGCCGACTTCAGTACAAGAAGCCTGTCTCTTCCTACTGTCTATGCTTTGAACCATTCCTGTGACACAAGTTATAGATTCCGATGCTTCACTTCAGGTTTACTGTATCCCTCTGACCTCCTTATTGACGATGAAACACAGAAATTGCATCGTAATTAAATACAAAATTCACAATGCCGACTTGAGTACAAGATGACTGTCTCTTCCCACTGTCTATGCTTTGAACCATTCCTGTTACACTAGTTATATTTTCCGATGCTTCACTTCAGGTTAACTGTATCCCTTGTACGTACGTATTGACGATGAAACACAGAAACTGCATCGGAATTAAACAGAAAAGGCACAATGCCGACTTATGTACAAGAAGACTGACTCTTCTTACTGACTATGATTTGAACCATTCCTGTGACACTAGTTATATACTCTAATGCTTCACTTCAGGTTTACTGTATACCTTGGACCTTCTTATTGAAGATGAAACACAGAAATTGCATCGGAATTAAATACAAAATGCACAATGCCGACTTAAGTACAAGAATACTGACTCTTCTTACTGTCTATGATTTGAACCATCCCTGTGTCACTAGTTATAGATTCCGAAGCATCACTCCAGGTTTACTGTATCCCTTGGACCTTGTTATTACCGATGAAACACAGAAATTGCATCGGATTTAATTACTAAAGGCACAATGCCGAATTAAGTACAAGGAGACTGGCTCTTCTTACTGGCTATGTTTTGAACAATTCCTGTGACAGTAGTTATGGATTCCGATGCTTCACTGCAGGTTTACTGTAACCCTTGGACCTTCTTATTGACGATGAAACACAGATATTGCATCGGAATTACATAAAAAAGGCACAATGCCGACTTAAGTACAAGAAGACTGACTCTTCTTACTGACTATGTTTTGAACCATTCCTGTGACACTAGTTATAGATTCCGATGCTTCACTTCAGGTTTTCTGTACCCTTTGGACTTTCTTATTCACGATGAAACACAGAAATTGCACCGGAATTAAATACAAAAGGCACAATGCCGACTTAAGTACAAGATGACTAACTCTTCTTACTGACTATGTTTTGAACCATTCCTGTGACACTAGTTATAGATTCCGATGCTAGACTTCAGTTTTAATGTATCCCTCTGACCTTCTTATTGACGATGAAACACAGAAATCGCTTCGGAAGTAAGTACTAAAGGCACAATGCCGAATTAAGTACAAGAAGACTGACTCTTCTTACTGTCGATGTTTTGAACCATCCCTGTGTCACTATTTATAGATTCCGATGCTTCACTCCAGGTTTACTGTATCCCTTGGACCTTCTAATTGACGATGAAACACAGAAATTGCATCGGAATTAAATACAAAAGGCACAATGCCGACTTAAGTACAAGAAGACTGATTCTTCTAACTGACTATGTTTTGAACATTTCCTGTGACACTAGTTATAGATTCCGATGCTTCACTTCAGGATTACTGTATCCCTCTGACCTTCTTATTGACGATGAAACACAGAAATTGTATCAGAATTAAATACAAAAGGAACAATGCCGACTTCTGTACAAGAAGACTGTCTCATCCTACTGTCTATGTATTGAACCATTCCTGTGACACTAGTTATAGATTCCGATGCTTCACTTCGGGTTTACTGTATCCCTCTGACCTTCTTATTGACGATGAAACACAGAAATTGCATCGGAATTTAATACAAAAGGCACAATGCCGACTTAAGTACATAAAGACTTTCTCTTCCCACTGTCTATGCTTTGAACCATTCCTGTTACACTAGTTATATTTTCCGATGCTTCACTTCAGGTTTACTGTATCCCTTGGACCTACTTATTGACGATGAAACACAGAAATTGCATCGGAATTAAATACAAAAGGCACAATGCCGGCTTATGTACAAGAAGACTGACTCTTCTTACTGACTATGTTTTGATTCATTCCTGTGACACTAGTTATTGATTCCGATGCTTCACTCCAGGTCTACTGTATCCCTAGGACCTTCTTATTGACGATGAAACACAGAAATTGCATCGGAATTAAATACAAAAGTCACAATGACGACTTAAGTACAAGAAGACTGACTCTTCTTACTGACTATGATTTGAACCATTTGTGTGACACTAGTTATAGATTCCGATGCATCACTCACGGTTTACTGTATCCCTTGGACCTTCTTATAGACGATGAAACACAGAAATTGCATCGGAATTAAATAAAAAAGGCACAATGCCGACTTAAGTACAACAAGACTGACTCTTCTTACTGTCTATGTTTTGAACAATTCCTGTGACACTAGTTATAGATTCCGATGCTTCACTTCAGGTTTACTGTATCTCTCTGACCTTCTTATTGACGGTGAAACACAGAAATTGCATCGGAATTAAGTTCAAAATGCACAATGCCGACTTCAGTACAAGAAGCCTGTCTCTTCCTACTGTCTATGCTTTGAACCATTCCTGTGACACAAGTCATAGATTCCGATGCTTCACTTCAGGTTTACTGTATCCCTCTGACCTTCTTATTGACGATGAAACACAGAAATTGCATCGTATTTAAATACAAAAGGCACAATGCCGACTTGAGTACAAGAAGACTGACTCTTCCCACTGTCTATGCTTTGAACCATTCCTGTTACACTAGTTATATTTTCCGATGCTTCACTTCAGGTTTACTGTATCCCTTGTACGTACTTATTGACGATGAAACACAGAAACTGCATCGGAATTAAATAAAAAAGGCACAATGCCGACTTAAGTACAACAAGACTGACTCTTCTTACTGTCTATGTTTTGAACCATTCCTGTGACACTAGTTATATACTCTAATGCTTCACTTCAGGTTTACTGTATCCCTTGGACCTTCTTATTGAAGAAGAACATAGAATTTGCATCGGAATTAAATACAAACGGCACAATGCCGACTTAAGTACAAGAAGACTGACTCTTCCTACTGACTATGTTTTGAACCATTTCTGTGACACTAGTTATAGATTCCGATGCTTCACTCCCGGTTTACTGTATCCCTTGGACCTTCTTATTGACGATGAAACACAGAAATTGCATCGGAATTAAATAAAAAAGGCACAATGCCGACTTAAGTACAACAAGACTGACTCTTCTTACTGTCTATGTTTTGAACCATTCCTGTGACACTAGTTATATACTCTAATGCTTCACTTCAGGTTTACTGTATCCCTTGGACCTTCTTATTGAAGATGAAACACAGAAATTGCATCGGAATTAAATACAAAAGGCACAATGCCGACATAAGTACAAGAATACTGACTCTTCTTACTGTCTATGATTTGAACCATCAATGTGACACTAGTTATAGATTCCGATGCTTCACTCCAGGTTTACTGTATCCCTTGGACCTTCTTATTGACGATGAAACACAGAAATTGCATCGGAATTAAATACAAAAGGCACAATACCGACTTTCGTACAAGAAGACTGACTCTGCTTACTGACTATGTTTTATTCATTCCTGTGACACTAGTTATTGATTCCGATTCTTCACTCCAGATTTACTGTATCCCTTGGACCTTCTTATTTACGATGAAACACAGAAATTGCGTCGGAATTAAATACAAAAGGCACATTGCCGACTTAAGTACAAGAAGACTGACTCTTCTTACTGACTATGTTTTGAACCATTTCTGTGACACTAGTTATAGATTCCGATGCTTCACTCCCGGTTTACTGTATCCCTTGGACCTTCTTATTGACGATGAAACACAGAAATTGCATCGGAATTAAATACAAATGGCACAATGGCGACTTAAGTACAAGAATACTGACTCTTCTTACTGCCTATGTTTTGAACCATCCCTGTGTCACTAGTTATAGATTCCGAAGCTTCACTCCAGGTGTACTGTATCCCTTGGACCTTCTTATTGACGATGAAACACAGAACGTGCATCAGAATTAAATACAAAGGCACAATGCCGACTTCAGTACAAGAAGACTGACTCTTCTTACTGACTATGTTTTGAACCATTCCTGTGACACTAGTTATAGATTCCGATGCTTGACTTCATATTTACTGTATCCCTCTGACCTTCTTAATGACGATGAAACACAGAAATTGCATCGGAATTAAATACAAAAGGCACAATGCCGACTTAAGTACAAGAAGACTGTCTCTTCCTACTGTCTATGTTTTGAACCATTCCTGTGACTCTAGTTATAGATTCCTATGCTTCACTTCGGGTTTACTGTATCCCTCTGACCTTCTTATTGACGATGAAACACAGAAATTGCATCGGAATTAAATACAAAGGCACAATGCCGACTTAAGTACAAGAAGACTGACTCTTCCCACTGTCTATGCTTTTAACCATTCCTGTTACACTAATTGTAGATTCCGATGCTTCACTTCAGGTTTACTGTATCCCTTGGACTTTCTTATTCACGATGAAACACAGAAATTGCATCGGAATTAAATACAAAAGGCACAATGCCGACTTAAGTACAAGAAGACTGATTCTTCTTACTGACTATATTTTGAACCATTCCTGTGACACTAGTTATAGATTCCGATGCTTCACCTCAGGTTTACTGTATCCCTCTGAGATTCTTATTGACGATGAAACAGAGAAATTTCATCGGAATTAAATACAAAAGGCACAATGCCGGATTAAGTACAAGAGGACTGACTCTTCTTACTGTCTATGTTTTGAACCATTCATGTGACACTAGTTATAGATTCCGATGCTTCACTCCAGGTTTACTATATCCCTTGGACCTTCTTATTGACGATGATACACAGAAATTGCACTGGAGTTAAATAGAGAAGGCACAATGCCGACTTAAGTACAAGGAGACTGACTCTTCTTACTTACTATGAGTTGAACCATTCCTGTGACACTACTTATAGATTCCGATGCTTCACTTCAGGTTTACTGTATCCCTTGGAGCTTCTTATTGACGATGAAACACAGAAATTGCATCGGAATTGAATACAAAAGGCACAATGCCGACTTAAGTACAAGAAGACTGTCGCTTCTTACTGACTATGTTTTGAACCATTCGTGTGAGACTGGTTATAGATTCCGATGCTAGACTTCAGATTTACTGTATCCCTCTGACCTTCTTATTGACGATGAAACACAGAAATTGCATCTGAATTAAATACCAAGGGCACAATGCCGAATTAAGTACAAGAAGGCTGACTCTTCCTACTGTCGATGTATTGAACCATCCCTGTGACACTAATTATAGATTCCGATGCTTGACTCCAGGTTTACTATATCCCTTGGACCTTCTTATTGACGATGATACACAGAAATTGCATGGGAATTAAATACAAAAAGCACAATGCCGACTTAAGTACAAGAAGACTGTTCCTTCTTACTGACTATGTTCTGAACAATTCCTGGTACACTAGTTATAGATTCCGATGCTAGTCTTCAGATTTACTGTATCCCTCTGACCTTCTTATTGACGATGAAAAACTGAAATTGCATCAGAATTAAGTACTAAGGGCACAATGCCGAATTAATTACAAGAGGACTGACTCTTCTTACTGTCTATGTTTTGAACGATCCCAGTGTCACTAGTTATAGATTCCGATGCTTCACTCCAGGTTTATTGTATCCCTTGGACCTACTTATTGACGATGATACACAGAACTTCCATCGGAATTAAATACAAAAGGCACAATGCCGACTTAAGTACAAGAAGACTGACTCTTCTTACTGACTATGTTTTGAACCATTCCTGTGACACTAGTTATAGATTCCGATGCTTGACTTCAGATTTACTGTATACCTCTGACCTTCTTATTATCGGTGAAACACAGAAATTGAATCGGAATTAAATACTAAAGGCACAATGCCGAATTAAGTCCAAGAAGACTGACTCTTCTTACTGTCGATGATTAGATCCATTTCTGTGACAGTAGTTATAGATTCCGATTCTTCACTCCGTGTTTACTGTATCCCTTGGACCTTCTTATTGACGATGAAACACAGAAATTGAATAGGAATTAAATAGAAAAGGCACAGTGCCGACTTAAGTACAAGAAGACTGTCTCTTCCTACTGTCTATGCTTTGAACCATTCCTGTGACACTAGTGATAGATTCCGATGCTTCACTTCAGGTTTACTGTATCCCTCTGACCTTCTTATTGACGATGAAACACAGAAATTGCATCGGAATTAAATACAAAAGGCGCAATACCGTCTTAAGTACAAAAAGACTGACTCTTCCCACTGTCTATGCTTTGAGCCATTCCTGTGAAACTAGTTATAGATTCCGTTGCTTCACTTCAGGTTTACTGTATCCCTTGGACCTTCTTATTGAAGATGAAACACAGAAATTGCATCGGAATTAAATACAAAAGGCACAATGCCGACTTAAGTACAAGAATACTGACACATCTTACTGTCGATGTTTTAAACCATCCCAGTGTCACTAGTTATAGATTCCGATGCTTCACTCCAGGTTTACTGTATCCCTTGGACCTTCTTATTCACGATGAAACACAGAAATTGCATCGGAATTAAATACAAAATTCACAATGCCGAATTAAGTACAAGATGACTGATTCTTCTTACTGACTATTTTTTAAACCATTCCTGTGACACTAGTTATAGATTCCGATGCTTCACCTCAGGTTTACTGTATCCCTCTGACATTCTTATTGACGATGAAACACAGAAATTTCATCGGAATTAAATACAAAAGGCACAATGCCGGATTAAGTACAAGAGGACTGACTCTTCTTACTGTCTATGTTTTGAACCATTCATGTGACACTAGTTATAGATTCCGATGCTTCACTTCAGGTTTACTGTATCCCTTGGAGCTTCTTATTGACGATGAAACACAGAAATTGCATCGGAATTAAATACAAAAGGCACAATGCCGACTTAAGTACAAGAAGACTGTCGCTTTTTACTGACTATGTTTTGAACCATTCGTGTGAGGCTAGTTATAGATTCCGATGCTAGATTTCAGATTTACTGTATCCCTCTGACCTTCTTATTGACGATGAAACACAGAAATTGCATCTGAATTAAATACCAAAGGCACAATGCCGAATTAAGTACAAGAAGGCTGACTCTTCCTACTGTCGATGTTTTGAACCATCCCTGTGACACTAGTTATAGATTCCGATGCTTCACTCCAGGTTTACTATATCCCTTGGACCTTCTTATTGACGATGATACACAGAAATTGCATGGGAATTAAATACAAAACGCACAATGCCGACTTAAGGACAAGAAGACTGTCTCTTCTTACTGACTATGTTCAGAACAATTCCTGGTACACTAGTTATAGATTCCGATGCTAGACTTCAGATTTACTGTATCCCTCTGACCTTCTTATTGACGATGAAAAACAGAAATTGCATCGGAATTAAGTACTAAGGGCACAATGCCGAATTAAGTACAAGAAGACTTACTCTTCTTACTGTCGATGTTTTTAACCATCCCTGTGTCACTAGTTATAGATTCCGATGCTTTACTCCATGTCTACTGTATCCCTTGGACCTTCTTATTGACGATGAAACACAGAAATTGCATCGGAATTAAATACATAAGGCACAATGCCGACTTAAGTACAAGAAGACTGATTCTTCTTACTGACTATGTTTTGAACCTTTCCTGTGACACTAGTTATAGATTCCGATGCTTCACTTCAGGTTTACTGTATCCCTCTACTCTTCTTATTGACGATGAAACACAGAAATTGCATCGGAATTAAATACAAAAGGCACAATGCCGACTTCAGTACAAGAAGACTGTCTCTTCCTACTGTCTATGTTTTGAAACATTCCTGTGACACTAGTTACAGATTCCGATGCTTCACTTCAGGTTTACTGTATCCCTCTGACCTTCTTATTGACGATGAAACACAGAAATTGCATCGGAATTAAATACAAAAGGCACAATGCCGACTTATGTATAAGAAGTCTGACTCTTCCCACTGTCTATGCTTTGCACCATTACTGTTACACTAGTTATATTTTCCGATGCTTCACTTCAGGTTTACTGTATCCCTTGGACCTACTTATTGACGATAAAACACAGAAATTGCATCGGAATTAAATACAAAAGGCACAATGCCGACTTATGTACAAGAAGACTGACTCTTCTTACTGACTATGCTTTGAACCATTCCTGTGACACTAGTTATATACTCTAATGCTTCACTTCAGGTTTACTGTATGCCTTGGACCTTCTTATTGAAGATGAAACACAGAAATTGCATCGGAATTAAATACAAAATGCACAATGCCGACTTAAGTACAAGAATACTGACTCTTCTTACTGTCTATAATTTGAACCATCCCTGTGACACTAGTTATAGATTCCGATGCTTCACTCCAGGTTTACTGTATCCCTTGGACCACCTTATTGACGATGAAACACAGAAATTGCATCGGAATTAAATACAAAAGGCACAATGCCGACTTTAGTACAAGAAGACTGACTCTTCTTACTGACTATGTTTTGATTCATTCCTGTGACACTAGTTATTGATTCCGATGCTTCACTCCAGGTTTACTGTATCCCTTGGACCTTCTTATTGACGATGAAACACAGAAATTGCATCGGAATTAAATACAAAAGGCACAATGCCGACTTAAGTACAAGAAGACTGACTCTTCTTACTGACTATCTTTTGAACCATTTCTGTTACACTAGTTACAGATTCCGATGCTTCACTCCCGGTTTACTGTATCCCTTGGACCTTCTTATTGACGATGAAACACAGAAATTGCATCGGAATTAAATAAAAAAGGCACAATGCCGACTTAAGTACAAGAAGACTGACTCTTCTTACTGTCTTTGTTTTGAACCATTCCTGTGACACTAGTTATAGATTCCGATGCTTCACTCCAGGTTTACTATATCCCTTGGACTTTCCTATTGACGATGATACACAATAATTGCATCGGAGTTAAATAGAAAAGGCACAAAGCCGACCTAAGTACAAGAAGACTGACACTTCTTACTGACTATGTTTTGAACAATTCCTGTGACACTAGTTATAGATTCCGATGATTCACTTCAGGTTTACTGTATCCCTTGGACCTTCGTATTGACGATGAAACACAGAAATTGCATCGGAATTAAATACAAAAGGCACAATGCCGACTTAAGTACAAGAAGACTGACTCTTCTTACTGACTATGTTTTGAACCATTCCTGTGACACTAGTTGTAGATTCCGATGCTAGACTTCAGATTTACTGTATCCCTCTGACCTTTTTATTGACGATGAAACACAGAAATTGCATCGGAATTAAATACTATGGGCACAATGCCGAATTAAGTACAAGAAGACTGACTCTTCTTACTGTCGATGTTTTGAACCATCCCTGTGTCACTAGTTATAGATTCCGATGCTTCACTCCAGGTTTACCGTATCCCTTGGACCTTCTTATTGACGATGAAACACAGAAATTGCATCGGAATTAAATACAAAAGGCACAATGCCGACTTAAGTACAAGAAGACCGATTCTTCTTACTGACTATGTTTTGAACCTTTCCTGTGACACTAGTTATAGATTCCGATGCTTCACTTCAGGTTTACTGTAACCCTCTGACCTCCGTATTGACGATGAAACACAGAAATTGCATCGGAATTAAATTCAAAAGGCACAATGCCGACTTCAGTACAAGAAGACTGTCTCTTCCTACTGTCTATGTTTTGAGCCATTCCTGTGACACTAGTTATAGATTCCGATGCTTCTCTTCAGGTTTACTGTATCCCTTTGACCTTCTTATTGACGACGAAACACAGAAATTGCATCGGAATTAAATACAAAAGGCACAATGCCGACTTAAGTCCAAGAAGACTGACTTTTCCTACTGTCTCTGCTTTGAACCATTCCTGTTACACTAGTTATATTTTCCGATGCTTCACTTCAGGTTTTCTGAATCCCTTGGACCTACTTATTGACGATGAAACACAGAAATTGCATCGGAATTAAATGGAAAAGGCACAATGACGACTTATGTACAAGAAGACTGACTCTTCTTACTGACTATGTTTTGAATCATTCATGTGACACTAGTTATATATTTTAATGCTTCACTTCAGGTTTACTGTATCCGTTGGACCTTCTTTTTGAAGATGAAACACAGAAATTGCATCGGAATTAAATACAAAAGGCACAATGCCGATTTAAGTACTAGAATACTGACTCTTCTTACTGTCTATGATTTGAACCATCCCTGTGACACTAGTTATAGATTCCGATGCTTCACTCCACGTTTACTGTATCCCTTGGACCTTCGTATTGACGATGAAACACAGAAATTGCATCGGAATTAAATACAAAAGGCACAATGCTGACTTAAGTACTAGGAGACTGACTCTTCTTACTGACTATGATTTGAACCATTCCTGTGACACTAGTTATAGATTCCGATGCTAGACTTCAGATTTACTGTATCCCTCTGACCTTCTTATTGACGATGAAACACAGAAATTGCATCGGAATTAATTACTAAGGGCACAATGCCGAATTAAGTACAAGAAGACTGACTCTTCTTACTGTCGATGTTTTGAACCATCCCTGTGTCACTAGTTATAGATTCCGATGCTTCACTCCAGGTTTACTGCATCCCTTGGACCTTCTTATTGACGATGAAACACAGAAATTGCATCGGAATTAAATACAAAAGGCACAGTGCCGACTTAAGTACAAGAAGACTGATTCTTCTTACTGACTATGTTTTGAACCTTTCCTGTGACACTAGTTATAGATTCCGATGCTTCACTTCGGGTTTACTGTAACCCTCTGACCTTCTTATTGACGATGAAACACAGAGATTGCATCGGAATTAAATTGAAAAGGCACAATGACGACATCAGTACAAGAAGACTGTCTCTTCCTACTGTCTATGTTTTGAACTATTCCTGTGACACTAGTTATAGATTCCGATGCTTCACTTCAGGTTCACTGTATCACTCTGACCTTCTTATTGACGATGAAACACAGAAATTGCATCGGAAATAAATACAAAAGGCACAATGCCGACTTTAGTACAAGAAGACTGACTCTTCTTACTGAATATGTTTTGATTCATTCCTGTGTAACTAGTTATTGATTTCGATGCTTCACTCCAGGTTTACTGTATCCCTTGGACCACCTTATTGACGATGAAACACAGAAATTGCATCGGAAATAAATACAAAAGGCACAATGCCGACTTATGTACAAGAAGACTGACTCTTCTTACTGACTATGCTTTGAACCATTCCTGTGACACTAGTTATATACTCTAATGCTTCACTTCAGGTTTACTGTATGCCTTGGACCTTCTTATTGAAGATGAAACACAGAAATTGCATCGGAATTAAATACAAAATGCACAATGCCGACTTAAGTACAAGAATACTGACTCTTCTTACTGTCTATAATTTGAACCATCCCTGTGACACTAGTTATAGATTCCGATGCTTCACTCCAGGTTTACTGTATCCCTTGGACCACCTTATTGACGATGAAACACAGAAATTGCATCGGAATTAAATACAAAAGGCACAATGCCGACTTTAGTACAAGAAGACTGACTCTTCTTACTGACTATGTTTTGATTCATTCCTGTGACACTAGTTATTGATTCCGATGCTTCACTCCAGGTTTACTGTATCCCTTGGACCTTCTTATTGACGATGAAACACAGAAATTGCATCGGAATTAAATACAAAAGGCACAATGCCGACTTAAGTTCAAGAAGACTGACTCTTCTTACTGACTATCTTTTGAACCATTTCTGTTACACTAGTTACAGATTCCGATGCTTCACTCCCGGTTTACTGTATCCCTTGGACCTTCTTATTGACGATGAAACACAGAAATTGCATCGGAATTAAATAAAAAAGGCACAATGCCGACTTAAGTACAAGAAGACTGACTCTTCTTACTGTCTTTGTTTTGAACCATTCCTGTGACACTAGTTATAGATTCCGATGCTTCACTCCAGGTTAACTATATCCCTTGGACTTTCCTATTGACGATGATACACAATAATTGCATCGGAGTTAAATAGAAAAGGCACAAAGCCGACCTAAGTACAAGAAGACTGACACTTCTTACTGACTATGTTTTGAACAATTCCTGTGACACTAGTTATAGATTCCGATGATTCACTTCAGGTTTACTGTATCCCTTGGACCTTCGTATTGACGATGAAACACAGAAATTGCATCGGAATTAAATACAAAAGGCACAATGCCGACTTAAGTACAAGAAGACTGACTCTTCTTACTGACTATGTTTTGAACGATTCCTGTGACACTAGTTGTAGATTCCGATGCTAGACTTCAGATTTACTGTATCCCTCTGACCTTTTTATTGACGATGAAACACAGAAATTGCATCGGAATTAAATACTATGGGCACAATGCCGAATTAAGTACAAGAAGACTGACTCTTCTTACTGTCGATGTTTTGAACCATCCCTGTGTCACTAGTTATAGATTCCGATGCTTCACTCCAGGTTTACCGTATCCCTTGGACCTTCTTATTGACGATGAAACACAGAAATTGCATCGGAATTAAATACAAAAGGCACAATGCCGACTTAAGTACAAGAAGACTGATTCTTCTTACTGACTATGTTTTGAACCTTTCCTGTGACACTAGTTATAGATTCCGATGCTTCACTTCAGGTTTACTGTAACCCTCGGACCTCCGTATTGACGATGAAACACAGAAATTGCATCGGAATTAAATTCAAAAAGCACAATGCCGACTTCAGTACAAGAAGACTGTCTCTTCCTACTGTCTATGTTTTGAGCCATTCCTGTGACACTAGTTATAGATTCCGATGCTTCTCTTCAGGTTTACTGTATCCCTTTGACCTTCTTATTGACGATGAAACACAGAAATTGCATCGGAATTAAATACAAAAGGCACAATGCCGACTTAAGTCCAAGAAGACTGACTCTTCCTACTGTCTATGCTATGAACCATTCCTGTTACACTAGTTATATTTTCCGATGATTCACTTCAGGTTTTCTGTATCCCTTGGACCTACTTATTGACGATGAAACACAGAAATTGCATCGGAATTAAATGGAAAACTCACAATGACGACTTATGTACAAGAAGACTGACTCTTCTTACTGACTATGTTTTGAATCATTCATGTGACACTAGTTATATACTCTAATGCTTCACTTCAGGTTTACTGTATCCGTTGGACCTTCTTTTTGAAGATGAAACACAGAAATTGCATCGGAATTAAATACAAAAGGCACAATGCCGACTTAAGTACTAGAATACTGACTCTTCTTACTGTCTATGATTTGAACCATCCCTGTGACACTAGTTATAGATTCCGATGCTTCACTCCACGTTTACTGTATCCCTTGGACCTTCGTATTGACGATGAAACACAGAAATTGCATCGGAATTAAATACAAAAGGCACAATGCTGACTTAAGTACTAGGAGACTGACTCTTCTTACTGACTATGATTTGAACCATTCCTGTGACACTAGTTATAGATTCCGATGCTAGACTTCAGATTTACTGTATCCCTCTGACCTTCTTATTGACGATGAAACACAGAAATTGCATCGGAATTAATTACTAAGGGCACAATGCCGAATTAAGTACAAGAAGACTGACTCTTCTTACTGTCGATGTTTTGAACCATCCCTGTGTCACTAGTTATAGATTCCGATGCTTCACTCCAGGTTTACTGCATCCCTTGGACCTTCTTATTGACGATGAAACACAGAAATTGCATCGGAATTAAATACAAAAGGCACAGTGCCGACTTAAGTACAAGAAGACTGATTCTTCTTACTGACTATGTTTTGAACCTTTCCTGTGACACTAGTTATAGATTCCGATGCTTCACTTCGGGTTTACTGTAACCCTCTGACCTTCTTATTGACGATGAAACACAGAGATTGCATCGGAATTAAATTGAAAAGGCACAATGACGACATCAGTACAAGAAGACTGTCTCTTCCTACTGTCTATGTTTTGAACTATTCCTGTGACACAAGTTATAGATTCCGATGCTTCACTTCAGGTTCACTGTATCACTCTGACCTTCTTATTGACGATGAAACACAGAAATTGCATCGGAAATAAATACAAAAGGCACAATGCCGACTTTAGTACAAGAAGACTGACTCTTCTTACTGAATATGTTTTGATTCATTCCTGTGAAACTAGTTATTGATTTCGATGCTTCACTCCAGGTTTACTGTGTCCCTTGGACCTTCTTATTGACGATGTAACACAGAAATTGCATCGGAAATAAATACAAAAGTCACAATGCCTACTTAAGTACTAGAAGACTGACTCTTCTTAGTGACTATGTTTTGAACCATTTGTGTGACATTAGTTATAGATTCCGATGCATCACTCCCGGTTTACTGTATCCCTTGGACCTTCTTATAGACGATGAAACACAGAAATTGCATCGGAATCAAATAAAAAAGGCACAATGCCGACTTAAGTACAACAAGACTGACTCTTCTTACTGTCTATGTTTTGAACCATTCCTGTGACACTAGTTATAGATTCCGATGCTTCACTTCAGGTTTACTGTATCTCTCTGACCTTCTTATTGACGGTGAAACACAGAAATTGCATCGGAATTAAATTCAAAATGCACAATGCCGACTTCAGTACAATAAGCCTGTCTCTTCCTACTGTCTATGCTTTGAACCATTCCTGTGACACAAGTTATAGATTCCGATGCTTCACTTCAGGTTTACTGTATCCCTCTGACCTTCTTATTGACGATGAAACACAGAAATTGCACCGTAATTAAATGCAAAAGGCACAATGCCGAATTGAGTACAAGAAGACTGACTCTTCCCACTGTCTATGCTTTGAACCATTCCTGTTACACTAGTTATATTTTCCGATGCTTCACTTCAGGTTTACTGTATCCCTTGGACCTTCCTATTGTAGATGAAACACAGAAATTGCATCGGAATGAAATACAAAAGGCACAATGCCGACTTAAGTACAACATTACTAACTCTTCTTATTGTCTATGATTTGAACCATCACTGTGACACTAGTTATAGATTCCGATGCTTCACTCCAGGTTTACTGTATCCCTTGGACCTTCTTATTGACGATGAAACACAGAAATTGCATCGGAATTAAATACAAAAGGCACAATGCCGACTTTAGTACAAGAAGACTAACTCTTCTTACTGACTATATTTTATTCATTCCTGTGACACTTGTTATTGATTCCGATGCTTCTCTCCAGATTTACTGTATCCCTTGGACCTTCTTATTTACGATGAAACACAGAAATTGCATCGGAATTAAATACAAAAGGCACAATGCCGACTTAAGTACAAGAAGACTGACTCTTCTTACTGCCTATGTTTTGAACCATCCCTGTGTCACTAGTTATAGATTCCGAAGCTTCACTCCAGGTTTACTGTATCCCTTGGACCTTCTTATTGACGATGAAACACAGAACGTGCATCGGAATTAAATACAAAAGGCACAATGCCGACTTAAGAACAAGAAGACTGACTCTTCTTACTGACTATGTTTTGAACCATTCCTGTGACACTAGTTATAGATTCCGATGCTTGACTTCAGATTTACTGTATCCCTCTGACCTTCTTATTGACGATGAAACACAGAAATTGCATCGGAATTAAATACAAAAGGCACAATGCCGACTTAAGTACAAGAAGACTGTCTCTTCCTACTGTCTATGTTTTGAACCATTCCTGTGACACTAGTTATATACTCTAATGCTTCACTTCAGGTTTTCTGTATCCCTTAGACCTTCTTATTGACGATGAAACACAGAAATTGCATCGGAATTAAATACAAAAGGCACAAAGCCGACTTTAGTACAAGAAGACTGACTCTTCTTACTGACTATGTTTTGATTCATTCCTGTGACACTAGTTATTGATTCCGATGCTTCACTCCAGGTTTACTGTGTCCCTTGGCCCTTCTTATTGACGATGAAACACAGAAATTGCCTCGGAATTAAATACAAAAGGCACAATGCCGACTTAAGTACAAGAAGACTGACTCTTCTTACTGACTATGTTTGAACCATTTCTGTGACAACTTATAGATTCCGATGCTTCACTCCTGGTTTACTGTATCCCTTGGATCTTCTTATTGACGATGATACACAGAAATTGCATCGGAATTAAATACAAAAGGCACAATGCCAACTTAAGTACAAGAATACTGACTCTTCTTACTGTCTATGTTTTGAACGATCCCTGTGTCACTAGTTATAGATTCCGATGCTTCACTCCAGGTTTATTGTATCCGTTGGACCTTCTTATTGACGCTGAAACACAGAACTTGCATAGGAATTAAATACAAAAGGCACAATGCCGACTTATGTACAAGAAGACTGACTCTTCTTACTCACTATGCTTTGAACCATTCCTGTGACACTAGTTATATACTCTAATGCTTCACTTCAGGTTTTCTGTATCCCTTAGACCTTCTTATTGACGATGAAACACAGAAATTGCATCGGAATTAAATACAAAAGGCACAAAGCCGACTTAAGTACAAGAAGACTGACTCTTCTTACTGACTATGTTTTGAACCATTCCTGTGACGCTAGTTATAGATTCCGATGCTTGACTTCAGATTTACTATATCCCTTGGACCTTCTTATTGTCGATTAAATACAGAATTTGAATAGGAATTAAATAGAAAAGGCACAGTGCCGACTTAAGTACAAGAAGACTGTCTCTTCCTACTGTCTATGTTTTGAACCATTCCTGTGACACTAGTTATAGATTCCGATGCTTCACTTCAGGTTTGCTGTATCCCTCTGACCTTCTTATTGACGATGAAACACAGAAATTGCATCGGAATTAAATACAAAAGGCACAATGCCGACTTAAGTACAAGAAGACTGATTCTTCTTACTGACTATATTTTGAACCATTCCTGTGACACTAGTTATAGATTCCGATGCTTCACCTCAGGTTTACTGTATCTCTCTGACATTCTTATTGACGATGAAACACAGAACGTGCATCGGAATTAAATACAAAAGGCACAATGCCGACTTAAGAACAAGAAGACTGACTCTTCTTACTGACTATGTTTTGAACCATTCCTGTGACACTAGTTATAGATTCCGATGCTTGACTTCAGATTTACTGTATCCCTCTGACCTTCTTATTATCGATTAAACACAGAAATTGAATCGGAATTAAATACTAAAGGCACAATGCCGAATTAAGTACAAGAAGACTGACTCTTCTTACTGTCGATGATTAGATCCATTCCTGCGACAGTAGTTATAGATTCCGATTCTTCACTCCATGTTTACTGTATCCCTTGGACCTTCTTATTGACGATGAAACACAGAAATAGCATCGGAATTAAATAAATAAGGCACAATGCCGACTTAAGTACAAGAAGACTGACCCTACTTACTGTCTATGTTTGAACCATTCCTGTGACACTAGTTATAGTTTCCGATGCCTCACTCCAGGTTTACTATATCCCTTGGACCTTCTTATTGTCGATTAAATACAGAATTTGAATAGGAATTAAATAGAAAAGGCACAGTGCCGACTTAAGTACAAGAAGACTGTCTCTTCCTACTGTCTATGTTTTGAACCATTCCTGTGACACTAGTTATAGATTCCGATGCTTCACTTCAGGTTTACTGTATCCCTCTGACCTTCTTATTGACGATGAAACACAGAAATTGCATCGGAATTAAAAACAAAAGGCACAATGCCGACTTAAGTACAAGAAGACTGATTCTTCTTACTGACTATATTTTGAACCATTCCTGTGACACTAGTTATAGATTCCGATGCTTCACCTCAGGTTTACTGTATCTCTCTGACATTCTTATTGACTATGAAACACAGAAATTTCATCGGAATTAAATACAACAGACACAATGCCGGATTAAGTACAAGAGGACTGACTCTTCTTACTGTCTATGTTTTGAACCATTCATGTGACACTAGTTATAGATTCCGATGCTTCACTCCAGGTTTACTATATCCCTTGGACCTTCTTATTGACGATTAAACACAGAAATTGAATCGGAGTTAAATAGAAAAGGCACAATGCTGACTTAAGTACAAGAAGACTGGCTCTTCCAACTGTCTATGTATTGAACCATTCCTGTGACACTAGTTATAGATTCCGATGCTTCACTTCAGGTTTACTGCATCCCTCTGACCTTCTTATTGACGATGAAACACAGAAATTGCATCGGAATTAAATACAAAATGCACAATGGCGACTTAAGTACAAGAAGACTGACTCTTCTCACTGACTATGATTTGAACCATTCCTGTGACACTAGTATTAGATTCAGATGCTTCACTTCAGATTTACTGTGTCCCTCTTACCTTCTTATTGACGATGAAATACAGAAATTGCATCGGAATAAAAAACTAAAGGCACAATGCCGAATTAAGAAAAAGAAGACTGGCTCTTCATACTGTCGATGTTTTGAACCATTCCTGTGACACTAGTTATGGATTCCGATGCTTCCCTCCTGGTTTACTGTATCCCTTGGACCTTCTTTTTGACGATAAAACACAGAAATTGCATCGGAATTAAATAAAAAAGTCACAATGCCGACTTAAGTACAAGAAGACTGACTCTTCTTACAGACTATGTTTTGAACCATTTCTGTGACACTAGTTGTAGATTCCGATGCTTCCCTCCCGGTTTACTGTATCCCTTGGACCTTCTTATTGACGATGAAACACAGAAATTGCATCGGAATTAAATACAAAAGGCACAATGGCGACTTAAGTACAAGAATACTGACTCTTCTTACTGCCTATGTTTTGAACCATCCCTGTGTCACTAGTTATAGATTCCGAAGCTTCACTCCAGGTTTACTGTATCCCTTGGACCTTCTTATTGACGATGAAACACAGAACGTGCATCGGAATTAAATACAAAAGGCACAATGCCGACTTAAGAACAAGAAGACTGACTCTTCTTACTGACTATGTTTTGAACCATTCCTGTGACACTAGTTATAGATTCCGATGCTTGACGTCAGATTTACTGTATCCCTCTGACCTTCTTATTGACGATGAAACACAGAAATTGCATCGGAATTAAATACAAAAGGCACAATGCCGACTTAAGTACAAGAAGACTGACTCTTCTTACTCACTATGCTTTGAACCATTCCTGTGACACTAGTTATATACTCTAATGCTTCACTTCAGGTTTTCTGTATCCCTTAGACCTTCTTATTGACGATGAAACACAGAAATTGCATCGGAAAAAAATACAAAAGGCACAAAGCCGACTTTAGTACAAGAAGACTGACTCTTCTTACTGACTATGTTTTGATTCATTCCTGTGACACTAGTTATTGATTCCGATGCTTCACTCCAGGTTTACTGTGTCCCTTGGCCCTTCTTATTGACGATGAAACACAGAAATTGCGTCGGAATTAAATACAAAAGGCACAATGCCGACTTAAGTACAAGAAGACTGACTCTTCTTACTGACTATGTTTGAACCAGTTCTGTGACAACTTATAGATTCCGATGCTTCACTCCTGGTTTACTGTATCCCTTGGACCTTCTTATTGACGATGATACACAGAAATTGCATCGGAATTAAATACAAAAGGCACAATGCCAACTTAAGTACAAGAATACTGACTCTTCTTACTGTCTATGTTTTGAACGATCCCTGTGTCACTAGTTATAGATTCCGATGCTTCACTCCAGATTTATTGTATCCGTTGGACCTTCTTATTGACGATGAAACACAGAACTTGCATAGGAATTAAATACAAAAGGCACAATGCCGACTTAAGTACAAGAAGAGTGACTTTTCTTACTGACTATGTTTTGAACCATTCCTGTGACGCTAGTTATAGATTCCGATGCTTGACTTCAGATTTACTGTATACCTCTGACCTTCTTATTATCGATTAAACACAGAAATTGAATCGGAATTAAATACTAAAGGCACAATGCCGAATTAAGTACAAGAAGACTGACTCTTCTTACTGTCGATGATTACATCCATTCCTGCGACAGTAGTTATAGATTCCGATTCTTCACTCCATGTTTACTGTATCCCTTGGACCTTCTTATTGACGATGAAACACAGAAATAGCATCGGAATTAAATAAATAAGGCACAATGCCGACTTAAGTACAAGAAGACTGACCCTACTTACTGTCTATGTTTGAACCATTCCTCTGACACTAGTTATAGTTTCCGATGCCTCACTCCAGGTTTACTATATCCCTTGGACCTTCTTATTGTCGATAAAATACAGAAATTGAATAGGAATTAAATAGAAAAGGCACAGTGCCGACTTAAGTACAAGAAGACTGTCTCGTCCTACTGTCTATGTTTTGAACCATTCCTGTGACACTAGTTATAGATTCCGATGCTTCACTTCAGGTTTACTGTATCCCTCTGACCTTCTTATTGACGATGAAACACTGAAATTTCATCGGAATTAAATACAACAGACACAATGCCGGATTAAGTACAAGAGGACTGACTCTTCTTACTGTCTATGTTTTGAACCATTCATGTGACACTAGTTATAGATTCCGATGCTTCACTCCAGGTTTACTATATCCCTTGGACCTTCTTATTGACGATTAAACACAGAAATTGAATCGGAGTTAAATAGAAAAGGCACAATGCTGACTTAAGTACAAGAAGACTGGCTCTTCCAACTGTCTATGTATTGAACCATTCCTGTGACACTAGTTATAGATTCCGATGCTTCACTTCAGGTTTACTGCATCCCTCTGACCTTCTTATTGACGATGAAACACAGAAATTGCATCGGAATTAAATACAAAATGCACAATGGCGACTTAAGTACAAGAAGACTGACTCTTCTCACTGACTATGATTTGAACCATTCCTGTGACACTAGTATTAGATTCAGATGCTTCACTTCAGATTTACTGTGTCCCTCTTACCTTCTTATTGACGATGAAATACAGAAATTGCATCGGAATAAAAAACTAAAGGCACAATGCCGAATTAAGAACAAGAAGACTGGCTCTTCATACTGTCGATGTTTTGAACCATTCCTGTGACACTAGTTATGGATTCCGATGCTTCCCTCCTGGTTTACTGTATCCCTTGGACCTTCTTTTTGACGATAAAACACAGAAATTGCATCGGAATTAAATAAAAAAGTCACAATGCCGACTTAAGTACAAGAAGACTGACTCTTCTTACAGACTATGTTTTGAACCATTTCTGTGACACTAGTTGTAGATTCCGATGCTTCCCTCCCGGTTTACTGTATCCCTTGGACCTTCTTATTGACGATGAAACACAGAAATTGCATCGGAATTAAATACAAAAGGCACAATGGCGACTTAAGTACAAGAATACTGACTCTTCTTACTGCCTATGTTTTGAACCATCCCTGTGTCACTAGTTATAGATTCCGAAGCTTCACTCCAGGTTTACTGTATCCCTCTGACCTTCTTATTGACGATGAAACACAGAAATTGCATCGGAATTAAATACAAAAGGCACAATGCCGACTTAAGTACAAGAAGACTGACTCTTCTTACTCACTATGCTTTGAACCATTCCTGTGACACTAGTTATATACTCTAATGCTTCACTTCAGGTTTTCTGTATCCCTTAGACCTTCTTATTGACGATGAAACACAGAAATTGCATCGGAAAAAAATACAAAAGGCACAAAGCCGACTTTAGTACAAGAAGACTGACTCTTCTTACTGACTATGTTTTGATTCATTCCTGTGACACTAGTTATTGATTCTGATGCTTCACTCCAGGTTTACTGTGTCCCTTGGCCCTTCTTATTGACGATGAAACACAGAAATTGCGTCGGAATTAAATACAAAAGGCACAATGCCGACTTAAGTACAAGAAGACTGACTCTTCTTACTGACTATGTTTGAACCATTTCTGTGACAACTTATAGATTCCGATGCTTCACTCCTGGTTTACTGTATCCCTTGGACCTTCTTATTGACGATGATACACAGAAATTGCATCGGAATTAAATACAAAAGGCACAATGCCAACTTAAGTACAAGAATACTGACTCTTCTTACTGTCTATGTTTTGAACGATCCCTGTGTCACTAGTTATAGATTCCGATGCTTCACTCCAGATTTATTGTATCCGTTGGACCTTCTTATTGACGATGAAACACAGAACTTGCATAGGAATTAAATACAAAAGGCACAATGCCGACTTAAGTACAAGAAGACTGACTTTTCTTACTGACTATGTTTTGAACCATTCCTGTGACGCTAGTTATAGATTCCGATGCTTGACTTCAGATTTACTGTATACCTCTGACCTTCTTATTATCGATTAAACACAGAAATTGAATCGGAATTAAATACTAAAGGCACAATGCCGAATTAAGTACAAGAAGACTGACTCTTCTTACTGTCGATGATTACATCCATTCCTGCGACAGTAGTTATAGATTCCGATTCTTCACTCCATGTTTACTGTATCCCTTGGACCTTCTTATTGACGATGAAACACAGAAATAGCATCGGAATTAAATAAATAAGGCACAATGCCGACTTAAGTACAAGAAGACTGACCCTACTTACTGTCTATGTTTGAACCATTCCTCTGACACTAGTTATAGTTTCCGATGCCTCACTCCAGGTTTACTATATCCCTTGGACCTTCTTATTGTCGATAAAATACAGAAATTGAATAGGAATTAAATAGAAAAGGCACAGTGCCGACTTAAGTACAAGAAGACTGTCTCGTCCTACTGTCTATGTTTTGAACCATTCCTGTGACACTAGTTATAGATTCCGATGCTTCACTTCAGGTTTACTGTATCCCTCTGACCTTCTTATTGACGATGAAACACAGAAATTTCATCGGAATTAAATACAACAGACACAATGCCGGATTAAGTACAAGAGGACTGACTCTTCTTACTGTCTATGTTTTGAACCATTCATGTGACACTAGTTATAGATTCCGATGCTTCACTCCAGGTTTACTATATCCCTTGGACCTTCTTATTGACGATTAAACACAGAAATTGAATCGGAGTTAAATAGAAAAGGCACAATGCTGACTTAAGTACAAGAAGACTGGCTCTTCCAACTGTCTATGTATTGAACCATTCCTGTGACACTAGTTATAGATTCCGATGCTTCACTTCAGGTTTACTGCATCCCTCTGACCTTCTTATTGACGATGAAACACAGAAATTGCATCGGAATTAAATACAAAATGCACAATGGCGACTTAAGTACAAGAAGACTGACTCTTCTCACTGACTATGATTTGAACCATTCCTGTGACACTAGTATTAGATTCAGATGCTTCACTTCAGATTTACTGTGTCCCTCTTAGCTTCTTATTGACGATGAAATACAGAAATTGCATCGGAATAAAAGCTAAAGGCACAATGCCGAATTAAGAACAAGAAGACTGGCTCTTCATACTGTCGATGTTTTGAACCATTCCTGTGACACTAGTTATGGATTCCGATGCTTCCCTCCTGGTTTACTGTATCCCTTGGACCTTCTTTTTGACGATAAAACACAGAAATTGCATCGGAATTAAATAAAAAAGTCACAATGCCGACTTAAGTACAAGATGACTGACTCTTCTTACAGACTATGTTTTGAACCATTTCTGTGACACTAGTTGTATATTCCGATGCTTCCCTCCCGGTTTACTGTATCCCTTGGACCTTCTTATTGACGATGAAACACAGAAATTGCATCGGAATTAAATACAAAAGGCACAATGGCGACTTAAGTACAAGAATACTGACTCTTCATACTGCCTATGTTTTGAACCATCCCTGTGTCACTAGTTATAGATTCCGAAGCTTCACTCCAGGTTTACTGTATCCCTTGGACCTTCTTATTGACGATGAAACACAGAACGTGCATCGGAATTAAATACAAAAGGCACAATGCCGACTTAAGAACAAGAAGACTGACTCTTCTTACTGACTATGTTTTGAACCATTCCTGTGACACTAGTTATAGATTCCGATGCTTGACTTCAGATTTACTGTATCCCTCTGACCTTCTTATTGACGATGAAACACAGAAATTGCATCGGAATTAAATACAAAAGGCACAATGCCGACTTAAGTACAAGAAGACTGACTCTTCTTACTCACTATGCTTTGAACCATTCCTGTGAAACTAGTTATATACTCTAATGCTTCACTTCAGGTTTTCTGTATCCCTTAGACCTTCTTATTGACGATGAAACACAGAAATTGCATCGGAAAAAAATACAAAAGGCACAAAGCCGACTTTAGTACAGGAAGACTGACTCTTCTTACTGACTATGTTTTGATTCATTCCTGTGACACTAGTTATTGATTCCGATGCTTCACTCCAGGTTTACTGTGTCCCTTGGCCCTTCTTATTGACGATGAAACACAGAAATTGCGTCGGAATTAAATACAAAAGGCACAATGCCGACTTAAGTACAAGAAGACTGACTCTTCTTACTGACTATGTTTGAACCATTTCTGTGACAACTTATAGATTCCGATGCTTCACTCCTGGTTTACTGTATCCCTTGGACCTTCTTATTGACGATGATACACAGAAATTGCATCGGAATTAAATACAAAAGGCACAATGCCAACTTAAGTACAAGAATACTGACTCTTCTTACTGTCTATGTTTTGAACGATCCCTGTGTCACTAGTTATAGATTCCGATGCTTCACTCCAGATTTATTGTATCCGTTGGACCTTCTTATTGACGATGAAACACAGAACTTGCATAGGAACTAAATACAAAAGGCACAATGCCGACTTAAGTACAAGAAGACTGACTTTTCTTACTGACTATGTTTTGAACCATTCCTGTGACGCTAGTTATAGATTCCGATGCTTGACTTCAGATTTACTGTATACCTCTGACCTTCCTATTATCGATTAAACACAGAAATTGAATCGGAATTAAATACTAAAGGCACAATGCCGAATTAAGTACAAGAAGACTGACTCTTCTTACTGTCGATGATTACATCCATTCCTGCGACAGTAGTTATAGATTCCGATTCTTCACTCCATGTTTACTGTATCCCTTGGACCTTCTTATTGACGATGAAACACAGAAATAGCATCGGAATTAAATAAATAAGGCACAATGCCGACTTAAGTACAAGAAGACTGACCCTACTTACTGTCTATGTTTGAACCATTCCTCTGACACTAGTTATAGTTTCCGATGCCTCACTCCAGGTTTACTATATCCCTTGGACCTTCTTATTGTCGATAAAATACAGAAATTGAATAGGAATTAAATAGAAAAGGCACAGTGCCGACTTAAGTACAAGAAGACTGTCTCGTCCTACTGTCTATGTTTTGAACCATTCCTGTGACACTAGTTATAGATTCCGATGCTTCACTTCAGGTTTACTGTATCCCTCTGACCTTCTTATTGACGATGAAACACAGAAATTTCATCGGAATTAAATACAACAGACACAATGCCGGATTAAGTACAAGAGGACTGACTCTTCTTACTGTCTATGTTTTGAACCATTCATGTGACACTAGTTATAGATTCCGATGCTTCACTCCAGGTTTACTATATCCCTTGGACCTTCTTATTGACGATTAAACACAGAAATTGAATCGGAGTTAAATAGAAAAGGCACAATGCTGACTTAAGTACAAGAAGACTGGCTCTTCCATCTGTCTATGTTTGAACCATTCCTGTGACACTAGTTATAGATTCCGATGCTTCACTTCAGGTTTACTGCATCCCTCTGACCTTCTTATTGACGATGAAACCCAGAAATTGCATCGGAATTAAATACAAAATGCACAATGCCGACTTAAGTACAAGAAGACTGACTCTTCTCACTGACTATGATTTGAACCATTCCTGTGACACTAGTATTAGATTCAGATGCTTCACTTCAGATTTACTGTGTCCCTCTTACCTTCTTATTGACGATGAAATACAGAAATTGCATCGGAATGAAATACTAAAGGCACAATGCCGAATTAAGAACAAGAAGACTGGCTCTTCATACTGTCGATGTTTTGAACCATTCCTGTGTCACTAGTTATGGATTCCGATGCTTCCCTCCTGGTTTACTGTATCCCTTGGACCTTCTTTTTGACGATGAAACACAGAAATTGCATCGGAATTAAATAAAAAAGGCACAATGCCGACTTAAGTACAAGAAGACTGACTCTTCTTACTGTCTATGCTTTGAACCATTCCTGTGACACTAGTTATAGGTTCCGATGCGTCACTCCAGGTTTACTGTATCCCTTGGACCTTCTTATTGACGATGATACACAGAAATTGCACCGGAGTTAAATAGAAAAGGCACAATGCCGACTTAGGTACAAGGAGACTGACTCTTCTTACTTACTATGAGTTGAACCATTCCTGTGACACTAGTTATAGATTCCGATGCTTCACTTCAGGTTTACTGTATCCCTTGGAGCTTCGTATTGACGATGAAACACAGAAATTGCATCGGAATTGAATACAAAAGGCACAATGCCGACTTAAGTACAAGAAGACTGTCGCTTCTTACTGACTATGTTTTGAACCATTCCTGTGAGACTAGTTATAGATTCCAATGCTAGACTTCTGATTTACTGTATCCCTCTGACCTTCTTATTGACGATAAAACACAGAAATTGCATCTGAATTAAATACCAAAGGCACAATGCCGAATTAAGTACAAGAAGACTGACTCTTCCTACTGTCGATGTTTTGAACCATCCCTGTGACACTAGTTATAGATTCCGATGCTTCACTCCAGGTTTACTATATCCCTTGGACCTTCTTATTGAGGATGATACACAGAAATTGCATGGGAATTAAAAACAAAAGGCACAATGCCGACTTAAGTACAAGAAAACTGTCTCTTCTTACTGACTATGTTTTGAACAACTCCTGGTACACTAGTTATGGATTCCGATGCTAGACTTCAGATTTACTGTATCCCTCTGACCTTCTTATTGACGATGAAACACAGAAATTGCATCGGAATTAAGTACTAAGGGCACAATGCCGAATTAATTACAAGAAGACTTACTCTTCTTACTGTCGATGTTTTGAACCATCCGTGTCACTAGTTATAGATTCCGATGCTTTACTCCATGTCTACTGTACCCCTTGGACCTTCTTATTGACGAGGAAACACAGAAATTGCACCGGAATTAAATACAAAAGGCACAATGCCGACTTAAGTACAAGAAGACTGATTCTTCTTACTGACTATGTTTCGAACCTTTCCTGTGACACTAGTTATAGATTCCGATGCTTCACTTCGGGTTTACTGTATCCCTCTACTCATCTTATTGACGATGAAACACAGAAATTGCATCGGAATTAAATACAAAAGGCACAATGCCGACTTCAGTACAAGAAGACTGTCTCTTCCTACTGTCTATGTTTTGAACCATTCCTGTGACACTAGTTATACATTCCGATGTTCCACTTCAGGTTTACTGTATCCCTCTGCCCTTCTTATTGACGATGAAACACAGAAATTGCATCGGAATTAAATACGAAAGGCACAATGCCGACTTAAGTACAAGAAGACTGACTCTTCCCACTGTCTATGCTTTGAACCATTCCTGTTACACTAGTTATATTTTCCGATGCTTCACTTCAGGTTTACTGTATCCCTTGGACCTACTTATTGACGAAAAAACACAGAAATTGCATCGGAATTAAATACAAAAGGCACAATGCCGACTTAAGTACAAGAAGACTGACTCTTCTTACTGTCTATGTTTTGAACCATTCATGTGACACTAGTTATAGATTCCGATGCTTCTCTCCAGGTTTACTATATCCCTTGGACCTTCTTATTGACGATGATACACAGAAATTGCATCGGAGTTAAATAGAAAAGGCACAAAGCCGACCTAAGTACAAGAAGACTGACTCTCCTTACTGACTATGTTTTGAACCATTCCTGTGACACTAGTTATAGATTCCGATGCTTCACATCAGGTTTACTGTATCCCTTGGACCTTCGTATTGACGATGAAACACAGAAATTGCATCGGAATTAAATACAAAAGGCACATTGCCGACTTAAGTACAAGAAGACTGACTCTTCTTACTGTATATGCTTTGAACCATTCCTGTGACACTAGTTATAGATTCCGATGCTAGACTTCAGATTTACTGTATCCCTCTGACCTTCTTATTGACGATGAAACACAGAAACTGCATCGGATTTAAATACTATGGGCACAATGCTGAATTAAGTACAAGGTGACTGACTCTTCTTACTATCGATGTTTTGAACCCTCCCTGTGTCACTAGTTATAGATTCCGATGCTTCACTCCAGGTTTACTGTATCCCTTGGACCTTCTTATTGACGATGAAACACAGAAATTGCATCGGAATGAAATTCAAAAAGGCACAATGCCGACTTAAGTACAAGAAGACTGATTCTTCTTACTGACTATGTTTTGAACCTTTCCTGTGACACTAGTTATAGATTCCGATGCTACATTTCAGGTTTACTGTAACCCTCTGACCTTCGTATTGACGATGAAACACAGAAATTGTATCGGAATTAAATTCAAAAGGCACAATGAGGACTTCAGTACAAGAAGACTGTCTCTTCCTACTGTCTATGTTTTGAACCATTCCTGTGACACTAGTTATAGATTCCGATGCTTTACCACAGGTTTACTGTATCCCTCTGACCTTCTTATTGACGATGAAACACAGAAATTGCATCGGAATTAAATGGAAAAGGCACAATGACGACTTATGTACAAGAAGACTGACTCTTCTTACTGACTATGTTTTGAACCATTCCTGTGACACTAGTTATATACTCTAATGCTTCACTTCAGGTTTACTGTATCCCTTGGACCTTCTTATTGAAGATGAAACACAGAAATTGCAACGGAATTAAATACAAAAGGCACAATGCCGACTTAAGTACAAGAATACTGACTCTTCTTACTGTCTATGATTTGAACCATCCCTGTGACACTAGTTATAGATTCCGATGCTTCACTCCACAATTACTGTATCCCTTGGACCTTCTTATTGACGATGAAACACAGAAATTGCATCGGAATTAAATAAAAAAGGCACAATGCCGACTTAAGTACAAGAAGACTGACTCTTCTTACTGTCTATGTTTGAACCATTCCTGTGACACTAGTTATAGATTCCGATGCTTCACTCCAGGTTTACTACATCCCTTGGACATTCTTATTGACGATGATACACACAAATTGCATCGGAGTTAAATAGAAAAGGCACAAAGCCGACCTAAGTACAAGAAAACTGACTCTTCTTACTGACTATGTTTTGAACCATTCCTGTGACACTAGTTATAGATTCCGATGCTTCACTTCAGGTTTACTGTATCCCTTGGACCTCCGTATTGACGATGAAACACAGAAATTGCATCCGAATTAAATACAAAAGGCACAATGCCGACTTAAGTACAAGAACACTGACTCTTCTTACTGTCTATGATTTGAACCATCCCTGTGACACTAGTTATAGATTCCGATGCTTCACTCCAGGTTTACTGTATCCCTTGGACCTTCTCATTGACGAAGAAACACAGAAATTGCATCGGAATTAAATGCAAATGGCACCATGCCGACTTTTGTACAAGGAGACTGACTCTTCTTACTTACTATGAGTTGAACCATTCCTGTGACACTAGTTATAGATTCCGATGCTTCACTTCAGGTCTACTGTATCCCTTGGAGCTTCTTACTGACGATGAAACACAGAAATTGCATCGGAATTAAATACAAAAGGCACAATGCCGACTTAAGTACAAGAAGACTGTCGCTTCTTACTGACTATGTTTGAACCATTCCTGTGAGTCTAGTTATAGATTCCAATGCTAGACTTCTGATTTACTGTATCCCTCTGACCTTCTTATTGACGATAAAACACAGAAATTGCATCTGAATTAAATACCAGAGGCACAATGCCGAATTAAGTACAAGAAGACTGACTCTTCCTACTGTCGATGTTTTGAACCATCCCTGTGACACTAGTTATAGATTCCGATGCTTCACTCCAGGTTTACTATATCCCTTGGACCTTCTTATTGAGGATGATACACAGAAATTGCATGGGAATTAAATACAAAAGGCACAATGCCGACTTAAGTACAAGAAGACTGTCTCTTCCTACTGACTATGTTTTGAACAACTCCTGGTACACTAGTTATAGATTCCGATGCTAGACTTCAGATTTACTGTATCCCTCTGACCTTCTTATTGACGATGAAACACAGAAATTGCATCGGAATTAAGTACTGAGGGCACAATGCCGAATTAATTACAAGAAGACTTACTCTTCTTACTGTCGATGTTTTGAACCATCCCTGTGTCACTAGTTATAGATTCCGATGCTTTACTCCATGTCTACTGTATCCCTTGGACCTTCTTATTGACGAGGAAACACAGAAATTGCACCGGAATTAAATACAAAAGGCACAATGCCGACTTAAGTACAAGAAGACTGATTCTTCTTACTGACTATGTTTTGAACCTTTCCTATGACACTAGTTATAGATTCCGATGCTTCACTTCGGGTTTACTGTATCCCTCTATTCATCTTATTGACGATGAAACACAGAAATTGCATCGGAATTAAATACAAAAGGCACAATGCCGACTTCAGTACAAGAAGACTGTCTCTTCCTACTGTCTATGTTTTGAACCATTCCTGTGACACTAGTTATACATTCCGATGTTCCACTTCAGGTTTACTGTATCCCTCTGCCCTTCTTATTGACGATGAAACACAGAAATTGCATCGGAATTAAATACAAAAGGCACAATGCCGACTTAAGTACAAGAAGACTGACTCTTCCCACTGTCTATGCTTTGAACCATTCCTGTTACACTAGTTATATTTTCCGATGCTTCACTTCAGGTTTACTGTATCCCTTGGACCTACGTATTGACGATAAAACACAGAAATTGCATCGGAATTAAATACAAAAGGCACAATGCCGACTTATGTACAAAAAGACTGAGTCTTCCTACTGTCTATGTTTTGAACCATTGCTGTGACACTAGTTATATACTCTAATGCTTCACTTCAGGTTTACTGTATGCCTTGGACCTTCTTATTGAAGATGAAACACAGAAATTGCATCGGAATTAAATACAAAATGCACAATGCCGACGTAAGTACAAGAATACTGACTCTTCTTACTGTCTTTAATTTGAACCATCCCTGTGACACTAGTTATAGATTCCGATGCTTCACTCCAGGTTTACTGTATCCCTTGGACCTTCTTATTGACGATGAAACACAGAAATTGCATCGGAATTAAATACAAAAGGCACAATGCCGACTTTAGTACAAGAAGACTGACCCTTCTTGCTGACTATGTTTTGATTCATTCCCGTGACACTAGTTATTGATTCCGATGCTTCTCTCCAGGTTTACTATATCCCTTGGACCTTCTTATTGACGATGATACACAGAAATTGCATCGGAGTTAAATAGAAAAGGCACAAAGCCGACCTAAGTACAAGAAGACTGACTCTTCTTACTGACTATGTTTTGAACCATTCCTGTGACACTAGTTATAGATTCCGATGCTTCACATCAGGTTTACTGTATCCCTTGGACCTTCTTATTGACGATGAAACACAGAAACTGCATCGGATTTAAATACTATGGGCACAATGCCGAATTAAGTACAAGGAGACTGACTCTTCTTACTGTCGATGTTTTGAACCCTCCCTGTGTCACTAGTTATAGATTCCGAATCTTCACTCCAGGTTTACTGTATCCCTTGGACCTTCTTATTGACGATGAAACACAGAAATTGCATCGGAATGAAATACAAAAAGGCACAATGCCGACTTAAGTACAAGAAGACTGATTCTTCTTACTGACTATGTTTTGAACCTTTCCTGTGACACTAGTTATAGATTCCGATGCTACACTTCAGGTTTACTGTAACCCTCTGACCTTCGTATTGACGATGAAACACAGAAATTGCATCGGAATTAAATTCAAAAGGCACAATGAGGACTTCAGTACAAGAAGACTGTCTCTTCCTACTGTCTATGTTTTGAACCATTCCTGTGACACTAGTTATAGATTCCGATGCTTTACCTCAGGTTTACTGTATCCCTCTGACCTTCTTATTGACGATGAAACACAGAAATTGCATCGGAATTAAATGGAAAAGGCACAATGACGACTTATGTACAAGAAGACTGACTCTTCTTACTGACTATGTTTTGAACCATTCCTGTGACACTAGTTATATACTCTAATGCTTCACTTCAGGTTTACTGTATCCCTTGGACCTTCTCATTGAAGATGAAACACAGAAATTGCATCGGAATTAAATACAAAATCCACAATGCCGACTTAAGTACAAGAAGACTGTCTCTTCCTACAGTCTATGATATGAACCATTCCTGTGACTCTAGTTATAGTTTCCGATGCTTCACTTCAGGTTTACTGTAACCCTCTGACTTCTTATTGACGATGAAACACAGAAATTGCATCGGAATTAAATACAAAAAGCACAATGCCGACTTAAGTACAAGATGACTGACTCTTCCTACTGTCTATGTTTTGAACCATTCATGTGACACAAGTTATAGATTCCGATGCTTCACTCCAGGTTTACTATATCCCTTGGACCTTCTTATTGACGATGAAACACACAAATTGCATCGAAATTAAATACAAAAGGCACAATGCCGACTTAAGTACAGGAAGACGGACTCTTCTTGCTGTGTATGTTTTGAACCATTCCTGTGACATTAGTTATAGATTCGGATGCTTCACTTAAGGTTTACTCTATCCCTCTGACCTTCGTATTGACGACGAAACACAGAGACTGCATCGGAATTAAATCGAAAAGGCACAATGCCGACTTAAGTACAAGATGTCTGACTCTTCCTACTGTCTATGCTTTGCACCATTCCTGTGACACTAGTTATAGATTCCGATGCTTCAATTCAGGTTTACTGTATTCCTCAGACCTTCTTATTGACGATGAAACACAGAAATTGCATCGGAATTAAATACAAAAGGCACAATGTCGTCTTAAGTACAAGACGACAGACTTTTCTTACTGTCTATGTTTTGAACCTTTTCTGTGACACCAGTTATAGATTCCGATGCTTCACTTCAGGTTTACTGCATCCCTCTGACCTTCTTCTTGATGATGAAACACAGAATTTGCATCGGAATTAAATAGCAAAGGCACAATGCCGACTTACGTACAAGAAGACCGACTCATCTTAATGTCTATTTTTTTGAACCATTCCTGTGACACTAGTTATAGATTCCGATGCGTCTCTTAAGGTTTACTGTCTCCCTCTGACCTTCGTATTGACGACGAAACACAGAAACTGCATCGGAATTAAATACAAAGGGCACAATGCCGACTTAAGTACAAGAAGACTGACACTTCCTACTGTCTATGTTATGAACCATTCCTGTGACACTAGTTATAGATTCCGATGCATCACTTCAATTTTACTGTGTCCCTTGGACCATCTTATTGACGATGAATCACACAAATTGCATCGGAATTAAATACAAAAGGCACAATGCAGACTTAAGTACAAGAGGACTGACTCTTCTTGCTGTGTGTGTTTTGAACCATTCCTGTGACATTAGTTGTAGATTCCGATGCTTCACTTAAGGTTTACTGTCTCCCTCTGACCTTCATATTGACGACGAAACACAGAAACTGCATCGGAATTAAATACAAAATGCACAATGCGGACTTAAGTACAAGAAGACTGACTCTTCATACTGACTATGTTGTGAACATTTCCTGTGAGACCAGTTTTAGATTCCGATGCTTCACTATATGTTTACTGTATCCCTTGGACCTTCTTATTGACGATGAAACACATCCATTGCATCGGAATTAAATAGAAAAGGCACAATGCCGACTTAAGTACAAGAAGACTGACTCTTCCTACTGTCTATGTTTTAACCATTCCTGTGACACTTGTTATAGATTCCGATGCTTCACTTCAGGTTTACTGATTCCCTCTGACCTTCTTATTGACGATGAAACACAGAAATTGCATCGGAATTAAATACAAAAAGCACAATGCCGACTTAAGTACAAGAAGACTGACTCTTCTTACTGTCTATTTTTTGAACCATTCCGGTGACACTAGTTATAGTTTCCGATGCTTCACTTCAGGTTTACTGTATCACTTGGACCTTCTTATTAACGATGAAACACAGAAATTGCATCGGAATTAAATACAAAAGTCACAATGCCGACTTAAGTACAAAAAGACTGTCTCTTCTTTCTGACTATGTTGTGTGCATTTCCTGTGAGACTAGTTTTAGATTCCGATGCTTCACTATATGTTTACTGTATCCCTTGGACCTTTTTATTGCCGAAGAAACACAGAAATTGCATCGCAATTTAATACAAAAGGCACAATGCCGGCTTAAGTACAAGAAGACTGACACTACTTACTGTCTATGTTTAGAACCATTAATGTGACAATAGTTATAAATTGCGATGCTTCACTTCAGGTTTACTGTATCCCTATGACCTTCTTATTTACGATGGAAGACAGAAATTGCATCGGAATTAAATTCAAAAGGCACAATGCCGACTTAAGTACAAGAAGACTGACACTTCTTACCGTCTACGTTTTGAACCATTCCGGTGACACTAGTTATAGTTTCCGATGCTTCACTTCAGGTTTACTGTATCACTTGGACCTTCTTATTGACGATGAAACACAGAAATTGCATCGGAATTAAATACAAACGGCACAATGCCGACTTAAGTACAAGAAGACTGGTTCTTCCTACTGTCTATGTTTTAACCATTCCTGTAACACTAGTTATAGATTCCGATGCTTCACTTTAGGTTTACTGATTCCCTCTGACCTTCTTATTGACGATGAAACACAGAAACTGCATCGGAATTATATACAAAAGGCACAATACCGACTCAAATACAAGATGACTGGCTCTTCTTACCCTCTATGTTTTGCCCCTTTCCTGAGAGACCGGTTTTAGATTCCGGTGCTTCACTTCAGGTTCACTGTATCCCTTGGACCTTCTTATTGACGACGAAACACAGAAATTGCATCAAAATTACATAGAAAAGGCACAATGCCGACTTAAGTAAAAGAAGACTGACCCTTCTTACTTACTATGATTTGAACATTCCCTGTGAGACCAGTTTTAGATTCCGATGCTTCACTATGTGTTTACTGTATCCCTTGGACCTTCTTATTGACGATGAAACACAGAAATTGCATCGAAATTAAATACAAAAGGCACAATGCCGACTTAAGTACAAGAAGACTGACTCTTCTTACTGTCTATGTTTTGAACCATTCTTGTGACACTAGTTATTGATTCCGATGTTTCACTTCTGGCTTACTGTATCCCTTGGACCTTTTTATTGACGATGAAACACAGAAATTGCATCGAAATTAAATAAAAAATGCACAATGCCGACTTAAGTACAAGAAGACTGACACTTCCTACTGTCTATGTTATGAACCATTCCTGTGACACTAGTTATAGATTCCGATGCATCACTTCAGGTTTACTGTATCCCTTGGACCTTCTTATTGACGATGAAACACACAAATTGCATCGGAATTAAATACAAAAGGCACAATGCCGACTTAATTACAAGAGGACTGACTCTTCTTGCTGTGTACGTTTTGAACCATTCCTGTGACACTAGTTATAGATTTCGATGCTTCACTTAAGGTTTACTGACTCCCTCTGACCTTCGTATTGACGACGAAACACAGAAACTGCATCGGATTTAAATACAAAATGCACAATGCCGACTTAAGTACAAGAAGACTGACTCTTCTTACTGACTATGTTGTGAACATTTCCTGTGAGACCAGATTTAGATTCCGATGCTTCACTATATGTTTACTGTATCCCTTGGACCTTCTTATTGACGATGAAACACATACATTGCATCGGAATTAAATAGAAAAAGCACAATGCCGACTTAAGTACAAGAAGACTGACTCTTCCTACTGTCTATGTTTTATCCATTCCTGTGACACTAGTTATAGATTCCGATGCTTCACTTCAGGTTTACTGATTCCCTCTGACCTTCTTATTGACGATGAAACACAGAAACTGCGTCCGAATTAAATACAAAAGGCACAATGCCGACTCAAATACAAGATGACTGGCTCTTCTTACTCTCTATGTTTTGAACCTTTCCTGAGAGACCGGTTTTAGATTCCGGTGCTTCACTTCATGTTTGCTGTATCCCTTGGACCTTCTTATTGACGACGAAACACAGAAATTGCATCAAAATTACATAGAAAAGGCACAATGCCGACTTAAGTGGAAGAAGACTGACGCTTTTTACTTACTATGATTTGAACATTTCCTGTGAGACCAGTTTTAGATTCCGATGCTTCACTATGTGTTTACTGTATACCTTGGACCTTCTTATTGACGATAAAACACAGAAAATGCATCGAAATTAAATACAAAGGGCACAATGCCGACTTAAGTACAAGAAGAATGACTCTTCTTACTGTCTATGTTTTGAACCATTCCTGTGACACTAGTTATAGATATCGATGCTTCCCTTCAGGTTTACTGTATCCCTTGGACCTTCTTATTGACGATGAAACACAGAAATTGCATCGGAATTAAATACAAAAGGCACAATGTCGTCTTAAGTACAAGACGACAGACTTTTCTTACTGTCTATGTTTTGAACCTTTTCTGTGACACCAGTTATAGATTCCGATGCTTCACTTCAGGTTTACTGCATCCCTCTGACCTTCTTCTTGATAATGAAACACAGAATTTGCATCGGAATTAAATAGAAAAGGCACAATGCCGACTTACGTACAAGAAGACCGACTCATCTTACTGTCTATTTTTTTGAACCATTCCTGTGACACTAGTTATAGATTCCGATGCGTCACTTAAGGTTTAATGTCTCCCTCTGACCTTCGTATTGACGACGAAACACAGAAACTGCATCGGAATTAAATACAAAAGGCACAATGCCGACTTAAGTACAAGAAGACTGACACTTCCTACTGTCTATGTTATGAACCATTCCTGTGACACTAGTAATAGATTCCGATGCATCACTTCATTTTTACTGTATCCCTTGGACCATCTTATTGACGATGAATCACACAAATTGCATCGGAATTAAATACAAAAGGCACAATGCAGACTTAAGTACAAGAGGACTGACTCTTCTTGCTGTGTGTGTTTTGAACCATTCCTGTGACATTAGTTGTAGATTCCGATGCTTCACTTAAGGTTTACTGTCCCCCTCTGACCTTCATATTGACGACGAAACACAGAAACTGCATCGCAATTAAATACAAAATGCACAATGCCGACTTAAGTACAAGAAGACTGACTCTTCATACTGACTATGTTGTGAACATTTCCTGTGAGACCAGTTTTAGATTTCGATGCTTCACTATATGTTTACTGTATCCCTTGGACCTTCTTATTGACGATGAAACACATCCATTGCATCGGAATTAAATAGAAAAGACACAATGCCGACTTAAGTACAAGAAGACTGACTCTTCCTACTGTCTATGTTTTAACCATTCCTGTGACACTAGTTATAGATTGCGATGCTTCACTTCAGGTTTACTGATTCCCTCTGACCTTCTTATTGACGATGAAACACAGAAATTGCATCGGAATTAAATACAAAAAGCACAATGCCGACTTAAGTACAAGAAGACTGACTCTTCTTACTGTCTATTTTTTGAACCATTCCGGTGACACTAGTTACAGTTTCCGATGCTTCACTTCAGGTTTACTGTATCACTTGGACCTTCTTATTGACGATGAAACACAGAAATTGCATCGGAATTAAATACAAAAGTCACAATGCCGACTTAAGTACAAGAAGACTGTCTCTTCTTTCTGACTATGTTGTGTGCATTTCCTGTGAGACTAGTTTTAGATTCCGATGCTTCACTATATGTTTACTGTATCCCTTGGACCTTTTTATTGACGATGAAACACAGAAATTGCATCGCAATTTAATACAAAAGGCACAATGCCGGCTTAAGTACAAGAAGACTGACACTACTTACTGTCTATGTTTAGAACCATTAACGTGACAATAGTTATAAATTGCGATGCTTCACTTCAGGTTTACTGTATCCCTATGACCTTCTTATTTACGATGGAAGACAGAAATTGCATCGGAATTAAATACAAAAGGCACAATGCCGACTTAAGTACAAGAAGACTGACACTTCTTACTGTCTACGTTTTGAACCATTCCGGTGACACTAGTTATAGTTTCCGATGCTTCACTTCAGGTTTACTGTATCACTTGGACCTTCTTATTGACGATGAAACACAGAAATTGCATCGGACTCAAATACAAAAGGCACAATGCCGACTTAAGTACAAGAAGACCGACTCTTCTTACTGTCTATGTTTTGAACCATACCGGTGACACTAGTTATAGTTTCAGATGCTTCACTTCAGGTCTACTGTATCACTTGGAGCTTCTTATTGCCGATGAAACACAGAAATTGCATTGGAATTAAATACAAAATGCACAATGGCGACTCAAGTACAAGAAGACTGTCTCTTCTTACTGTCAATGATTTGAACAATTCCTGTGACACTAGTTATAGATTCCGATGCTTCACTTCAGGTTTACTGTATCCCTTGGACCTTCTTATTGACGACGAAACACAGAAATTGCATCAAAATTACATAGAAAAGGCACAATGCCGACTTAAGTAAAAGAAGACTGACCCTTCTTACTTACTATGATTTGAACATTTCCTGTGAGACCAGTTTTAGATTCCGATGCTTCACTATGTGTTTACTGTATCCCTTGGACCTTCCTATTGACGATGAAACACAGAAATTGCATCGAAATTAAATACAAAAGGCACAATGCCGACTTAAGTACAAGAAGACTGACTCTTCTTACTGTCTATGTTTTGAACCATTCTTGTGACATTAGTTATAGATTCCGATGTTTCACTTCTGGCTTACTGTATCCCTTGGACCTTCTTATTGACGATGAAACACAGAATTTTCATCGGAATTAAATACAAAAGGCACAATGCCGACTTAAGTACATAAAACTGACACTTCCTACTGTCTATGTCATGAACCATTCCCGTGACACTAGTTATAGATTCCGATGCATCACTTCAGGTTTGCTGTATCCCTTGGACCTTCTTATTGACGATGAAATACACATATTGCATCGGAATTAAATACAAAAGGCACAATGCTGACTTAAGTACAAGAAGACTGACTCTTCTTGCTGTGTATGTTTTGAACCATTCCTGTGACACTAGTTATAGATTCCGATGCTTCACTTAAGGTTTACTGTCTCCCTCTGACCCTCGTATTGACGACGAAACACAGAAACTGCATCGGATTTAAATACAAAATGCACAATGCCGACTTATGTACAAGAAGACTGACTCTTCTTACTGACTATGTTGTGAACATTTCCTGTGAGACCAGTTTTAGATTCCGATGCTGCACTATAGTTTACTGTACCCCTTGGACCTTCTTATTGACGATGAAACACAGAAACTGCATCGGAATTACATACAAAAGGCACAATGCTGACTCAAATACAAGAAGACTGGCTCTTCTTACTCTCTATGTTTTGCACCTTTCCTGAGAGAAAGGTTTTAGATTCCGGTGCTTCACTTCAGTTTTACTGTACCCCCTGGACCTTCTTATTGACGACGAAACACAGAAATTGCATCAAAATTACATAGGAAAGGCACAATGCCGACTTAAGTAAAAGAAGACAGATCCTTCTTACTTACTATGATTTGAACATTTCCTGTGAGACCAGTTTTAGATTCCGATGCTTCACTATGTGTTTACTGTATCCCTTGGACCTTCTTATTGACGATGAGACACAGAAATTGCATCGAAATTTAATACAAAAGGCACAATGCCGACTTAAGTACAAGAAGACTGACTCTTCTTACTGTCTATGTTTTGAACCATTCTTGTGACACTAGTTATAGATCCCGATGTTTCACTTCTGGTTTACTGTATCCCTTGGACCTTCTTATTGACGATGAAACACACAAATTGCATCGGAAGTAAATACAAAAGGCACAATGCCGACTTAAGTACAAGAAGACTGACTCTTCTTGCTGTGTATGTTTTGAACCATTCCTGTGACACTAGTTATAGATTCCGATGCTTCACGTAAGGTTTACTGTCTCCCTCTGACCTTTGTATTGACGACGAAACACAGAAACTGCATCGGAATTAAATACAAAATGCACAATGCCGACTTATGTACAAGAAGACTGACTCTTCTTACTGACTATGTTGTGAACATTTCCTGTGAGACCAGTTTTAGATTCCGATGCTTCACTATTGTTTACTGTACCCCTTGGACCATCTTATTGACGATGAAACACATACATTGCATCGGAATTAAATAGAAAAGGCACAATGCCGACTTAAGTACAAGAAGACTGACTATTCCTACTGTCTATGTTTTATCCATTCCTGTGACACTAGTTACAGATGCCGATGCTTCACTTCAGGTTTACTGTATCCCTCAGACCTTCTTATTGACGATGAAACACAGAAATAGCATCGGAATTAAATACAAAAGGCACAATGTCAACTTAAGTTCAAGACGACAGACTTTTCTTACTGTCTATGTTTTGAACCTTTTCCGTGACACCAGTTATAGATTCCGATGCTTCACTTCAGGTTTTTACTGCATCCCTCTGACCTTCTTCTTGATGATGAAACACAGAATTTGCATCGGAATTAAATAGAAAAGGCACAATGCCGACTTAAGTACAAGAAGACTGACGCTTCCTACTGTCTATGTTTTAACCATTCCTGTGACAGTAGTTATAGATTCCGATGCTTCACTTCAGATTTACTGATTCCCTCTAACCTTCTTATTGACGATGAAACACAGAAACTGCGTCCGAATTAAATACAAAAGGCACAATGCCGACTCAAATACAAGATGACTGGCTCTTCTTACTCTCTATGTTTTGAACCTTTCCTGAGAGACCGGTTTTTGATTCCGGTGCTTCACTTCATGTTTGCTGTATCCCTTGGACCTTCTTATTGACGACGAAACACAGAAATTGCATCAAAATTACATAGAAAAGGCACAATGCCGACTTAAGTGGAAGAAGACTGACGCTTTTTACTTACTATGATTTGAACATTTCCTGTGAGACCAGTTTTAGATTCCGATGCTTCACTATGTGTTTACTGTATCCCTTGGACCTTCTTATTGACGATAAAACACAGAAAATGCATCGAAATTAAATACAAAAGGCACAATGCCGACTTAAGTACAAGAAGAATGACTCTTCTTACTGTCTATGTTTTGAACCATTCCTGTGACACTAGTTATAGATATCGATGCTTCCCTTCAGGTTTACTGTATCCCTTGGACCTTCTTATTGACGATGAAACACAGAAATTGCATCCGAATTAAATACAAATGGCACAGTGCCGACTTAAGTACAAGAAGACTGACACTTCCTACTGTCTATGTTTGAACCATTCCTGTGACACTAGCTATAGATTCCGATGCATCACTTCAGGTTTACTGTATCCCTTGGACCTTCCTATTGACGATGAAACACACAAATTGCATCGGAATTAAATACAAAAGGCACAATGCCGACTTAAGTACAGGAAGACGGACTCTTCTTGCTGTGTATGTTTTGAACCATTCCTGTGACATTAGTTGTAGATTCCGATGCTTCACTTAAGGTTTACTCTATCCCTCTGACCTTCGTATTGACGACGAAACACAGAAACTGCATCGGAATTAAATAGAAAAGCACAATGCCAACTTAAGTACAAGATGACTGACTCTTCCTACTGTCTATGCTTTGCACTATTCCTGTGACACTAGTTATAGATTCCGATGCTTCAATTCAGGTTTACTGTATCCCTCAGACCTTCTTATTGACGATGAAACACAGAAATTGCATCGGAATTAAATACAAAAGGCACAATGTCGTCTTAAGTACAAGACGACAGACTTTTCTTACTGTCTATGTTTTGAACCTTTTCTGTGACACCAGTTATAGATTCCGATGCTTCACTTCAGGTTTACTGCATCCCTCTGACCTTCTTCTTGATGATGAAACACAGAATTTGCATCGGAATTAAATAGAAAAGGCACAATGCCGACTTACGTACAAGAAGACCGACTCATCTTACTGTCTATTTTTTTGAACCATTCCTGTGACACTAGTTATAGATTGCGATGCTTCACTTCAGGTTTACTGATTCCCTCTGACCTTCTTATTGACGATGAAACACAGAAATTGCATCGGAATTAAATACAAAAAGCACAATGCCGACTTAAGTACAAGAAGACTGACTCTTCTTACTGTCTATTTTTTGAACCATTCCGGTGACACTAGTTACAGTTTCCGATGCTTCACTTCAGGTTTACTGTATCACTTGGACCTTCTTATTGACGATGAAACACAGAAATTGCATCGGAATTAAATACAAAAGTCACAATGCCGACTTAAGTACAAGAAGACTGTCTCTTCTTTCTGACTATGTTGTGTGCATTTCCTGTGAGACTAGTTTTAGATTCCGATGCTTCACTATATGTTTACTGTATCCCTTGGACCTTTTTATTGACGATGAAACACAGAAATTGCATCGCAATTTAATACAAAAGGCACAATGCCGGCTTAAGTACAAGAAGACTGTCACTACTTACTGTCTATGTTTAGAACCATTAACGTGACAATAGTTATAAATTGCGATGCTTCACTTCAGGTTTACTGTATCCCTATGACCTTCTTATTTACGATGGAAGACAGAAATTGCATCGGAACTAAATACAAAAGGCACAATGCCGACTTAAGTACAAGAAGACTGACACTTCTTACTGTCTACGTTTTGAACCATTCCGGTGACACTAGTTATAGTTTCCGATGCTTCACTTCAGGTTTACTGTATCACTTGGACCTTCTTATTGACGATGAAACACAGAAATTGCATCGGACTCAAATACAAAAGGCACAATGCCGACTTAAGTACAAGAAGACCGACTCTTCTTACTGTCTATGTTTTGAACCATACCGGTGACACTAGTTATAGTTTCAGATGCTTCACTTCAGGTCTACTGTATCACTTGGAGCTTCTTATTGCCGATGAAACACAGAAATTGCATTGGAATTAAATACAAAATGCACAATGGCGACTCAAGTACAAGAAGACTGTCTCTTCTTACTGTCAATGATTTGAACAATTCCTGTGACACTAGTTATAGATTCCGATGCTTCACTTCAGGTTTACTGTATTCGTTGGACCTTCTTATCGACGATGAAACACAGAAATTGCATCGGAATTAAATACAAGAGGCACAATGCCAACGTAAGTACAAGAATACTGACTCTTCTTACTGTCTATGTTTTGAACCATTCCTGTGACACTAGTTATAGATTCCGATGCTTCATTTTAGGTTTACTGTATCCTTTTGACCTTCTTATTGACGACGAAACACAGAAGTTCATCGGAATGAAATAGGAAAGGCACAATGCCGACTTAAGTACAAGAAGACTGACTCTTCCAACTGTCTATGTTTTAACCATTCCTGTAACACTAGTTATAGATTCCGATGCTTCACTTTAGGTTTACTGATTCCCTCTGACCTTCTTATTGACGATGAAACACAGAAACTGCATCGGAATTATATACAAAAGGCACAATGCCGACTCAAATACAAGACGACTGGCTCTTCTTACTCTCTATGTTTTGCCCCTTTCCTGAGAGACCGGTTTTAGATTCCGGTGCTTCACTTCAGGTTCACTGTATCCCTTGGACCCTCTTATTGACGACGAAACACAGAAATTGCATCAAAATTACATAGAAAAGGCACAATGCCGACTTAAGTAAAAGAAGACTGACCCTTCTTACTTACTATGATTTGAACATTTCCTGTGAGACCAGTTTTAGATTCCGATGCTTCACTATGTGTTTACTGTATCCCTTGGACCTTCTTATTGACGATGAAACACAGAAATTGCATCGAAATTAAATACAAAAGGCACAATGCCGACTTAAGTACAAGAAGACTGACTCTTCTTACTGTCTATGTTTTGAACCATTCTTGTGACATTAGTTATAGATTCCGATGTTTCACTTCTGGCTTACTGTATCCCTTGGACCTTCTTATTGACGATGAAACACAGAATTTGCATCGGAATTAAATACAAAAGGCACAATGCCGACTTAAGTACATAAAACTGACACTTCCTACTGTCTATGTCATGAACCATTCCCGTGACACTAGTTATAGATTCCGAAGCATCACTTCAGGTTTGCTGTATCCCTTGGACCTTCTTATTGACGATGAAATACACATATTGCATCGGAATTAAATACAAAAGGCACAATGCTGACTTAAGTACAAGAAGACTGACTCTTCTTGCTGTGTACGTTTTGAACCATTCCTGTGACACAAGTTATAGATTCCGATGCTTCACTTAAGGTTTACTGTCTCCCTCTGACCTTCGTATTGACGACGAAACACAGAAACTGCATCGGATTTAAATACAAAATGCACAATGCCGACTTATGTACAAGAAGACTGACTCTTCTTACTGACTATGTTGTGAACATTTCCTGTGAGACCAGTTTTAGATTCCGATGCTGCACTATAGTTTACTGTACCCCTTGGACCTTCATATTGACGATGAAACACATACATTGCATCGGAATTAAATAGAAAAGGCACAATGCCGACTTAAGTACAAGAAGACTGACTCTTCCTACTGTCTATGTTTTATCCATTCCTGTGACACTAGTTATAGATTCCGATGCTTCACTTCAGGTTTACTGATTCCGTCTGACCTTCTTATTGACGATGAAACACAGAAACTGCATCGGAATTACATACAAAAGGCACAATGGCGACTCAAATACAAGATGACTGGCTCTTCTTACTCTCTATGTTTGAACCTTTCCTGAGAGACCGGTTTTAGATTCCGGTGCTTCACTTAATGTATACTGTATCCCTTGGACCTTCTTATTGACGACGAAACACAGAAATTGCATCAAAATTACATAGAAAATGCACAATGCCGACTTAAGTACAAGAAGACTGACACTTCCCACTGTCTATGTTTGAACCATTCCTGTGACACTAGTTATAGATTCCGATGCATGACATCAGGTTTACTGTACCCCTTGGACCTTCTTATTGACGATGAAACACACAAATTGCATCGGAATTAAATACAAAAGGCACAATGCCGACTTAAGTATAAGAAGACTGACTCTCCTTGCTGTGTATGTTTGGAACCATTCCTGTGACACTAGTTATAGATTCCGATGCTTCACTTAATGTTTACTCTGTCTATCTGACCTTCGTATTGACGACGAAACACAGAAACTGCTTCGGAATTAAATAGAAAAGGCACTATGCCGACTTAAGTACAAGAAGACTCACTCTTCCTACTGTCTATGGTTTGCACCATTCCTGTGACACTAGTTATAGATTCCGATGCTTCACTTCAGGTTTACTGTATCCCTCAGACCTTCTTATTGACGATGAAACACAGAAATAGCATCGGAATTTAATACAAAAGCCACAATGTCGACTTAAGTTCAAGACAACAGACTTTTCTTACTGTCTATGTTTTGAACCATACCGGTGACACTAGTTATAGTTTCAGATGCTTCACTTCAGGTCTACTGTATCACTTGGAGCTTCTTATTGCCGATGAAACACAGAAATTGCATTGGAATTAAATACAAAATGCACAATGGCGACTCAAGTACAAGAAGACTGTCTCTTCTTACTGTCAATGATTTGAACAATTCCTGTGACACTAGTTATAGATTCCGATGCTTCACTTCAGGTTTACTGTATTCGTTGGACCTTCTTATCGACGATGAAACACAGAAATTGCATCGGAATTAAATACAAGAGGCACAATGCCAACGTAAGTACAAGAATACTGACTCTTCTTACTGTCTATGTTTTGAACCGTTCCTGTGACACTAGTTATAGATTCCGATGCTTCATTTTAGGTTTACTGTATCCTTTTGACCTTCTTATTGACGACGAAACACAGAAGTTCATCGGAATGAAATAGGAAAGGCACAATGCCGACTTAAGTACAAGAAGACTGACTCTTCCAACTGTCTATGTTTTAACCATTCCTGTAACACTAGTTATAGATTCCGATGCTTCACTTTAGGTTTACTGATTCCCTCTGACCTTCTTTTTGACGATGAAACACAGAAACTGCATCGGAATTATATACAAAAGGCACAATGCCGACTCAAATACAAGACGACTGGCTCTTCTTACTCTCTATGTTTTGCCCCTTTCCTGAGAGACCGGTTTTAGATTCCGGTGCTTCACTTCAGGTTCACTGTATCCCTTGGACCCTCTTATTGACGACGAAACACAGAAATTGCATCAAAATTACATAGAAAAGGCACAATGCCGACTTAAGTAAAAGAAGACTGACCCTTCTTACTTACTATGATTTGAACATTTCCTGTGAGACCAGTTTTAGATTCCGATGCTTCACTATGTGTTTACTGTATCCCTTGGACCTTCTTATTGACGATGAAACACAGAAATTGCATCGAAATTAAATACAAAAGGCACAATGCCGACTTAAGTACAAGAAGACTGACTCTTCTTACTGTCTATGTTTTGAACCATTCTTGTGACGTTAGTTATAGATTCCGATGTTTCACTTCTGGCTTACTGTATCCCTTGGACCTTCTTATTGACGATGAAACACAGAATTTGCATCGGAATTAAATACAAAAGGCACAATGCCGACTTAAGTACATAAAACTGACACTTCCTACTGTCTATGTCATGAACCATTCCCGTGACACTAGTTATAGATTCCGAAGCATCACTTCAGGTTTGCTGTATCCCTTGGACCTTCTTATTGACGATGAAATACACATATTGCATCGGAATTAAATACAAAAGGCACAATGCTGACTTAAGTACAAGAAGACTGACTCTTCTTGCTGTGTATGTTTTGAACCATTCCTGTGACACAAGTTATAGATTCCGATGCTTCACTTAAGGTTTACTGTCTCCCTCTGACCTTCGTATTGACGACGAAACACAGAAACTGCATCGGATTTAAATACAAAATGCACAATGCCGACTTATGTACAAGAAGACTGACTCTTCTTACTGACTATGTTGTGAACATTTCCTGTGAGACCAGTTTTAGATTCCGATGCTGCACTATAGTTTACTGTACCCCTTGGACCTTCATATTGACGATGAAACACATACATTGCATCGGAATTAAATAGAAAAGGCACAATGCCGACTTAAGTACAAGAAGACTGACTCTTCCTACTGTCTATGTTTGAACCTATCCTGAGAGACCGGTTTTAGATTCCGGTGCTTCACTTAATGTATACTGTATCCCTTGGACCTTCTTATTGACGACGAAACACAGAAATTGCATCAAAATTACATAGAAAATGCACAATGCCGACTTAAGTACAAGAAGACTGACACTTCCCACTGTGTATGTTTGAACCATTCCTGTGACACTAGTTATAGATTCCGATGCATGACATCAGGTTTACTGTACCCCTTGGACCTTCTTATTGACGATGAAACACACAAATTGCATCGGAATTAAATACAAAAGGCACAATGCCGACTTAAGTATAAGAAGACTGACTCTCCTTGCTGTGTATGTTTGGAACCATTCCTGTGACACTAGTTATAGATTCCGATGCTTCACTTAATGTTTACTCTGTCTATCTGACCTTCGTATTGACGACGAAACACAGAAACTGCATCGGAATTAAATAGAAAAGGCACTATGCCGACTTAAGTACAAGAAGACTCACTCTTCCTACTGTCTATGGTTTGCACCATTCCTGTGACACTAGTTATAGATTCCGATGCTTCACTTCAGGTTTACTGTATCCCTCAGACCTTCTTATTGACGATAAAACACAGAAACTGCATCGGAATTATATACAAAAGGCACAATGCTGACTCAAATACAAGAAGACTGGCTCTTCTTACTCTCTATGTTTTGCACCTTTCCTGAGAGACCGGTTTTAGTTTCCGGTGCTTCACTTCAGTTTTACTGTATCCCTTGGACCTTCTTATTGACGATGAAACACAGAAATTGCATCGGACTCAAATACAAAAGGCACAATGCCGACTTAAGTACAAGAAGACCGACTCTTCTTACTGTCTATGTTTTGAACCATACCGGTGACACTAGTTATAGTTTCAGATGCTTCACTTCAGGTCTACTGTATCACGTGGACCTTCTTATTGCCAATGAAACACAGAAATTGCATCGGAATTAAATACAAAAGGCACAATGGCGACTTAAGTACAAGAAGACTGTCTCTTCTTACTGTCAATGATTTGAACTATTCCTGTGAGACCAGTTAGATTCCGATGCTTCACTATACGTTTACTGTATCCCTTAGACCTTCTTATTGACGATGAAACACATACATTGCATCGGAATTAAATAGAAAAGGCACAATGCCGACTTAAATACCAGAAGACAGACTCTTCCTACTGTACTGTTTATTTTAACCATTCCTGTGACACTAGTTATAGATTCCGATGCTTCACTTCAGGTTTACTGATTCCCTCTGACCTTCTTATTGACGATGAAACACAGAAACTGCATCGGAATTATATACAAAAGGCACAATGCTGACTCAAATACAAGAAGACTGGCTCTTCTTACTCTCTATGATTTGCACCTTTCCTGAGAGAAAGGTTTTAGATTCCGGCGATTCACTTCAGTTTTACTGTATCCCCTGGACCTTCTTATTGACGACGAAACACAGAAATTGCATCAAAATTACATAGGAAAGGCACAATGCCGACTTAAGTAAAAGAAGACTGACCCTTCTTACTTACTATGATTTGAACATTTCCTGTGAGACCAGTTTTAGATTCCGATGCTTCACTATGTGTTTACTGTATCCCTTGGACCTTCTTATTGACGATGAGACACAGAAATTGCATCGAAATTTAATACAAAAGGCACAATGCCGACTTAAGTACAAGAAGACTGACTCTTCTTACTGTCTATGTTTTGAACCATTCTTGTGACACTAGTTATAGATCCCGATGTTTCACTTCTGGTTTACTGTATCCCTTGGACCTTCTTATTGACGATGTAACACAGAAATTGCTTCGGAATTAAACACAAAAGGCACAATGCCGACTGAAGTACAAGAAAACTGACACTTCCTACTGTCTATGTCATGAACCATTCCCGTGACACTAGTTATAGATTCCGATGCATCACTTCAGGTTTACTGTATCCCTTGGACCTTCTTATTGACGATGAAACACACAAATTGCATCGGAAGTAAATACAAAAGGCACAATGCCGACTTAAGTACAAGAAGACTGACTATTCCTACTGTCTATGTTTTATCCATTCCTGTGACACTAGTTACAGATGCCGATGCTTCACTTCAGGTTTACTGTATCCCTCAGACCTTCTTATTGACGATGAAACACAGAAATAGCATCGGAATTAAATACAAAAGGCACAATGTCAACTTAAGTTCAAGACGACAGACGTTTCTTACTGTCTATGTTTTGAACCTTTTCTGTGACACCAGTTATAGATTCCGATGCTTCACTTCAGGTTTTTACTGCATCCCTCTGACCTTCTTCTTGATGATGAAACACAGAATTTGCATCGGAATTGAATAGAAAAGGCACAATGCCGACTTAAGTACAAGAAGACTGACGCTTCCTACTGTCTATGTTTTAACCATTCCTGTGACAGTAGTTATAGATTCCGATGCTTCACTTCAGATTTACTGATTCCTTCTGACCTTCTTATTGACGATGAAACACAGAAACTGCATCGGAATTAAATACATAAGGCACAATGCCGACAAAAATAAAAGATGACTGGCTCTTCTTACTCTCTATGTTTTGAACCTTTCCTGAGAGTCCGGTTTTAGATTCCGGTGCTTCACTTCATGTTTACTGTATCCCTTGGACCTTCTTATTGACGACGAAACACAGAAAGTGCATCAAAATTACATAGAAAAGGCACAATGCCGACTTAAGTACAAGAAAACTGACTCTTCTTATTTACTATGATTTGAATATTTCCTGTGAGACCAGTTTTAGATTCCGATGCTTCACTATGTGTTTACTGTATCCCTTGGACCTTCTTATTGACGATGAAACACAGAAATTGCATCGAAATTAAATACAAAAGGCACAATGCCGATTTAAGTACAAGAAGACTGACTCTTCTTACTGTCTATGTTTTGAACCATTCTTGTGACACTAGTTATAGATTCCGATGTTTCACTTCTGGCTTACTGTATCCCTTGGACCTTTTTATTGACGATGAAACACAGAAATTGCATCGGAATTAAATAAAAAATGCACAATGCCGACTTAAGTACAAGAAGACTGACACTTCCTACTGTCTATGTTATGAACCATTCCTGTGACACTAGTTATAGATTCCGATGCATGACTTCAGGTTTACTGTATCCCTTGGACCTTCTTATTGACGATGAAACACATACATTGCATCGGAATTAAATAGAAAAAGCACAATGCCGACTTAAGTACAAGAAGGCTGACTCTTCCTACTGTCTATGTTTTATCCATTCCTGTGACACTAGTTATAGATTCCGATGCTTCACTTCAGGTTTACTGATTCCCTCTGACCTTCTTATTGACGATGAAACACAGAAACTGCGTCCGAATTAAATACAAAAGGCACAATGCCGACTCAAATACAAGATGACTGGCTCTTCTTACTCTCTATGTTTTGAACCTTTCCTGAGAGACCGGTTTTAGATTCCGGTGCTTCACTTCATGTTTGCTGTATCCCTTGGACCTTCTTATTGACGACGAAACACAGAAATTGCATCAAAATTACATAGAAAAGGCACAATGCCGACTTAAGTGGAAGAAGACTGACGCTTTTTACTTACTATGATTTGAACATTTCCTGTGAGACCAGTTTTAGATTCCGATGCTTCACTATGTGTTTACTGTATCCCTTGGACCTTCTTATTGACGATAAAACACAGAAAATGCATCGAAATTAAATACAAAAGGCACAATGCCGACTTAAGTACAAGAAGAATGACTCTTCTTACTGTCTATGTTTTGAACCATTCCTGTGACACTAGTTTTAGATATCGATGCTTCCCTTCAGGTTTACTGTATCCCTTGGACCTTCTTATTGACGATGAAACACACAAATTGCATCGGAATTAAATACAAAAGGCACAATGCCGACTTAAGTACAGGAAGACGGACTCTTCTTGCTGTGTATGTTTTGAACCATTCCTGTGACATTAGTTATAGATTCCGATGCTTCACTTAAGGTTTACTGTATCCCTTGGACCTTCCTATTGACGATGAAACACACAAATTGCATCGGAATTAAATACAAAAGGCACAATGCCGACTTAAGTACAAGAAGACTGACACTTCCTACTGTCTATGTTATGAACCATTCCTGTGACACTAGTTATAGATTCCGATGCATCACTTCATTTTTACTGTATCCCTTGGACCATCTTATTGACGATGAATCACACAAATTGCATCGGAATTAAATACAGAAGGCACAATGCCGACTGAAGTACAAGAAGACTGACACTTCTTACTGTCTACGTTTTGAACCATTCCGGTGACGCTAGTTATAGTTTCCGATGCTTCACTTCAGGTTTACTGTATCACTTGGACTTTCTTATTGACGATGCAACACAGAAATTGCATCGGACTCAAATACAAAAGGCACAATGCCGCCTTAAGTACAAGAAGACCGACTCTTCTTACTGTCTATGTTTTGAACCATACCGGTGACACTAGTTATAGTTTCAGATGCTTCACTTCAGGTCTACTGTATCACTTGGAGCTTCTTATTGCCGATGAAACACAGAAATTGCATTGGAATTAAATACAAAATGCACAATGGCGACTCAAGTACAAGAAGACTGTCTCTTCTTACTGTCAATGATTTGAACAATTCCTGTGACACTAGTTATAGATTCCGATGCTTCACTTCAGGTTTACTGTATTCGTTGGACCTTCTTATCGACGATGAAACACAGAAATTGCATCGGAATTAAATACAAGAGGCACAATGCCAACGTAAGTACAAGAATACTGACTCTTCTTACTGTCTATGTTTTGAACCATTCCTGTGACACTAGTTATAGATTCCGATGCTTCATTTTAGGTTTACTGTATCCTTTTGACCTTCTTATTGACGACGAAACACAGAAGTTCATCGGAATGAAATAGGAAAGGCACAATGCCGACTTAAGTACAAGAAGACTGACTCTTCCTACTGTCTATGTTTTAACCATTCCTGTAACACTAGTTATAGATTCCGATGCTTCACTTTAGGTTTACTGATTCCCTCTGACCTTCTTATTGAAGATGAAACACAGAAACAGCATCGGAATTATATACAAAAGGCACAATGCCGACTCAAATACAAGATGACTGGCTCTTCTTACTCTCTATGTTTTGAACCTTTCCTGAGACACCGGTTTTAGATTCCGGTGCTTCAGTTCATGTTTGCTGTATCCCTTGGACCTTCTTATTGACGACGAAACACAGAAATTGCATCAAAATTACATAGAAAAGGCACAATGCCGACTTAAGTGGAAGAAGACTGACGCTTTTTACTTACTATGATTTGAACATTTCCTGTGAGACCAGTTTTAGATTCCGATGCTTCACTATGTGTTTACTGTATCCCTTGGACCTTCTTATTGACGATAAAACACAGAAAATGCATCGAAATTAAATACAAAAGGCACAATGCCGACTTAAGTACAAGAAGAATGACTCTTCTTACTGTCTATGTTTTGAACCATTCCTGTGACACTAGTTTTAGATATCGATGCTTCCCTTCAGGTTTACTGTATCCCTTGGACCTTCTTATTGACGATGAAACACACAAATTGCATCGGAATTAAATACAAAAGGCACAATGCCGACTTAAGTACAGGAAGACGGACTCTTCTTGCTGTGTATGTTTTGAACCATTCCTGTGACATTAGTTATAGATTCCGATGCTTCACTTAAGGTTTACTGTATCCCTTGGACCTTCCTATTGACGATGAAACACACAAATTGCATCGGAATTAAATACAAAAGGCACAATGCCGACTTAAGTACAAGAAGACTGACATTTCCTACTGTCTATGTTATGAACCATTCCTGTGACACTAGTTATAGATTCCGATGCATCACTTCATTTTTACTGTATCCCTTGTACCATCTTATTGACGATGAATCACACAAATTGCATCGGAATTAAATACAAAAGGCACAATGCCGACTGAAGTACAAGAAGACTGACACTTCTTACTGTCTACGTTTTGAACCATTCCGGTGACACTAGTTATAGTTTCCGATGCTTCACTTCAGGTTTACTGTATCACTTGGACCTTCTTATTGACGATGAAACACAGAAATTGCATCGGACTCAAATACAAAAGGCACAATGCCGACTTAAGTACAAGAAGACCGACTCTTCTTACTGTCTTTGTTTTGAACCATACCGGTGACACTAGTTATAGTTTCAGATGCTTCACTTCAGGTCTACTGTATCACTTGGAGCTTCTTATTGCCGATGAAACACAGAAATTGCATTGGAATTAAATACAAAATGCACAATGGCGACTCAAGTACAAGAAGACTGTCTCTTCTTACTGTCAATGATTTGAACAATTCCTGTGACACTAGTTATAGATTCCGATGCTTCACTTCAGGTTTACTGTATTCGTTGGACCTTCTTATCGACGATGAAACACAGAAATTGCATCGGAATTAAATACAAGAGGCACAATGCCAACGTAAGTACAAGAATACTGACTCTTCTTACTGTCTATGTTTTGAACCATTCCTGTGACACTAGTTATAGATTCCGATGCTTCATTTTAGGTTTACTGTATCCTTTTGACCTTCTTATTGACGTCGAAACACAGAAGTTCATCGGAATGAAATAGGAAAGGCACAATGCCGACTTAAGTACAAGAAGACTGACTCTTCCTACTGTCTATGTTTTAACCATTCCTGTAACACTAGTTATAGATTCCGATGCTTCACTTTAGGTTTACTGATTCCCTCTGACCTTCTTATTGAAGATGAAACACAGAAACTGCATCGGAATTATCTACAAAAGGCACAATGCCGACTCAAATACAAGACGACTGGCTCTTCTTACTCTCTATGTTTTGCCCCTTTCCTGAGAGACCGGTTTTAGATTCCGGTGCTTCACTTCAGGTTCACTGTATCCCTTGGACCTTCTTATTGACGACGAAACACAGAAATTGCATCAATATTACACAGAAAAGGCACAATGCCGACTTAAGTAAAAGAAGACTGACCCTTCTTACTTACTATGATTTGAACATTTCCTGTGAGACCAGTTTTAGATTCCGATGCTTCACTATGTGTTTACTGTATCCCTTGGACCTTCTTATTGACGATGAAACACAGAAATTGCATCGAAATTAAATACAAAAGGCACAATGCCGACTTAAGTACAAGAAGACTGACTCTTCTTACTGTCTATGTTTTGAACCATTCTTGTGACATTAGTTATAGATTCCGATGTTTCACTTCTGGCTTACTGTATCCCTTGGACCTTCTTATTGACGATGAAACACAGAAATTGCATCGGAATTAAATACAAAAGGCACAATGCCGACTTAAGTACAAGAAAACTGACACTTCCTACTGTCTATGTCATGAACCATTCCCGTGACACTAGTTATAGATTCCGATGCATCACTTCAGGTTTGCTGTATTCCTTGGACCTTCTTATTGACGATGAAATACACATATTGCATCGGAATTAAATACAAAAGGCACAATGCTGACTTAAGTACAAGAAGACTGACTCTTCTTGCTGTGTATGTTTTGAACCATTCCTGTGACACTAGTTATAGATTCCGATGCTTCACTTAAGGTTTACTGTCTCCCTCTGATCTTCGTATTGACGACGAAACACAGAAACTGCATCGGAATTAAATACAAAATGCACAATGCCGACTTATGTACAAGAAGACTGACTCTTCTTACTGACTATGTTGTGAACATTTCCTGTGAGACCAGTTTTAGATTCCGATGCTGCACTATAGTTTACTGTACCCCTTGGACCTTCATATTGACGATGAAACACATACATTGCATCGGAATTAAATAGAAAAGGCACAATGCCGACTTAAGTACAAGAAGACTGACTCTTCCTACTGTCTATGTTTTATCCATTCCTGTGACACTAGTTATAGATTCCGATGCTTCACTTCAGGTTTACTGATTCCCTCTGACCTTCTTATTGACGATGAAACACAGAAACTGCATCAGAATTACATACAAAAGGCACAATGGCGACTCAAATACAAGATGACTGGCTCTTCTTACTCTCTATGTTTGAACCTTTCCTGAGAGACCGGTTTTAGATTCCGGTGCTTCACTTAATGTATACTGTATCCCTTGGACCTTCTTATTGACGACGAAACACAGAAATTGCATCAAAATTACATAGAAAATGCACAATGCCGACTTAAGTACAAGAAGACTGACACTTCCCACTGTCTATGTTTGAACCATTCCTGTGACACTAGTTATAGATTCCGATGCATCACATCAGGTTTACTGTACCCCTTGGATCTTCTTATTGACGATGAAACACACAAATTGCATCGGAATTAAATACAAAAGGCACAATGCCGACTTAAGTACAAGAAGACTGACTCTCCTTGCTGTGCATGTTTGGAACCATTCCTGTGACACTAGTTATAGATTCCGATGCTTCACTTAAGGTTTACTCTGTCTATCTGACCTTCGTATTGACGACGAAAGACAGAAACTGCATCGGAATTAAATAAAAAAGGCACAATGCCGACTTAAGTACAAGAAGACTGACACTTCCTACTGTCTATGGTTTGCACCATTCCTGTGACACTAGTTATAGATTCCGATGCTTCACTTCAGGTTTACTGTATCCCTTGGACCTTCCTATTGACGATGAAACACACAAATTGCATCGGAATTAAATACAAAAGGCACAATGCCGACTTAAGTACAGGAAGACGGACTCTTCTTGCTGTGTATGTTTTGAACCATTCCTGTGACATTAGTTATAGATTCCGATGCTTCACTTAAGGTTTACTCTATCCCTCTGACCTTCGTATTGACGACGAAACACAGAAACTGCATCGGAATTAAATAGAAAACACAATGCCAACTTAAGTACAAGATGACTGACTCATGCTACTGTCTATGCTTTGCACTATTCCTATGACACTAGTTATAGATTCCGATGCTTCAATTCAGGTTTACTGTATCCCTCAGACCTTCTTATTGACGATGAAACACAGAAATTGCATCGGAATTAAATACAAAAGGCACAATGTCGTCTTAAGTACAAGACGACAGACTTTTCTTACTGTCTATGTTTTGAACCTTTTCTGTGACACCAGTTATAGATTCCGATGCTTCACTTCAGGTTTACTGCATCCCTCTGACCTTCTTCTTGATGATGAAACACAGAATTTGCATCGGAATTAAATAGAAAAGGCACAATGCCGACTTACGTACAAGAAGACCGACTCATCTTACTGTCTATTTTTTTGAACCATTCCTGTGACACTAGTTATAGATTCCGACGCGTCACTTAAGGTTTACTGTCTCCCTCTGACCTTCGTATTGACGACGAAACACAGAAACTGCATCGGAATTAAATACAAAAGGCACAATGCCGACTTAAGTACAAGAAGACTGACACTTCCTACTGTCTATGTTATGAACCATTCCTGTGACACTAGTTATAGATTCCGATGCATCACTTCATTTTTACTGTATCCCCTGGACCATCTTATTGACGATGAATCACACAAATTGCATTGGAATTAAATACAAAAGGCACAATGCAGACTTAAGTACAAGATGACTGACTCTTCTTGCTGTGTGTGTTTTGAACCATTCCTGTGACATTAGTTGTAGATTCCGATGCTTCACTTAAGGTTTACTGTCTCCCTCTGACCTTCATATTGACGATGAAACACAGAAACTGCATCGCAATTAAATACAAAATGCACAATGCCGACTTAAGTACAAGAAGACTGACTCTTCATACTGACTATGTTGTGAACATTTCCTGTGAGACCACTTTTAGATTCCGATGCTTCACTATATGTTTACTGTATCCCTTGGACCTTCTTATTGACGATGAAACACATCCATTGCATCGGAATTAAATATAAAAGACACAATGCCGACTTGAGTACAAGAAGACTGACTCTTCCTACTGTCTATGTTTTAACCATTCCTGTGACGCTATTTATAGATTGCGATGCTTCACTTCAGGTTTACTGATTCCCTCTGACCTTCTTATTAACGATGAAACACAGAAATTGCATCGGAATGAAATACGAAAAGCACAATGCCGACTTAAGTACAAGAAGACTGACTCTTCTTACTGTCTATTTTTTGAACCATTCCGGTGACACTAGTTACAGTTTCCGATGCTTCACTTCAGGTTTACTGTATCACTTGGACCTTCTTATTGACGATGAAACACAGAAATTGCATCGGAATTAAATACAAAAGTCACAATGCCGACTTAAGTACAAGAAGACTGTCTCTTCTTACTGTCAATGATTTGAACAATTCCTGTGACACTAGTTATAGATTCCGATGCTTCACTTCAGGTTTACTGTATTCGTTGGACCTTCTTATCGACGATGAAACACAGAAATTGCATCGGAATTAAATACAAGAGGCACAATGCCAACGTAAGTACAAGAATACTGACTCTTCTTACTGTCTATGTTTTGAACCATTCCTGTGACACTAGTTATAGATTCCGATGCTTCATTTTAGGTTTACTGTATCCTTTTGACCTTCTTATTGACGACGAAACACAGAAGTTCATCGGAATGAAATAGGAAAGGCACAATGCCGACTTAACTACAAGAAGACTGACTCTTCCTACTGTCTATGTTTTAACCATTCCTGTAACACTAGTTATAGATTCCGATGCTTCACTTTAGGTTTACTGATTCCCTCTGACCTTCTTATTGAAGATGAAACACAGAAACGGCATCGGAATTATATACAAAAGGCACAATGCCGACTCAAATACAAGACGACTGGCTCTTCTTACTCTCTATGTTTTGCCCCTTTCCTGAGAGACCGGTTTTAGATTCCGGTGCTTCACTGCAGGTTCACTGTATCCCTTGGACCTTCTTATTGACGACGAAACACAGAAATTGCATCAAAATTACATAGAAAAGGCACAATGCCGACTTAAGTAAAAGAAGACTGACCCTTCTTACTTACTATGATTTGAACATTTCCTGTGAGACCAGTTTTAGATTCCGATGCTTCACTATGTGTTTACTGTATCCCTTGGACCCTCTTATTGACGATAAAACACAGAAATTGCATCGAAATTAAATACAAAAGGCACAATGCCGACTTAAGTACAAGAAGACTGACTCTTCTTACTGTCTATGTTTTGAACCATTCTTGTGACATTAGTTATAGATTCCGATGTTTCACTTCTGGCTTACTGTATCCCTTGGACCTTCTTATTGACGATGAAACACAGAAATTGCATCGGAATTAAATACAAAAGGCACAATGCCGACTTAAGTACAAGAAAACTGACACTTCCTACTGTCTATGTCATGAACCATTCCCGTGACACTAGTTATAGATTCCGATGCATCACTTCAGGTTTGCTGTATTCCTTGGACCTTCTTATTGACGATGAAATACACATATTGCATCGGAATTAAATACAAAAGGCACAATGCTGACTTAAGTACAAGAAGACTGACTCTTCTTGCTGTGTATGTTTTGAACCATTCCTGTGACACTAGTTATAGATTCCGATGCTTCACTTAAGGTTTACTGTCTCCCTCTGCCCTTCGTATTGACGACGAAACACAGAAACTGCATCGGAATTAAATACAAAATGCACAATGCCGACTTATGTACAAGAAGACTGACTCTTCTTACTGACTATGTTGTGAACATTTCCTGTGAGACCAGTTTTAGATTCCGATGCTGCACTATAGTTTACTGTACCCCTTGGACCTTCATATTGACGATGAAACACATACATTGCATCGGAATTAAATAGAAAAGGCACAATGCCGACTTAAGTACAAGAAGACTGACTCTTCCTACTGTCTATGTTTTATCCATTCCTGTGACACTAGTTATAGATTCCGATGCTTCACTTCAGGTTTACTGATTCCCTCTGACCTTCTTATTGATGATGAAACACAGAAACTGCATCAGAATTACATACAAAAGGCACAATGGCGACTCAAATACAAGATGACTGGCTCTTCTTACTCTCTATGTTTGAACCTTTCCTGAGAGACCGGTTTTAGATTCCGGTGCTTCACTTAATGTATACTGTATCCCTTGGACCTTCTTATTGACGACGAAACACAGAAATTGCATCAAAATTACATAGAAAATGCACAATGCCGACTTAAGTACAAGAAGACTGACACTTCCCACTGTCTATGTTTGAACCATTCCTGTGACACTAGTTATAGATTCCGATGCATCACATCAGGTTTACTGTACCCCTTGGATCTTCTTATTGACGATGAAACACACAAATTGCATCGGAATTAAATCAAAAGGCACAATGCCGACTTAAGTACAAGAAGACTGACTCTCCTTGCTGTGTATGTTTGGAACCATTCCTGTGACACTAGTCATAGATTCCGATGCTTCACTTAAGGTTTACTCTGTCTATCTGACCTTCGTATTGACGACGAAACACAGAAACTGCATCGGAATTAAATAAAAAAGGCACAATGCCGACTTAAGTACAAGAAGACTGACTCTTCCTACTGTCTATGGTTTGCACCATTCCTGTGACACTAGTTATAGATTCCGATGCTTCACTTCAGGTTTACTGTATCCCTCAGACCTTCTTATTGACGATGAAACACAGAAATAGCATCGGAATTTAATACAAAAGCCACAATGTCGACTTAAGTTCAAGACGACAGACTTTTCTTACTGTCTATGTTTTGAACCTTTTCTGTAACACCAGTTATAGATTCCGATGCTTCACTTCAGGTTTTTACTGCATCCCTCTGACCTTCTTCTTGATGATGAAACACAGAATTTGCATCGGAATTAAATAGAAAAGGCACAATGCCGACTTAAGTACAAGAAGACTGACTCTTCCTACTGTCTATGTTTTAACCATTCCTGTGACACTAGTTATAGATTCCGATGCTTCACTTCAGGTTTACTGATTCCCTCTGACCTTCTTATTGACGATGAAACACAGAAACTGCATCGGAATTAAATACAAAAGGCACAATGCAAACAAAAATAAAAGATGACTGGCTCTTCTTACTCTATATGTTTTGAACCTTTCCTGAGAGTCCGGTTTTTGATTCCGGTGCTTCACTTCATGTTTACTGTATCCCTTGGACCTTCTTATTGACGACGAAACACAGAAAGTGCATCAAAATTACATAGAAAAGGCACAATGCCGACTTACGTACAAGAAGACTGACTCTTCTTATTTACTATGATTTGAACATTTCCTGTGAGACCAGTTTTAGATTCCGATGCTTCACTATGTGTTTACTGTATCCCTCTGACCTTCTTATTGACGATGAAACACAGAAATTGCATCGGAATTAAATACAAAAGTCACAATGCCGACTTAAGTACAAGAAGACTGTCTCTTCTTTCTGACTATGTTGTGTGCTTTTCCTGTGAGACCAGTTTTAGATGCCGATGCTTCACTATACGTTTACTGTATCCCTTAGACCTTCTTATTGACGATGAAACACATACATTGCATCGGAATTAAATAGAAAAGGCACAATGCCGACTTAAATACCAGACGACAGACTCTTCCTACTGTCTATGTTTTAACCATTCCTGTGACACTAGTTATAGATTCCGATGCTTCACTTCAGGTTTACTGATTCCCTCTGACCTTCTTATTGACGATAAAACACAGAGACTGCATCGGAATTATATACAAAAGGCACAATGCTGACTCAAATACAAGAAGACTGGCTCTTCTTACTCTCTATGTTTTGCACCTTTCCTGAGAGACCGGTTTTAGATTCAGGTGCTTCACTTCAGTTTTACTGTATCCCTTGGACCTTCTTATTGACGATGAAACACAGAAATTGCATCGGACTCAAATACAAAAGGCACAATGCCGACTTAAGTACAAGAAGACCGACTCTTCTTACTGTCTATGTTTTGAACCATACCGGTGACACTAGTTATAGTTTCAGATGCTTCACTTCAGGTCTACTGTATCACGTGGACCTTCTTATTGCCGATGAAACACAGAAATTGCATCGGAATTAAATACAAAAGGCACAATGGCGACTTAAGTACAAGAAGACTGTCTCTTCTTCCTGTCAATGATTTGAACTATTCCTGTGACACTAGTTATAGATTCCGATGCTTCACTTCAGGTTTACTGTATCCCTTGGACCTTCTTATCGACGATGAAACACAGAAATTGCATCGGAATTAAATACAAGAGGCACAATGCCGACATAAGTACAAGAATACTGACTCTTCTTACTGTCTATGTTTTGAACCATTCCTGTGACACTAGTTATAGATTCCGATGCTTCATTTTAGGTTTACTGTATCCTTTTGACCTTCTTATTGACGACGAAACACAGAAGTTCATCGGAATTAAATAGAAAAGGCACAATGCCGACTTAAGTACAAGAAGACTGACTCTTCCTACTGTCTATGTTTGAACCATTCCTGTGACACTAGTTATGGATTCCGTTGCTTCACGTCAGGTTTACTGTATCCCTCTGACCTTCTTATTGATGATGAAACACAGAAATTGCATCGGAATTAAATACAAAATGCACAATGCCGACTTAAGTACAAGTAGACTGACTCTTCTTACTGACTATGTTGTGAACATTTCCTGTGAGACCAGTTAGATTCCGATGCTTCACTATACGTTTACTGTATCCCTTAGACCTTCTTATTGACGATGAAACACATACATTGCATCGGAATTAAATAGTAAAGGCACAATGCCGACTTAAATAACAGAAGATAGACTCTTCCTACTGTACTGTTTATTTTAACCATTCCTGTGACACTAGTTATAGATTCCGATGCTTCACTTCAGGTTTACTGATTCCCTCTGACCTTCTTATTGACGATGAAACACAGAAACTGCATCGGAATTATATACAAAAGGCACAATGCTGACTCAAATACAAGAAGACTGGCTCTTCTTACTCTCTATGTTTTGCACCTTTCCTGAGAGAAAGGTTTTAGATTACGGTGCTTCACTTCAGTTTTACTGTATCCCTTGGACCTTCTTATTGACGACGAAACACAGAAATTGCATCAAAATTACATAGGAAAGGCACAATGCCGACTTAAGTAAAAGAAGACTGACCCTTCTTACTTACTATGATTTGAACATTTCCTGTGAGACCAGTTTTAGATTCCGATGCTTCACTATGTGTTTACTGTATCCCTCTGACCTTCTTATTGACGATGAGACACAGAAATTGCATCGAACTTTAATACAAAAGGCACAATGCCGACTTAAGTACAAGAAGACTGACTCTTCTTACTGTCTATGTTTTGAACCATTCTTGTGACACTAGTTATAGATCCCGATGTTTCACTTCTGGTTTACTGTATCCCTTGGACCTTCTTATTGACGATGTAACAAAGAAATTGCTTCGGAATTAAATACAAAAGGCACAATGCCGACTGAAGTACAAGAAAACTGACACTTCCTACTGTCTATGTCATGAACCATTCCCGTGACACTAGTTATAGATTCCGATGCATCACTTCAGGTTTACTGTATCCCTTGGACCCTCTTATTGACGATGAAACACACAAATTGCATCGGGAGTAAATACAAAAGGCACAATGCCGACTTAAGTACAAGAAGACCGACTCTTCTTGCTGTGTATGTTTTGAACCATTCCTGTGACACTAGTTATAGATTCCGATGCTTCACTTAAGGTTTACTGTCACCCTCTGACCTTCGTATTGACGACGAAACACAGAAATTGCATCGGAATTAAATACAAAAGGCACAATGGCGACTTAAGTACAAGAAGACTGACTCTTCTTACTGTCAATGATTTGAACTATTCCTGTGACACTAGTTATAGATTCCGATGCTTCACTTCAGGTTTACTGTATCCCTTGGACCTTCTTATCGATGATGAAACACAGAAATTGCATCGGAATTAAATACAAAAGGCACAATGCCGACATAAGTACAAGAATACTGACTCTTCTTACTGTCTATGTTTTGAACCATTCCTGTGACACTAGTTATAGATTCCGATGCTTCATTTTAGGTTTACTGTATCCTTTTGACCTTCTTATTGACGACGAAACACAGAAGTTCATCGGAATTAAATAGAAAAGGCGCAATGCCGACTTAAGTACAAGAAGACTGACTCTTCCTACTGTCTATGTTTGAACCATTCCTGTGACACTAGTTATGGATTCCGTTGCTTCACTTCAGGTTTTCTGTATCCCTCTGACCTTCTTATTGATGATGAAACACAGAAATTGCATCGGAATTAAATACAAAATGCACAATGCCGACTTAAGTACAAGTAGACTGACTCTTCTTACTGACTATGTTGTGAACATTTCCTGTGAGACCAGTGTTAGATTCCGATGCTTCACTATACGTTACTGTATCCCTTAGACCTTCTTATTGACGATGAAGCACATACATTGCATCGGAATTAAATAGAAAAGGCACAATGCCGACTTAAATACCAGAAGACAGACTCTTCCTATTGTCCATGTTTTAACCATTCCTGTGACACTAGTTATAGATTCCGATGCTTCACTTCAGGTTTACTGATTCCCTCTGACCTTCTTATTGACGATGAAACACAGAAACCGCATCGGAATTATATACAAAAGGCACAATGCTGACTCAAATACAAGAAGACTGGCTCTTCTTACTCTCTATGTTTTGCACCTTTCCTGAGAGACCGGTTTTAGATTCCGGTGCTTCACTTCAGGTTTACTGTATCCCTTGGACCTTCTTATTGACGACGAAACACAGAAGTTCATCGGAATTAAATAGAACAGGCACAATGCCGACTTAAGTACAAGAAGACTGACTCTTCCTACTGTCTATGTTTGAACCATTCCTGTGACACTAGTTATGGATTCCGTTGCTTCACTTCAGGTTTACTGTATCCCTCTGACCTTCTTATTGATGATGAAACACAGAAATTGCTTCGGAATTAAATACAAAAGGCACAATGCCGACTGAAGTACAAGAAAACTGACACTTCCTACTGTCTATGTCATGAACCATTCCCGTGACACTAGTTATAGATTCCGATGCATCACTTCAGGTTTACTGTATCCCTTGGACCTTCTTATTGACGATGAAACACACAAATTGCATCGGAAGTAAATACAAAAGGCACAATGCCGACTTAAGTACAAGAAGACTGACTCTTCTTGCTGTGTATGTTTTGAACCATTCCTGTGACAGTAGTTATAGATTCCGATGCTTCAATTAAGGTTTACTGTCTCCCTCTGACCTTCGTATTGACGACGAAACACAGAAACTGCATCGGAATTAAATACAAAATGCACAATGCCGACTTATGTACAAGAAGACTGACTCTTGTTACTGACTATGTTGTGAACATTTCCTGTGAGACCAGTTTTAGATTCCGATGCTTCACTATTGTTTACTGTACCCCTTGGGCCTTTTTATTGACGATGAAACACATACATTGCATCAGAATTAAATAGAAAAGGCACAATGCCGACTTAAGTACAAGTAGACTGACTCTTCCTACTGTCTATGTTTTATCCATTACTGTGACACTAGTTATGGATTCGGATGCTTCACTTCAGGTTTACTGATTCCCTCTGACCTTCTTATTGACGATGAAAACAGAAACTGCATCGGAATTAAATACAAAAGGCACAATGGCGACTCAAATACAAGATGACTGGCTCTTCTTACTCTCTATGTTTGAACCTTTCCTGAGAGACCGGTTATACATTCCGGTGCTTCACTTAATGTTTACTGTATCCCTTGGACCTTCTTATTGACGACGAAACACAGAAATTGGATCGAAATTAAATACAAAAGGCACAATGTCGACTTAAGTACAAAAAGAATGACTCTTCTTACTACCTATGTTTTGAACCATTCCTGTGACACTAGTTATAGATTCCGATGCTTCACTTAAGGTTTACTGTATCCCTTGGACCTTCTTATTGACGATGAAACACACAAATTGCATTGGAATTAAATACAAAAAGCACAATGCCGACTTAAGTACAAGAAGACTGACTCTTCTTACTGTCTATTTTTTGAACCATTCCGGTGACACTAGTTATAGTTTCCGATGCTTCACTTCAGGTTTACTGTATCACTTGGACCTTCTTATTGACGATGAAACACAGAAATAGCATCGGAATTAAATACAAAAGACACAATGCCGATTCAAGTACAAGAAGACTGACTCTTCCTACTGTCTATGTTTTGAACCATTCTTGTGACATTCCGATGCTTCACTTCAGGTTTACTGTATCCCTCTGACCTTCTTATTGACGATGAAACACAGAAATTGCATCGGAATTAAATACAAAAGTCACAATGCCGACTTAAGTACAAGAAGACTGTCTCTTCTTTCTGACTATGTTGTGTGCATTTCCTGTGAGACCAGTTTTAGATTCCGATGCTTCACTATATGTTTACTGTATCACTTGGACCTTCTTATTGACGATGAAACACAGAAATTGCATCGGACTCAAATACAAAAGGCACAATGCCGACTTAAGTACAAGAAGACCGACTCTTCTTACTGTCTATGTTTTGAACCATACCGGTGACACTAGTTATAGTTTCAGATGCTTCACTTCAGGTCTACTGTATCACTTGGACCTTCTTATTGCCGATGAAACACAGAAATTGCATCGGAATTAAATACAAAAGGCACAATGGCGACATAAGTGCAAGAAGACTGTCTCTTCTTACTGTCAATGATTTGAACTATTCCTGTGACACTAGTTATAGATTCCGATGCTTCACTTCAGGATTACTGTATCCCTTGGACCTTCTTATCGACGATGAAACACAGAAATTGCATCGGAATTAAATAAAAGAGGCACAATGCCGACATAAGTACAAGAATACTGACTCTACTTACTGTCTATGTTTTGAAGCATTCCTGTGACACTAGTTATAGATTCCGATGCTTCATTTTAGGTTTACTGTATTCTTTTGACCTTCTTATTGACGACGAAACACAGAAGTTCATCGGAATTAAATAGAAAAGGCACAATGCCGACTTAAGTACAAGAAGACTGACTCTTCCTACTGTCTATGTTTGAACCATTCCTGTGACACTAGTTATGGATTCCGTTGCTTCACTTCAGGTTTACTGTATCCCTCTGACCTTCTTATTGATGATGAAACACAGAAATTGCATCGGAATTAAATACAAAATGCACAATGCCGACTTAAGTACAAGTAGACTGACTCTTCTTACTGACTATGTTGTGAACATTTCCTGTGAGACCAGTTTTAGATTCCGATGCTTCACTATGTGTTTACTGTATCCCTTGGACCTTCTTATTGACGATGAAACACAGAAATTGGATCGAAATTAAATACAAAAGGCACAATGCCGACTTAAGTACAAGAAGAATGACTCTTCTTACTATCTATGTTTTGAACCATTCCTGTGACACTAGTTAAGATTCCGATGCTTCACTTCAGGTTTACTGTATCCCTTGGACCTTCTTATTGACGATGAAAGACAGAAATTGCATCGGAATTAAATACAAAAGGCACAATGCCGACTTATGTACAAGAAGACTGACTCTTCATGCTGTGTATGTTTTGAACCATTCCTGTGACACTAGTTATAGATTCCGATGCTTCACTTAAGGTTTACTCTATCCCTCTGACCTTCGTATTGACGACGGAACACAGAAACTGCATCGGAATTAAATAGAAAAGCACAATGCCGACTTAAGTACAAGAAGACTGACTCTTCCTACTGTCTATGTTTTGCACCATTCCTGTGACACTAGTTATAGATTCCGATGCTTCACTTCAGGTTTACTGCATCCCTCTGACCTTCTTCTTGATGATGAAACACAGAATTTGCATCGAAATTGAATAGAAAAGGCACAATGCCGACTTACGTACAAGAAAACTGACTCATCTTGATGTCTATTTTTTGAACCATTCCTGTGACACTAGTTATAGATTTCGATGCTTCACTTAAGGGTTACTGTCCCCCTCTGACCTTCGTATTGACGACGAAACACAGAAACTGCACCGGAATGAAATACGAAATGCACAATGCCGACTTACCACAAGAAGACTGACTCTTCTTACTGACTATGATGTGAACATTTCCTGTGAGACCAGTTTTAGATTCCGATGCTTCACCATATGTTTACTGTATCCCTTGGACCTTCTTATTGACGATGAAACACATACATTGCATCGGAATTAAATAGAAAAGGCACAATGCCGACTTAAGTACAAGAAGACCGACTCTTCTTATTTTCTATGATTTGAACATTTCCTGTGAGACCAGTTTTAAATTCCGATGCTTCACTATGTGTTTACTGTATCCCTTGGATCTTCTTATTGACGATGAAACACAGAAATTGCATAGAAATTAAATACAAAAGGCACAATGCCGACTTAAGTACAAGAAGAATGACTCTTCTTACTGTCTATGTTTTGAACCATTCCTGTGACACTAGTTAAGATTCCGATGCATCACTTCAGGTTTACTGTATCGCTTGGACCTTCTTATTGACGATGAAACACACAAATTGTATCGGAATTAAATGCAAAAGGCACAATGCCGACTTAAGTACAGGAAGACTGACTCTTCATGCTGTGTATGTTTTGAACAATTCCTGTGACACTAGTTGCAGATTCCGATGCTTCACTTAAGGATTACTCTATCCCTCTGACCTTTGTATTTGGCGACGAAACACAGAAACTGCATCGGAATTAAATAGAAAAGCAGAATGCCGACTTAAGTACAAGAAGACTGACTCTTCCTACTGTCTATGCTTTGCACCATTCCTGTGACACTAGTTATAGATTCCGATGCTTCACTTCTGGTTTACTGTATCCCTCAGACCTTCTTAGTGACGATGAAACACAGAAATTGCATCGGAATTAAATACAAAAGGCACAATGTCGACTTAAGTACATGACGACAGACTTTTCTTACTGTCTATGTTTTGAACCTTTTCTGTGACACCAGTTATAGATTCTGATGCTTCACTTCAGGTTTACTGTATCCCTCTGACCTTCTTATTGTCGATGAAACACAGAAATTGCATCGGAATTAAATTCAAAAGGCACAATGCCGACTTAAGTACAAGAGGACTGACTCTTCTTACTGTCTATGTTTTGAACCATTCCTGTGACGCTAGCTGTAGATTCCGATTTTTCACTTCAGGTTTACTGCATCCCTTGGACCTTATTATTGACGACGAAACACAGAAATTGCATCGGAATTAAATAGGAAAGCCACAATGCCGGCTTAAGTGCAAGAAGACTGACCCTTCCTACTGTCTAGGGTTTGAACCATTCCTGTGACACTAGTTATAGGATCCGATGCTTCACTTCAAGTTTACTGTATACCTCTGACCCTGTTACTGACGATGAAACACAGAAATTGCATCGGAATTAAATAGAAAAGGCACAATGCCGACTTAAGTACAAGAAAACTGACTCTTCTTACTGTCTATGAATTGAACCATTCCTGTGACACTAGTTACAGATTCCGATGCTTCACTTCAGGTTTACTGTATCCCTTGGACCTTCTTATTGACTACGAAACAAAGAATTTGCATCGGAATTAAATAAAAAAGGCACAATGCCGACTTAAGTACAAGAAGACTGAGTCTTCCTACTGTCTCTGTTTGGAACCATCCTTGTGACCCTAGTTATAGATTCCGATGCTTCACTTCAGGTTTACTGTATCCCTCTGACCTTCTTGTTGACGATGAAACACAGAAACTGCATCGGAATTAAATACAAAAGGCACAATGCCGACTTAAGTACAAGAAGACTGTCTCTTCTTTCTGACTATGTTGTGAACATCTCCTGTGAGACCAGTTTTAGATTCCGATGCTTCACTACATGTTTATAGTATCCCTTGGACCTTCTTATTGACGATGAAACACAGAAATTGCATCGGAATTAAATACAAAAGGCACAATGCCGACTTAAGTACAAGAAGACTGACTCTTCTTCCTGTCTATGTTTAGAACCATTCCTGTGACACTAGTTATAGATTCCGATGCTTCACTTCAGGTTTACTGTATCCCTCTGACCTTCTTATTGACGATGAAACACAGAAATTGCATCGGAATCAAATACAAAATGCACAGTGCCGACTTAAGTACAAGAAGACTGACTCTTCTTTCTGACTATAATGTGAACATTTCCTGTGAGACCAGTTTTAGATTCCGATGCTTCACTATATGTTTACTGTATCCCTCAGACCTTCTTAGTGACGATGAAACACAGAAATTGCATCGGAATTAAATACAAAAGGCACAATGTCGACTTAAGTACATGACGACAGACTTTTCTTACTGTCTATGTTTTGAACCTTTTCTGTGACACCAGTTATAGATTCCGATGCTTCACTTCAGGTTTACTGTATCCCTCTGACCTTCTTATTGTCGATGAAACACAGAAATTGCATCGGAATTAAATTCAAAAGGCACAATGCCGACTTAAGTTCAAGAGGACTGACTCTTCTTACTGTCTATGTTTTGAACCATTCCTGTGACGCTAGTTGTAGATTCCGATGCTTCAGTTCAGGTTTACTGCATCCCTTGGACCTTATTATTGACGACGAAACACAGAAATTGCATCGGAATTAAATAGGAAAGGCACAATGCCGGCTTAAGAACAAGAAGACTGACCCTTCCTATTGTCTAGGTTTTGAACCAATCCTGTGACACTAGTTATAGGATCCGATGCTTCACTTCAAGTTTACTGTATACCTCTGACCCTGTTACTGACGGTGAAACACAGAAATTGCATCGGAATTAAATAGAAAAGGCACAATGCCGACTTAAGTACAAGAAAACTGACTCTTCTTACTGTCTATGATTTGAACCATTCCTGTGACACTAGTTACAGATTCCGATGCTTCACTTCGGGTTTACTGTATCCCTTGGACCTTCTTATTGACGATGAAACACAGAAATTGCATCGGAATTAAATACAAAAAGCACAATGCCGACTTAAGTACAAGACGACTGACAGTTCCTACTGTCTATGTTTGAACCATTCCTGTGACACTAGTTATAGATTCTGATGCATCACCTCAGGTTTACTGTATCCCTTGGACCTTCTTATTGACGATGAAACACACAAATTGCATCGGAATTAAATACAAAACGCACAATGCCGACTTAAGTACAAGAAGACTGACTCTTCACGCTGTGTATGTTTTGAACCATTCCTGTGACACTAGTTATAGATTCCGATGCTTCACTTAAGGTTTATTCTATCCCTCTGACCTTCGTATTGACGACGAAACACAGGAACTGCATCGGAATTAAATAGAAAAGCACAATGCCGACTCAAGTACAAGAAGACTGACTCTTCCTACTGTCTATGCTTTGCACCATTCCTGTGACACTAGTTATAGATTTCGAGGCTTCACTTCTGGTTTACTGTATCCCTTAGACCTTCTTATTGACGATGAAACACAGAAATTGCATCGGAATTAAATTCAAAAGGCACAATGCCGACTTAAGTACAAGAAGACTGTCTCTTCTTTCTGACTATGTTGTGAACATTTCCTGTGAGACCAGCTTTAGATTCCGATGCTTCACTACATGTTTATAGTATCCCTTGGACCTTCTTATTGACGATGAAACACAGAAATTGCATCGTAATTAAATACAAAAGGCACAATGCCGACTTTAGTACCAGAAGACTGACTCTTCTTACTGTCTATGTTTTGAACAATTCCTGTGACACTAGTTATAGATTCCGATGCTTCACTTCAGGATTACTGTATCCCTTGGACCTTCTTATCGGCGATGAAACACAGAAATTGCATCGGAATTAAATAGAAAAGGCACAATGCCGACTTAAGTACAAGAAGGCTGACTCTTCCTACTGTCTATGTTTTGAACCATTCCTGTGACACTAGTTATAGATACCGGTGCTTCACTTCAGGTTTACTGTATCCCTCTGACCTTCTTATTGATGATGAAACACAGAAATTGCATCGGAATTAAATACAAAATGCCCAATGCCGACTTAAGTACAAGAAGACTGACTCTTTTTACTGACTATGTTGTGAACATTTCCTGTGAGACCAGTTTTAGATTCCGATGCTTCGTTATATGTTTACTGTATCACATGGACCTTCTTATTGACGATGAAACACAGAACTTGCATCGGAATTAATTAGAAAAGGTACAATGCCGACTTAAGTACAACAAGACTGACTCTTCCTACTGTCTATGTTTTAACCATTCCTGTGACACTAGTTATAGATTCCGATGCTTCACTTCAGGTTTACTGATTCCCTCTGACCTTCTTATTGTCGATGAAACACAGAAACTGCATCAGAATTAAATTCAAAAGGCACAATGCCGACTCAAATACAAGATGACTGGCTCTTCTTACTCTCTATGTTTTGAAGCTTTCCTGAGAGACCGATTTTGGATTCCGGTGCATCACTTCAGGTTTACTGTATCCCTTGGACGTTCTTATTGACGATGAAACACAGAAATTGCATCGGAATTACATAGAAAAGGCACAATGCCGACTTAAGTACAAGAAGACTGACTCTTCTTACTGACTATGATTTGAACATTTCCTGTGAGACCAGTTTTGGATTCCCATGCTTCACTATGTGTTTACTGTATCCCTTGGACCTTCTTAATGACGATGAAACTCAGATATTGCATAAAAATTAAATATAAAAGGCACGATGCCGACATAAGTACAAGAAAACTTACTCTTCTTGCTGTGTATGTTTTGAACCATTCCTGTGACACAAGTTATAGATTCCGATGCTTCACTTAAGGTTTACTGTATCCCTCTGACCTTCTTATTTACGATGAAACACAGAAATTGCATCGGAATTAAATACAAAACGCACGATGCCGACTTAAGTAAAAGAAGACTGACTCTTCTACCTGTCTATGTTTTAAACCATTCCTCTGACACAAGTTATAGATTCCGATGCTTCACTTCAGGTTTACTGTATCCCTCTGACCTTCCTATTTACGATGAAACACAGAAATTGCATCGGAATTAAATACAAAACGCACAATGCCGACTTAAGTACAAGAAGACTTACTCTTCTTACTGTCTATGTTGTGAACCATTCCGGTGACACTAGTTATAGTTTCCGATGATTCACTTCAGGTTTACTGTATCACTTGGACCTTCTTATTGACGATGAAACACAGAAATTGCATCGGAATTAAATACAAAAGGCACAATGCCGACTTATGTACAAGAAGACTGACTCTTCTTACTGTCTATGTTTTGAATCATTCCTGTGACACTAGTTATAGATTCCGATGCTTCACTTCAGGTTTACTGTATCCCTTGGACCTTCTTATTTACGATGAAACACAGAAATTGCATCGGAATTAAATACCACAGGCACAATGCCGACTTAAGTACAAGAAGACTGACTCTTCTTACTGTCAATACTTTGAACCATTCCGGTAACACTAGCTATAGTTTCAGATGCTTCACTTCAGGTTCACTGTATCACTTGGACCTTATTATTGTCGATGAAACACAGAAATTGTATCGGAATTAAATTCAAAAGGCACAATGCCGACTTTAGTACCAGAAGACTGACTCTTCTTACTGTCTATGATTTGAACACTTCCTGTGAGACCAGTTTCAGATTGCGATGCTTCACTATGTGTTTTTACTGTATCCCTTGGACCTACTTATTGACGATGAAACACAGAAATTGCATCGAAATTAAATACAAAAGGCACAATGCCGACCTAAGTACAAGAAGACTGACTCATCCTACTGTCTATGTTTTAAACCATTCCTGTGACACATGTTATAGATTCCGTTGCTTCACTTCAGGTTTACTGTATCCCTCAGAACTTCTTATTGACGATGAAACACAGAAATTGCTTCGGAATTAAATACAAAAGGCACAATGGCGACTTAAGTACAAGAAGACTGACGCTTCTTACTGACTATGATTTGAACACTTCCTGTGAGACCAGTTTCAGATTGCGATGCTTCACTATGTGTTTTTACTGTATCCCTTGGACCTTCTTATTGACGATGAAACACAGAAATTGCATCGAAATTTAATACTAAAGACACAATGCCGACTTAAGTTCATGAAGACTGACTCTTCTTACGGTCTATGATTTGATCCATTCCTGTGACACTAGTTACAGATTCCGATGCATCACTTCAGGTGTACTGTATCCCTTGGACCTTCTTATTGACGATGAAACACAGAAATTGCATCGGGATTAAATACAAAAGGCACAATGACGACTTAAGTACAAGTAGACTGACTCTTCTTACTGTCGAAGTTTGAACCATTCCTGTGACACTAGTTATAGATTCTGATGCTTCACTTCAGTTTTACTATATCCCTCTGACCTTCTTATTGACGATGAAACTCAGAAATTACATCGGAATTAATTGCAAAAGGCACAATGCCGACTTAAGTACAAGAAGACTTACTCTTCCTACTGTCTATGTTTTGAACCACTCTCCTGACACTAGTTATAGAATCCGATGCTTCACTTCAGGTTTACTGTATCCCTCTGACCTTCTTATTGACGATGAAACGCAGAAATTGCTTCGGAATTAAATACAAAGGGCACAATGCCGACTTACGTACAAGGAGACTGACTCATCTTACTGTCTAAGTTTTGAACCATTCCTGTGACACTAGTTATAGATTCCGATGCTTCGCTTCAGGTTTACTGTATCCCTGGGACCTTCTTAATGACGACGAATCACAGAAATTGCATCGGAATTAAATAGAAAAGGCACAATGCCAACTTAAGTACAAGAGGACTGACTCTTCTTACTGTCTATGTTTTGAACCATTCCTGTGACACTAGTTATGGATTCCGATGCTTCACTTCAGGTTTACTGCATCCCATGACCCTTCTTATTGACGACGAAACACAGAAATTGCATCGGAATTAAATAGGAACGGCACAATGCCGACTTAAGTACAAGAAGACTGACTCTTCCAATTGTCTATGTTTTGCACCATTCCTATGACACTAGTTATGGATTCCAATGCTTCACTTCAGGTTTACTGTATCCCTCTGACCATCTTATTGACGATGAACACAGGAATTGCATCGGAATTAAAATGAAAAGGCACAATTCCGACTTAAGTACAAGAAGACTGACTCTTCCAACTGTCTCTGTTTCGTACCATTCCAATGACACTGGTTATAGATTCCGATGCTTCACTTCAGGTTTACTGAATCCCTCTGACCTTCTTATTGACGATGAAACACAGAAATTCGATCGGAATTAAATACAAAAGGCACAATGCCGACTTAAGTACAAGAAGCCTGACTCTTCTTTCTGACTATGTTGTGAACTTTTCCTGTGAGACCAGTTTTGGATTCCGATGCTTCACTATATATTTATTGTATCCCTTGGACCTTCTAATTGACGATGAAACACAGAAATTCCATCGGAATTAAATACAAAGGGCACAAGGCCGACTTAATAACAAGAAGACTGACTCTTCTTACTGTCTATGTTTAGAACCATTCCTGTGACACTAGTTATAGATTCCGATGCTTCACTTCAGGTTTACTGTATCCCTCGGACTTTCTTATTTACGATGAAACACTGAAATTGCATCGGAATTAAATACAAAAGGCACAATGCCGACTTAAGTACAAGAAGACTGACGCTTATTACTGTCTATGATTTGAAGCATTCCGGTGACACTAGTTATAGTTTCCGATGCTTCACTTCAGGTTTACTGTATCCCTGGGACCTTCTTATTGACGACGAAACACAGAAATTGCATCGGAATTAAATATAAAAGGCACAATGCCAACTTAAGTACAAGTTGACCGACTGTTCCCGCTGTCTATGTTTTGAACCGTTCCTGTGACACTAGTTATAGATTCCGATGCATCACTTCAGGTTTACTGTATCCCTCTGACCTTCTTATTGACGATGAAACACAGCTATTGCATCGGAATTAAATACAAAGGGCACAATGCCGACTTAAGTACAAGAGGACTGACTCTTCTTACTGTCTATGTTTTGAACCATTCCTGTGACACTAGTTATGGATTCCGATGCTTCACTTCAGGTTTACTGCATCCCATGACCCTTGTTATTGACGACGAAACACAGAAAATGCATAGGAACTAAGTAGGAAAGGCACAATGCCGACTTAAGTATAAGAAGACTGACTCTTCTTGCTGACTATGAATTGAACATTTCCTGTGAGACCAGTTTTAGATACCGATCCTCCACTATATGTTTACTGTATCCCTTGGACCTTCATATTGACGATGAAACACAGAAATTGCTTCGGAATTAGATACAAAAAGCACAATGCCGACTTAAGTACAAGAAGACTGACACTTCTTACTGTCTATGTTTTGAACAATTCCTGTGACACTAGTTATAGATTCCGTTGCTTCACTTCAGGTTTACTGCATCCCTTGGACCTTCTTATTGACGACGACTCACAGAAATTGCATTGGAATTAAAAAGAAAAGGCACAATGCCGACTTATGTACAAGAAGACTGACCCTTCCTATTGTCTATGTTTTGAACCATTCCTGTGACACTAGTTATAGATTCCGATGCTTCACTTCAGGTTTACTGTATCCCTCTGACCCACTTATTGACGAGGAAACACAGAAATTGCATCGGAATTAAATAGAAAAAGCACAATGCCGACTTAAGTTTAAGAAGACTGACTCTTCTTACTGTCTGTGTTTTGAATCATTCCTGTGACACTAGTTATAGATTCCGATGCTTCACTTCAGGTTTACTGTATCCCTTGGACCTTCTTATTTACGATGAAACACAGAAATTGCATCGGAATTAAATACAACAGGCACAATGCCGACTTAAGTACAAGAAGACTGACTCTTCTTACTGTCTATGTTTTGAACAATTCCTGTGACACTAGTTATTGATTCTGTTGCTTCACTTCAGGTTTACTGCATCCCTTGGCCCTTCTTATTGACGACGACTCACAGAAATTGCATTGGAATTAAAAAGGAAAGGCACAATGCCGACTTACGTACAAGAAGACTGACCCTTCCTATTAACTATGTTTTGAACCATTCCTGTGACCCTAGTTATAGATTTCGATGCTTCACTTCAGGTTTACTGTATCCCTTGGACCTTCTTATCGACGATGAAACACAGAAATTGCATCGGAATTAAATAGAAAAGGCACAATGCCGACTTAAGTACAAGAAGACTGACTCATCCTACTGTCTATGTTTTGAACCATTCCTGTGACACTAGTTATAGATTCCGTTGCTTCACTTCAGGTTTACTGTATCCCTCTGACCTTCTTATTGATGATGAAACACAGAAATTGCATCGGAATTAAATACAAAATGCACAATGCCGACTTAAGTACAAGATGACTGGCTCTTCTTACTCTCTATGATTTGAACCTTTCCTGAGAGACCAATTTTGGATTCCGGTGTTTCACTTCAGGTTTACTGTATCCCTTGGACGTTCTTATTGTCGACGAAACACAGAAATTGCATCGGAATTACACAGAAAAGGCACAATGCCGACCTAAGTACTAGAAGACTGACTCTTCCTACTGTCTATGCTTTGCACCATTCCTGTGACACTAGTTATAGATTCCGATGCTTCACTTCAGGTTTACTGTATCCCTCAGAACTTCTTATTGACGATGAAACAAAGAAATTGCATCGAAATTTAATACTAAAGACACAATGCCGACTTAAGTACAAGAAGACTGACTCTTCTTACTGTCTATGATTTGAACCATTCCTGTGACACTAGTTACAGATTCCGATGCATCACTTCAGGTGTACTGTATCCCTTGGACCTTCTTTTTGACGATGAAACACAGAAATTGCATCGGGATTAAATACAAAATGCACAATGACGACTTAAGTACAAGTAGACTGACTCTTGTTACTGTCTATGTTTGAACCATTCCTGTGACACTGGTTATAGGTTCTGATGCTTCACTTCAGTTTTACTATATCCCTCTGACCTTCTTATTGACGATGAAACACAGAAATTGCATCCGAATTAAATACATAGGGCACAATGCAGACTTAAGTACAAGAAGACTGACTCTTCCTACTGTCTATGTTTTGAACCATTCCTGTGACACTAGTTATACATTCTGATGCTTCACTTCAGGTTCACTGTATCCCTCTGACCTTCTTATTGACGATGAAACACAGAAATTGCATCGGAATTAAATAGAAAAGGCACAATGCCGACTTAATTACTAGAAGAATGACTCTTCCTACTGTCTATGTTTTGAACCACTCTTCTGACACTGGTTATAGAATCCGATGCTTCACTTGAGGTTTACTGTATCCCTCTGACCTTCTTATTGACGATGAAACACAGAAATATCTTCGGAATTAAATAAAAAAGTCACAGTGCCGACTTAAGTATAAGAAGACTGACTCTTCCTACTCTCTATGTTTTGAACCATTCCCGTGACTCTAGTTATAGATTCCGATGCTTCACTTCAGGTTTACTGTATCCCTCTGACCTTCATATTGACGATGAAACACAGAAATTGCTTCGGAATTAAATACAAAGGGCACAATGCCGACTTACGTACAAGGAGACTGACTCATCTTACTGTCTAAGGTTTGAACCATTCCTGTGACACTAGTTATAGATTCCGATGCTTCACTTCAGGTTTACTGTATCCCTGGGACCTTCTTAATGACGACGAAACACAGAAATTGCATCGGAATTAAATAGAAAAGGAACAATACCAACTTAAGTACAAGATGACCGACTGTTCCCGCTGTCTATGTTTTGAACCGTTCCCATGACACTAGTTATAGATTCCGATGCATCACTTGAGGTTTACTGTATCCCTCTGACCTTCTTATTGACGATGAAACACAGGTATTGCATCGGAATTAAATACAAAGGGCACAATGCCGACTTAAGTACAAGAGGACTGACTCTTCTTACTGTGTATGTTTTGAACCATTCCTGTGCCACTAGTTATGGATTCCGATGCTTCACTTCAGGTTTACTGCATCCCATGACCCTTCTTATTGACGACGAAACACAGAAATTGCATCGGAATTAAATAGGAAAGGCACAATGCCGACTTAAGTACAAGAAGACTGACTCTTCCAATTGTCTATGTTTTGAACCATTCCTGTGACACTAGTTATTGATTCCGATGCTTCACTTCAGGTTTACTGTATCCCTCTGACCATCTTATTGACGATGAAACGCAGAAATTGCATCGGAATTAAAAAGAAAAGGCACAATGCCGACTTAAGTACAAGAAGTCTGACTCTTCCAACTGTCTCTGTTTCGTACCATTCCAGTGACACTGGTTATAGATTCCGATGCTTCACTTCAGGTTTACTGATTCCCTCTGACCTTCTTTTTGACGATGAAACACAGAAATTCCATCGGAATTAAATACAAAAGGCACAATGCCGACTTATGTACAAGAAGACTGACTCTTCTTACTGACTATGTTGTGAACTTTTCCTGTGAGACCAATTTTGGATTCCGATGCTTCGCTATATATTTATTGTATCCCTTGGACCTTCTAATTGACGATGAAACACAGAAATTCCATCGGAATTAAATACAAAGGGCACAAGGCCGACTTAATAACAAGAAGACTGACTCTTCTTACTGTCTATTTTTAGAACCATTCCTGTGACACTAGTTATAGATTCCGATGCTTCACTTCAGGTTTACTGTATCCCTCTGACTTTCTTATTTACGATGAAACACTGAAATTGCATCGGAATTAAATACAAAAGGCACAATGCCGACTTATGTACAAGAAGACTGACTCTTCTTACTGTCTATGATTTGAACCATTCCGGTGACAGTAGTTATAGTTTCCGATGCTTCACTTCAGGTTTACTGTATCCCTCTGACCTTCTTATTGACGATGAAACACAGATATTGCATCAGAATTAAATACAAAGGGCACAATGATGACTTAAATACAAGAGGACTGACTCTTCTTACTGTCTATGTTTTGAACCATTCCTGTGACACTAGTTATGGATTCTGATGCTTCACTTCAGGTTTACTGCATCCCATGACCCTTGTAATTGACGACGAAACACAGAAATTGCATAGGAATTAAGTAGGAAAGGCACAATGCCGACTTAAGTATAAGAAGACTGACTCTTCTTACTGACTATGAATTGAACATTTCCTGTGAGACCAGTTTTAGATACCGATGCTCCACTATATGTTTACTGTATCCCTTGGACCTTTATATTGACGATGAAACACAGAAATTGCTTCGGAATTAAATAGAAAAAGCACAATGCCCACTTACGTGGAAGGAGACTGAATCATCTTACTGTCTAAGTTTTGAACCATTCCTGTGACACTAGTTATAGATTCCGATGCTTCACTTCATGTTTACTGAATCCCGTGGACCTTCTTATTGACGACGAAACACAGAAATTACATAGGAATTAAGTAGGAAAGGCACAATGCCGACTTAAGTATAAGAAGACTGACTCTTCTTACTGACTATGAATTGAACATTTCCTGTGAGACCAGTTATAGATTCCGATGCTTCACTTCATGTTTACTGTATCCCTTGGACCTTCATATTGACGATGAAACACAGAAATTGCTTTGGAATTAAATACAAAAAGCACAATGCCGACATACGTAGAAGGAGACTGAATCATCTTACTGTCTAAGTTTTGAACCATTCCTGTGACACTAGTTATAGATTCCGATGTTTCACTTCATGTTTACTGTATCCCGTGGACCTTCTTATTGACGACGAAACACAGAAATTACATAGGAATTAAGTAGGAAAGGCACAATGCCGACTTAAGTATAAGAAGACTGACTCTTCTTACTGACTATGAATTGAACATTTCCTGTGAGACCAGTTTTAGATACCGATGCTCCACTATATGTTTACTGTATCCCTTGGACCTTCATATTGACGATGAAACACAGAAATTGCTTCGGAATTAAACACAAAAAGCACAATGCCGAATTACGTAGAAGGAGACTGAATCATCTTACTGTCTAAGTTTTGAACCATTCCTGTGACACTAGTTATAGATTCCGATGCTTCACTTCAGGTTTACTGTATCCCTTTCACTTTCGTATTTACGATGAAACACTGAAATTGCATCGGAATTAAATACAAAAGGCACAATACCGACTTATGTACAAGAAGACTGACTCTTCTTACTGTCTATGATTTGAACCATTCCGGTGACACTAGTTATAGTTTCCGATGCTTCACTTCAGGTTTACTGTATCTGTTGGACCTTCTTATTGACGATGAAACACAGAAATTGCATCGGAATTAAATACAAAAAGCACAATGCCGACTTAAGTACAAGAAGACTGCCTCTTCCTATTGTCTATGTTTTGAATCAATCTTGTGACACTACTTATAGATTCCGATGCTTCACTTCAGGTTTACTGTACCCCTCTGACCTTCTTATTGACGATGAAACACAGAAATTGCATCGGAATTAAATACAAATGGCACAATGCCGACTCAAATACAAGATGACTGGCTCTTCTTGCTCCCTATGTTTTGAACCTTTCCTGTGAGACCGATTTTAGATTCCGATGCTTCACTTCATGTTTACTGTATCCCGTGGACCTTCTTATTGACGACGAAACACAGAAATTACATAGGAATTAAGTAGGAAAGGCACAATGCCGACTTAAGTATAAGAAGACTGACTCTTCTTACTGACTATGAATTGAACATTTCCTGTGAGACCAGTTTTAGATACCGATGCTCCACTATATATTTACTGTATCCCTTGGACCTTCATATTGACGATGAAACACAGAAATTGCTTCGGAATTAAATACAAAAAGCACAATGCCGACTTACGTAGAAGGAGACTGAGTCATCTTACTGTCTATGTTTTGAACCATTCCTGTGACACTAGTTATAGATTCCGATGCTTCACTTCAGGTTTACTGTATCCCTGGGAACTTCTTATTGACGACGAAACACAGAAATTGCATCGGAATTAAATAGGAAAGGCACAATGTCGACTTAAGTACAAGAAGACTGACTCTTCCAATTGTCTACGTTTTGAACCATTCCTGTGACACTAGTTATGGATTCCGATGCTTCACTTCAGGTTTACTGTATCCCTCTGACCTTCTTGTTGACGATAAAACACAGAAATTGCATCGGAATTAAGAAGAAAAGGCACAATGCCGACTTAAGTACAAGAAGACCGACTCTTCTTACTGTCTATGTTTTGAACCACTCCTGTGACACTGGTTATAGATTCCGATGCTTCACTTCAGGTTTACTGTTTCCCTGGGACCTTCTTATTGACGACGAAAAAGAGAATTGGCATCGGAATTAAATAGAAAAGCACAATGCCGACTTAAGTACAAGAAGACTGACTCTTCCTACTGTCTCTGTTTCGTACCATTCCTGTGAGACTAGTTATAGATTCCGATGCTTCACTTCAGGTTTACTGAATCCCTCTGTCCTTCTTATTGACGATGAAACACAGAAATTCCATCGGAATTAAATACAAAAGGCACAATGCCGACTTAAGTACAAGAAGACTGACTCTTCTTTCTGAGTATGTTGTGAACACTTCCTGTGAGACCAGTTTTGGATTCCGATGCTTCACTATATATTTATTGTATCCCTTGGACCTTCTAATTGACGATGAAACACAGAAATTCCATCGGAAATAAATACAAAAAGCACAAGCACGACTTAAGTACATGAAGACTGACTCTTCTTACTGTCTATGTTTAGAACCATTTCTGTGACACTAGTTACAGATTCCGATGCTTTACTTCAGGTTTACTGTATCCCTCTGACTTTCTTATTGACGATGAAACACAGAAATTGCATCGGACTTAAATACAAAAGACACAATGCCGACTCAAATACAGGATGACTGGCTCTTCTTACTCTCTATGTTTTGAACCTTTCCTGTGAGACCGGTTTCAGATTCCGATGCTTCACTTCAGGTTTACTGTATCCCTGTGACCTTCGTATTGACGACGAAGCACAGAAATAGCATCGGAATTAAATGGAAAAGGCAAAATGCCGACTTAAGTACAAGAAGACTGACTCTTGTAACTGTCTATGTTTTTAAAAATTCCTGTGACACTAGTTATAGATTCCGATGCTCCACTTCAGGTTTACTGTATCCCTTGGACCTTCTTATCGACGATGAAACACAGAAATAGCATCGGAATTAAATACAAAAGGCACAATGCCGACTTAAGTACAAGAAGACTGGCTTTTCTTACTGTCTATGTTTTGAACCATTCCTGTGACACTAGTTATGGATTCCGATGCTTCACTTCAGGTTTACTGAATCCCTCTGACATTCTTATTGACGATGAAACACAGAAATTGCATCGGAATTAAATACAAAAGGCACAATGCCGACTTAAGTACAAGAAGACTGACTCTTCTTACTGTCTATGTTTTGAACCATTCCTGTGACACTAGTTATAGATTCCGAAGCTTCACTTCAGGTTTACTGTATCCTTTGGACCTTCTTATTGACGATGAAACACAGAATTTGCATCTGAATTATAAAAAAAAAGGCACAATGCCGACTTAAGTACAAGAAGAATGACTCTTCTTACTGTCTATGTTTGAGCAATTCCTGTGACACTAGTTATAGATTACGTTGCTTCACTTCAGGTTTACTGTATCCCTTGGACCTTCTTATAGACGATGAAACAGAAATAGCATCGGAATTTAATACAAAAGGCACAATGCCGACTCAAGTACAAGAAGACTGACTTTTCTTACTGTCTATGTTTTGAACCATTCCTGTGACACTAGTTATGGATTCCGATGCTTCACTTCAGGTTTACTGAATCCCTCTGACATTCTTATTGACGATGAAACAAAGAAATTGCATCGGAATTAAATAGAAAAGGCACAATGCCGACTTAAGTACAAGAAGACTGACTCTTATAACTGTCTATGTTTTTAAAAATTCCTGTGACACTAGTTACAGATTCCGATGCTCCACTTCAGGTTTAGTGAATCCCTCTGACATTCTTATTGACGATGAAACACAGAAATTGCATCGGAATTAAATGCAAACGGCACAGTGCAGACTTAAGTACAAGAAGACTGACTCTTCTTACTGACTATGTTCTGAATATTTCCTGTGAGACCAGTTTTAGTTTCCGATGCTTCACTATACGTTTACTGTATCCCTTGGACCTTCATATTGACGATGAATCACAGAGATTGCATCGGAAATTAATACAAAAGGCACAATGCCGACTCAAATACAAGATGACTGGCTCTTCTTACTCTCTATGTTTTGAACCTCTCCTGTGAGACCGGTTTTAGATTCCGATGCTTCACTTCAGGTTTACTGTATCCCTTGGACCTTCTTATTGACGACGAAACGCAGAAATTGCATCGGCATTAAATAGAAAAGGCACAATGCTGACTTACGTACAAGAAGACTGACACTTCCTAGTGTCTATGTTTTGAACCGTTCCTGTGACACTAGTTATAGATTCCGATGCTTCACTTCAGGTTTTCTGTATCCCTCTGACATTCTTATTGTCGATGAAACACAGAAATTGCAACGGAATTAGATAGAAAAGGCACAATGCCGTATTAAGTACAAGAAGACTGACTCTTCTTACAGTCTATGTTTTGAAAAATTCCTGTAACAATAGTTATAGATTCCGATGCTTCACTTCAAATTTACTATATCCCTCTGACCTTCATATTGACGATGAAACACAGTAATTGCATCGGAATTAAATACAAAAGGCACAATGCCGACTTAAGTACAAGAAGACTGACTCTTCTTATTGTTGCATGTTTTGAACCATTCCTGTGGCATTAGTTATAGATTCCGATGCTTCAGTTCAGGTTTCCTGTATCCCTTGGACCTTCTTATCGACGATGTAACATAGATATTGCATCGGAACTGAATGCAAAAGGCCCAATGCCGACTTATGTACAAGAAGATTGACTCTTCTTACTGACTATGATTTGAACATTTCCTGTGAGACCAGTTTTAGCTTCTGATGCTTCACTATAAGTGTACTGTATCCCTTGTACCTTCATATTGACGATGAAACACAGAAATTGCATCGGAATTAAATGCAAAAGGCACAAGGCCGACTTAAGTACAAGAAGACTGACTCTTCTTACTGTCTATGTTTTGAACCATTCCTGTGACACTAGTTGTAGATTACGATGCTTCAATTCAGATTTACTGTATCCCTCTGACCTTCTTATTGACGACGAAACACAGAAATTGCATCGGAATTAAATTGAAAAGGCACAATGCCGACTTTGGTACAAGAAGGCTGACTCTTCCTACTGTCTATATTCTGAACCATTCCTGAGACTCTAGTTATAGACTCCGATGCTTCACTTTACATTTACTGTATCTCTCTGACCTTCTTATTGAGGATGAAACACAGAATTTGCATCTGAATTATATAAAAAAGGCACAATGCCGACTTAAGTACAAGAAGATTGACTCTTCTTACTGTCTATGTTTTGGACCATTCCTGTGACACTAGTTATAGATTCCGATGCTTCACTTCAGGTTTACTGTATCCCTCTGACATTCTTTTTGGCGTTGAAAAAGAGAAATTGCATTGGAATTAAATGCAAACGGCACAGTGCCGACTTAAGTACAAGAAGACTGACTCTTCTTACTGACTATGTTTTGAATGTTTCCTCTGAGACCAGTTTTAGATTCCGATGCTTCACTATACGTTTACTGTATCCCTTGGACCTTCTTATTGACGATGAAGCACAGAAATTGCTTCGGAATTAAATACAATAGGCACAATGCCGACTTAAGTACAAGAAGACTGACTCATCCGACTATCTATGTTTTGAACCATTTCTGTGACACTAGTTACAGATTCCGATGCTTCACTTCAGGTTTACTGTATCCCTCTGACTTTCTTATTGACGATGAAACACAGAAATTGCATCGGACTTAAATACAAAAGGCACAATGCCGACTCAAATACAGGATGACTGGCTCTTCTTACTCTCTATGTTTTGAACCTTTCCTGTGAAACCGGTTTTAGATTCCGATGCTTCACTTCAGGTTTACTGTATCCCTTGGACCTTCTTATCGACGATGAAACAGAAATTGCATCGGAATTTAATACAAAAGGCACAACGCCGACTTAAGTACAAGAAGACTTACTGTTCTTACTCTCTATGTTTTGAAACATTCCTGTGACACTAGTTATAGTTTCCGATGCTTCACTTCAGGTTTACTGTATCCCTGTGACCTTCGTATTGACGACGAGGCACAGAAATTGCATCGGAATTAAATAGAAAAGGCAAAATGCCGACTTAAGCACAAGAAGACTGACTCTTATAACTGTCTATGTTTTTAAAAATTCCTGTGACACTAGTTATAGATTCCGATGCTCCACTTCAGGTTTACTGTATCCCTTGGACATTCTTATCGACGATGAAACACAGAAATAGCATCGGAATTAAATACAAAAGGCACAATGCCGATTTAAGTACAAGAAGACTGACTCTTCTTACTGTCTATGTTTTGAACCATTCCTGTGACACTAGTTATGGATTCCGATGCTTCACTTCAGGTTTACTGAATCCCTCTGACATTCTTATTGACGATGAAACACAGAAATTGCATCGGAATTAAATACAAAAGGCACAATGCCGACTTAAGTTCAAGAAGACTGACTCTTCTTACTGTCTATGTTTTGAACCATTCCTGTGACACTACTTATAGATTCCGAAGCTTCACTTCAGGTTTACTGTATCCTTAGGACCTTCTTATTGACGATGAAACACAGAATTTGCATCTGAATTATAAAAAAAAGGCACAATGCCGACTTAAGTACAAGAAGAATGACTCTTCTTACTGTCTATGTTTTGAGCAATTCCTGTGACACTAGATATAGATTACGTTGCTTCACTTCAGGTTTACTGTATCCCTTAGACCTTCTTATCGACGATGAAACAGAAATAGCATCGGAATTTAATACAAAAGGCACAATGTCGACTTAAGTACAAGAAAACTGACTCTTCTTACTCTCTATGTTTTGAACCATTCCTGTGACACTAGTTATATATTCCGATGCTTCACTTCAGGTTTACTGTATCTCGCTGACCTTCTTATTGACGACGAAACACAGAAATTGCATCGGAATTAAATAGAAAAGGCACAATGCCGACTTAAGTACACGAAGACTGCCTCTTATAACTGTCTATGCTTTTAAAAATTCCTGTGACACTAGTTATAGATTCCGATGCTCCACTTCAGGTTTACTGTATCCCTTGGACCTTCTTATCGACGATGAAACACAGAAATAGCATCGGAACACAGAAATAGCATCGGAATTAAATACAAAAGGCACAATGCCGACTTAAGTACAAGAAGACTGACTCTTCTTACTGTCTATGCTTTGAACCATTCCTGTGACACTAGTTATGGATTCCGATGCTTCACTTCAGGTTTACTGAATCCCTCTGACATTCTTATTGACGATGAAACACAGAAATTGCATCGGAATTAAATGCAAACGGCACAGTGCCGACTTAAGTACAAGAAGACTGACTCTTCTTACTGACTATGTTTTGAACATTTCCTGTGAGACCAGTTTTAGATTCCGATGCTTCACTATACGTTTACTGTATCCCTTGGACCTTCTTATTGACGACGAAACACAGAAATTGCATCGGCATTAAATAGAAATGGCACAATGCTGACTTAAGTACAAGAAGACTGACACTTCCTTGTGTCTATGTTTTGAACCGTTGCTGTGACACTAGTTATAGATTCCGATGCTTCACTTCAGGTTTTCTGTATCCCTCTGACATTCTTATTGTCGATGAAACAAACAAATTGCAACGGAATTAGATAGAAAAGGCACAATGCCGTATTAAGTACAAGAAGACTGACTCTTCTTACAGTCTATGTTTTGAAAAATTCCGGTAACAATAGTTATAGATTCCGATGCTTCACTTCAAATTTACTGTATCCCTCTGACCTTCATATTGACGATGAAACACAGTAATTGCATCGGAATTAAATACAAAGGGCACAATGCCGACTTAAGTAGAAGAAGACTGACTCTTCTTATTGTTGTATGTTTTGAACCATTCCTGTGGCATTAGTTATAGATTCCGATGTTTCAGTTCAGGTTTCCTGTATCCCTTGGACCTTCTTATCGACGATGAAACACAGATATTGCATCGGAACTGAATGCAAAAGGCACAATGCCGACATATGTACAAGAAGATTGACTCTTCTTACTGACTATGTTTTGAACCATTCCTGTGACACTAGTTATAGATTCCGATGCTTCACTTCAGGTTTACTGTATCCCTTGGACCTTGCCATTGTCGATGAAACACAGAATTTACATCGGAATTAAATACAAAAGGCACAATGCCGACTTAAGTACAAGAAGACTGACTCTTCTGACTGTCTATGTTTTGAATCATTCCTGTGACACTAGTCTTAGATTCCGATGCTTCACTTCAGGTTTACTGTATCCCTTGGACCTTCTTATTGACTATGAAACACAGAAATTGCATCGGAATTAAATACAAAGGGCACAATGCCGACTTAAGTACAAGAAGACTCACTCTTCTTACTGTCTATGTTTTGAACCTTTTCTGTGACATTAGTTATAGTTTCCGTTGCTTCACTTCAGGTTTACTGTATCCCTTGGACCTTCATATTGACGACGAAATACAGAAATTGCATCAGAATTAAATACAAATGAACAATGCCGACTTAAACACAAGATGACTGACTCTTCCGTGTCTATGTTCTCAACCATTCCTGTGAAACTAGATATAGATTCCAATGCTTCACTTCAGGTTTACTGTATCCCTTGGACTTCCGTATTGACGAGGAAAAACAGAAATTGCATCGGAATCAAATAGAAAAGGCACAATGCCGACTTAAGTACAACAAGAATGACTCTTCCAACTGTCTATGTTTTGAACCATTCCTGTGATACTAGTTATAGATTCCGATGCTTCACTTCAGGTTTACTGTATCCCTCTGACACTCTTATTGACGATGATACACAGAAATTGCATCGGAATTAAATACAAAAGGCACAATGCCGACTTAAGTACAAGAAGACTGACGCTTCTTACTGTCTATGTTTTGAACCATTCCTGTGACACTAGTTATAGATTCCGATGCTTCACTTCAGGTTTACTGAATCCCTTGGACCGTCTTATCGACGATGAAACACAGATATAGCATCGGAATTAAATACATAAGGCACAATGCCGGCTTAAGTACAAGATGACTGTCTCTTCTTACTCTCGATGTTTTGAACCATTCCTGTGACACTAGTTATAGATTCCGATGCTTCAGTTCAGGTTTACTGTATCCCGTGGACCTTCTTATTGACGACGAAACACAGAAATTCCATCGGGATTAAATACAAAAGGCACAATGCGGACTTAAGTACAAGAAGACTGACTCTTCCTACTGTCTATGTTTTAACCATTCCTGTGACACTAGTAATAGATTCCGATGCTTCACTTCAGGTTTACTGTATCCCTCTGACCTTCTTATTGACGATGAAACACAGAAATTGCATCGGAATTAATACAAAAGGCACAATGCCGACTCAAATACAAGATGACTGGCTCTTCTTACTCTCTATGTTTTGAACCTTTCCTGTGAGACCGGTTTTAGATTACGATGCTTCACTTCAGGTTTACTGTATCCCTTGGACCTTCTTACTGACGACGAAACACAGAAATTGCATCTGCATTATATAGAAAAGGCACAATGCCGACTTAAGTACAAGAAGGCTAACTCATCCAACTGGATATGTTTTGAAAAATTCCTGTGACACTAGTTATAGATTCCGAGGCTTCACTTCAGGTTTACTGTATCCCTCTGACACTCTTACGGACGATGAAACACAGAAATTGCATCGGAATTTAATACAAAAGGCACAATGTCGACTTAAGTACAAGAAGACTGACTCTTCTTACTCTCTATGTTTTGAACCATTCCTGTGACACTAGTTATATACTCCGATGCTTCACTTCAGGTTTACTGTATCCCGCTGACCTTCTTATTGACGACGAAACACAGAAATTGCATCGGAATTAAATAGAAAAGGCACAATGCCGACTTAAGTACACGAAGACTGACTCTTATAACTGTCTATGCTTTTAAAAATTCCTGTGACACTAGTTATAGATTCCGATGCTCCACTTCAGGTTTACTGTATCCCTTGGTCCTTCTTATCGACGATGAAACACAGAAATAGCATCGGAACACAGAAATAGCATCGGAATTAAATACAAAAGGCACAATGCCGACTTAAGTACAAGAAGACTGACTCTTCTTACTGTCTATGCTTTGAACCATTCCTGTGACACTAGTTATGGATTCCGATGCTTCACTTCAGGTTTACTGAATCCCTCTGACATTCTTATTTACGATGAAACACAGAAATTGCATCGGAATTAAATGCAAACGGCACAGTGCCGACTTAAGTACAAGAAGACTGACTCTACTTACTGACTATGTTTTGAACATTTCCTGTGAGACCAGTTTTAGATTCCGATGCTTCACTATACGTATACTGTATCCCTTGGACCTTCTTATTGACGACGAAACACAGAAATTGCATCGGCATTAAATAGAAATGGCACAATGCTAACTTAAGTACAAGAAGACTGACACTTCCTAGTGTCTATGTTTTGAACCGTTCCTGTGACACTAGTTATAGATTCCGATGCTTCACTTCAGGTTTTCTGTATCCCTCTGACATTCTTATTGTCGATGAAACAAAGAAATTGCAACGGAATTAGATAGAAAAGGCACAATGCCGTATTAAGTACAAGAAGACTGACTCTTCTTACAGTCTATGTTTTGAAAAATTCCTGTAACAATAGTTATAGATTCCGATGCTTCACTTCAAATTTACTGTAACCCTCTGACCTTCATATTGACGATGAAACACAGTAATTGCATCGGAATTAAATACAAAGGGCACAATACCGACTTAAGTAGAAGAAGACTGACTCTTCTTATTGTTGTATGTTTTGAACCATTCCTGTGGCATTAGTTATAGATTCCGATGTTTCAGTTCAGGTTTCCTGTATCCCTTGGACCTTCTTATCGACGATTAAACACGGATATTGCATCGGAACTGAATGCAAAAGGCACAATGCCGACTTATGTACAAGAAGATTGACTCTTCTTACTGACTATGATTTGAACATTTCCTGGGAGACCAGTTTTAGATTCCGATGCTTCACTACATGTTTACTGTATCCCTTGGACCTTCTTATTGACGATGAAACACAGAAATTGCATCGGAATTAAATACAAATGGCACAAGGCCGATTTAGGTACAAGAAGACAGACTCTCCTTCCTGTCTATGTTTTGAACCATTCCTGTGACACTAGTTATAGATTCCGATGCTTCACTTCAGGTTTACTGTATCCCTTGGACCTTGCCATTGTCGATGAAACACAGAATTTACATCGGAATTAAATACAAAAGGCACAATGCCGACTTAAGTACAAGAAGACTGACTCTTCTGTGTCTATGTTTTGAACCATTCCTGTGACACTAGTCATAGATTCCGATGCTTCACTACAGGTTTACTGTATCCCTTGGACCTTCTTATTGACTATGAAACACAGAAATTGCATCGGAATTAAATACAAAGGGCACAATGCCGACTTAAGTACAAGAAGACACACTCTTCTTATTGTCTATGTTTTGAACCTTTTCTGTGACACTAGTTATAGTTTCCGTTGCTTCACTCCAGGTTTACTGTATCCCTTGGACCTTCTTATTGACGACGAAACACAGAAATTGCATCAGAATTAAATACGAATGAACAATGCCGACTTAAGCACAAGATGACTGACTCTTCCGTGTCTATGTTCTCAATCATTCCTGTGAAACTAGATATAGATTCCAATGCTTCACTTCAGGTATACTGTATCCCTTGGACTTTCGTATTGACGAGGAAAAACAGAAATTGCATCGGAATTAAATAGAAAAGGCACAATGCCGACTTAAGTACAACAAGACTGACTCTTCCAACTGTCTATGTTTTGAACCATTCCTGTGATACTAGTTATAGATTCCGATGCTTCACTTCAGGTTTACTGTATCCCTCTGACACTCTTATTGACGATGATACACAGAAATTGCATCGGAATTAAATACAAAAGGCACAATGCCGACTTAAGTACAAGAAGACTGACGCTTCTTACTGTCTATGTTTTGAACCATTCCTGTGACACTAGTTATAGATTCCGATGCTTCACATCAGGTTTACTGTATCCCTTGGACCGTCTTATCGACGATCAAACACAGAAATAGCATCGGAATTAAATACATAAGGCACAATGCCGGCTTAAGTACAAGAAGACTGACTCTTCTTACTCTCGATGTTTTGAACCATTCCTGTGACACTAGTTATAGATTCCGATGCTTCAGTTGAGGTTTACTGTATCCCGTGGTCCTTCTTATTGACGACGAAACACAGAAATTCCATCGGGATTAAATACAAAAGGCACAATGCGGACTTAAGTACAAGAAGACTGACTCTTCCTACTGTCTATGTTTTAACCATTCCTGTGACACTAGTAATAGATTCCGATGCTTCACTTAGGGTTTACTGTATCCCTCTGACCTTCTTATTGACGATGAAACACAGAAATTGCATCGGAATTAATACAAAAGGCACAATGCCGACTCAAATACAAGATGACTGGCTCTTCTTACTCTCTATGTTTTGAACCTTTCCTGTGAGACCGGTTTTAGATTCCGATGCTTCACTTCAGGTTTACTGTATCCCTTGGACCTTCGTACTGACGACGAAACACAGAAATTGCATCGGCATTAAATAGAAAAGGCACAATGCCGACTTAAGTACAAGAAGGCTAACTCATCCAACTGGCTATGTTTTGAAAAATTCCTGTGACACTAGTTATAGATTCCGAGGCTTCACTTCAGGTTTACTGTATCCCTCTGACACTCTTACGGACGATGAAACACAGAAATTGCATCGGAATTAAATACAAAAGGCACAGTGCCGACTTAAGTACAAGAAGACTGACTCTTTATACTGTCTATGTTTTGAACCATTCCTGTGACACTAGTTATAGATTCCGATGCTTCACTTCAGGTTTACTGTATCCCTCTGACATTTTTATTGTCGATGAAACACAGAAATTGCATCGGAATTAGATATAAAAAACACAATGCCGTATTAAGTACAAGAGGACTGCCTCTTCTTACAGTCTGTGTATTGAATAATTCCTGTAACTAAAGTTACAGATTCCGATGGTTCACTTCTAATTTACTGTATCCCATTGACCTTCTTATTGACGATGAAACACAGAAATTGCTTCAGAATTAAATACAAAAGGCACAAAGCCGACTTAAGTATAACAAGACTGACTTTTCTTACTGACTATGATTTGAACATTTCCTGTGAGACCAGTTTTAGAGTCCGATGCTTCACTATAAGTGTACTGTATCCCTTGTACCTTCCTATTGACGATGAAACACAGAAATTGCATCGGAATTAAATACAAAAGGCACAAGGCCGACTGAAGTACAAGAAGACAGACTATTCTTACTGTCCATGTTTTGAACCATTCCTGTGACACTAGTTATAGATTCCGATGCTTCACTTCAGGTTTACTGTATCCCTTGGACCGTCTTATCGACGTAGAAACACAGAAATAGCATCGGAATTAAATACATAAGGCACAATGCCGACTTAAGTACAAGAAGACTGACTCCTCTTACTCTCTATGTTTGAACCATTCCTGTGACACTAGTTGTAGATTCCGATGCTTCAGTTCAGGTTTACTGTATCCCTTGGACCTTCTTATTGACGACCAAACACAGAAATTGCATCGGGATTAAATACAAAAATCACAATGCGGACTTAAGTACAAGAAGACTGACTCTTCCTACTGTCTATGTTTTAACCATTCCTGTGACACTAGTTATAGATTCCGATGCTTCACTACAGGTTTACTGTATCTCTCTGACCTTCTTATTGACGATGAAACACAGAAATTGCATCGGAATTAAATACAAAAGGCACAATGCCGACTCAAATACAAGATGACTGGCTCTTCTTACTCTCTGTGTTTTGAACCTTTCCTGTGAGACCGGTTTTAGATTCCGATGCTTCACTTCAGGTTTACTGTATCCCTTGGACCTTCTTATTGACGATGAAACACAGAAATTGCATCGGAATTAAATACAAATGGCACAAGGCCGACATAGGTACAAGAAGACTGACTCTCCTTACTGTCTATGTTTTGAACCATTCCTGTGACACTAGTTATAGATTCCGATGCTTCACTTCAGGTTTACTGTATCCCTTGGACCTTGTCATTGTCGATGAAACACAGAATTTACATCGGAATTAAATACAAAAGGCACAATGCCGACTTAAGTACAAGAAGACTGACTCTTCTGACTGTCTATGTTTTGAACCCTTCCTGTGACACTAGTCATAGATTCCGATGCTTCACTTCAGGTTTACTGTATCCCTTTGACCTTCTTATTGACTATGAAACACAGAAATTGCATCGGAATTATATACAAAGGGCACAATGCCGACTTAAGTACAAGAAGACTCACTCTTCTTACTGTCTATGTTTTGAACCTTTTCTGTGACACTAGTTATAGATTCCGATGCTTCACTTCAGGTTTACTGTATCCCTTGGACCTTCATATTGACGACGAAACACAGAAATTGCATCGGAATTAAATACAAATGAACAATGCCGACTTAAGCACATGAAGACTGACTCTTCCGTGTCTATGTTCTCAACCATTCCTGTGACACTAGAAATAGATTCCAATGCTTTACTTCAAGTTTACTGTATCCCTTGGACTTTCGTATTGACGACGAAACACAGAAATTGCATCGGAATTAAATAGAAAAGGCACAATGCCGACTTAAGTACAACAAGACTGACTCTTCCAACTGTCTATGTTTTGAACCATTCCTGTGATACTAGTTATTGATTCCGATGCTTCACTTCAGATTTACTGTATCCCTCTGACACTCTTATTGACGATGATACACAGAAATTGCATCGGAATTAAATACAAAAGGCACAATGCCGACTTAAGTACAAGAAGACTGACGCTTCTTACTGTCTATGTTTTGAACCATTCCTGTGACACTAGTTATAGATTCCGATGCTTCACTTCAGAATTACTGCATCCCTTGGACCGTGTTATCGACGATGAAACACAGAAATAGCATCGGAGTTAAATACATAAGGCACAATGCCGACTTAAGTACAAGAAGACTGACTCTCCTTACTCTATATGTTTTGAACCATTGCTGTGACACTAGTTATAGATTCCGATGCTTCAGTTCAGGTTTACTGTATCCCTTGGACGTTCCTATTGACGACGAAACACAGAAATTCCGTCGGGATTAAATACAAAAGGCACAATGCGGACTTAAGTACAAGAAGACTGACTCTTCCTACTGTCTATGTTTTAACCATTCCTGTGACACCAGTAATAGATTCCGATGTTTCACTTCAGGTTTACTGTATCCCTCTGACCTTCTTATTGACGATGAAACACAGAATTTGCATCGGAATTAATACAAAAGGCACAATGCCAACTTAAATACAAGATGACTGGCTCTTCTTACTCTCTATGTTTTGAACCTTTCCTGTGAGACCGGTTTTCGATTCCGATGCTTCACTTCAGGTTTACTGTATCCCTTGGACCTTCTTATTGACGACGAAACACAGAAATTGCATCGGCATTAAATAGAAAAGGCACAATGCCGACTTAAGTACAAGAAGGCTGACTCATCCAACTGGCTATGTTTTGAAAAATTCCTGTGACACTAGTTATAGATTCCGAGGCTTCACTTCAGGTTTACTGTATCCCTCTGACACTCTTACTGACGATGAAACACAGAAATTGCTTCAGAATTAAATACAAAAGGCACAAAGCCGACTTAAGTATAACGAGACTGACTCTTCTTACTGACTATGATTTGAACATTTCCTGTGAGACCAGTTTTAGAGTCCGATGCTTCACTATAAGTGTACTGTATCCCTTGTACCTTCCTATTGACGATGAAACACAGAAATTGCATCGGAATTAAATACAAAAGCCACAAGGCCGACTTAAGTACAAGACGACTGACTATTCTTACTGTCTATGTTTTGAACCACTCCTGTGACACTAGTTATAGATTACGATGCTTCACTTCAGATTTACTGTATCCCTTGGACCTTGTTATTGATGATGAATCACAGAAATTGCATCGGAATTAAATACAAAAGGCACAATGCCGACTTAAGTACAAGAAGACTGACACTTCCGACAGACTATGCTTTGAATCATTCCTGTGACACTAGTTATAGATTCTGATGCATCACTTCAGGTTTACTGTATCCCTTGGACCTTCGTATTGACGATGACACACAGAAATTGCATCGGATTTAAATACAAAAGGCTCAATGTCGACTTAAGTACAAGAAGACTGACTCTTCTTGCTGTGTATGTTTTGAACCATTCCTGTGACACTAGGTATAGATCCCGATGCTTCACTTCAGGTTTACTGTATCCCTCTGACATTCTTATTGACGATGAAACACAGAAATTGCATCGGAATTAAATGCAAACGGCACTGTGCCGACTTAAGTACAAGAAGACTGACTCTTATTGCTGTGTATGTTTTGAACCATTCCTGTGACAATAGTTATAGATTCCGATGCTTCAATTCAGGTTTACTGTATCCCTCTGACCTTCTTAGTGACGTCGAAACACAGAAATTGCATCTGAATTATGTAGAAAAGGCACAAAGCCGACCTAAGTATAAGAAGACTGACTCTTCTTACTGACTATGATTTGAACATCTCCAGTGAGACCAGTTTTAGATTCAGATGCTTCGCTATATGTTTACTGTATCCCTTGGTCCTTCTTATTGACGATGAAACACAGAAATTGCATCGGAATTATGTAGAAAAGGCACAAAGCCGACTTAAGTATAAGAAGACTGACTCTTCTTACTGACTATGATTTGAACATTTCCAGTGAGACCAGTTTTAGATTCAGATGCTTCACTATATGTTTACTGTATCCCTTGGACCTTCCTATTGACGGTGAAACACAGAAATTGCATCGGAATTAAATACAAATGGCACAAGGCCGACTTAGGTACAAGAAGACTGACTCTTCTTACTGTCTATGTTTTGAACCATTCCTGTGACACTAGTTATAGATACCAATGCTTCACTTCAGGTTTACTGTATCCCTTGTACCTTGTTATTGTCGATGAAACACAGAAATTGCATCGGAATTAAATACAAAGGGCACAATGCCGACTTAAGTACAAGAAGACTCACTCTTCTTACTGTCTATGCTTTGAACCTATTCTGTGACACTAGTTATAGATTCCTATGCTTCACTTCAGGTTTACTGTATCCCTTGGACCTTCTTATCGCCGATGAAACACAGAAATAGCATCGGAATTAAATACAAAAGGCACAATGCCGACTTAAGTACAAGAAGACTGACTCTTCTTACTCTCTATGTTTTGAACCATTCCTGTGACACTAGTTATAGATTCCGATGCTTCAGTTCAGGTTTACTGTATCCCTTGGACCTTCGTATTGACGATGACACACAGAAATTGCATCGGATTTAAATACAAAAGGCTCAATGTCGACTTAAGTACAAGAAGACTGACTCTTCTTGCTGTGTATGTTTTGAACCATTCCTGTGACACTAGGTATAGATCCCGATGCTTCACTTCAGGTTTACTGTATCCCTCTGACATTCTTATTGACGATGAAACACAGAAATTGCATCGGAATTAAATGCAAACGGCACTGTGCCGACTTAAGTACAAGAAGACTGACTCTTATTGCTGTGTATGTTTTGAACCATTCCTGTGACAATAGTTATAGATTCCGATGCTTCAATTCAGGTTTACTGTATCCCTCTGACCTTCTTAGTGACGTCGAAACACAGAAATTGCATCTGAATTATGTAGAAAAGGCACAAAGCCGACCTAAGTATAAGAAGACTGACTCTTCTTACTGACTATGATTTGAACATCTCCAGTGAGACCAGTTTTAGATTCAGATGCTTCGCTATATGTTTACTGTATCCCTTGGTCCTTCTTATTGACGATGAAACACAGAAATTGCATCGGAATTATGTAGAAAAGGCACAAAGCCGACTTAAGTATAAGAAGACTGACTCTTCTTACTGACTATGATTTGAACATTTCCAGTGAGACCAGTTTTAGATTCAGATGCTTCACTATATGTTTACTGTATCCCTTGGACCTTCCTATTGACGGTGAAACACAGAAATTGCATCGGAATTAAATACAAATGGCACAAGGCCGACGTAGGTACAAGAAGACTGACTCTTCTTACTGTCTATGTTTTGAACCATTCCTGTGACACTAGTTATAGATACCGATGCTTCACTTCAGGTTTACTGTATCCCTTGTACCTTGTTATTGTCGATGAAACACAGAAATTGCATCGGAATTAAATACAAAAGGCACAATGCCGACTTAAGTACAAGAAGACTGACTCTTCTTACTCTCTATGTTTTGAACCATTCCTGTGACACTAGTTATAGATTCCGATGCTTCAGTTCAGGTTTACTGTATCCCTTGGACCTTCGTATTGACGATGACACACAGAAATTGCATCGGATTTAAATACAAAAGGCTCAATGTCGACTTAAGTACAAGAAGACTGACTCTTCTTGCTGTGTATGTTTTGAACCATTCCTGTGACACTAGGTATAGATCCCGATGCTTCACTTCAGGTTTACTGTATCCCTCTGACATTCTTATTGACGATGAAACACAGAAATTGCATCGGAATTAAATGCAAACGGCACAGTGCCGACTTAAGTACAAGAAGACTGACTCTTATTGCTGTGTATGTTTTGAACCATTCCTGTGACAATAGTTATAGATTCCGATGCTTCAATTCAGGTTTACTGTATCCCTCTGACCTTCTTAGTGACGTCGAAACACAGAAATTGCGTCTGAATTATGTAGAAAAGTCACAAAGCCGACTTAAGTATAAGAAGACTGACTCTTCTTACTGACTATGATTTGAACATTTCCAGTGAGACCCGTTTTAGATTCAGATGCTTCGCTATATGTTTACTGTATCCCTTGGTCCTTCTTATTGACGATGAAACACAGAAATTGCATCGGAATTATGTAGAAAAGGCACAAAGCCGACTTAAGTATAAGAAGACTGACTCTTCTTACTGACTATGATTTGAACATTTCCAGTGACACCAGTTTTAGATTCAGATGCTTCACTATATGTTTACATTATCCCTTGGACCTTCCTATTGACGATGAATCACAGAAATTGCATCGGAATTAAATACAAATGGCACAAGGCCGACTTAGGTACAAGTAGACTGACTCTTCTTACTGTCTATGTTTTTAACCATTCCTGTGACACTAGTTATAGATACCGATGCTTCACTTCAGGTTTACTGTATCCCTTGTACCTTGTTATTGTCGATGAAACACAGAAATTGCATCGGAATTAAATACAAAGGGCACAATGCCGACTTAAGTACAAGAAGACTCACTCTTCTTACTGTCTATGCTTTGTACCTATTCTGTGACACTAGTTATAGATTCCGATGCTTCACTTCAGGTTTACTGTATCCCTCTGACCTTCTTATTGACGATGAAACACAGAAATTGCATCGGAATTAGATAGAAAAGGCACAATGCCGTATTAAGTACAAGAAGACTGACACTTCCGACAGACTATGCTTTGAAAGATTCCTGTGACACTAGTTATAGATTCCGATGCATCACTTCAGGTTTACTGTATCCCTTGGACCTTGTTATTGACGATGAAACACAGAAATTGCATCGGAATTAAATACAAAAGGCACAATGCCGACTTATGCACAAGAAGACTGACACTTCCGACAGACTATGCTTTGAACCATTCCTGTGACACTAGTTATAGATTCCGATGCATCACTTCTGGTTTACTGTATCCCTTGGACCTTCGTATTGACGATGACACACAGAAATTGCATCGGATTTAAATACAAAAGGCACAATGTCGACTTAAGTACAAGAAGACAGACTCATCTTGCTGTGTATGTTTTGAACCATTCCTGTGACACTAGTTATAGATTCCGATGCTTCACTTCAGGTTTACTGTATCCCTCTGACATTCTTATTGACGATGAAACACAGAAATTGCATCGGAATTGGATGCAAACGGCACAGTGCCGACTTAAGTACAAGAAGACAGACTCTTCTTACTGACTATGTTGTGAACATTTCCAGTGAGACCAGTTTTAGATTCCGATGCTTCACTATACGTTTACTGTATCCCTTAGACCTTCGTATTGACGACGAAACACAGAAATTGCATCGGAATTAAATACAAATGCACAATGCCGACATAAGCACAAGAAGACTGACTCTTCCGTGGCTATGATTTCAACCATTCCTGTGACAAAAGATATAGATTCCAATGCTTCACTTCAGGTTTTTGTATCCCTTGGACCTTCGTATTGACGACGAAACACAGAAATTGCATCGGAATTAAATAGAAAAGGCACAATGCCGTCATAAGTACAAGAAGACTGACGCTTATTTCTGACTATGTTTTGAACCATTGCTGTGACACTAGTTATAGATTCCGAAGCTTCACTTCAGGTTTACTGTATCCTTTGCACCTTCTTATTGACGATGAAGCACAGAATTTGCATCGGAATTAAATACAAAAGGCACAAAGCCGACTTAAGTATAACAAGACTGACTCTTCTTACTGACTATGTTTTGAACATTTCCTGTGAGACCAGTTTTAGAGTCCGATGCTTCACTATAAGTGTACTGTATCCCTTGTACCTTCCTATTGACGAGGAAACACAGAAATTGCTTCGGGATCGAATACAAAAGGCAAAAAGCCGACTTAAGTATAAGAAGACTGACTCTTCTTACTGACTATGATTTGAACACTTCCTGTGAGACCAGTTTTAGATTCCGATGCTTCACTATATGTTTACTGTATCCCTTGGACCTTCTTATTGACGATGAAACACAGAAATTGCATCGGAATTAAATACAAATGGCACAAGGCCGACTTAGGTACAAGAAGACTGACTCTTCTTACTGTCTATGTTTTGAACCATTCCTGAGACACTAGTTATAGATTCCGATGCTTCACTTCAGGTTTACTGTATCCCCTGGACCTTGTTATTGTCGATGAAACACAGAAATTGCATCGGAATTAAATATAAAAGGCACAATGCCGACTTAAGTACAAGAAGACTGACTCTTCCTACCGTCTATGTTTTAACCATTCCTGTGACACTAGTTATAGATTCCGATGCATCACTTCAGGTTTACTGTATCCCTTGGACCTTCGTATTGACGATGAAACACAGAAATTGCATCGGAATTAAATACAAAAGGCACAATGCCGAATCAAATACAAGATGACTGGCTCTTCTTACTCTCTATGTTTTGAACGTTTCCTGTGAGACCGGTTTTAGATTCCGATCCTTCACTTCAGGTTTACTGTATCCCTTGGACCTTCTTATTGACGACGAAAGACTGAAATTGCATCGGCATTAATGAGAAAAGGCACAATGCCGACTTAAGTACAAGAAGACTGACTCTTCTTAGTGTCTATGTTTTGAACCATTCCTGTGACACTAGTTATAGATTCCGATGCATCACTTCAGGTTTACTGTATCCCTTGGACCTTCGTATTGACGATGACACACAGAAATTGCATCGGATTTAAATACAAAAGGCACAATGCCGACTTAAGTACGAGAAGACTGACTCTTCTTGCTGAGTATGTTTTGAACCATTCCTGTGACACTAGTTATAGATTCCGATGCTTCACTTCAGGTTTACTGTATCCCTCTGACCCTCTTATTGACTCTGAAACACAGAAATTGCATCGGAATTAAATAGAAAAGGCACAATGCCGACTTAAGTACAAGAAGACTGACTCTTCCTATTGTCTATGTTTTGAACCACTCCTGTGACTCTAGTTATAGATTCCGATGCTTCACTTCACGTTTACTGTATCCCTCCGACCTTCTTATTGAGGATGAAACACAGAAATTGCATCGGAATTAAATACAAAGGGCTCAATGCCCACTTAAGTACAAGAAGATTGACTCTTCTTACTGTCTATGTTTTCAACCATTCCTGTGACACTAGTTATAAATTCCGAAGCTTCACTTCAGGTTTACTGTATCCTTTGGACCTTCTTATTGACGATGAAACACAGAATTTGCATCTGAATTATATAAAAAAGGCACTATGCCGACTTAAGTACAAGAAGAATGACTCTTCTTACTGTCTATGTTTTGAGCAATTCCTGTGACACTAGTTAAAGGCTCCGATGCTTCACTTCAGGTTTACTGTATCCCTCTGACCTTCTTATTGACGACGAAACACAGAAATTGCATCGGAATTATGTAGAAAAAACCACAAAGCCGACTTAAGTATAAGAAGACTGACTCTTCTTACTGGCTATGATTTGAACATTTCCTGTGAGAACAGTTTTAGATTCCGATGCTTCGATATATGTTTACTGTATCCCTTGGACCTTCTTATTGACGATGAAACACAGAAATTGCATCGGAATTAAATACAAATGGCACAAGGCCGACTTAGGTACAAGAAGACTGACTCTTCTTACTGTCTATGTTTTGAACCAGTCCTGTGTCACTAGTTATAGATTCCGATGCTTCACTTCAGGTTTACTGTATCCCTTGGACCTTGTTATTGTCGATGAAACACAGAAATTGCATCGGAATTAAATATAAAAGGCACAATGCCGACTTAAGTACAAGAAGACTCACTCTTCTTACTGTCTATGATTTGAACCTTTTCTGTGACACTAGTTATAGATTCCGATGCTTCACTTCAGGTTTACTGTATCCCTCTGACACACTTATTGACGATGAAACACAGAAATTGCATCGGAATTAAATACAAAAGGCACAATGCCGACTTAAGTACAAGAAGACTGACTCTTCTTACTGTCTATGTTTTGAACCATTCCTGTGACACTAGTTATAGATTCCGATGCTTCAGTTCATGTTTACTGTGTCCCTTGGACCTTCTTATTGACGACGAAACACAAAAATTGCATCGGAATTAAATACAAAAGGCACAATGCGGACTGAAGTACAAGAAGACTGACTCTTCCTACTGTCTATGTTTTAACCATTCCTGTGACACTAGTTATAGATTCCGATGCATCACTTCAGGTTTACTGTATCCCTTGGACCTTCGTATTGACGATGAAACACAGAAATTGCATCGGAATTAAATACAAAAGGCACAATGCCGAATCATATACAAGATGACTGGCTCTTCTTACTCTCTATGTTTTGAACGTTTCCTGTGAGACCGGTTTTAGATTCCGATCCTTCACTTCAGGTTTACTGTATCCCTTGGACCTTCTTATAGACGACGAAACACAGAAATTGCATCGGCATTAATGAGAAAAGGCACAATGCCGACTTAAGTACAAGAAGACTGACTCTTCTTAGTGTCTATGTTTTGAACCATTCCTGTGACACTAGTTATAGATTCCGATGCATCACTTCAGGTTTACTGTATCCCTTGGACCTTCGTATTGACGATGACACACAGAAATTGCATCGGATTTAAATACAAAAGGCACAATGCCGACTTAAGTACGAGAAGAATGACTCTTCTTGCTGTGTATGTTTTGAACCATTCCTGTGACACTAGTTATAGATTCCGATGCTTCACTTCAGGTTTACTGTATCCCTCTGACCCTCTTATTGACTCTGAAACACAGAAATTGCATCGGAATTAAATAGAAAAGGCACAATGCCGACTTAAGTACAAGAAGACTGACTCTTCCTATTGTCTATGTTTTGAACCACTCCTGTGACTAGTTATAGATTCCGATGCTTCACTTCACGTTTACTGTATCCCTCCGACCTTCTTATTGAGGATGAAACACAGAAATTGCATCGGAATTAAATACAAAGGGCTCAATGCCCACTTAAGTACAAGAAGACTGACTCTTCTTACTGTCTATGTTTTCAACCATTCCTGTGACACTAGTTATAGCTTCCGAAGCTTCACTTCAGGTTCACTGTATCCTTTGGACCTTCTTATTGACGATGAAACACAGAATTTGCATCTGAATTATATAAAAAAGGCACTATGCCGACTTAAGTACAAGAAGAATGACTCTTCTTACTGTCTATGTTTTGAGCAATTCCTGTGACACTAGTTAAAGGCTCCGATGCTTCACTTCAGGTTTACTGTATCCCTCTGACATTCTAATTGACGATGAAACACAGAAATTGCATTGGAATTAAATGCAAACGGCACAGTGCTGACTTAAGTACAAGAAGACTTACTCTTCCTACTGACTATGTTGTGAACATTTCCTGTGAGACCAGTTTTAGATTCCGATGCTTCACTATACGTTTACTGTATCCCTTGGACCTTCTTATTGACGATGAAACACAGAACTTGCTTCAGAATTAAACACAAAAGGCACAAAGCCGACTTAAGTATAACAAGACTGACTCTTCTTACTGACTATGATTTGAACATTTCCTGTGAGACCAGTTTTAGATGCCGATTCTTCACTATATGTTTACTGTATCCCTTGGACCATTTTATTGTCGATGAAACACAGAAATTGCATCGGAATTAAATACAAAAGTCACAAGGCCGACTTAGGTACAAGAAGACTGACTCTTCTTACTGTCCATGTTTTGAACCATTCCTGTGACACTAGTTATAGATTCCGATGCTTCACACCAGGTTTACTGTATCCCTTGGACCTTGTTATTGACGATGAAACACAGAAATTGCATCGGAATTAAATACAAAGGACACAATGCCGACTTAAGTACAAGAAGACTGACTCTTCCGACTGTCTGTGTTTTGAACCATTCCTGTGACACTAGTTATAGATTCCGATGCATCACTTCAGGTTTACTGTATCCCTTGGACCTGCTTATTGACGATGAAACACGGAAATTGCATCGGAATTAAATACAAAATGCACAATGCCGATTTAAGTACAAGAAGACTGACTCTTCTTACTGTCTATGTTTTGAACCTTTTCTGTGACACTAGTTACAGATTCCGATGCTTCACTTCAGGTTTACTGTATCCCTTGGACTTTCTTATTGACGACGAAACACAGAAATTGCATCGGAATTAATTACAAAAGGCACAATGCCGAGATAAGTACAAGAATACTGACTCTTCCATGTTTATGTTTTCAACAATTCATGTGACACTAGATATAGATTACGATGCTCCACTTCAGGTTTACTGTATCCCTTGGAGCTTCTTTTTGACGACGAAACACAGAGATTGCATCGGAATTAAATAGAATAATCACAATGCCGACTTAAGTACAAGAAGACAGACTTTTCAAACTGTCTATGTTTTGAACCATTCCTGTGACACTAGTTATGGATTACGATGCTTCACTTCAGGTTTACTGTATCCCTCTGCCACTCTTATTGACTATGAAACACAGAAATTTCATCGGAATTAAATACAAAAGGCAGAATGCCGACTTAAGTACAAGAAGACTGACTCCTCTTACTGTCTATGTTTTGAACCATTCCTGCGACACTAGTTATAGATTCCGAAGCTTCACTTCAGGGTTACTGTATCCTTTGGACCTTCTTATTGACAAGGAAACACAAAATTTGCATCGGAATTAAATACAAAAGGCACAATGCCGACTTAAGTACAAGAAGACTGACTCTTCTTACTGTCTATGCTTTGAGCAATTCCTGTGACACTAGTAAGAGATTCCGATGCTTCACTTCAGGTTTACTGTATCCCTTGGACCTTCTTATCGACGATGACACACAGATATTGCATCGGATTTAAATACAAAAGGCACAATGCCGACTTAAGTACGAGAAGACTGACTCTTCTTGCTGTGTATGTTTTGAACCATTCCTGTGACACTAGTTATAGATTCCGATGCTTCACTTCAGGTTTACTGTATCCCTCTGACCCTCTTATTGACTCTGAAACACAGAAATTGAATCGGAATTAAATAGAAAAGGCACAATGCCGACTTAAGTACAAGAAGACTGACTCTTCCTATTGCCTATGTTTTGAACCACTCCTGTGACTCTAGTTATAGATTCCGATGCTTCACTTCACGTTTACTGTATCCCTCCGACCTTCGTATTGAGGATGAAACACAGAAATTGCATCGGAATTAAATACAAAGGGCTCAATGCCGACTTAAGTACAAGAAGACTGACTCTTCTTACTGTCTATGTTTTCAACCATTCCTGTGACACTAGTTATAGATTCCGAAGCTTCACATCAGGTTTACTGTATCCTTTGGACCTTCTTATTGACAATGAAACACAACATTTGCATCGGAATTAAATACAAAAGGCACAATGCCGACTTAAGTACAAGAAGACTGACTCTTCTTACTGTCTATGTTTTGAACCATTCCTGTGACACTAGTTATAGATTCCGATGCTTCACTTCAGGTTTACTGTATCCCTTGGACCATCTTATTGACGACTAAACACAGAAATTGAATCAGGATTAAATACAAAAGGCACAATGCCGACTTAAGTACAGGAAGACTGACTCTTCCTACTGTCTATGTTTTAACCATTCCTGTGACAGTAGTTATAGATTCCGATGCTTCACTACAGGTTTACTGTATCCCTCTGGCCATCTCTTATTGACGATGAAACAAAGAAATTGCATCGGAATTAAATACAAAAAGCACAATGCCGACTTAAGAACAAGAAGACTGACTCTTCTTACTGACTATGATTTGAACATTTCCTGTGAGACCAGTTTTACATTCCGATGCTTCACTATATGTTTACTGTATCCCATTGACCTTCTTGTTGACGATGAAACACAGAAATTGCATCGGAATTATATACAAAAGGCACAATGCCGACTTAAGAACAAGAAGACTGACTCTTCCGACAGTCTATTTTTTGAACCATTCCTGTGACACTAGTTATAGATTCCGATGCATCACTTCAGGTTTACTGTATCCCTTGGACCTTCGTATTGACGATGACACACAGAAATTGCATCGGATTTAAATACAAAAGGCACAATGCCGACTTAAGTACGAGAAGAATGACTCTTCTTGCTGTGTATGTTTTGAACCATTCCTGTGACACTAGTTATAGATTCCGATGCTTCACTTCAGGTTTACTGTATCCCTCTGACCCTCTTATTGACTCTGAAACACAGAAATTGCATCGGAATTAAATAGAAAAGGCACAATGCCGACTTAAGTACAAGAAGACTGACTCTTCCTATTGTCTATGTTTTGAACCACTCCTGTGACTAGTTATAGATTCCGATGCTTCACTTCACGTTTACTGTATCCCTCCGACCTTCTTATTGAGGATGAAACACAGAAATTGCATCGGAATTAAATACAAAGGGCTCAATGCCCACTTAAGTACAAGAAGACTGACTCTTCTTACTGTCTATGTTTTCAACCATTCCTGTGACACTAGTTATAGCTTCAGAAGCTTCACTTCAGGTTCACTGTATCCTTTGGACCTTCTTATTGACGATGAAACACAGAATTTGCATCTGAAATATATAAAAAAGGCACTATGCCGACTTAAGTACAAGAAGAATGACTCTTCTTACTGTCTATGTTTTGAGCAATTCCTGTGACACTAGTTAAAGGCTCCGATGCTTCACTTCAGGTTTACTGTATCCCTCTGACATTCTAATTGACGATGAAACACAGAAATTGCATTGGAATTAAATGCAAACGGCACAGTGCTGACTTAAGTACAAGAAGACTTACTCTTCCTACTGACTATGTTGTGAACATTTCCTGTGAGACCAGTTTTAGATTCCGATGCTTCACTATACGTTTACTGTATCCCTTGGACCTTCTTATTGACGATGAAACACAGAACTTGCTTCAGAATTAAACACAAAAAGCACAAAGCCGACTTAAGTATAACAAGACTGACTCTTCTTACTGACTATGATTTGAACATTTCCTGTGAGACCAGTTTTAGATGCCGATTCTTCACTATATGTTTACTGTATCCCTTGGACCATTTTATTGTCGATGAAACACAGAAATTGCATCGGAATTAAATACAAAAGTCACAAGGCCGACTTAGGTACAAGAAGACTGACTCTTCTTACTGTCCATGTTTTGAACCATTCCTGTGACACTAGTTATAGATTCCGATGCTTCACACCAGGTTTACTGTATCCCTTGGACCTTGTTATTGACGATGAAACACAGAAATTGCATCGGAATTAAATACAAAGGACACAATGCCGACTTAAGTACAAGAAGACTGACTCTTCCGACTGTCTGTGTTTTGAACCATTCCTGTGACACTAGTTATAGATTCCGATGCATCACTTCAGGTTTACTGTATCCCTTGGACCTGCTTATTGACGATGAAACACGGAAATTGCATCGGAATTAAATACAAAATGCACAATGCCGATTTAAGTACAAGAAGACTGACTCTTCTTACTGTCTATGTTTTGAACCTTTTCTGTGACACTAGTTACAGATTCCGATGCTTCACTTCAGGTTTACTGTATCCCTTGGACTTTCTTATTGACGACGAAACACAGAAATTGCATCGGAATTAATTACAAAAGGCACAATGCCGAGATAAGTACAAGAATACTGACTCTTCCATGTTTATGTTTTCAACAATTCATGTGACACTAGATATAGATTACGATGCTCCACTTCAGGTTTACTGTATCCCTTGGAGCTTCTTTTTGACGACGAAACACAGAGATTGCATCGGAATTAAATAGAATAATCACAATGCCGACTTAAGTACAAGAAGACAGACTTTTCAAACTGTCTATGTTTTGAACCATTCCTGTGACACTAGTTATGGATTACGATGCTTCACTTCAGGTTTACTGTATCCCTCTGCCACTCTTATTGACTATGAAACACAGAAATTTCATCGGAATTAAATACAAAAGGCAGAATGCCGACTTAAGTACAAGAAGACTGACTCCTCTTACTGTCTATGTTTTGAACCATTCCTGCGACACTAGTTATAGATTCCGAAGCTTCACTTCAGGGTTACTGTATCCTTTGGACCTTCTTATTGACAAGGAAACACAAAATTTGCATCGGAATTAAATACAAAAGGCACAATGCCGACTTAAGTACAAGAAGACTGACTCTTCTTACTGTCTATGCTTTGAGCAATTCCTGTGACACTAGTAAGAGATTCCGATGCTTCACTTCAGGTTTACTGTATCCCTTGGACCTTCTTATCGACGATGACACACAGATATTGCATCGGATTTAAATACAAAAGGCACAATGCCGACTTAAGTACGAGAAGACTGACTCTTCTTGCTGTGTATGTTTTGAACCATTCCTGTGACACTAGTTATAGATTCCGATGCTTCACTTCAGGTTTACTGTATCCCTCTGACCCTCTTATTGACTCTGAAACACAGAAATTGAATCGGAATTAAATAGAAAAGGCACAATGCCGACTTAAGTACAAGAAGACTGACTCTTCCTATTGCCTATGTTTTGAACCACTCCTGTGACTCTAGTTATAGATTCCGATGCTTCACTTCACGTTTACTGTATCCCTCCGACCTTCGTATTGAGGATGAAACACAGAAATTGCATCGGAATTAAATACAAAGGGCTCAATGCCGACTTAAGTACAAGAAGACTGACTCTTCTTACTGTCTATGTTTTCAACCATTCCTGTGACACTAGTTATAGATTCCGAAGCTTCACATCAGGTTTACTGTATCCTTTGGACCTTCTTATTGACAATGAAACACAACATTTGCATCGGAATTAAATACAAAAGGCACAATGCCGACTTAAGTACAAGAAGACTGACTCTTCTTACTGTCTATGTTTTGAACCTTTTCTGTGACACTAGTTACAGATTCCGATGCTTCACTTCAGGTTTACTGTATCCCTTGGACTTTCTTATTGACGACGAAACACAGAAATTGCATCGGAATTAATTACAAAAGGCACAATGCCGAGATAAGTACAAGAATACTGACTCTTCCATGTTTATGTTTTCAACAATTCATGTGACACTAGATATAGATTACGATGCTCCACTTCAGGTTTACTGTATCCCTTGGAGCTTCTTTTTGACGACGAAACACAGAGATTGCATCGGAATTAAATAGAATAATCACAATGCCGACTTAAGTACAAGGAGACAGACTTTTCAAACTGTCTATGTTTTGAACCATTCCTGTGACACTAGTTATGGATTACGATGCTTCACTTCAGGTTTACTGTATCCCTCTGCCACTCTTATTGACTATGAAACACAGAAATTTCATCGGAATTAAATACAAAAGGCAGAATGCCGACTTAAGTACAAGAAGACTGACTCCTCTTACTGTCTATGTTTTGAACCATTCCTGCGACACTAGTTATAGATTCCGAAGCTTCACTTCAGGGTTACTGTATCCTTTGGACCTTCTTATTGACAAGGAAACACAAAATTTGCATCGGAATTAAATACAAAAGGCACAATGCCGACTTAAGTACAAGAAGACTGACTCTTCTTACTGTCTATGCTTTGAGCAATTCCTGTGACACTAGTAAGAGATTCCGATGCTTCACACCAGGTTTACTGTATCCCTTGGACCTTGTTATTGACGATGAAACACAGAAATTGCATCGGAATTAAATACAAAGGACACAATGCCGACTTAAGTACAAGAAGACTGACTCTTCCGACTGTCTGTGTTTTGAACCATTCCTGTGACACTAGTTATAGATTCCGATGCATCACTTCAGGTTTACTGTATCCCTTGGACCTGCTTATTGACGATGAAACACGGAAATTGCATCGGAATTAAATACAAAATGCACAATGCCGATTTAAGTACAAGAAGACTGACTCTTCTTACTGTCTATGTTTTGAACCTTTTCTGTGACACTAGTTACAGATTCCGATGCTTCACTTCAGGTTTACTGTATCCCTTGGACTTTCTTATTGACGACGAAACACAGAAATTGCATCGGAATTAATTACAAAAGGCACAATGCCGAGATAAGTACAAGAATACTGACTCTTCCATGTTTATGTTTTCAACAATTCATGTGACACTAGATATAGATTACGATGCTCCACTTCAGGTTTACTGTATCCCTTGGAGCTTCTTTTTGACGACGAAACACAGAGATTGCATCGGAATTAAATAGAATAATCACAATGCCGACTTAAGTACAAGAAGACAGACTTTTCAAACTGTCTATGTTTTGAACCATTCCTGTGACACTAGTTATGGATTACGATGCTTCACTTCAGGTTTACTGTATCCCTCTGCCACTCTTATTGACTATGAAACACAGAAATTTCATCGGAATTAAATACAAAAGGCAGAATGCCGACTTAAGTACAAGAAGACTGACTCCTCTTACTGTCTATGTTTTGAACCATTCCTGCGACACTAGTTATAGATTCCGAAGCTTCACTTCAGGGTTACTGTATCCTTTGGACCTTCTTATTGACAAGGAAACACAAAATTTGCATCGGAATTAAATACAAAAGGCACAATGCCGACTTAAGTACAAGAAGACTGACTCTTCTTACTGTCTATGCTTTGAGCAATTCCTGTGACACTAGTAAGAGATTCCGATGCTTCACTTCAGGTTTACTGTATCCCTTGGACCTTCTTATCGACGATGACACACAGATATTGCATCGGATTTAAATACAAAAGGCACAATGCCGACTTAAGTACGAGAAGACTGACTCTTCTTGCTGTGTATGTTTTGAACCATTCCTGTGACACTAGTTATAGATTCCGATGCTTCACTTCAGGTTTACTGTATCCCTCTGACCCTCTTATTGACTCTGAAACACAGAAATTGAATCGGAATTAAATAGAAAAGGCACAATGCCGACTTAAGTACAGGAAGACTGACTCTTCCTACTGTCTATGTTTTAACCATTCCTGTGACAGTAGTTATAGATTCCGATGCTTCACTACAGGTTTACTGTATCCCTCTGGCCTTCTTATTGACGATGAAACAAAGAAATTGCATCGGAATTAAATACAAAAAGCACAATGCCGACTTAAGAACAAGAAGACTGACTCTTCTTACTGACTATGATTTGAACATTTCCTGTGAGACCAGTTTTACATTCCGATGCTTCACTATATGTTTACTGTATCCCATTGACCTTCTTGTTGACGATGAAACACAGAAATTGCATCGGAATTATATACAAAAGGCACAATGCCGACTTAAGAACAAGAAGACTGACTCTTCCGACAGTCTATTTTTTGAACCATTCCTGTGACACTAGTTATAGATTCCGATGCATCACTTCAGGTTTACTGTATCCCTTGGACATTTTATTGTCGATGAAACACAGAAATTGCATCGGAATTAAATACAAAATGCACAATGCTGACTTAAGTACAAGACGACTGACTCTTCTTGCTGTGTATGTTTTGAACCATTCCTGTAAATCTAGTTATAGATTCCGATGCTTGACTTCAGATTTACTGTATCCCTCTGACCTTCTTATTGACGACGAAACACAGAAATTGCATCGGAATTAAGTAGAAAAGGCACAATGCCGACTTAAGTACAAGAAGACTGACTCTTTCTACTGTCTATGTTTTGAACCATTCCTGTGACACTAGTTATAGATTCCGATGCTACACTTCACGTGTACTGTATCCCTCTGACCTTCTTATTGACGATGAAACACAGAAATTGCATCGGAATTAAATGCAAAAGGCACTATGCCGACTTAAGTACAAGAAGACTGACTCTTCCTACTGTCTATGTTTTAACCATTCCTGTGACGCTAGTTATAAATTCCGATGCTTCACTTCAGGTTTACTGTATCCCTTGGACCTTCTTATTGACGATGAAACACAGAAATAGGTTCGGAATTAAATACAAAAGGCACAATGCCGACTTAAGTACAAGACGACTGACTCTTCTTACTGTCTATGTTTGAACCATTCCTGTGACACTAGTTATAGATTCCGATGCTTCACTTCAGGTTTACTGTATCCCTTGGACCATCTTATTGACGACGAAACACAGAAATTGAATCAGGATAAAATACAAAAGGCACAATCCCGACTTAAGTACAAGAAGACTGACCCTTCTTACTGTCTATGTTTTAACCATTCCTGTGTCACTAGTTATAGATTCCGATGCTTCACTACAGGTTTACTGTATCCCTCTGACCGTCTTGTTGACGACGAAACACAGAAATTGCATCGGAATTAAATACAAAAGGCACAATGCCGACTTAAGTAAAAGAAGACAGACTCTTCTTACTGACTATGATTTGAACATTTCCTGTGAGACCAGATTTAGATTCCGATGCTTCACTATATGTTTACTGTATCCCTTGGACCTTCTTGTTTACGATGAAACACAGAAATTGCATCGGAATTCTATACAAAAAGCACAATGCCGACTTAAGTACAAGAACACTGACTCTTCTTGCTGTGTATGTTTTGAACCATTCCTGTGACACTAGTTATAGATTCCGATGCTTCACTTCAGGTTTACTGCATCGCTCTGACCTTCTTATTGACGATAAAACACAGTAATTGCATCGGAATTAAATACAAAAGGCCCAATGCCGACTCATGTACAAGAAGACTGACACTTTTAACTGTCTATGTTTTGAACCTTTCCTGTGACACTAGATATAGATTCCGATGCTTCACTTCAGGTTTACTGTATCCCTTGGACCTTCTTATTGAAGGCGAAACACAGAAATTGCATCGGAATTAAATACAAAAGGCACAATGCCGACTTAAGTACAAGACGACTGACTCTTCTTACTGTCTATGTTTGAACCATTCCTGTGACACTAGTTATAGATTCCGATGCATCACTTCAGGTTTACTGTATCCCTTGGACCATCTTATTGACGACGAAACACAGAAATTGAATCAGGATAAAATACAAAAGGCACAATCCCGACTTAAGTACAAGAAGACTGACCCTTCTTACTGTCTATGTTTTAACCATTCCTGTGTCACTAGTTATAGATTCCGATGCTTCACTACAGGTTTACTGTATCCCTCTGACCGTCTTGTTGACGACGAAACACAGAAATTGCATCGGAATTAAATACAAAAGGCACAATGCCGACTTAAGTAAAAGAAGACAGACTCTTCTTACTGACTATGATTTGAACATTTCCTGTGAGACCAGATTTAGATTCCGATGCTTCACTATATGTTTACTGTATCCCTTGGACCTTCTTGTTTACGATGAAACACAGAAATTGCATCGGAATTCTATACAAAAAGCACAATGCCGACTTAAGTACAAGAACACTGACTCTTCTTGCTGTGTATGTTTTGAACCATTCCTGTGACACTAGTTATAGATTCCGATGCTTCACTTCAGGTTTACTGTATCGCTCTGACCTTCTTATTGACGATAAAACACAGTAATTGCATCGGAATTAAATACAAATGGCCCAATGCCGACTCATGTACAAGAAGACTGACACTTCTAACTGTCTATGTTTTGAACCTTTCCTGTGACACTAGATATAGATTCCGATGCTTCACTTCAGGATTACTGTATCCCTTGGACCTTCTTATTGAAGGAGAAACACAGAAATTGCATCGGAATTAAATACAAAAGGCACAATGCCGACTTAAGTACAAGAACACTGACTCTTCCTACTGTCTATGTTTTCAACCATTTCTGTGACACTAGTTATAGATTCGGATGCTTCACTTCAGGTTTACTGTATCCCTCTGACATTCTTATTGACGATGAAACACAGAAATTGAATCGGAATTAAATACAAACGGCACAGTGCCGACTTAAGTACAAGAAGACTTACTCTTCTTACTGACTAAGTTGTGAACATTTCCTGTGAGACCAGTTTTAGATTCCGATGCTTCACTATATGTTTACTGTATCACTTGGACCTTCTTAATGACGATGAAACACAGAAATTGCATCGGAATTAGATACAAAAGTCACAAAGCCGACTTAAGTATAAGAAGACTGTCTCTTCTTACTGTCTATGATTTGAACATTTCCTGTGAGACCAGTTTTAGATTCCGATGCTTCACAATATGTTTACTGTATCCCTTGGACCTTCTTATTGACGATGAAACACAGAAATTGTAACGGAATTAAATACAAAAGGCACAATGCCGACTTAAGTACAAGAAGACTGACTCTTCTTACTGTCTATGTTTTGACCATTCCTGTGACACTAGTTATAGATTCCGATGCTTCACTTCAGGTTTACTGTATCCCTTGGACCTTGTTATTGACGATGAAACACAGAAATTGCATCGGAATTAAATAACCAGACACAATGCCGACTCATGTACAAGAAGACTGACACTTCTAACTGTCTATGTTTTGAACCTTTCCTGTGACACTAGATATAGATTCCGATGCTTCACTTCAGGTTTACTGTATCCCTTGGACCTTCTTATTGAAGGCGAAACACAGAAATTGCTTCGGAATTAAATACAAAAGGCACAATGCTGACTTAAGTACAAGAACACTGACTCTTCCTACTGTCTATGTTTTCAACCATTTCTGTGACACTAGTTATAGATTCGGATGCTTCACTTCAGGTTTACTGTATCCCTCTGACATTCTTATTGACGATGAAACACAGAAATTGAATCGGAATTAAATACAAACGGCACAGTGCCGACTTAAGTACAAGAAGACTGACTCTTCTTACTGACTAAGTTGTGAACATTTCCTGTGAGACCAGTTTTAGATTCCGATGCTTCACTATTTGTTTACTGTATCCCTTGGACCTTCTCATTGACGATGAAACACAGAAATTGCATCGGAATTAAATACAAAAGGCACAAAGACGACTTACGTATAAGAAGACTGTCTCTTCTTACTGACTATGATTTGAACATTTCCTGTGAGACCAGTTTTAGATTCCGATGCTTCACTATATGTTTACTGTATCCCTTGGACCTTCTTATTGACGATGAAACACAGAAATTGCATCGGAATTAAATACAACAGGCACAATGCCGACTTATATACAAGAAGACTGACTCTTCCTACTTTCTATGTTTTGAACCATTCCTGTGACACTAGTTATATATTCCGATGCATCACTTCAGGTTTACTGTATCCCTTGGACCTTCCTATTGACGATGAAACACAGAAATTGCATCGGAATTAAATACAAAAGTCAAATGCAGACTTAAGTACACGAAGACTGACTCTTCCTGCTGTGGATGTTTTGAACCATTTCTGTGACACTAGTTATAGATTCCGATGCTTCACTTCAGGTTTACTGTATCCCTCTGACCTTCGGATTGACGACGAAACACAGAAATTGCATCGGAATTAAATACAACAGGCACAATGCCGACTTAAGTACAAGAAGACTGACACTTCCAAATGTCTATGTTTTGAACCATTCCTGTGACACTAGTTATAGATTCCGATGCTTCACTTCAGGTTTACTGTATCCCTCTGACACTCTTATTGACTCATGAAACACAGAAATTGCATCGGAATTAAATACAAAAGGCACAATGCCGACTTAAGTACAAGAAGACTGACTCTTCCTACTGTCTATGTTTTGAACCATTCCTGTGACACTACTTATAGATTCCGATGCTTCACTTCAGGTTTACTGTATCCCTCTGACACTCTTATTGACGATGAAACACAGAAATTGCATCGGAATTAAATACAAAAGGCACAATGCCGGCTTAAGTACAAGAAGACTGACTCTTCCAAATGACTATGTTTTGAACCATTCCTGTGACACTAGTTATGGATTCCGATGCTTCATTTCAGGTTTACTGTATCCCTCTGACACTCTTATTGACGATAAAACACAGAAATAGCATCGGAATTAAATACAAAAGGCACAATGCGGACTTGAGTACAAGAAGACTGACTCTTATTACTGTCTATGCTTTGAACCATTCCTGTGACACTAGTTATAGGTTCCGAAGCTTCACTTCAGGTGTACTGTATCCTTTGGACCTTCTTATTGACGATGAAACACAGAATTTCTATCGGAATTAAATACAAAAGGAACAATGCCGGCTTAAGTACAAGAAGACTGACTCTTCTTACTGTCTATGTTTTGAGCAATTCCTTTGACACTAGTTATAGATTCCCATGCTTCACTTCAGGTTTACTGTATCCCTTGGACCTTCTTATCGACGATGAAAATCAGAAATAGCATCGGAATTAAATACAAAAGGCACAATGCCGACTTTAGTACAAGAAGACTGACTCTTCTTACTGTCTATGTTTTGTACCTTTTCTGTGACACTAGTTATAGATTCCGATGCTTCACTTCAGGTTTACTGTATCCCTCTGAAATTCTTATTGACGATGAAACACAGAAATTGCATCGGATTTAAATAGAAAAAGCACAATGCCGACTTAAGTACAACAAGATTGACTCTTCCTACTGTCTATGTTTTGAACCATTCCTGTGACACTAGTTATAGATTCCGATGCTTCACCTCAGGTTTACTGTAACCCTCTGACATTCTTATTTACGATGAAACACAGAAATTGCATCGGAATTAACAACAAACGGCACAGTGCCGACTTAAGTACAAGAAGACTGACTCTTCTTACTGACTATGTTGTAAACATTCCCTGTGAGACCAGTTTTAGATTCCGATGCTTCACTATATGTTTACTGTATCCCTTGGACCTTCTTATTGATGATGAAACACAGAAGGTGCATCGGAATTTAATACAAAAGGCACAATGCCGACTTAAGTATAAGAAGACTGAATCTTCTTACTGACTATGATTTGAACCATTTCTGTGACACTAGTTATAGATTCCGATGCTTTACTTCTGGTTTACTGTATCACTTGGACCTTGTTATTGACGACGAAACACAGAAATTGCATCGGAATTAAATACAAAAGGCACAATGCCGACTTAAGTACAACAAGACTGACTCTTCTTGCTGTGTATGTTTTGAACCATTCCTGTGACACTAGTTATAGATTCCGATGCTTCACTTCAGGTTTGCTGTATCCCTTGGACCATCTTATTGACGACGAAACACAGAAATTGCATCGGAATTAAATAGAAAAGGCACAATGCCGACTTAAGTACAAGAAGACTGACTCGTCCGTGTCTATGTTTTGAACCATTCCCGTGACACTAGTTATACATTCCGATGCTTCACTTCAGGTTTACTGTATCCCTCTGACACTCTTGTTGACGATGAAACACCGAAATTGCCTCGGAATTAAATACATCAGGCACAATGGCGACTTAAGTACAAGAAGACTGACTCTTCCAAATGCCTATGTTTTGAACCATTCCTGTGCCACTAGGAGTGGATTCCGATGCTTCACTTCAGGTTTACTGTATCCCTCTGACACTCTTATTGACTCATGAAACACAGAAATTGCATCGGAATTAAATACAAAAGGCACAATGGCGACTTAAGTACAAGAAGACTGACTCTTCCTACTGTCTATGCTTTTAACCATTACTGTGACTCTAGTTATAGATTCCGATGCTTCACTTCAGTTTTACTGTATCCCTCTGACAATCTAATTGACGATGAAACACAGAAATTGCATCGGAATTAAATACAAAAGGCACAATGCCGACTTAAGTACAAGAAGACTGACTCTTCCAAATGTCTATGTTTTGAACCATTCCTGTGACACTAGTTATAGATTCCGATGCTTCAATTCAGGTTTACTGTATCCCTTGGACCTTATTATCGACGATGAAAATCAGGAATAGCTTCGGAAATAAATACAAAAGGCACAATGCCGACTTAAGTACAAGAAGACTGACTCTTTTTACTGTCTATGTTTTGAACCATTCCTGTGTCACTAGTCATAGATTCCGATGCTTCACTTCAGGTTTACTGTATCCCTTGGACCTTCTTATTTACGACGAAACACAGAAATTGAATCGGGATTAAATACAAAAGGCACAATGCCGACTTAAGTACAAGAAGACTGACTCTTCTTGCTGTGTATGTTTTGAACCATTCCTGTGACACTAGTTATAGATTCCGATGCTTCACTTCAGGTTTACTGTATCCCTCTGACATTCTTGTTGACGATGAAACACAGAAATTGCATCGAAATTAAATAGATAATGCACAATGCAGACTTAAGTACAACAAGATTGACTCTTCCTACTGTCTATGTTTTGAACCATTCCTGGGGCACTAGTTATAGATTCCGATGCTTCACCTCAGGTTTACTGTAACCCTCTGACATTCTTATTGACAATGAAACACAGAAATTGCATCGGAATTAAATACAAACGGCACAGTGCCGACTTAAGTACAAGAAGACTGACTCTTCTTACTGACTATGTTGTAAACATTTCCTGTGAGACCAGTTTTAGATTCCGATGCTTCACTATATGTTTACTGTATCCCTTGGACCTTCTTATTGATGATGAAACACAGAAAGTGCATCGGAATTAAATACAAAAGGCACAATGCCGACTTAAGTATAAGAAGACTGACTCTTCTTACTGACTATGATTTGAACATTCCTGTGAGACCAGTTTTAACTTCCGATGTTTCACTATATGTTTACTGTATCTCTTGGACCTTCTTATTGATGAAGAAACACAGAAATTGCATCGGAATAAATACAAAAGGCACAATGCAGACTTAAGTACAAGAAGACTGACACCTCTTACTGTCTATGATTTGACCCACTTTTGTGACACTAGTTATAGATTCCGATGCTTCATTTCAGGTTTACTGTATCCCTTGGCCCTTCTTAATGACGACGAAACACAGAAATTGCATCGGAATTAAACAGAATAGGCACAATGCCGACATAAGTACAAGAAGACTGACTCTTCTTACTGACTATGATTTGAACATTTCCTGTGAGACCAGTTTTAGATTCCGATGCTTCACTATATGTTTACTGTATCCCTTATGCCTTTTTTTTGACGATGAAACACAGAAATTGCATCGGAATTAAATACAAATGGCACAATGCCGACTTAAGTAAAAGATGACTGACTCTTCTTGCTGTGTATGTATTAAACCATTCCTGTGACACTAGTTATAGGTTCCGATGCTTCACTTCAAGTTTACTGTATCCCTTTGACCTTCTTATATACGATGAAACACAGTAATTGCATCGGAATTAAATACAAAATTCATAATGCCGACTCATGTACAAGAAGACTGACTCTTCTTACTGTGTATGTTTTGAACCATTCCTGTGACACTAGATATAGATTCCGATGCTTCACTTCAGGTTTATTGTATTCCTCTTACCTTCTTATTGACGACGAAACTCTGAAATAGCATCGGAATTAAATAGAAAAGGCACAATGCCGACTTAAGCACAAGAAGACTGACTCTTCCAACTGTCTATGGTTTGAACCATTCCTGTGGCACTAGTTATACTTTCCGATGCTTCACTTCAGGTTTACTGTATCCTTTGGACCTTCTTATTGACGATGAAACACAGAATTTGCATCGGAATTAAATACAAAAGGTACAAAGCCGACTAAAGTACAAGATGACTGACTCTTTTTACTGTCTATGTTTTGAGCAATTCCATTGACACTAGTTATAGATTCCGATGCTTCACTTCAGGTTCACTGTATCCTTTGGACCTTCTTATTGACGTTGAAACACAGAAATTGCATCTTAAATAAATACAAAAGGCACAATGCCGACTCAAATATAAGACGACTGGCTCTTCTTACTCTCTATGTTTTGAACCTTTCCTGTGAGACCGGTTTTTGATTCCAATGCTTCACTTCAGGAATACTGTATCCCTTGGACCTCCTTATTGACGACGAAACACAAAAAATGGCATTGGAATTAAATAGAAAAGGCACAAGGCCGACATAAGTACAAGAATACTGACTCTTCTTACTGACTATGATTTGAACATTTCCTGTGAGACCAGTTTTAGATTCCGATGCTTCACTATATGTTTACAGTATCCCTTGGACCTTCTAGTTGACGATGAAACACAGAAATTGCATCGTAATAACATACAAAAGGCACAATGCCGACTTAAGTACAAGAAGGTTGACTCTTCTTGCTGTGTATGTTTTGAAGCATTCCTGTGACACTAGTTACAGATTCCATGCCTCACTTCAGGTTTACTGTATTCCTCTGACATTCTTATTGACGATGAAACACAGTACTTGCATCGGAATTAAATACAAAATGCACAATGCCGACTCATGTACAAGAAGACTGACTTTTCTTACTGTCTATGTTTTGAACCTTTCCTGTGACACTATATACAGATTCCGACGCTTCACTTCAGGTTTACTGTATCCCTTGGACCTTCTTATTGACGACGAAACACAGAAACTGCATCGGAATTAAATAGAAAAGGCACAATGCCGACTTAAGTACTAGAAGACTGACTCTTAATACTGTCTATGCTTTGAACCATTCCTGTGACACTAGTTATAGATTCCAATGCTTCCCTTCAGGTTTACTGTATCCCTCTGACATTCTTATTGACGATGAAACACAGAAAGTGCATCGGAATTAAATACAAACAACAAAGTGCCGACTTAAGTACAAGAAGACTGACTCTTCTTACTGACTATGTTGTGGACATTTCCTATGAGACCAGTTTTTGATGCCGATGCTTCACTATATGTTTACTATATCCCTTGGACCTTCTCATTGATGATGAAACACAGAAAGTGCATCGGAATTAAATACAAAAGGCACAATGCCGACTTAAGTATAAGAAGAGTGTCTCTTCTTACTGCCTATGATTTGAACATTTCCTGTGAGACCAGTTTTAGATTCCGATGCTTCACTATATGTTTGCTGTATCCCTTGGACCTTCTTATTGACGAAGAAACACAGAAATTGCATCGGAATTAAATACAAAAGGCACAATGCCGACTTCAGTACAAGAAGACTGACTCTTCTTACTGTCTATGTTTTGAACCATTACTGTGACACTAGTTATAGATTCCGATGCTTCACTTCAGGTTTACTGTATCCCTTGGACCTTGTTATTGACGATGAAACACAGAAATTGCATCGGAATTAAATACAAATGGCACAATGCCGACTTAAGTACAACATGACTGACTCTTCTTGCTGTGTATGTTTTGAACCATTCCTGTGACACTAGTTATAGATTCCGATGCTTCACTTCAGGTTCACTGTATCCCTCGGACCATCTTATTGACGACGAAACACAGAAATTGCATCGGAATTAAATAGAAGAGGCACAATGCCGACTTAAGTACAAGAAGCCTGACTCGTCCGTGTCTGTGATTTGAACCATTCCTGTGACACTAGTTACAGATTCCGATGCTTCACTTTAGGTTTACTGTATCCCTCTGACACTCTTATTGACGATGAAACACAGAAATTGCATCGGAATTAAATACAAAAGGCACAATGCCGACTTAAGTACAAGAAGACTGACTCTTCCAAATGTCTATGATATGAACCATTCTTGTGAAACTAGTTATAGATTCCGATGCTTCACTTCAGGTTTACTGTATCCCTGTGACACTCCTATTGACGATGATACACAGAAATTGCATCGTAATTAAATACAAAAGGCACAATGCCGACTTAAGTACAAGAAGACTGACTCTTCTTACTGTCTAGGTTTTGAACCATTCCTGTGACACTAGTTATAGATTCCGAAGCTTCACTTCAGGTTTACTGTATCCCTTGGAATTTCTTATTGACGATGAAACACAGAATTTGCATCGGAATTAAATACAAAAAGTACAATGCCGACTGAAGTACAAGAACACTGACTCTTCTTACTGTCTATGTTTTGAGCAATTCCATTGACACTAGTTATAGATTCCGATGCTTCACTTCAGGTTCACTGTATCCCTTGGACCTTCTTATCGACGATGAAACACAGAAATAGCATCGGAATTAAATAGAAAAGGCACAATGCCGACTTAAGTACAAGAAGACTGACTCTTACTAATGTCTATGTATTAACCATTCCTGTGGCACTAGTTATAGATTCCGATGCTTCACTTCAGGTTTACTGTATCCCTCTGACCTTCGTATTGACGATGAAACACAGAAATTGCATCGGAATTAAATACAAAAGGTACAATGCCGACTCAAATACTAGATGACTGGCTCATCTTACTCTCTATGTTTTGAACCTTTCCTGTGAGACTGGTTTTAGATTCCGATGCTTCACTTCAGGATTACTGCATCCCTTGGACCTCCATATTGACGACGAAACACAGAAATTGCATCGGAAGTAAATAGAAAAGGCACAATACCGACATTAGTAAGAAAAGACTGACTCTTCTTGTTGTGTATGCTTTGAACTATTCCTGTGACACTAGCTATAGATTCCGATGTTTCACTTCAGCTTTACTGTATCCCTCTGACCTTCTTATTGACGATGAAACGCAGTAATTGCATCGGAATTAAATACAAAATGCACAATGCCGACTTATGTACAAGAAGACTGTCTATGTATTGAACCATTCCTGTGACACTAGATATAGATTCCGATGCTTCACTTCAGGTTTACTGTATCCCTTGGACATTCTTAATGACGACGAAACACAGTAATTGTATCGGAATTAAATAGAAAACGCACAATGCCGACTTAAGTACAAGAAGACTGACGCTTCCTACTGTCTATGTTTTGAACCATTCCTGTGACACTAGTTATAGATTCCGATGCATCACTTCAGGTTTACTGTAACCATCTGACATTCTTATTGACGATCAAACACAGAAATTTTATCGGAATTAAATACAAACGGCACAGTGCCGACTTAAGTACAAGATTAATGACTCTTCTTACTGACTATGTTGTAAACATTTCCTGTGAGACCAGTTTCAGATTCCGATGCTTCACTATATGTTTACTGTATCCCTTGGACCTTCTTATTGATGATGAAACACAGAAAGTGCATCGGAATTAAATACAAAAGGCACAATGCCGACTTAAGTATAAGAAGACTGACTCTTCTTACTGACTATGATTCGAACATTTCCTGTGAGACCAGTTTTAGATTCCGATGTTTTACTATATGTTTAAAGTATGCATTGGACCTTCTTATCGACGATGTAACACAGAAATAGCATCGCAATTAAATACAAAAGGCACAATGCCGACTTAAGTACAAGAAGACTGACTCTTCTTGTTGTGTGTGCTTTGAACTATTCCTGTGACACTAGTTATAGATTCCGATGCTTCACTTCAGGTTTACTGTATCCCTTGGACCTTCTTATTGACGACGAAACACAGAAATTGAATCGGGATTAAATACAAAAGGCACAATGCCGACGTAAGTACAAGAAGACTCACTCTTCCTACTGTCTATGTTTTAACCATTCCTGTGACACTGGATATAGATTCCGATGCTTCACTTTAGGTTTAGTGTATCGCTTGGACCTCCGTATTGACGACGAAACACAGAAATTGCATCGGAATTAAATAGAAAAGGCACAATGCCGACATAAGTACAAGAAGACTGACTCTTCTTACTGACTATGATTTGAACATTTCCTGTGAGACCAGTTTTAAATTCCGATGCTTTACTATATGTTTACTGTATCCCTTGGACCTTCTTGTTGACGATGAAACACAGAAATTGCATCGGAATTACAAACAAAAGGCACAATGCCGACTCAAGTACAAGAAGACTGACTCTTCTTGCTGTGTATGTTTTAAACCATTCCTGTGACACTAGTTATAGATTCCGTTGCTTCACTTCAGGTTTACTGTATACCTCTGACACCCTTATTGACGATGAAACACAGAAATTGCGTCGGAATTAAATACAAAAGGCACAATGCCGACTTAAGTACAAGAAGACTGACTCTTCCAAATGTCTATGATATGAACTATTCTTGTGACACTAGTTATAGTCTCCGATGCTTCACTTCAGGTTTACTGAATCCCTCTGACACTCCTATTGACGATGATACACAGAAATTGCATCGTAATTAAATACAAAAGGCACAATGCCTACATAAGTACAAGAAGACTGACTCTTCTTACTGTCTAGGTTTTGAACCATTCCTGTGACACTAGTTATAGATTCCGAAGCTTCACTTCAGGTTTACTGTATCCCTTGGAATTTCTTATTGACGATGAAACCCAGAGATTGCATCGGAATTAAATACAAACGGCACAGTGCCGACTTAAGTACAAGAAGACTGACTCTTCTTACTGACTACGTTGTGAACATTTCCTATGAGACCAGTTTTAGATTCCGATGCTTCACTATATGTTTACTGTATCCCTTGGACCTTCTTATTGATAATGAAACACAGAAAGTGCATCGAAATTAAATAGAGAATTCACAATGCCGACTTAAGTACAAGAAGACTGACTCTTCCGTGTCTATGTTTAGAACCATTCCTGTGACACTTGATATAGATTCCGAAGCTTAACTTCAGGTTTTCAGTATGCCTTGGACCTTCCTATTGACGACGAAACACAGAAATTGAATCGGGATTAAATACAAAAAGCACAATGCCGACTTAAGTACAAGAAGACTCACTCTTCTTACTGTCTATGTTTTGAACCATTCCTGTGACACTACTTATTGATTCCGATGCTTCACATCAGGTTTACTGTATACCTCTGACACCCTTATTGACGATGAAACACAGAAATTGCGTCGGAATTAAATACAAAAGGCACAATGCCGACTTAAGTACAAGAAGACTGACTCTTCCAAATGTCTATGATATGAACTATTCTTGTGACACTAGTTATAGTCTCCGATGCTTCACTTCAGGTTTACTGAATCCCTCTGACACTCCTATTGACGATGATACACAGAAATTGCATCGTAATTAAATACAAAAGGCACAATGCCTACATAAGTACAAGAAGACTGACTCTTCTTACTGTCTAGGTTTTGAACCATTCCTGTGACACTAGTTATAGATTCCGAAGCTTCACTTCAGGTTTACTGTATCCCTTGGAATTTCTTATTGACGATGAAACACAGAATTTGCATCGGAATTAAATACAAAAAGTACAATGCCGACTGAAGTACAAGAAGACTGACTCTTCTTACTGTCTATGTTTTGAGCAATTCCATTGACACTAGTTATAGATTCCGATGCTTCACTTCAGGTTCACTGTATCCCTTGGACCTTCTTATCGACGATGAAACACAGAAATAGCATCGGAATTAAATACAAAAGGCACAATGCCGACTTAAGTACAAGAAGACTAACTCTTACTACTGTATATGTATTAACCATTCCTGTGGCACTAGTTATAGATTCCGATGTTTCACTTCAGGTTTACTGTATCCCTCTGACACTCCTATTGACGATGATACACAGAAATAGCATCGTAATTAAATACAAAAGGCACAATGCCGACTTAAGTACAAGAAGACTGACTCTTCTTACTGTCTAGGTTTTGAACCATTCCTGTGACACTAGTTATAGATTCCGAAGCTTCACTTCAGGTTTACTGTATCCCTTGGACCTTCTTACTGACGATAAAGCACAGAATTTGAATTGGAATTAAATACAAAAAGTACAATGCCGACCTAAGTACAAGAAGACTGACCCTTCCTACTGTCTATGTATTAACCATTCCTGTGACACTAGTTATAGATTCCGATGCTTCACTTCAGGTTTACTGTATCCCTCTGACCTTCTTATTGACGATGAAACACAGTAATTGCATCGGAATTAAATACAAAATGCATAATCCCGTCTAATGTACAAGAAGACTGACTCTTCTTCCTGTCTATGTTTTGAACCTTTAATGTGACACTAGATATAGATTCCGATTCTTCACTTCAGGTTTACTGTATCCGTTGGACATTCTTATTAAAGACGAAACACAAAAATTGCATCGGAATTAAATAGAAAAGGCACAATGCCAACTTAAAACAAGAAGACTGACTCTTCCTACTGTCTATGTTTTGAACCATTCCTGTGACACTACTTATAGATTCCGATGCTTCACTTCAGGTTTACTGTATCCCTCTGACATTCTTATTGACGATGAAACTCAGAAATTGCATCGGATTTAAATACAGACGGCACAGTGTCGACTTAAGTACAAGATGACTGACTCTTCTTACTGTTTATGTTTTGAACATTTCCTGTGAGACCAGTTTTAGATTCCGATACTTCACTATATGTTTACTGTATCCCTTGGACCTTCTTATTGATGATGAAACACAGAAAGTGCATCGGAATTAAATAGAGAATTCACAATGCCGACTTAAGTACAAGGAGACTGACTCTTCCGTGTCTATGTTTAGAACCATTCCTGTGACACTTGATACAGATTCCGAAGCTTCACTTCAGGTTTTCTGTATCCCTTGGACCTTCTTATTGACGATGAAACACAGAGATTGCATCGGAATTAAATACAAACGGCACAGTGCCGACTTAAGTACAAGAAGACTGACTCTTCTTACTGACTACGTTGTGAACATTTCCTATGAGACCAGTTTTAGATTCCGATGCTTCACTATATGTTTACTGTATCCCTTGGACCTTCTTCTTGATGATGAAACACAGAAAGTGCATCGAAATTAAATAGAGAATTCACAATGCCGACTTAAGTACAAGAAGACTGACTCTTCCGTGTCTATGTTTAGAACCATTCCTGTGACACTAGCTATTGATTCCGATGCTACACATCAGGTTTACTGTATCCCTCTGACACTCGTCTTGACGATGAAACACAGAAATTGCATCGGAATTAAATACAAAAGGCACAATGCCGACTTAAGTACAAGAAGACTGACTCTTCCTACTGTCTATGTTTTGAACCATTCCTGTGACACTAGCTATTGATTCCGATGCTTCACATCAGGTTTACTGTATCCCTCTGACACTCTTCTTGACGATGAAAAACAGAAATTGCATCGGAATTAAATAGAAAAGGCACAATGCCGACTTAAGTACAAGAAGACTGACACTTCCAAATGTCTATGTTATGAACCATTCCTGTGACACTAGTTATAGATTCCGATGCTACACTTCAGGTTTACTGTATCCCTCTGACACTCCTATTGACGATGATACACAGAAATTGCATCGTAATTAAATACAAAAGGCACAATGCCGACTTAAGTACAAGAAGACTGACTCTTCTTACTGTCTAGGTTTTGAACCATTCCTGTGACACTAGTTATAGATTCCGAAGCTTCACTTCAGGTTTACTGTATCCCTTGGAATTTCTTATTGACGATGAAACACAGAATTTGCATCGGAATTAAATACAAAAAGTACAATGCCGACTGAAGTACAAGAAGACTGACTCTTCTTACTGACTATGTTTTGAGCAATTCCATTGACACTAGTTATAGATTCCGATGCTTCACTTCAGGTTTACTGTATCCCTTGGACCTTCTTATTGACGACGAAACACAGAAATTGAATCGGGATTAAATACATAAGGCACAATGCCGACTCAAATACTAGATGACTGGCTCTTCTTACTCTCTATGTTTTGAACCTTTCCTGTGAGACTGGTTTTAGATTCCGATGCTTCACTTCAGGATTACTTCATCCCTTGGACCTCCATATTGACGACGAAACACAGAAATTCCATCGGAAGTAAATAGAAAAGGCACAATACCGACATATGTACAAAAAGACTGACACTTCTTGCTGTGTATGTTTTGAACCATTCCTGTGACACTAGTTATAGATTCCGATGCTTCGCTTCAGGTTTACTGTATCCCTCTCACCTTGTTATTGACGATGAAACACAGTAATTGCATCGGAATTAAATACAAAATGCACAATTCCGTCTCATGTACAAGAAGACTGACTCTTCTTCCTGTCTATGCTTTGAACCTTTCCTGTTTAACTAGATACAGATTCCGATTCTTCACTTCAGGTTTACTGTATCCCTTGGACATTCTTATTGACGACGAAACACAGAAATTGCATCGGAATTAAATAGAAAAAGCACAATGCCGACTTAAAACAAGAAGACTGATTCTTCCTACTGTCTATGTTTTAACCATTCCTGTGACACTACTTATAGATTCCGATGCTTCACTTCAGGTTTACTGTATCCGTCTGACATTCTTATTGACGATGAAACACAGAAATTGCATCGGAATTTAATACAAAAGGTACAATGCCGACTCAAATACTAGATGACTGGCTCTTCTTACTCTCTATGTTTTGAACCTTTCCTGTGAGACTGGTTTTAGATTCCGATGCTTCACTTCAGGATTACTGCATCCCTTGGACCTCCATATTGACGACGAAACACAGAAATTGCATCGGAAGTAAATAGAAAAGGCACAATACCGACATTAGTAAGAAAAGACTGACTCTTCTTGTTGTGTATGCTTTGAACTATTCCTGTGACACTAGCTATAGATTCCGATGTTTCACTTCAGCTTTACTGTATCCCTCTGACCTTCTTATTGACGATGAAACGCAGTAATTGCATCGGAATTAAATACAAAATGCACAATGCCGACTTATGTACAAGAACACTGTCTATGTATTGAACCATTCCTGTGACACTAGATATAGATTCCGATGCTTCACTTCAGGTTTACTGTATCCCTTGGACATTCTTAATGACGACGAAACACAGTAATTGTATCGGAATTAAATAGAAAACGCACAATGCCGACTTAAGTACAAGAAGACTGACTCTTCCTACTGTCTATGTTTTGAACCATTCCTGTGACACTAGTTATAGATTCCGATGCATCACTTCAGGTTTACTGTAACCATCTGACATTCTTATTGACGATCAAACACAGAAATTTTATCGGAATTAAATACAAACGGCACAGTGCCGACTTAAGTACAAGATTAATGACTCTTCTTACTGACTATGTTGTAAACATTTCCTGTGAGACCAGTTTCAGATTCCGATGCTTCACTATATGTTTACTGTATCCCTTGGACCTTCTTATTGATGATGAAACACAGAAAGTGCATCGGAATTAAATACAAAAGGCACAATGCCGACTTAAGTATAAGAAGACTGACTCTTCTTACTGACTATGATTTGAACATTTCCTGTGAAACCAGTTTTAGATTCCGATGTTTTACTATATGTTTAAAGTATGCATTGGACCTTCTTATCGACGATGTAACACAGAAATAGCATCGCAATTAAATACAAAAGGCACAATGCCGACTTAAGTACAAGAAGACTGACTCTTCTTGTTGTGTGTGCTTTGAACTATTCCTGTGACACTAGTTATAGATTCCGATGCTTCACTTCAGGTTTACTGTATCCCTTGGACCTTCTTATTGACGACGAAACACAAAAATTGAATCGGGATTAAATACAAAAGGCACAATGCCGACGTAAGTACAAGAAGACTCACTCTTCCTACTGTCTATGTTTTAACCATTCCTGTGACACTGGATATAGATTCCGATGCTTCACTTTAGGTTTAGTGTATCGCTTGGACCTCCGTATTGACGACGAAACACAGAAATTGCATCGGAATTAAATAGAAAAGGCACAATGCCGACATAAGTACAAGAAGACTGACTCTTCTTACTGACTATGATTTGAACATTTCCTGTAAGACCAGTTTTAAATTCCGATGCTTTACTATATGTTTACTGTATCCCTTGGACCTTCTTGTTGACGATGAAACACAGAAATTGCATCGGAATTACAAACAAAAGGCACAATGCCGACTCAAGTACAAGAAGACTGACTCTTCTTGCTGTGTATGTTTTAAACCATTCCTGTGACACTAGTTATAGATTCCGTTGCTTCACTTCAGGTTTACTGTATTCCTCTGACCTTCTTGTTGACGATGAAACACAGTAATTGCATCGGAATTAAATACAAAAGGCACAATGCCGACTCATGTACAAGAAGACTGACTCTTCTTACTGTCTATGTTTTGAACCTTTCCTGTGACACTAGATATAGATTCCGATGCTTCACTTCAGGTTTACTGTATCCCATGGACCTTCTTATTGAAGACGAAACACAGAAATTGCATCGGAATTAAATAGAAAAGGCACAATGCCGACGTAAGTACAAGAAGACTGACTCTTCCTACTGTCTATGTTTTGAACCATTCCTGTGACACTAGTTATAGATTCCGATGCTTCACTTCAGGTTTACTGTATCCGTCTGACGTTCTTATTGACGATGAAACCCAGAGATTGCATCGGAATTAAATACAAACGGCACAGTGCCGACTTAAGTACAAGAAGACTGTCTCTTCTTACTGACTACGTTGTGAACATTTCCTATGAGACCAGTTTTAGATTCCGATGCTTCACTATATGTTTACTGTATCCCTTGGACCTTCTTATTGATAATGAAACACAGAAAGTGCATCGAAATTAAATAGAGAATTCACAATGCCGACTTAAGTACAAGAAGACTGACTCTTCCGTGTCTATGTTTAGAACCATTCCTGTGACACTTGATATAGATTCCGATGCTTAACTTCAGGTTTTCAGTATGCCTTGGACCTTCTTATTGACGACGAAACACAGAAATTGAATCGGGATTAAATACAAAAAGCACAATGCCGACTTAAGTACAAGAAGACTCACTCTTCTTACTGTCTATGCTTTAAACCATTCCTGTGACACTAGTTATAGATTCCGAAGCTTCACTTCAGGTTTTCTGTATCCCTCTGACCTTCTTATTGACGATGAAACACAGAAATTGCATCGGAATTAAATACAAAAGGCACAATGCCGACTTATGTACAAGAAGACTGACTCTTCTTACAGTGTATGTTTTGAACGTTTTCTGTGACACTAGTTATAGATTCCGATGCTTCACTTCATTTTTACTGTATCCCTTGGACCATCTTATTGACGACGAATACAGAAATTGCATCGGAATTAAATAGAAGAGGCACAATGCCGACTTAAGTACAAGAAGACTGACTCTTCCTACTGTCTATGTTTTGAACCATTCCTGTGACACTAGCTATTGTATCCGATGCTACACATCAGGTTTACTGTATCCCTCTGACACTCTTCTTGACGATGAAAAACAGAAATTGCATCGGAATTAAATACAAAAGGCACAATGCCGACTTAAGTACAAGAAGACTGACTCTTCCTACTGTCTATGTTTTGAACCATTCCTGTGACACTAGCTATTGATTCCGATGCTTCACATCAGGTTTACTGTATCCCTCTGACACTCTTCTTGACGATGAAAAACAGAAATTGCATCGGAATTAAATAGAAAAGGCACAATGCCGACTTAAGTACAAGAAGACTGACACTTCCAAATGTCTATGTTATGAACCATTCCTGTGACACTAGTTATAGATTCCGATGCTACACTTCAGGTTTACTGTATCCCTCTGACACTCCTATTGACGATGATACACAGAAATTGCATCGTAATTAAATACAAAAGGCACAATGCCGACTTAAGTACAAGAAGACTGACTCTTCTTACTGTCTAGGTTTTGAACCATTCCTGTGACACTAGTTATAGATTCCAAAGCTTCACTTCAGGTTTACTGTATCCCTTGGAATTTCTTATTCACGATGAAACACAGAATTTGCATCGGAATTAAATACAAAAAGTACAATGCCGACTGAAGTACAAGAAGACTGACTCTTCTTACTGTCTATGTTTTGAGCAATTCCATTGACACTAGTTATAGATTCCGATGCTTCACTTCAGGTTTACTGTATCCCTTGGACCTTCTTATTGACGACGAAACACAGAAATTGAATCGGGATTAAATACATAAGGCACAATGCCGACTCAAATACTAGATGACTGGCTCTTCTTACTCTCTATGTTTTGAACCTTTCCTGTGAGACTGGTTTTAGATTCCAATGCTTCACTTCAGGATTACTGCATCCCTTGGACCTCCATATTGACGACGAAACACAGAAATTGCATCGGAAGTAAATAGAAAAGGCACAATACCGACATAAGTACAAAAAGACTGACACTTCTTGCTGTGTATGATTTGAACCATTCCTGTGACACTAGTTATAGATTCCGATGCTTCGCTTCAGGTTTACTGTATCCCTCTCACCTTGTTATTGACGAAGAAACACAGTAATTGGATCGGAATTAAATACAAAATGCACAATTCCGTCTCATGTACAAGAAGACTGACTCTTCTTCCTGTCTATGCTTTGAACCTTTCCTGTTTAACTAGATACAGATTCCGATGCTTCACTTCAGGATTACTGCATCCCTTGGACCTCCATATTGACGACGAAACACAGAAATTGCATCGGAAGTAAATAGAAAAGGCACAATACCGACATTAGTAAGAAAAGACTGACTCTTCTTGTTGTGTATGCTTTGAACTATTCCTGTGACACTAGCTATAGATTCCGATGTTTCACTTCAGCTTTACTGTATCTCTCTGACCTTCTTATTGACGATGAAACGCAGTAATTGCATCGGAATTAAATACAAAATGCACAATGCCGACTTATGTACAAGAAGACTGTCTATGTATTGAACCATTCCTGTGACACTAGATATAGATTCCGATGCTTCACTTCAGGTTTACTGTATCCCTTGGACATTCTTAATGACGACGAAACACAGTAATTGTATCGGAATTAAATAGAAAACGCACAATGCCGACTTAAGTACAAGAAGACTGACTCTTCCTACTGTCTATGTTTTGAACCATTCCTGTGACACTAGTTATAGATTCCGATGCATCACTTCAGGTTTACTGTAACCATCTGACATTCTTATTCACGATCAAACACAGAAATTTTATCGGAATTAAATACAAACGGCACAGTGCCAACTTAAGTACAAGATTAATGACTCTTCTTACTGACTATGTTGTAAACATTTCCTGTGAGACCAGTTTCAGATTCCGATGCTTCACTATATGTTTACTGTATCCCTTGGACCTTCTTATTGATGATGAAACACAGAAAGTGCATCGGAATTAAATACAAAAGGCACAATGCCGACTTAAGTATAAGAAGACTGACTCTTCTTACTGACTATGATTTGAACATTTCCTGTGAGACCAGTTTTAGATTCTGATGTTTTACTATATGTTTAAAGTATGCATTGGACCTTCTTATCGACGATGTAACACAGAAATAGCATCGCAATTAAATACAAAAGGCACAATGCCGACTTAAGTACAAGAAGACTGACTCTTCTTGTTGTGTGTGCTTTGAACTATTCCTGTGACACTAGTTATAGATTCCGATGCTTCACTTCAGGTTTACTGTATCCCTTGGACCTTCTTATTGACGACGAAACACAGAAATTGAATCGGGATTAAATACAAAAGGCACAATGCCGACGTAAGTACAAGAAGACTCACTCTTCCTACTGTCTATGTTTTAACCATTCCTGTGACACTGGATATAGATTCCGATGCTTCACTTTAGGTTTAGTGTATCGCTTGGACCTCCGTATTGACGACGAAACACAGAAATTGCATCGGAATTAAATAGAAAAGGCACAATGCCGACATAAGTACAAGAAGACTGACTCTTCTTACTGACTATGATTTGAACATTTCCTGTGAGACCAGTTTTAAATTCCGATGCTTTACTATATGTTTACTGTATCCCTTGGACCTTCTTGTTGACGATGAAACACAGAAATTGCATCGGAATTACAAACAAAAGGCACAATGCCGACTCAAGTACAAGAAGACTGACTCTTCTTGCTGTGTATGTTTTAAACCATTCCTGTGACACTAGTTATAGATTCCGTTGCTTCACTTCAGGTTTACTGTATTCCTCTGACCTTCTTGTTGACGATGAAACACAGTAATTGCATCGGAATTAAATACAAAAGGCACAATGCCGACTCATGTACAAGAAGACTGACTCTTCTTACTGTCTATGTTTTGAACCTTTCCTGTGACACTAGATATAGATTCCGATGCTTCACTTCAGGTTTACAGTATCCCATGGACCTTCTTATTGACGACGAAACACAGAAATTGCATCGGAATTAAATAGAAAAGGCACAATGCCGACGTAAGTACAAGAAGACTGACTCTTCCTACTGTCTATGTTTTGAACCATTCCTGTGACACTAGTTATAGATTCCGATGCTTCACTTCTGGTTTACTGTATCCGTCTGACGTTCTTATTGACGATGAAACCCAGAGATTGCATCGGAATTAAATACAAACGGCACAGTGCCGACTTAAGTACAAGAAGACTGACTCTTCTTACTGACTACGTTGTGAACATTTCCTATGAGACCAGTTTTAGATTCAGATGCTTCACTATATGTTTACTGTATCCCTTGGACCTTCTTATTGATAATGAAACACAGAAAGTGCATCGAAATTAAATAGAGAATTCACAATGCCGACTTAAGTACAAGAAGACTGACTCTTCCGTGTCTATGTTTAGAACCATTCCTGTGACACTTGATATAGATTCCGATGCTTAACTTCAGGTTTTCAGTATGCCTTGGACCTTCTTATTGACGACGAAACACAGAAATTGAATCGGGATTAAATACAAAAAGCACAATGCCGACTTAAGTACAAGAAGACTCACTCTTCTTACTGTCTATGCTTTAAACCATTCCTGTGACACTAGTTATAGATTCCGAAGCTTCACTTCAGGTTTTCTGTATCCCTCTGACCTTCTTATTGACGATGAAACACAGAAATTGCATCGGAATTAAATACAAAAGGCACAATGCCGACTTATGTACAAGAAGACTGACTCTTCTTACAGTGTATGTTTTGAACCTTTTCTGTTACACTAGTTATAGATTCCGATGCTTCACTTCATTTTTACTGTATCCGTTGGACCATCTTATTGACGACGAATACAGAAATTGCATCGGAATTAAATAGAAGAGGCACAATGCCGACTTAAGTACAAGAAGACTGACTCGTCCGTGTCTATGTTTTGAACCATTCCTGTGACACTACTTATAGTTTCCGATGCTTCACTTCAGGTTTACTGTATCCCTCTGACACTCTTATTGACGTTGAAACACAGAAATTGCATCGGAATTAAATACAAAAGGCACAATGCCGACTTAAGTACAAGAAGACTGACTCTTCTTACTGTCTATGTTTTGAACCATTCCTGTGACACTACTTATTGATTCCGATGCTTCACATCAGGTTTACTGTATACCTCTGACACCCTTATTGACGATGAAACACAGAAATTGCGTCGGAATTAAATACAAAAGGCACAATGCCGACTTAAGTACAAGAAGACTGACTCTTCCAAATGTCTATGATATGAACTATTCTTGTGACACTAGTTATAGATTCCGATGCTTCACTTCAGGTTTACTGAATCCCTCTGACACTCCTATTGACGATGATACACAGAAATTGCATCGTAATTAAATACAAAAGGCACAATGCCTACTTAAGTACAAGAAGACTGACTCTTCTTACTGTCTAGGTTTTGAACCATTCCTGTGACACTAGTTATAGATTCCAAAGCTTCACTTCAGGTTTACTGTATCCCTTTGAATTTCTTATTGACGATGAAACACAGAAATAGCATCGGAATTAAATACAAAAGGCACAATGCCGACTTAAGTACAAGAAGACTGACTCTTACTAATGTCTATGTATTAACCATTCCTGTGGCACTAGTTATAGATTCCGATGCTTCACTCCAGGTTTACTGTATCCCTCTGACCTTCGTATTGACGATGAAACACAGAAATTGCATCGGAATTAAATACAAAAGGTACAATGCCGACTCAAATACTAGATGACTGGCTCTTCTTACTCTCTATGTTTTGAACCTTTCCTGTGAGACTGGTTTTAGATTCCGATGCTTCACTTCACGATTACTGCATCCCTTGGACCTCCATATTGACGACGAAACACAGAAATTGCATCGGAAAAAAATAGAAAAGGCACAATACCGACATAAGTACAAAAAGACTGACTCTTCTTGCTGTGTATGCTTTGAACCATTCCTGTGACACTAGTTATAGATTCCGATGCTTCACTTCAGGTTTACTGTATCCCTCTCACCTTGTTATTGACGATGAAACACAGTAATTGCATCGGAATTAAATACAAAATGCACAATTCCGTCTCATGTACAAGAAGACTGACTCGTCTTCCTGTCTATGCTTTGAACCTTTCCTGTTTAACTAGATACAGATTCCTATTCTTCACTTCAGGTTTACTGTATCCCTTGGACATTCTTATTGACGACGAAACACAGAAATTGCATCGGAATTAAATAGAAAAAGCACAATGCCGACTTAAAACAAGAAGACTGATTCTTCCTACTGTCTATGTTTTAACCATTCCTGTGACACTACTTATAGATTCCGATGCTTCACTTCAGGTTTACTGCATCCGTCTGACATTCTTATTGACGATGAAACACAGAAATTGCATCGGAATTAAATACAAACGGCACAGTGCCGACTTAAGTACAAGAAGACTGACTCTTCTTACTGACTACGTTGTGAACATTTCCTATGAGACCAGTTTTAGATTCCGATGCTTCACTATATGTTTACTGTATCCCTTGGACCTTCTTATTGATGGTGAAACACAGAAAGTGCATCGGAATTAAATAGAGAATTCACAATGCCGACTTAAGTAAAAGAAGACTGACTCTTCCGTGACTATGTTTAGAACCATTCCTGTGACACTTGATATAGATTCCGATGCTTAACTTCAGGTTTTCAGTATCCCCTGGACCTCCTTATTGACGACGAAACACAGAAATTGAATCGGGATTAAATACAAAAGGCACAATGCCGACTTAAGTACAAGAAGACTCACTCTTCTTACTGTCTATGTTTTAAACCATTCCTGTGACACTAGTTATAGATTCCGAATCTTCACTTCAGGTTTTCTGTATCCCTCTGACCTTCTTATTGACGATGAAACACAGAAATTACATTGGAATTAAATAGAAAAGGCACAATGCCGACTTAAGTACAAGAAGACTGACTCTTCCAAATGTCTATGTTATGAACCATTCCTGTGACACTAGTTATAGATTCCGATGCTTCACTTCAGGTTTACTGTATCCCTCTGACACTCCTATTGACGATGATACACAGAAATAGCATCGTAATTAAATACAAAAGGCACAATGCCGACTTAAGTACAAGAAGACTGACTCTTCTTACTGTCTAGGTTTTGAACCATTCCTGTGACACTAGTTATAGATTCCGAAGCTTCACTTCAGGTTTACTGTATCCCTTGGACCTTCTTACTGACGATAAAGCACAGAATTTGAATTGGAATTAAATACAAAAAGTACAATGCCGACCTAAGTACAAGAAGACTGACTCTTCCTACTGTCTATGTATTAACCATTCCTGTGGCACTAGTTATAGAATCCGATGCTTCACTTCAGGTTTACTGTATCCCACTGACCTTCTTATTGACGATGAAACACAGAAATTGCATCGGAATTAAATACAAAAGGTACAATGCCGACTCAAATACTAGATGACTGGCTCTTCTTACCCTCTATGTTTTGAACCTTTCCTGTGAGACCGGTTTTAGATTCCGATGCTTCACTTCAGGATTACTGTATCCCTTGGACCTCCATATTGACGACGAAACACAGAAATTGCATCGGAAGTAAATAGAAAAAGGACAATACCGACATAAGTACAAGAAGACTGACTCTTCTTGCTGTGTATGTTTTGAACCATTCCTGTGACACTAGTTATAGATTCCGATGCTTCACTTCAGGTTTACTGTATCCCTCTGACCTTCTTATTGACGATGAAACACAGTAATTGCATCGGAATTAAATACAAAATGCATAATCCCGTCTAATGTACAAGAAGACTGACTCTTCTTCCTGTCTATGTTTTGAACCTTTAATGTGACACTAGATATAGATTCCGATTCTTCACTTCAGGTTTACTGTATCCGTTGGACATTCTTATTAAAGACGAAACACAAAAATTGCATCGGAATTAAATAGAAAAGGCACAATGCCAACTTAAAACAAGAAGACTGACTCTTCCTACTGTCTATGTTTTGAACCATTCCTGTGACACTACTTATAGATTCAGATGCTTCACTTCAGGTTTACTGTATCCCTCTGACATTCTTATTGACGATGAAACTCAGAAATTGCATCGGATTTAAATACAGACGGCACAGTGTCGACTTAAGTACAAGAAGACTGACTCTTCTTACTGTTTATGTTTCGAACATTTCCTGTGAGACCAGTTTTAGATTCCGATGCTTCACTATATGTTTACTGTATCCCTTGGAGCTTCTTATTGACGATGAAACACAGAAAGTGCATCGGAATTAAATAGAGAATTCACAATGCCGACTTAAGTACAAGTAGACTGACTCTTCCGTGTCTATGTTTAGAACCATTCCTGTGACACTTGATACAGATTCCGATGCTTCACTTCAGGTTTTCTGTATCCCTTGGACCTTCTTATTGACGATGAAACACAGAGATTGCATCGGAATTAAATACAAACGGCACAGTGCCGACTTAAGTACAAGAAGACTGACTCTTCTTACTGACTACGTTGTGAACATTTCCTATGAGACCAGTTTTAGATTCCGATGCTTCACTATATGTTTACTGTATCCCTTGGACCTTCTTATTGATGATGAAACACAGAAAGTGCATCGAAATTAAATAGAGAATTCACAATGCCGACTTAAGTACAAGAAGACTGACTCTTCCGTGACTATGTTTAGTACCATTCCTGTGACACTTGATATAGATTCCGATGCTTAACTTCAGGTTTTCAGTATGCCTTGGACCTTCTTATTGACGACGAAACACAGAAATTGAATCGGGATTAAATACAAAAAGCACAATGCCGACTTAAGTACAAGAAGACTCACTCTTCTTACTGTCTATGCTTTAAACCATTCCTGTGACACTAGTTATAGATTCCGAAGCTTCACTTCAGGTTTTCTGTATCCCTCTGACCTTCTTATTGACGATGAAACACAGAAATTGCATCGGAATTAAATACAAAAGGCACAATGCCGACTTATGTACAAGAAGACTGACTCTTCTTACAGTGTATGTTTTGAACGTTTTCTGTGACGCTAGTTATAGATTCCGATGCTTCACTTCATTTTTACTGTATCCCTTGGACCATCTTATTGACGACGAATACAGAAATTGCATCGGAATTAAATAGAAGAGGCACAATGCCGACTTAAGTACAAGAAGACTGACTCTTCCTACTGTCTATGTTTTGAACCATTCCTGTGACACTAGCTATTGATTCCGATGCTACACATCAGGTTTACTGTATCCCTCTGACACTCTTCTTGACGATGAAACACAGAAATTGCATCGGAATTAAATACAAAAGGCACAATGCCGACTTAAGTACAAGAAGACTGACTCTTCCTACTGTCTATGTTTTGAACCATTCCTGTGACACTAGCTATTGATTCCGATGCTTCACATCAGGTTTACTGTATCCCTCTGACACTCTTCTTGACGATGAAAAACAGAAATTGCATCGGAATTAAATAGAAAAGGCACAATGCCGACTTAAGTACAAGAAGACTGACACTTCCAAATGTCTATGTTGTGAACCATTCCTGTGACACTAGTTATAGATTCCGATGCTACACTTCAGGTTTACTGTATCCCTCTGACACTCCTATTGACGATGATACACAGAAATTGCATCGTAATTAAATACAAAAGGCACAATGCCGACTTAAGTACAAGAAGACTGACTCTTCTTACTGTCTAGGTTTTGAACCATTCCTGTGACACTAGTCATAGATTCCGAAGCTTCACTTCAGGTTTACTGTATCCCTTGGACCTTCTTACTGACGATAAAACACAGAATTTGAATTGGAATTAAATACAAAAAGTACAATGTAGACCTAAGTACAAGAAGACTGACTCTTCTTACTGTCTATGTTTTCAGCAATCCCATTGACACTAGTTATAGATTCCGATGCTTCACTTCAGGTTTACTGTATCCCTTGGACCTTCTTATTGACGACGAAACACAGAAATTGAATCGGGATTAAATACATAAGGCACAATGCCGACTTAAGTACAAGAAGACTGACTCTACCTACTGTCTATGTATTAACCATTCCTGTGGCACTAGTTACAGAATCCGATGCTTCACTTCAGGTTTACTGTATCCCACTGACCTTCTTATTGACGATGAAACATAGAAATTGCATCGGAATTAAATACAAAAGGTACAATGCCGACTCAAATACTAGATGACTGGCTCTTCTTACTCTCTATGTTTTGAACCTTTCCTGTGAGACCGGTTTTAGATTCCGATGCTTCACTTCAGGATTACTGTATCCCTTGGACCTCCATGTTGACGACGAAACACAGAAATTGCATCGGAAGTAAATAGAAAAAGGACAATACCGACATAAGTACAAGAAGACTGACTCTTCTTGCTGTGTATGTTTTGAACCATTCCTGTGACACTAGTTATAGATTCCGATGCTTTACTTCAGGTTTACTGTATCCCTCTGACCTTCGTATTGACGATGAAACACAGTAATTGCATCGGAATTAAATACAAAATGCATAATCCCGTCTAATGTACAAGAAGACTGACTCTTCTTCCTGTCTATGTTTTGAACCTTTAATGTGACACTAGATATAGATTCCGATTCTTCACTTCAGGTTTACTGTATCCCTTGGACATTCTTATTAAAGACGAAACACAAAAATTGCATCGGAATTAAATAGAAAACGCACAATGCCAACTTAAAACAAGAAGACTGACTCTTCCTACTGTCTATGTTCTGAACCATTCCTGTGACACTACTTATAGATTCCGATGCTTCACTTCAGGTTTACTGTATCCCTCTGACATTCTTATTGACGATGAAACTCAGAAATTGCATCGGATTTAAATACAGACGGCATAGTGTCGACTTAAGTACAAGAAGACTGACTCTTCTTACTGTTTATGCTTTGAACATTTCCTGTGAGACCAGTTTTAGATTCCGATGCTTCACTATATGTTTACTGTATCCCTTGGACCTTCTTATTGATGATGAAACACAGAAAGTGCATCGGAATTAAATAGAGAATTCACAATGCCGACTTAAGTACAAGAAGACTGACTCTTATGTGTCTATGTTTAGAACCATTCCTGTGACACTTGATACAGATTCCGATGCTTCACTTCAGGTTTTCTGTATCCCTGGACCTTCTTATTGACGATGAAACACAGAGATTGCATCGGAATTAAATACAAACGGCACAGTGCCGACTTAAGTACAAGAAGACTGACTCTTCTTACTGACTACGTTGTGAACATTTCCTATGAGACCAGTTTTAGATTCCGATGCTTCACTATATGTTTACTGTATCCCTTGGACCTTCTTATTGATGATGAAACACAGAAAGTGCATCGAAATTAAATAGAGAATTCACAATGCCGACTTAAGTACACGAAGACTGACTCTTCCGTGTCTATGTTTAGAACCATTCCTGTGACACTTGATATAGATTCCGATGCTTAACTTCAGGTTTTCAGTATCCCTTGGACCTTCTTATTGACGACGAAACACAGAAATTGAATCGGGATTAAATACAAAAAGCACAATGCCCACTTAAGTACAAGAAGACTCACTCTTCTTACTGTCTATGCTTTAAACCATTCCTGTGACACTAGTTATAGATTCCGAAGCTTCACTTCAGGTTTTCTGTATCCCTCTGACCTTCTTATTGACGATGAAACACAGAAATTGCATCGGAATTAAATTCAAAAGGCACAATGCCGACTTATGTACAAGAAGACTGACTCTTCTTACAGTGTATGTTTTGAACGTTTTCTGTGACACTAGTTATAGATTCCGATGCTTCACTTCATTTTTACTGTATCTCTTGGACCATCGTATTGACGACGAATACAGAAATTGCATCGGAATTAAATAGAAGAGGCACAATGCCGACTTAAGTACAAGAAGACTGACTCGTCCGTGTCTATGTTTTGAACCATTCCTGTGACACTAGTTATAGATTCCGATGCTTCACTTCAGGTTTACTGTATCCCTCTGACACTCTTATTGACGTTGAAACACAGAAATTGCATCGGAATTAAATACAAAAGGCACAATGCCGACTTAAGTACAAGAAGACTGACTCTTCTTACTGTCTATGTTTTGAACCATTCCTGTGACACTACTTATTGATTCCGATGCTTCACATCAGGTTTACTGTATACCTCTGACACCCTTATTGACGATGAAACACAGAAATTGCGTCGGAATTAAATACAAAAGGCACAATGCCGACGTAAGTACAAGAATACTGACTCTTCCAAATGTCTATGTTATGAACCATTCCTGTGACACAAGTTATAGATTCCGATGCTTCACTTCAGGTTTACTGTATCCCTCTGACACTCCTATTGACGATGATACACAGAAATTGCATCGTAATTAAATACAAAAGGCACAATGCCGACTTAAGTACAAGAAGACTGACTCTTCTTACTGTCTAGGTTTTGAACCATTCCTGTGACACTAGTTATAGATTCCGAAGCTTCACTTCAGGTTTACTGTATCCCTTGGAATTTCTTATTGACGATGAAACACAGAATTTGCATCGGAATTAAATACAAAAAGTACAATGCCGACTGAAGTACATGAAGACTGACTCTTCTTACTGTCTATGCTTTGAGCAATTCCATTGACACTAGTTATAGATTACGATGCTTCACTTCAGGTTCACTGTATCCCTTGGACCTTCTTATCGACGATGAAACACAGAAATGGCATCGGAATTAAATACAAAAGGCACAATGCCGACTTAAGTACAAGAAGACTGACTCTTACTAATGTCTATGTATTAAACATTCCTGTGGCACTAGTTATAGATTCCGATGCTTCACTTCAGGTATACTGTATCCCTCTGACCTTCTTTTTGACCATGAAACACAGAAATTGCATCGGAATGAAATACAAAAGGTACAATGCCGACTCAAATACTAGATGACTGGCTCTTCTTACTCTCTATGTTTTGAACCTTTCCTGTGAGACTGGTTTTAGATTCCGATGCTTCACTTCAGGATTACTGCATCCCTTGGACCTCCATATTGACGCCGAAACACAGAAATTGCATCGGAAGTAAATAGAAAAGGCTCAATACCGACATAAGTACAAAAAGACTGACTCTTCTTGCTGTGTATGTTTGAACCATTCCTGTGACACTAGTTATAGATTCCGATGCTTCACTTCAGGTTTACTGTATCCCTCTCACCTTGTTATTGACGATGAAACAAAGTAATTGCATCGGAATTAAATACAAACGGCACAGTGCCGACTTAAGTACAAGAAGACTGACTCTTCTTACTGACTACGTTGTGAACATTTCCAATGAGACCAGTTTTAGATTCCGATGCTTCACTATATGTTTACTGTATCCCTTGGACCTTCTTATTGATGGTGAAACACAGAAAGTGCATCGGAATTAAATAGAAAAGGCACAATGCCGACTTAAGTACAAGAAGACTGACTCTTCCGTGACTATGTTTAGAACCATTCCTGTGACACTTGATATAGATTCCGATGCTTAACTTCAGGTTTTCAGTATCCCCTGGACCTTCTTATTGACGACGAAACACAGAAATTGAATCGGGATTAAATACAAAAAGCACAATGCCGACTTAAGTACAAGAAGACCCACTCTTCTTACTGTCTATGTTTTAAACCATTCCTGTGACACTAGTTATAGATTCCGAAGCTTCACTTCAGGTTTTCTGTATCCCCCTGACCTTCTTATTGACGATGAAACACAGAAATTGCATCGGAATTAAATACAAAAGGCACAATGCCGACTTATGTACAAGAAGACTGACTCTTCTTACAGTGTATGTTTTGAACGTTTTCTGTGACACTAGTTATAGATTCCGATGCTTCACTTCATTTTTACTGTATCCCTTGGACCATCTTATTGACGACGAATACAGAAATTGCATCGGAATTAAATAGATGAGGCACAATGCCGACTTAAGTACAAGAAGACTGACTCTTCTTACTGTCTATGATTTGAACCATTCCTGTGACACTACTTATTGATTCCGATGCTTCACATCAGGTTTACTGTATCCCTCTGACACTCTTCTTGACAATGAAACACAGAAATTGCATCGGAATTAAATAGAAAAGGCACAATGCCGACTTAAGTACAAGAAGACTGACACTTCCAAGTGTCTATGTTATGAACCATTCCTGTCACACTAGTTATAGATTCCGATGCTTCACTTCAGGTTTACTGTATCCCTCTGACACTCCTATTGACGGTGATACACAGAAATTGCATCGTAATTAAATACAAAAGGCACAATGCCGACATAAGTACAAGAAGACTTTCTCTTCTTACTGTCTAGGTTTTGAACCATTCCTGTGACACTAGTTATAGATTCCGAAGCTTCACTTCAGGTTTACTGTATCCCTTGGACCATCTTACTGACGATAAAACACAGAATTTGAATTGGAATTAAATACAAAAAGTACAATGCCGACCTAAGTACAAGAAGACTGACTCTTCCTACTGTCTATGTTTTTAGCAATCCCATTGACACTAGTTATAGATTCCGATGCTTCACTTCATGTTTACTGTATCCCTCTGACACTCTTATTGACGTTGAAACACAGAAATTGCATCGGAATTAAATACAAAAGGCACAATGCCGACTTAAGTACAAGAAGACTGACTCTTCCTACTGTCTATGTTTTGAACCATTCCTGTGACACTAGCTATTGATTCCGATGCTTCACATCAGGTTTACTGTATCCCTCTGACACTCTTATTGACGATGAAAAACAGAAATTGCATCGGAATTAAATAGAAAAGGCACAATGCCAACTTAAGTACAAGAAGACTGACTCTTCCAAATGTCTATGTTATGAACCATTCCTGTGACACTAGTTATAGATTCCGATGCTTCACTTCAGGTTTACTGTATCCCTCTGACACTCCTATGGACGATGATACACAGAAATTGCATCGTCATTAAATACAAAAGGCACAATGCCGACTTAAGTACAAGAAGACTGACTCTTCTTACTGTCTAGGTTTTGAACCATTCCTGTGACACTAGTTATAGATTCCGAAGCTTCACTTCAGGTTTAATGTATCCCTTGGACCTTCTTACTGACGATGAAACACAGAATTTGAATTGGAATTAAATACAAAAAGTACAATGCCGACCTAAGTACAAGAAGACTGACTCTTCCTACTGTCTATGTATTAACCATTCCTGTGGCACTAGTTATAGAATCCGATGCTTCACTTCAGGTTTACTGTATCCCACTGACCTTTTTATTGACGATGAAACACAGAAATTGCATCGGAATTAAATACAAAAGGTACAATGCCGACTCAAATACTAGCTGACTGGCTCTTCTTACTCTCTATGTTTTGAACCTTTCCTGTGAGACCGGTTTTAGATTCCGATGCTTCACTTCAGGATTACTGTATCCCTTGGACCTCCATATTGTCGACGAAACACAGAAATTGCATCGGAAGTAAGTAGAAAAGGCACAATACCGACATAAGTACAGGAAGACTGACTCTTCTTGCTATGTATGTTTTGAACCATTCCTGTGACACTAGTTATAGATTCCGATGCTTCACTTCAGGTTTACTGTATCCCTCTGACCTTCTTATTGACGATGAAACACAGTAATTGCATCGGAATTAAATACAAAATGCATAATCCCGTCTAATGTACAAGAAGACTGACTCTTCTTCCTGTCTATGTTTTGAACTTTTAATGTGACACTAGATATAGATTCCGATTCTTCACTTCAGGTTTACTGTATCCCTTGCACATTCTTATTAAAGACGAAACACAAAAATTGCATCGGAATTAAATAGAAAAGGCACAATGCCAACTTAAAACAAGAAGACTGACTCTTCCTACTGTCTATGTTTTGAACCATTCCTGTGACACTACTTATAGATTCCGATGCTTCACTTCAGGTTTACTGTATCCCTCTGACATTCTTATTGACGATGAAACTCAGAAATTGCATCGGATTTAAATAGAGACGGCACAGTGTCGACTTAAGTACAAGAAGACTGACTCTTCTTACTGTTTATGTTTTGAACATTTCCTGTGAGACCAGTTTTAGATTCCGATGCTTCACTATATGTTTACTGTATCCCTTGGACCTTCTTATTGATGATGAAACACAGAAAGTGCATCGGAATTAAATAGAGAATTCACAATGCCGACTTAAGTACAAGAAGACTGACTCTTCCGTGTCTATGTTTAGAACCATTCCTGTGACACTTGATATAGATTCCGATGCTTCACTTCAGGTTTTCTGTATCCCTTGGACCTTCTTATTAACGACGAAACACAGAAATTGAATCGGGATTAAATACAAAAAGCACAATGCCGACTTAAGTACAAGAAGACTCACTCTTCTTACCATCTACGTTTTAAACCATTCCTGTGACACTAGTTATAGATTCCGAAGCTTCACTTCAGGTTTTCTGTATCCCTCTGACCTTCTTATTGACGATGAAACACGGAAATTGCATCGGAATTAGATACAAAAGGCACAATGCTGACTTAAGTACAAGAAGACTGACTCTTCTTACTGTCTATGATTTGAACCATTCCTGTACACTAGTTTTAGATACCGAAGCTTCACTTCAGGTTTACTGTATCCCTCTGACACTCCTATTGACGGTGATACACAGAAATTGCATCGTAATTAAATACAAAAGGCACAATGCCGACATAAGTACAAGAAGACTGACTCTTCTTACTGTCTAGGTTTTGAACCATTCCTGTGACACTAGTTATAGATTCCGAAGCTTCACTTCAGGTTTACTGTATCCCTTGGACCTTCTTACTGACGATAAAACACAGAATTTGAATTGGAATTAAATACAAAAAGTACAATGCCGACCTAAGTACAAGAAGACTGACTCTTCTTACTGTCTATGTTTTTAGCAATCCCATTGACACTAGTTATAGATTCCGATGCTTCACTTCAGGTTTACTGTATCCCTTGGACCTTCTTATTGACGACGAAACACAGAAATTGAATCGGGATTAAATACATAAGGCACAATGCCGACTCAAATACTAGATGACTGGCTCTTCTTACTCTCTATGTTTTGAACCTTTCCTGTGAGACCGGTTTTAGATTCCGATGCTTCACTTCAGGATTACTGTATCCCTTGGTCCTCCATATTGACGACGAAACACAGAAATTGCATCGGAAGTAAATAGAAAAAGGACAATACCGACATAAGTACAAGAAGTCTGACTCTTCTTGCTGTGTATGTTTTGAACCATTCCTGTGACACTAGTTATCGATTCCGATGCTTCACTTCAGGTTTACTGTATCCCTCTGACCTTCTTATTGACGATGAAACACATTAATTGCAACGGAATTAAATACAAAATGCATAATCCCGTCTAATGTACAAGAAGACTGACTCTTCTTCCTGTCTATGTTTAGAACCTTTAATGTGACACTAGATATAGATTCCGATTCTTCACTTCAGGTTTACTGTATCCCTTGGACATTCTTATTAAAGACGAAACACAAAAATTGCATCGGAATTAAATAGAAAAGGCACAATGCCAACTTAAAACAAGAAGACTGACTCTTCCTACTGTCTATGTTTTGAACCATTCCTGTGACACTACTTATAGATTCCGATGCTTCACTTCAGGTTTACTGTATCCCTCTGACATTCTTATTGACGATGAAACTCAGAAATTGCATCGGATTTAAATACAGACGGCATAGTGTCGACTTAAGTACAAGAAGACTGACTCTTCTTACTGTTTATGCTTTGAACATTTCCTGTGAGACCAGTTTTAGATTCCGATGCTTCACTATATGTTTACTGTATCCCTTGGACCTTCTTATTGATGATGAAACACAGAAAGTGCATCGGAATTAAATAGAGAATTCACAATGCCGACTTAAGTACAAGAAGACTGACTCTTCCGTGTCTATGTTTAGAACCATTCCTGTGACACTTGATACAGATTCCGATGCTTCACTTCAGGTTTTCTGTATCCCTGGACCTTCTTATTGACGATGAAACACAGAGATTGCATCGGAATTAAATACAAACGGCACAGTGCCGACTTAAGTACAAGAAGACTGACTCTTCTTACTGACTACGTTGTGAACATTTCCTATGAGACCAGTTTTAGATTCCGATGCTTCACTATATGTTTACTGTATCCCTTGGACCTTCTTATTGATGATGAAACACAGAAAGTGCATCGAAATTAAATGGAGAATTCACAATGCCGACTTAAGTACAAGAAGACTGACTCTTCCGTGTCTATGTTTAGAACCATTCCTGTGACACTTGATATAGATTCCGATGCTTAACTTCAGGTTTTCAGTATCCCTTGGACCATCTTATTGACGACGAAACACAGAAATTGAATCGGGATTAAATACAAAAAGCACAATGCCGACTTAAGTACAAGAAGACTCACTCTTCTTACTGTCTATGCTTTAAACCATTCCTGTGACACTAGTTATAGATTCCGAAGCTTCACTTCAGGTTTTCTGTATCCCTCTGACCTTCTTATTGACGATGAAACACAGAAATTGCATCGGAATTAAATTCAAAAGGCACAATGCCGACTTATGTACAAGAAGACTGACTCTTCTTACAGTGTATGTTTTGAACGTTTTCTGTGACACTAGTTATAGATTCCGATGCTTCACTTCATTTTTACTGTATCTCTTGGACCATCGTATTGACGACGAATACAGAAATTGCATCGGAATTAAATAGAAGAGGCACAATGCCGACTTAAGTACAAGAAGACTGACTCGTCCGTGTCTATGTTTTGAACCATTCCTGTGACACTAGTTATAGATTCCGATGCTTCACTTCAGGTTTACTGTATCCCTCTGACACTCTTATTGACGTTGAAACACAGAAATTGCATCGGAATTAAATACAAAATTCACAATGCCGACTTAAGTACAAGAAGACTGACTCTTCTTACTGTCTATGTTTTGAACCATTCCTGTGACACTACTTATTGATTCCGATGCTTCACATCAGGTTTACTGTATACCTCTGACACTCTTATTGACGATGAAACACAGAAATTGCGTCGGAATTAAATACAAAAGGCACAATGCCGACGTAAGTACAAGAATACTGACTCTTCCAAATGTCTATGTTATGAACCATTCCTGTGACACAAGTTATAGATTCCGATGCTTCACTTCAGGTTTACTGTATCCGTCTGACACTCCTATTGACGATGATACACAGAAATTGCATCGTAATTAAATACAAAAGGCACAATGCCGACTTAAGTACAAGAAGACTGACTCTTCTTACTGTCTAGGTTTTGAACCATTCCTGTGACACTAGTTATAGATTCCGAAGCTTCACTTCAGGTTTACTGTATCCCTTGGAATTTCTTATTGACGATGAAACACAGAATTTGCATCGGAATTAAATACAAAAAGTACAATGCCGACTGAAGTACATGAAGACTGACTCTTCTTACTGTCTATGCTTTGAGCAATTCCATTGACACTAGTTATAGATTCCGATGCTTCACTTCAGGTTCACTGTATCCCTTGGACCTTCTTATCGACGATGAAACACAGAAATGGCATCGGAATTAAATACAAAAGGCACAATGCCGACTTAAGTACAAGAAGACTGACTCTTACTAATGTCTATGTATTAAACATTCCTGTGGCACTAGTTATAGATTCCGATGCTTCACTTCAGGTATACTGTATCCCTCTGACCTTCTTTTTGACGATGAAACACAGAAATTGCATCGGAATGAAATACAAAAGGTACAATGCCGACTCAAATACTAGATGACTGGCTCTTCTTACTCTCTATGTTTTGAACCTTTCCTGTGAGACTGGTTTTAGATTCCGATGCTTCACTTCAGGATTACTGCATCCCTTGGACCTCCATATTGACGCCGAAACACAGAAATTTCATCGGAAGTAAATAGAAAAGGCACAATACCGACAAAAGTACAAAAAGACTGACTCTTCTTGCTGTGTATGTTTTGAACCATTCCTGTGACACTAGTTATAGATTCCGATGCTTCACTTCAGGTTTACTGTATCCCTCTCACCTTGTTATTGACGATGAAACAAAGTAATTGCATCGGAATTAAATACAAACGGCACAGTGCCGACTTAAGTACAAGAAGACTGACTCTTCTTACTGACTACGTTGTGAACATTTCCAATGAGACCAGTTTTAGATTCCGATGCTTCACTATATGTTTACTGTATCCCTTGGACAAAATGCACAATGCCGACTCATGTACAAGAAGACTGACTCTTCTTACTGTCTATTTTTTGAACCTTTCCTGTGACACTAGATATAGATTCCAATGCTTCACTTCAGGTTTATTGTATCCCTTAGACATTCTTATTGACGACGAAACACAGAAATTGCATCGGAATTAAATAGAAAAGGCACAATGCCGACATAAGTACAAGAAGACTGACTCTTCTTACTGACTATGTTGTAAACATTTCCTGTGAGACCAGTTTTAGATTCCGATGCTTCACTATATGTTTACTGTATCCCTTGGACATTCTTATTGATGATGAAACACAGAAAGTGCATCGGAATTAAATACAAAAATCACAATGCCAATTTAAGTACAAGACGACTGACTCTTCCTACTGTCTATGTTTTGAACCATTCCTGTGACACTAGTTATGGATTCCGATGCATCACTTCAGGTTTACTGTATCCCTTGGACATTCTTATTGACGATGAAACACAGAAATTACATCGGAATTAAATACAAAAGGCACAATGCCGACTTAAGTACAACAAGACTGACTCTTCTTGCTGTGTATGTTTTGAACCAATCATGTGACGCTAGTTATGGATTCCGATGCTTCACTTCAGGTTTACTGTATTCCTTGGACATTCTTATTGACGATGAAACACAGTAAATGAATCGGAATTAAATAGAAAAGGCACAATGCCGACTTACGTACAAGAAGACTGACCCTTCCGTGTCTATGTTTAGAACCATTCCTGTGACACTTGGTATAGATTCCGATGCTTTACGTCAGGTTTATTGTATCCCTTGGACATTCTTATTGATGACGAAACACAGAAATTGCATCGGAATTAAATAGAAAAGGCACAATGCCGACTTAAGTACAAGGAGACTGACTCTTCCTACTGTCTATGATTTGAACCATTCCTGTGACACTAGTTATAGATTCCAATGCTTCACTTCAGGTTTACTGTAACCCTCTGACATTCTTATTGACGATGAAACACAGAAATTGCATCGGAATTAAATACAAACGGCACAGTGCCGACTTAAGTACAAGAAGGCTGACTCTTCTTACTGATTATGTTGTAAACATTTCCTGTGAGACCAGTTTTAGATTCCGATGCTTCACTATATGTTTACTGTATCCCTTGGACATTCTTATTGATGATGAAACACAGAAAGTGCATCGGAATTAAATACAAAAGGCACAATGCCGACTTAAGTATAAGAAGACTGACTCTTCTTACTGACTATGATTTGAACATTTCCTGTGAGACCAGTTTTAGATTCCGGTGTTTCACTATATTTTTACTGTATCCCTTGGACCTTCTTATTGACGAAGAAACACAGAAATTGCATCGGAATTAAATACAAAAGGCACAATGCCGACTTAAGTACAAGAAGACTGACTCTTGTTATTGTCTATGTTTTGAACCAATTCTGTGACACTAGTTATAGATTCCGATGCTTCCCTTCAGGTTTACTGTATCCCTTGGACCTTCTTATTGACGATGAAACACAGAAATTGCATCGGAATTAAATACAAAACTCACAATGCCGACTTAAGTACAAGACGACTGACTCTTCCTACTGTCTATGTTTTGAAATATTCCTGTGACACTAGTTATGGATTCCGATGCATCACTTCAGGTTTACTGTATCCCTTGGACATTCTTATTGACGATGAAACACAGAAATTGCATCGGATCTAAATACAAAAGGCACAATGCCGACTTAAGTACAACAAGACTGACTCTTCCTGCTGTGTATGTTTTGAACCCATCCTGTGACGCTAGTTATAGATTCCGATGCTTCACTTCAGGTTTACTGTATCCCTTGGACCTTCTTATTGACGATGAAACAGAGAAATTGCATCGGAATTAAATACAAAAGGCACAATGCCGACTTAAGTACAAGAAGACTGACTCTCCTTACTGTCTATGTTTTGAACCTTTTCTCTGATACTAGTTACAGATTCCGATGACTAACTTCAGGTTTCATGTATCCCTTGGACCTTCTTATTGACGACGAAACACAGAAATTGCATCGGAATTAAATAGAAAACTCACAATGCCGACTTAAGTACAAGAAGACTGACTCTTCCGTGTCTATGTATAGAACCATTCCTGTGACACTTGATATAGATTCCGATGCTTCACTTCAGGTTTACTGTATCCCTTAAACCTTCTCATAAACGACGAAACACAGAAATTGCATCGGGATTAAATACAAAAGGCACAATGCCGACTTAAGTACAAGAAGACTGACTCTTCCTTCTGTCTATGGTTTAACCATTCCTGTGACACTAGTTATAGATTCCGATGCTTCACTTCAGGTTTACTGTATCCCTCTGACCTTCTTATAGACGATGAAACACAGAAATTGCATCGGAATTAAATACCAAAGGCACAATGCTGACTCAAATACAAGATGACTGGCTCTTCTTACTCTCTATGCTTTGAACCTTTCCTGTGAGACCGGTTTCAGATTCAGATGCTTCACTTCAGGGTTACTGTATCCCTCTGACACTCTTATTGACGTTGAAGCACAGAAATTGCATCGGAATTAAATACATAAGGCACAATGCCGACTAAAGAACAAGAAGACCCACTCTTCTTACTGTCTATGTTTTAAAACATTCCTGTGACACTAGTTATAGATTCCGAAGCTTCACTTTAGGTTTACTGTATCCTTTGGACCTTCTTATTGACGATGAAACACAGAACTTGCATCGGAAATAAATACAAAAGGCACAATGCCGACTTAAGTACAAGAAGACTGACTTAACTTAGTGACTATGTTTTGAGCAATTCCTGTGACACTAGTTATAGATTCCGATGCTTCACTTCAGATTTACTGTATCCCTTGGACGTTTCTTATCGACGATGAAACACAGAAATAGCATCGTAATTAAATTTAAAAGGCACAAGGCCGTCTTAAGTACAAGAAGACTGACTCTTCTTACTGTCTATGTTTTGAACCGTTCCTGTGACACTAGTTATAGATTCCGATGCTTCACTTCAGGTTTACTGTATCCGTCTTACCTTCTTATAGACGATGAAACACAGAAATTGCATCGGAATTAAATACAAAAGGCACAATGCTGACTGAAATACAAGATGACTGGCTCTTCTTACTCTCTATGCTTTGAACCTTTCCTGTGAGACCGGTTTTAGATTCCGATGCTTCACTTCAGGGTTACTGTATCCCTTGGACCTTCTTATCGACGATGAAACACAGAAATTGCATCGGAATTAAATACACAAGGCACAATGCCGACTTAAGTACAAGAATACTGACAGTTCTTACTGTCTATGTTTTAAACCTTTTCTCTGACACTAGTTACAGATTCCGATGCTTCACTTCAGGTTTACTGTATCGCTTGGACCTTCTTATTGACGACGAAACACAGAAATTGCATCGGAATTAAATAGAAAAAGCACAATGCCGACTTAAGTACAAGAAGACTGACTCTTCCAACTGCCTATGATTTCAACCATTCCTGTGACACTAGTTAGAGATTCCGATGCTTCACTTCAGGTTTACTGTATCCCTCTGACACTCTTATTGACGTTGAAACACAGAAAATGCATCGGAATTAAATACATAAGGCCCAATGCCGACTTAAGTACAAGAAGACTCACTCTTCTTACTGGCTATGTTGTAAACCGTTCCTTTGACACTAGTTATAGATTCCGAAGCTTCACATCACGTTTACTGTATCCTTTGGACCTTCTTATTGACGATGAAACACAGAATTTGCATCGGAAATAAATACAAAAGGCACAATGCCGACATAAGTACAAGAAGACTGACTCTACTTACTGTCTATGTTTTGAGCAATTCCTGTGACACTAGTTATAGATTCCGATGCTTCACTTCAGATTTACTGAATCCCTTGGACCTTCTTATCGACGATGAAACACAGAAATAGCATCGGAATTAAATACAAAAGGCACAAGGCCGACTTAAGTACAAGAATACTGACTCTTCTTACTGTCTATGTTTTGAACCATTCAAGTGACACTAGTTATAGATTCCGATGCTTCACTTCAGGTTTACTGTATCCCTTGAACCTTCTTATTGACGACGAAACACAGAAATTGAATCGGGATTAAATACAAAAGGCACAATCCCGACTTAAGTACAAGAAGACTGACTCTTCCTATTGTCTATGTTTTAGCCATTCCTGTGACACCAGTTATAGATTCCGATGCTTCACTTCAGGTTTACTGTATCCCTCTGACCTTCTTATTGACGATGAAACACAGAAATTGCATCGGAATTAAATACAAAAGGCACAATGCCGACTCAAATACAAGATGACTGGCTCTTCTTACTCACTATGTTTTGAACCTTTCCTATGAGACCGGTTTTAGATTCCGATGCTTCACTTCAGGTTTACTGTATCCCTCTGACCTTCTTATTGACGATGAAACACAGAAATTGCATCGGAATTAAATACAAAATGCACAATGAGGACTCATGTACAAGAAGACTGAGTCTTCTTGCTGTGTATGCTTTGAACCATTCCTGTGACACTAGTTATAGATTCCGATGCTTCACTTCAGGTTTACTGTATCCCACTGACCTTCTTATTGACGATGAAGCCAGTAGTTGCATCGGAATTAGATACAAATGGCACAATGCCGACTCATGTCCAAGAAGACTGACTCTTCTTACTGTCTATGCTTTGAACCTTTCCTGTGACACTAGATATAGATTCCGATGCTTCACTTCAGGTTTTTCTGTATCCCTCTGACCTTCTTATTGACGACGATACAGAGAAATTGCAATAGAATTAAATAGAAAAGGCACAATGCCGACTTAAGTACAAGAAGACTGAATCTTCCTACTGTCTATGTTTTGAACCATTCCTGTGACACTAGTTATAGATTCCGATGCTTCACTTCAGGTTTACTGTATCCCTCTGACCTTCTTATTGTCGATGAAACACAGAAATTGCATCGGAATTAAATACAAACGGCACAATGCCGACTTAAGTACAAGAAGACTGACTCTTCCTACTGTCTATGTTTTAACCATTCCTGTGACACTAGTTATAGACTCCGATGCTTCACTTCAGGTTTACTGTATCCCTGTGACCTTCTTATTGACGATGAAACACAGAAATTGCATCGGTATTAAATACAAACGCACAATGCCGACTCAAATACAAGATGAATGGCTCTTCTTACTCTCTATGAATTGAGCCTTTCCTGTGAGACCGGTTTTAGATTCCGCTGCTTCACTTCAGGTTTACTGTATCCCATGGACCTTCTTATTGACGACGAAACACAGAAATTGCATCGGAATTAAATAGAAAAGTCACATTGCTGACTTAAGTGCAAGAAGACCGACCCTTCATACTGACTATGTTTTGAACATTCCCTGTGAGACCAGTTTTAGATTCCGATGCTTCACTATATGTTTACTGTTTCCCTTGGACTTTCTTAGTGACGATGAAACACAGATGTTGCATCGGAATTAAATAGAAAAGGCACAATGCCGACTTATGTACAAGTAGACTAAATCTTCTTATTGTCTATATTTTGAACCATTCCTGTGACACTAGTTATAGATTACGATGCTTCACTTCAGGTTCACTGTATCCCCTGGACCTTCTTATTGACGTCGAAACACAGAAATTGCATCGGAATTAAATAGAAAAGGCACAATGCCGACTTAAGTACGAGATGACTGACTCTTCTTTCTGACTATGTTTTGAACATTTCCTGTGAGACCCGTTTTAGGTTCAGATGCTTCACTATATGTTTACTGTATCCCTTGGACCTTCTTATTGACGACGAAACACAGAAATTGCATCGGAATTAAATAGAAGAGGCACAATGCCGACTTAAGTTCAAGAAGACTAACTCTTCCTACTCTCTATGTTTTGAAATATTCCTGTGACACTAGTTATAGATTACAATGCTTCACTTCAGGTTTACTGTATCCCTTGGTCCTTCTTATTGATGACGAAACACAGAAATTGCAACGGAATTAAATAGAAAAGGCACAATGCCAACTTAAGTACAAGAAGACTGACTCTCCTTACTGTTTATGTTTAGAACCTTTCCTGTGACACTAGTTATAGATTCCGATGCTTCAGTTCAGGTTTACTGTATCCCTCTGACCATCTTATTGACGATGAAGCACAGTAATTGCATCGGAATTAAATACAAATGGCACAATGCCGACTCATGTCCAAGGAGACTGACTCTTCTTACTGTCTATGTTTTGAACCTTTCCTGTGACACTAGATATAGATTCCGATGCTTCACTTCAGGTCTTGCTGTATCCCTCTGACCTTCTTATTGACGATGAAACACAGAAATTGCATGGGAATTAAATACAAAATGCACAATGCCGACTCATGTACAAGAAGACTGAGTCTTCTTGCTGTGTATGCTTTGAACCATTCCTGTGACACTAGTTATAGACTCCGATGCTTCACTTCAGGTTTACTGTATCCCACTGACCTTCTTATTGACGATGAAGCCAGTAGTTGCATCGGAATTAGATACAAATGGCACAATGCCGACTCATGTCCAAGAAGACTGAATCTTCTTACTGTCTATGCTTTGAACCTTTCCTGTGACACTAGATATAGATTCCGATGCTTCACTTCAGGTTTTTCTGTATCCCTCTGACCTTCTTATTGACGACGATACAGAGAAATTGCAATAGAATTAAATAGAAAAGGCACAATGCCGACTTAAGTACAAGAAGACTGAATCTTCCTACTGTCTATGTTTTGAACCATTCCTGTGACACTAGTTATAGATTCCGATGCTTCACTTCAGGTTTACTGTATCCCTCTGACCTTCTTATTGCCGATGAAACACAGAAATTGCATCGGATTTAAATACAAACGGCACAATGCCGACTTAAGTACAAGAAGACTGACTCTTCCTACTGTCTATGTTTTAACCATTCCTGTGACACTAGTTATAGACTCCGATGCTTCACTTCAGGTTTACTGTATCCCTGTGACCTTCTTATTGACGATGAAACACAGAAATTGCATCGGAATTAAATACAAACGCACAATGCCGACTCATATACAAGATGAATGGCTCTTCTTACTCTCTATGAATTGAGCCTTTCCTGTGAGACCGGTTTTAGATTCCGCTGCTTCACTTCAGGTTTACTGTATCCCATGGACCTTCTTATTGACGACGAAACACAGAAATTGCATCGGAATTAAATAGAAAAGTCACATTGCTGACTTAAGTGCAAGAAGACCGACTCTTCATACTGACTATGTTTTGAACATTCCCTGTGAGACCAGTTTTAGATTCCGATGCTTCACTATATGTTTACTGTTTCCCTTGGACTTTCTTAGTGACGATGAAACACAGATGTTGCATCGGAATTAAATAGAAAAGGCACAATGCCGACTTATGTACAAGTAGACTAAATCTTCTTATTGTCTATATTTTGAACCATTCCTGTGACACTAGTTATAGATTCCGATGCTTCACTTCAGGTTCACTGTATCCCCTGGACCTTCTTATTGACGTCGAAACATAGAAATTGCATCGGAATTAAATAGAAAAGGCACAATGCCGACTTAAGTACAAGAAGACTGACTCTTCTTTCTGACTATGTTTTGAACATTTCCTGTGAGACCCGTTTTAGGTTCAGATGCTTCACTATATGTTTACTGTATCCCTTGGACCTTCTTATTGACGACGAAACACAGAAATTGCATCGGAATTAAATAGAAGAGGCACAATGCCGACTTAAGTTCAAGAAGACTAACTCTTCCTACTCCCTATGTTTTGAAATATTCCTGTGACACTAGTTATAGATTACAATGCTTCACTTCAGGTTTACTGTATCCCTTGGTCCTTCTTATTGATGACGAAACACAGAAATTGCAACGGAATTAAATAGAAAAGGCACAATGCCAACTTAAGTACAAGAAGACTGACTCTCCTTACTGTTTATGTTTAGAACCTTTCCTGTGACACTAGTTATAGATTCCGATGCTTCAGTTCAGGTTTACTGTATCCCTCTGACCATCTTATTGACGATGAAGCACAGTAATTGCATCGGAATTAAATACAAATGGCACAATGCCGACTCATGTCCAAGGAGACTGACTCTTCTTACTGTCTATGTTTTGAACCTTTCCTGTGACACTAGATATAGATTCCGATGCTTCACTTCAGGTCTTGCTGTATCCCTCTGACCTTCTTATTGACGACGAAACACAGAAAATGCATTAGAAAAAAATAGAAAAGGCACAATGCCGACTTAAGTACAACAAGACTGAATCTTCCTACTGTCTATGTTTGAACCATTCCTGTGACACTAGTTATAGATTCCGATGATTCACTTAAGGTTTACTGTATCCCTCTGACATTCTTATCGACGATGAAACACAGAAATTGCATCGGAATTAAATACAAACGGCACAATGCCGACTTAAGTACAAGAAGACTGACTCTTCCTACTGTCTATGTTTTAACCATTCCTGTGACACTAGTTATGGACTCCGATGCTTCACTTCAGGTTTACTGTATCCCTGTGACCTTCTTATTGACGATGAAACACAGACATTGCATCGGAATTAAATACAAAAGGCACAATGCCGACTCAAATACAAGATGACTGGCTCTTCTTGCTCTCTATGATTTGAGCCTTACCTGTGAGATCGGTTTTAGATACCGTTGCTTCACTTCAGGTTTAGTGTATCCCATGGACCTTCTTATTGACGACGAAACACAGAAATTGCATCGGAATTAAATAGAAAAGGCACAATGCCGACTTAAGTACAAGAAGACTGACTCTTCTTACTCTGTATGTTTTGAACTTTTCCCTTTGACACTAGTTATAGATTCCGATGCTTCAATTCAGTTTTACTGCTTTTCTTGGACCTTCTTATTGACGACGAAACACAGAAATTGCATCGGAATTAAATACAAAAGGCACAATGCCGACTTAAGTAAAGAAGACTAACTCTTCCTACTGTATATGATTTGAAACATTCCTGAGACACTAGTTATAGATTCCGATGCTTCACATCAGGTTTACTGTATCCCTCTGACATTTTTATTGACGATGAAACACAGATATTGCATCGGAATTAAATAGAAAAGGCACAATGCCGACTTAAGTACAAGTTGACTAAATCTTCTTACTGTCTATATATTTGAACCATTCCTGTGACACTAGTTATAGATTCCGATGCTTCACTTCAGGTTCACTGTATCACCTGGACCATCCTATTGACGTCGAAACACAGAAATTGCATCGGAATTAAATAGAAAAGGCACAATGCCGACTTAAGTGCAAGAAGACTGTCTCTTCTTACTGACTATGTTTTGAACATTTCCTGTGAGACCCGTTTTAGGTTCTGATGCTTCGCTATATGTTTACTGTATCCCTTTGACCTTCATATTGACGAGGAAACACAGAAATTGCATCGGAATTAAATAGAAAAGGCACAATGCCGACTTAAGTTCAAGAAGACTAACTCTTCCTACTCTCTATGTTTTGAACCATTCCTGTGACACTAGTTATAGATTCAAATGCTTTACTTCAGGTTTACTGTATCCCTTGGTCCTTCTTATTGACGACGAAACACAGAAATTGCAGCGGAATTAAATAGAAAAGGCACAATGCCAATTTAAGTACAAGAAGACTGACTCTTCTCACTGACTATGTTTTGAACGTTTCCTGTGAGACCAGTTTTAGATTCCGATGCTTTTCTGTATGTTTACTGTATCCCTTGGACCTTCTTATTGACGACGAAACACAGAAATTGCATCGGAATTAAATAGAAAAGGCACAATTTCTACTTACGTACAAGTAGACTAAATCTTCTCAATGTCTATATTTAGAACCATTCCTGTGACACTAGTTATAGATTCCGATGCTTCACTTCAGGTTCACTGTATCCCGTGGACCTTCTTATTGACGTCGAAACACAGAAATTGCATCGGAATTACATTGAAAAGGCCCAATGCCGACTTAAGTACAAGAAGACATATTCTTCTTACTGACTATGCTTTTAACATTTCCTGTGAGACCCGTTGTAGGTTCCGATGCTTCACTATATGTTTAGTGTATCCCTTGGACCTTCTTATGGACGTCGAAACAAAGAAATTGCATCGGAATTAAATAGAAAATTCACAATGCCGACTTAAGTACAAGAAGACTGTCTCTTCTTACTGGCTATGTTTTGAACCATTCCTGTGACGCTAGTTATAGATTCCGGTGCTTCACTTCAGGTTTTCTGTATCCCTCTGACCTTCTTAATGCCGAAGAAAGACTGAAATTGCATCGGAATTAAATTGAAAAGGCAGAATGCCTACTCAACTACAAGTAGACTGTCTCTTCCTACTGTCTATGTTATAAAGCATTCCTGTGAGACCGGTTTTAGATTCCGATGCTTCACATTAGGTTTACTGTATCCCTTGGTCCTTCTTATTGACGACGAAACACAGAAATTGCATCGGAATTAAATAGAAAAGGCACAATGCCAACTTAAGTACACGAAGACTGACTCTTCTTACTGACTATGTTTAGAACCTTTCCTGTGAGACCAGCCTTAGATTACGGTGCATCACTTCAGGTTTACTGTATCCTATGGACCTTCTTATTGACGTCGAAACAAAGAAATTGAATCGGAATTGAATAGAAAATTCACAATGCCGACTTAAGTACAACAAGACTGACTCTTCTTACTGACCATCTTTTGAACACTTCCTGTGAGACCAGTTATAGATTCCGATGCTTCACTATATCTTTACTGCATACCTTATAGCTTCTTATAGACGATGAAACACAGAAATTGCATCGTAATTAAATACAAAAGGCACAATGCCGACTTAAGTACACGAAGACTGATTCCTCCTACTGACTATGATTTCAACATTTCCTGTGAGACCAGTTTTACATTCCGATGCTTCACTATATGTTTACTGTATCCCTTGGACGTTCTTATCGACGATGAAACACAGAAAGTGCATCGGAATTAAATAGAAAAGTCACAATGCCGACTTAAGTACAAGAAAACTGACTCTTCTTACTGTCTATGCTTTGAACCATTCCTGAGATACTAGTTACACATTCCGATGCTTCACTTCAGGTTTACTGTATCCCTCTGACCTTCTTATTGACGATGAAACACAGAAATTGCATCTGAATTAAATACAAAGGGCAAAATACCGACTTAAGTACAAGAAAACTGACTCTTCTCACTGTCTTTGTTTTGAACCATTCCTGTGACACTACTTATGGATTTCGATGCTTCACTTAAGGATTACTGTATGCCTCTGACCATCTTATTGACGATGAAACACAGAAATTGCATCAAAATTAAATACAAAAGACACAATGCCGAATTAAGTACAAGAAGACTGACCCTTCTTACTGTCTATGCTTTGAACCATTCCTGTGACACTAATTATAGATTCCGATGCTTTACTTCAGGTTTACTGTATCGCTCTGACCTTCTTATTGACGATAAAACACAGAAATTGCTTCGGAATTAGATACAAAAGGCACAATGCCGTATTAAGAACAAGAAAACTGACTCTTCTTACTGTCTATGTTTTGAACCATTCCTGTGACACTAATTATAGATTCCGATGCTTCACTTCAGGTTTACTGTATACCTCTGACCTTCTCATTGACGACGAAACACAGAAATTGCATCGGAATTAAATAGAAAAGGCAAAATGCCGACTTAAGTACAAGAAGACAGACTCTTCCGTGTCTATGTTTTAAACCATTCCTGTGACACAAGATACAGATTCCGATGCTTCACTTCAAGTTTACAGTATCCCTCTGACCTTCTCATTGACGACGAAACACAGAAATTGCATTTGAATTAAATAGAAAAGGCACAATGCCGACTTAAGTACATGAAGACTGAATCTTCCTACTGTCTATGATTTGAACCATTCCTGTGACACTAGTTATAGATTCCGATGCTTCGCTTCAGGTTTACTGTATCCCTCTGACCTTCTTATTGACGATGAAACACAGAAATTGCATCGGAATTATACAAACGGCACAATGCCGACTTAAGTACATGAAGACTGACTCTTCTTACTGACTATGTTGTGAACGTTTCCTGTGAGACCAGTTTTAGATTCCGATGCTTCACTATATGTTTACTGTATCCCTTGGACCTTCTTATTGACGATGAAACACAGAAATTGCATCGGAATTAAATAAAAAAGGCACAATGCCGACTTAAGTACAAGAAGACTGACTCTTCCTACTGTCTATGTTTTGAACCATTCCTGTGACTCTAGTTATAGATTCCGATGCTTCACTTCAGGTTTACTGTATCCCTTGGGCCTTCTTATTGACGATGAAACACTGAAATTGCATCGGAATTACATACAAAAGGAACAACGCCGACTTAAGTTCAATGAGACTGACTCTTCTTACTGTCTATGTTTTGAACCTTTTCTGTGACACTTCTTATAGATTCCGATGCTTCACTTCAGGTTTAATGTATCCCTTGGACCTTCTTATTGACGACGAAACACAGAAATAGCATCGGAATTAAATAGTAATGGCAAAATGCCGACTTAAGTACAAGAAGACTGATTCCTCCTACTGACTATGATTTATACCATTCCTGTGACACTAGATATAGATTCCGATGCTTCACTTCAGGTCTTGCTGTATCCCTCTGACCTTCTTATTGACGACGAAACACAGAAAATGCATTAGAAAAAAATAGAAAAGGCACAATGCCGACTTAAGTACAACAAGACTGAATCTTCCTACTGTCTATGTTTGAACCATTCCTGTGACACTAGTTATAGATTCCGATGATTCACTTAAGGTTTACTGTATCCCTCTGACATTCTTATCGACGATGAAACACAGAAATTGCATCGGAATTAAATACAAACGGCACAATGCCGACTTAAGTACAAGAAGACTGACTCTTCCTACTGTCTATGTTTTAACCATTCCTGTGACACTAGTTATGGACTCCGATGCTTCACTTCAGGTTTACTGTATCCCTGTGACCTTGTTATTGACGATGAAACACAGACATTGCATCGGAATTAAATACAAAAGGCACAATGCCGACTCAAATACAAGATGACTGGCTCTTCTTGCTCTCTATGATTTGAGCCTTACCTGTGAGATCGGTTTTAGATACCGTTGCTTCACTTCAGGTTTAGTGTATCCCATGGACCTTCTTATTGACGACGAAACACAGAAATTGCATCGGAATTAAATAGAAAAGGCACAATTTCTACTTACGTACAAGTAGACTAAATCTTCTCAATGTCTATATTTAGAACCATTCCTGTGACACTAGTTATAGATTCCGATGCTTCACTTCAGGTTCACTGTATCCCGTGGACCTTCTTATTGACGTCGAAACACAGAAATTGCATCGGAATTACATTGAAAAGGCCCAATGCCGACTTAAGTACAAGAAGACATATTCTTCTTACTGACTATGCTTTTAACATTTCCTGTGAGACCCGTTGTAGGTTCCGATGCTTCACTATATGTTTAGTGTATCCCTTGGACCTTCTTATGGACGTCGAAACAAAGAAATTGCATCGGAATTAAATAGAAAATTCACAATGCCGACTTAAGTACAAGAAGACTGACTCTTCTTACTGGCTATGTTTTGAACCATTCCTGTGACGCTAGTTATAGATTCCGGTGCTTCACTTCAGGTTTTCTGTATCCCTCTGACCTTCTTAATGCCGAAGAAAGACTGAAATTGCATCGGAATTAAATTGAAAAGGCAGAATGCCTACTCAACTACAAGTAGACTGTCTCTTCCTACTGTCTATGTTATAAAGCATTCCTGTGAGACCGGTTTTAGATTCCGATGCTTCACATTAGGTTTACTGTATCCCTTGGTCCTTCTTATTGACGACGAAACACAGAAATTGCATCGGAATTAAATAGAAAAGGCACAATGCCAACTTAAGTACACGAAGACTGACTCTTCTTACTGACTATGTTTTGAACCTTTCCTGTGAGACCAGCCTTAGATTACGGTGCATCACTTCAGGTTTACTGTATCCTATGGACCTTCTTATTGACGTCGAAACAAAGAAATTGAATCGGAATTGAATAGAAAATTCACAATGCCGACTTAAGTACAACAAGACTGACTCTTCTTACTGACCATCTTTTGAACACTTCCTGTGAGACCAGTTATAGATTCCGATGCTTCACTATATCTTTACTGCATACCTTATGGCTTCTTATAGACGATGAAACACAGAAATTGCATCGTAATTAAATACAAAAGGCACAATGCCGACTTAAGTACACGAAGACTGATTCCTCCTACTGACTATGATTTCAACATTTCCTGTGAGACCAGTTTTACATTCCGATGCTTCACTATATGTTTACTGTATCCCTTGGACGTTCTTATCGACGATGAAACACAGAAAGTGCATCGGAATTAAATAGAAAAGTCACAATGCCGACTTAAGTACAAGAAAACTGACTCTTCTTACTGTCTATGCTTTGAACCATTCCTGAGATACTAGTTACACATTCCGATGCTTCACTTCAGGTTTACTGTATCCCTCTGACCTTCTTATTGACGATGAAACACAGAAATTGCATCTGAATTAAATACAAAGGGCAAAATACCGACTTAAGTACAAGAAAACTGACTCTTCTCACTGTCTTTGTTTTGAACCATTCCTGTGACACTACTTATGGATTTCGATGCTTCACTTAAGGATTACTGTATGCCTCTGACCATCTTATTGACGATGAAACACAGAAATTGCATCAAAATTAAATACAAAAGACACAATGCCGAATTAAGTACAAGAAGACTGACCCTTCTTACTGTCTATGCTTTGAACCATTCCTGTGACACTAATTATAGATTCCGATGCTTTACTTCAGGTTTACTGTATCGCTCTGACCTTCTTATTGACGATAAAACACAGAAATTGCTTCGGAATTAGATACAAAAGGCACAATGCCGTATTAAGAACAAGAAAACTGACTCTTCTTACTGCCTATGTTTTGAACCATTCCTGTGACACTAATTATAGATTCCGATGCTTCACTTCAGGTTTACTGTATACCTCTGACCTTCTCATTGACGACGAAACACAGAAATTGCATCGGAATTAAATAGAAAAGGCAAAATGCCGACTTAAGTACAAGAAGACAGACTCTTCCGTGTCTATGTTTTAAACCATTCCTGTGACACAAGGTACAGATTCCGATGCTTCACTTCAAGTTTACAGTATCCCTCTGACCTTCTCATTGACGACGAAACACAGAAATTGCATTTGAATTAAATAGAAAAGGCACAATGCCGACTTAAGTACATGAAGACTGAATCTTCCTACTGTCTATGATTTGAACCATTCCTGTGACACTAGTTATAGATTCCGATGCTTCGCTTCAGGTTTACTGTATCCCTCTGACCTTCGTATTGACGATGAAACACAGAAATTGCATCGGAATTATACAAACGGCACAATGCCGACTTAAGTACATGAAGACTGACTCTTCTTACTGACTATGTTGTGAACGTTTATTGTGAGACCAGTTTTAGATTCCGATGCTTCACTATATGTTTACTGTATCCCTTGGACCTTCTTATTGACGATGAAACACAGAAATTGCATCGGAATTAAATAAAAAAGGCACAATGCCGACTTAAGTACAAGAAGACTGACTGTTCCTACTGTCTATGTTTTGAACCATTCCTGTGACTCTAGTTATAGATTCCGATGCTTCACTTCAGGTTTACTGTATCCCTTGGGCCTTCTTATTGACGATGAAACACAGAAATTGCATCGGAATTACATACAAAAGGAACAACGCCGACTTAAGTTCAATGAGACTGACTCTTCTTACTGTCTATGTTTTGAACCTTTTCTGTGACACTTCTTATAGATTCCGATGCTTCACTTCAGGTTTAATGTATCCCTTGGACCTTCTTATTGACGACGAAACACAGAAATAGCATCGGAATTAAATAGTAATGGCAAAATGCCGACTTAAGTACAAGAAGACTGATTCCTCCTACTGACTATGATTTCAACATTTCCTGTGAGACCAGTTTTACATTCCGATGCTTCACTATATGTTTACTGTATCCCTTGGACGTTCTTATCGACGATGAAACACAGAAATTGCATGGGAATTAAATAGAAAAGGCACAATGCCGACTTAAGTACAAGAAAACTGACTCTTCTTACTGTCTATGTTTTGAACCATTTCTGAGATACTAGTTACACATTCCGATGTTTCACTTCAGGTTTACTATATCCCTCTGACCTTCTTATTGACGATGAAACACAGAAATTGCATCGGAATTAAATACAAAAGCAAAATGCCGACTTAAGTACAAGAAAACTGACTCTTCTCACTGTCTTTGTTTTGAACCATTCCTGTGACACTACTTATGGATTTCGATGCTTCACTTAAGGTTTACTGTATGCCTCTGACCATCTTATTGACGATGAAACACAGAAAATGCATCAAAATTAAATACAAAAGACACAATGCCGAATTAAGTACAAGAAGACTGACTCTTCTTACTGTCTATGTTATGAACCATTCCTGTGACACTAATTATAGATTCCGATGCTTTACTTCAGGTTTACTGTATCGCTCTGACCTTCTTATTGACGATAAAACACAGAAATTGCATCGGAATTAAATACAAAAGGGACAATGCCGACTTAAGTACAAGAAATCGAACTCTTCTTACAGTCTGTGTTTTGAACCATTCCTGTGACATTAGTTATCGATTCCGATGCTTCACTACAGGATTACTGTATCGCTCTGAATTTCTTATTGACGATGAAAAACAGAAATTGCATCAGAATTAAATACAAAAGGCACAATGCCGAATTAAGCACAAGAAAACTGACTCTTCTTACTGTCTATGTTTTGAACCGTTCCTCTGACACTAGTTATAGATTCCGATGCTTCACTTCAGGTTTACTGTATCTCTCTGACCATCGTATTGACGATGAAACACAGAAATTGCTTCGGAATTAAATACAAAAGGCACAATGCCGAATTAAGTACAAGAAAACTGACTCTTCTTACTGTCTATGTTATGAACCATTCCTGTGACACTAATTATAGATTCCGATGCTTTACTTCAGGTTTACTGTATCCCTCTGACCTTATTGACGACGAAACACAGAAATTGCATCGAAATTAAATAGGAAAGGCACAATGCCGACTTAAGTACAAGAAGACAGACTCCTCCGTGTCTATGTTTTAAACCATTCCTGTGACACTAGATACAGATTCCGTTGCTTCACTTCAGGTTTACTGTATCTCTCTGACTTTCTTATTGACGATGAAGCACAGTAATTGCATCGGAATTAAATAGAAATGGCACAGTGCCGACTCATGTCCAAGAAGACTGACTCTTCTTACTGTCTATGTTTTGAACCATTCCTGTGACACTAATTACAGATTCCGATGCTTTACTTCAGGTTTGCTGTATCCCTCTGACCTTCTTATTGACGACGAAACACAGAAATTGCATCGGAATTAAATAGAAAAGGCACAATGCCGACTTAAGTACAAGAAGACTGACTCTTCCTACTGTCTATGTTTTGAACCATTCCTGTGACTCTAGTTATAGATTCCGATGCTTCACTTCAGGTTTACTGTATCCCTTGGACCTTCTTATTGACGTTGAAACACAGAAATTGGATCGGAATTAAATACAAAAGGCACAATGCCGACTTAAGTACAATACGACTGACTCTTCTTACTGTCTGTGTTTTGAACCTTTTCTGAGACACTAGTTATAGATTCCGATGCTTCACGTCAGGTTTACTGTATCCCTTGGTCCTTCTCATTGACGACGAAACACAGAAATTGCATCGGAATTAAATAGAAAAGGCAAAATGCCGACTTAAGTACAAGAAGACAGACTCCTCCGTGTCTATGTTTTAAACCATTCCTGTGACACTAGATACAGATTCCGTTGCTTCACTTCAGGTTTTCTGTATCTCTCTGACTTTCTTATTGACGATGAAGCACAGTAATTGCATCGGAATTAGATAGAAATGGCACAATGCCGACTCATGTCCAAGAAGACTGACTCTTCTTACTGTCTATGTTTTGAACCATTCCTGTGACACTAGTTATAGATTCCGATGCATCGCTTCAGGTTTACTGTATCCCTCTGACCTTCTTATTAACGATGAAACACAGAAATTGCATCGGAATTACATACAAAAGGAACAACGCCGACTTAAGTACAATAAGACTGACTCTTCTTACTGTCTATGTTTTGAACCTTTTCTGTGACACTAGTTATAGATTCCGATGCTTCACTTCAGGTTTACTGTATCCCTTGGACCTTCTTATTGACGATGAAAAACAGAAATTGCATCGGAATTAAATACAAAAGGCACAATCCTGACTCAAATACAAGATGACTGACTCTTCTTACTCTCTATGTTTTGCACCTTTCCTGTGAGTCCGGTTTTAGATTCCGATGCTTCACTTCAGGTTTACTCTATCCCTTGGACCTTCTTATTGACGACGAAACACAGAAATTGCATCGGAAATTAATAGAAAAGGCACAATGCCGACTTAAGTACAATTCGACAGACTCTTCTTACTGTCTATGTTTTGAACCTTTTATGAGACACTAGTTATAGATTCCGATGCTTCACTTCAGGTTTACTGTATCCCTTGGACCTTCTCATTGACGACGAAACACAGAAATTGCATCGGAATCACATAGAAAAGGCCCAATGCCGACTTAAGTACAAGAAGACAGACTCTTCTTACTGACTATGTTTTGAACATGTCCTGTGAGACCCGTTGTTGGTTCCGATGCTTCAATTTATGTTTACTGTATGACTTGGACCTTCTTATTGACGACGAAACACAGAAATTGCATAGGAATTAAATAGAAAAGGCACAATGCCGACTTAAGTTCAAGAAGACTAACTATTCCTACTCTCTATGTTTTGAACCATTCCTGTGACACTAGTTATAGATTCCGATGCTTCACTTCAGGTTTACTGTATCACTTGGTCCTTCTTATTGACGACGAAACACAGAAATTGCATCGGAATTAAATACAAAAGGCACAATCCTGACTCAAATACAAGATGACTGACTCTTCTTACTCTCTATGTTTTGCACCTTTCCTGTGAGTCCGGTTTTAGATTCCGATGCTTCACTTCAGGTTTACTCTATCCCTTGGACCATCTTATTGACGACGAAACTTAGAAATTGCATCGGAAATTAATAGAAAAGGCACAATGCCGACTTAAGTACAATTCGACTGACTCTTCTTACTGTCTATGTTTTGAACCTTTTATGAGACACTAGTTATAGATTCCGATGCTTCACTTCAGGTTTACTGTATCCCTTGGACCTTCTCATTGACTACGAAACACAGAAATTGCATCGGAATGACATAGAAAAGGCCCAATGCCGACTTCAGTACGAGAAGACAGACTCTTCTTACTGACTATGTTTTGAAAATGTCCTGTGAGACCCGTTGTTGGTTCCGATGCTTCACTATATGTTTACTGTGTCCCTTGGACCTTCTTGTTGACGACGAAACACAGAAATTGCATCGGAATTAAATAGAAAAGGCACAATGCCGACTTAAGTTCAAGAAGACTAACTATTCCTACTCTCTATGTTTTGAACCACTCCTGTGACACTAGTTATAGATTCCGATGCTTTACTTCAGGTTTACTGTATCCCTTGGTCCTTCTTATTGACGACGAAACACAGAAATTGCATCGGAATTAAATAGAAAATGCACAATGCCAACTTAAGTACAAGAAGACTGACTCTTCTTACTGACTATGTTTTGAACCTTTCCTGTGAGACCGGCTTTAGATTCCGATGCTTCACTTCTGGTTTACTGTATCCCATGGACATTCTTATTGACGTCGAAACAAAGAAATTGCATCGGAATTAAATAGAAAATTCACAATGCCGACTTAAGTACAAGAAGACTGACTCTTCTTACTGTCTATGATTTGAACCATTCCTGTGACACTAGTTATAGATTCCGGTGCTTCACTTCAGGTGTACTGTATCCCTTGGACCGTCTTATTGACGATGAAACACAGAAATTGGATCGGAATTAAATACAAAAGGCACAATGCCGACTTAAGTAAAATACGACTGACTCTTCTTACTGTCTATGTTTTGATCCTTTTCTGAGACACTAGTTATAGATTCCGATGCTTCACGTCCGGTTTACTGTATCCCTTGGACCTTCTCATTGACGATGAAACACAGAAATTGCATCGGAATTAAATAGAAAAGGCAAAATGCCGACTTAAGTACAAGAAGACAGACTCTTCCGTGTCTATGTTTAAACCATTCCTGTGGCACTAGATACAGATTCCGTTGCTTCACTTCAGGTTTACTGTATACCTCTGACTTTCTTATTGACGATGAAGCACAGTAATTGCACCGGAATCAAATAGAAATGGCACAATGCTGACTCATGTCCAAGAAGACTGACTCTTCTTACTGTCTATGTTTTGAATCTTTCCTGTGACACTAGATATAGATTCCAATGCTTCACTTCAGGTTTACCGTATCCCACAGACCTTCGTATTGACGACGAAACACAGAAATTGCATTTGAATTAAATAGAAAAGGCACAATGCCGACTTAAGTGCAAGAAGACTGAATCTTCCTACTGTCTATGATTTGAACCATTCCTGCGACACTAGTTACAGATTCCGATGCTTTGCTTCAGGTTTACTGTATCCCTCTGACATTTTTATTGACGATGCAACACAGAAATTGCATCGGAATTAAATACAAACGGCACATTGCCGACTTAAGTACATGAAGACTGACTCTTCCTACTGACTATGTTGTAAACGTTTCCTGTGACCCCAGTTTTAGATTCCGATGCTTCACTATATGTTTACTGTATCCCTTGGACCTTCTTATTGACGATGAAACACAGAAATTGCATCGGAATTAAATAAAAAAGGCACAATGCCGACTTAAGTACAAGAAGACTGACTCTTCCTACTGTCTATGTTTTGAATCATTCCTGTGACTCTAGTTATAGATTCCGATGCTTCATTTCAGGTTTACTGTATCCCTTGGACCTTCTTATTGACGATGAAACACAGATATTGCATCGGAATTAAATACAAAAGGCACAATGCCGAATTAAGCACAAGAAAACTGACTCTTCTTACTGTCTATGTTTTGAACCGTTCCTCTGACACTAGTTATAGATTACAATGCTTCACTTCAGGTTTACTGTATCTCTCTGACCATCGTATTGACGATGAAACACAGAAATTGCTTCGGAATTAAATACAAAAGGCACAATGCCGAATTAAGTGCAAGAAAACTGACTCTTCTTACCGTCTATGTTTTGAACCATTCCTGTGACACTAATTACAGATTCCGATGCTTTACTTCAGGTTTGCTGTATCCCTCTGACCTTCTTATTGACGACGAAACACAGAATTTGCATCGGAATTAAATAGAAAAGGCACAATGCCGACTTAAGTACAAGAAGACTGACTCCTCCTACTGTCTATGTTTTGAACCATTCCTGTGACTCTAGTTATAGATTCCGATGCTTCACTTCAGGTTTACTGTATCCCTTGGACCTTCTTATTGACGTTGAAACACAGAAATTGGATCGGAATTAAATACAAAAGGCACAATGCCGACTTAAGTACAATACGACTGACTCTTCTTACTGTCTGTGTTTTGAACCTTTTCTGAGACACTAGTTATAGATTCCGATGCTTCACGTCAGGTTTACTGTATCCCTTGGACCTTCTCATTGACGACGAAACACAGAAATTGCATCGGAATTAAATAGAAAAGGCAAAATGCCGACTTAACTACAAGAAGACAGACTCCTCCGTGTCTATGTTTTAAACCATTCCTGTGACACTAGATACAGATTCCGTTGCTTCACTTCAGGTTTTCTGTATCTCTCTGACTTTCTTATTGACGATGAAGCACAGTAATTGCATCGGAATTAGATAGAAATGGCACAATGCCGACTCATGTCCAAGAAGACTGACTCTTCTTACTGTCTATGTTTTGAACCATTCCTGTGACACTAGTTATAGATTCCGATGCATCGCTTCAGGTTTACTGTATCCCTCTGACCTTCTTATTAACGATGAAACACAGAAATTACATCGGAATTACATACAAAAGGAACAACGCCGACTTAAGTACAATAAGACTGACTCTTCTTACTGTCTATGTTTTGAACCTTTTCTGTGACACTAGTTATAGATTCCGATGCTTCACTTCAGGTTTACTGTATCCCTTGGACCTTCTCATTGACGACGAAACACAGAAATTGCATCGGAATTAAATACAAAAGGCAAAATGCCGACTGAAGTACAAGAAGACTGACTCTTCCGTGTCCATGTTTTATACCATTTCTGTGACACTAGATATAGATTTCGATGCTCCACTTCAGGTTTACTGTATCCCTTGGACCTTCTTATTGACGATGAAAAACAGAAATTGCATCGGAATTGAATACAAAAGGCACAATCCTGACTCAAATACAAGATGACTGACTCTTCTTACTCTCTATGTTTTGCACCTTTCCTGTGAGTCCGGTTTTAGATTCCGATGCTTCACTTCAGGTTTACTCTATCCCTTGGAACTTCTTATTGACGACGAAACACAGAAATTGCATCGGAAATTAATAGAAAAGGCACAATGCCGACTTAAGTACAATTCGACAGACTCTTCTTACTGTCTATGTTTTGAACCTTTTATGAGACACTAGTTATAGATTCCGATGCTTCACTTCAGGTTTACTGTATCCCTTGGACCTTCTCATTGACGACGAAACACAGAAATTGCATCGGAATCACATAGAAAAGGCCCAATGCCGACTTAAGTACAAGAAGACAGACTCTTCTTACTGACTATGTTTTGAACATGTCCTGTGAGACCCGTTGTTGGTTCCGATGCTTCAATTTATGTTTACTGTATGACTTGGACCTTCTTATTGACGACGAAACACAGAAATTGCATAGGAATTAAATAGAAAATGCACAATGCCGACTTAAGTTCAAGAAGACTAACTATTCCTACTCTCTATGTTTTGAACCATTCCTGTGACACTAGTTATAGATTCCGATGCTTCACTTCAGGTTTACTGTATCCCTTGGACCTTCCTATTGACGACGAAACACAGAAATAGCATCGGAACTAAATAGAAAAGACAAAATGCCGACTTCAGTACAAGAAGACTGACTCTTCCGTGTCTATGTTTTATACCATTCCTGTGACACTAGATATAGATTCCGATGCTTCACTTCAGGTTTACTGTGTCCCTTGGACCTTCTTATTGACGACGAAACATAGAAATTGCATCGGGATTAAATACAAAGGACACAATGCCGACTTAAGTACAAGACGACTGACTCTTCCTACTGTCTATGTTTTAACCATTCCTGTGACACTAGTTGTAGAATCTGATGCTTCACTTCAGGTTTACTGTATCACTCTGACCTTCTTATTGACGATGAAACGCAGAAATTGCACAGGAATTAAATACAAAAAGCACAATGCCGACTTAAGTGCAAGAAATCGAACTCTTCTTACAGTCTGTGTTTTGAACCATTCCTGTGACATTAGTTATCGATTCCGATGCTTCACTTCAGGTTTACTGTATCGCTCTGACCTTCTTATTGACGATGAAACACAGAAATTGCATCATAAGTAAATACAAAAGGCACAATGCCGAATTAAGTACAAGAAAACTGACTCTTCTTACTGTCCATGTTTTGAAACATTCCTGTGACACTAGTTATAGCTTCCGATGCTTCACTTCAGGTTTACTGTATCTCTCTGACCATCGTATTGACGATGAAACACAGAAATTGCTTCGGAATTAAATACAAAAGGCACAATGCCGAATTAAGTACAAGAAGACTGACTCTTCTTACTGTCTATGTTTTGAACCATTCCTGTCACCCTAATTATAGATTCCGATGCTTTACTTCAGGTTTACTGTATCACTCTGACCTTCTTATTGACGACGAAACACAGATATTGCATCGGAATTAAATAGAAAAGGCACACTGCCGACTTAAGTACTAGAAGACTGACTCTTCCTACTGTCTATGTTTTGAACCATTCCTGTGACTCTAGTTATAGATTCCGATGCTTCACTTCAGGTTTACTGTATCCCTTTTACATTCTTATTGACGATGAAACACAGAAATTGGATCGGAATTAAATAGAAAATTCACAATGCCGACTTAAGTACAAGAAGACTGACTCTTCTTACTGTCAATGATTTGAACCATTCCTGTGACACTAGTTATAGATTCCGGTGCTTCACTTCAGGTGTACTGTATCCCTTGGACCGTCTTATTGACGATGAAACACAGAAATTGGATCGGAATTAAATACAAAAGGCACAATGCCGACTTAAGTACAATACGACCGACTCTTCTTACTGTCTATGTTTTGAGCCTTTTCTGAGACACTAGTTATAGATTCCGATGCTTCACGTCAGGTTTACTGTATCCCTTGGACCTTCTCATTGACGATGAAACACAGAAATTGCATCGGAATTAAATAGAAAAGGCAAAATGCCGACTTAACTACAAGAAGACAGACTCTTCCGTGTCTATGTTTTAAACCATTCCTGTGACACTAGATACAGATTCCGTTGCTTCACTTCAGGTTTACTGTATACCTCTGACTTTCTTATTGACGATGAAGCACAGTAATTGCATCGGAATTAAATAGAAATAGCACAATGCCGACTCATGTCCTAGAAGACTGACTCTTCTTACTGTCTATGTTTTGAACCTTTCCTGTGACACTAGATATAGATTCCAATGCTTCACTTCAGGTTTACCGTATCCCTCAGACCTTCGTATTGACGACGAAACACAGAAATTGCATTTGAATTCAATAGAAAAGGCACAATGCCGACTTAAGTACAAGAAGACTGAATCTTCCTACTGTCTATGATTTGAACCATTCCTGCGACACTAGTTACAGATTCCGATGCTTCGCTTCAGGTTTACTGTATCCCTCTGACATTTTTATTGACGATGAAACACAGAAATTGCATCGGAATTAAATACAAACGGCACAATGCCGACTTAAGTACATGAAGACTGACTCTTCTTACTGACTATGTTGTAAACGTTTCCTGTGAGACCAGTTTTAGATTCCGATGCTTCACTAAATGTTTACTGTACCCCTTGGACCTACTTATTGACGATGAAACACAGAAATTGCATCGGAATTACATACAAAACGAACAACGCCGACTTAAGTACAATAAGTCTGACTCTTCTTACTGTCTATGTTTTGAACCTTTTCTGTGACACTTCTTATAGATTCCGATGCTTCACTTCAGTTTTAGTGTATCCCCTGGACCTTCTTATTGACGACGAAACAGAGAAATAGCATCGGAATTAAATAGAAAAGGCAAAATGCCGACTTAAGTACAAGAAGACTGACTCTTCCGTGTCTATGTTTTATACCGTTCCTGTGACACTAGTTATAGATTCCGATGCATCACTTCAGGTTTACTGTATCCCTTGGACCTTCTTATTGACGATGAAACACAGAAATTGCATCGGAATTAAATACAAAAGGCACAATGCCGACTTAAGTACGACAAGACTGACTCACCTTACTGACCATCTTTTGAACACTTCCTGTGAGACCAATTTTAGATTCCGATGCTTCCTATATGTTTATTGTATACCTTGGAGCTTCGTATTGACGATGAAACACAGAAATTGCATCGGAATTAAATACAAAACGCACAATGCCGAATTAAGTACAAGGAGACTGAGTCTTCTTACTGCCTATGTTTTGAATATTTTCTGTGAGACCAGTTTTAGATTCCGAAGCTTCACTATATGTATACTGTATCCCTTGGACCTTCTTATTGACCATGAAACACAGAAATTGCATCAGAATTAAGTACAAACGGCACAATGCCGACTTAAGTACATGAAGACTGACTCCTCCTACTGACTATGATTTCAACATTTCCTGTGAGACCACTTTTACATTCCGATGCTTCACTATATGTTTGCTGTATCCCTTGGACCTTCTTATTGACGATGAAACACAGAAATTGCATCGGAATTAAATAGAAAAGGCACAATGCCGACTTAAGTACAAGAAAACTGACTCTTCTTACTGTCTATGTTTTGATCCATTCCTGAGATACTAGTTACGCATTCCGATGCTTCACTTCAGGTTTACTGTATCCCTCTGACCTTCTTATTGACGATGAAACACAGAAATTGCATCGGAATTAAATACAAAAGGCACAATGCCGAATTAAGTACAAGAAGACTGACTCTTCTTACTGTCTATGTTTTGAACCATTCCTGTGACACTAATTATAGATTCCGATGCTTTACTTCAGGTTTACTGTATCACTCTGACCTTCTTATTGACGACGAAACACAGAAATTGCATCGGAATTAAATAGAAAAGGCACAATGCCGACTTAAGTACTAGAAGACTGACTCTTCCTACTGTCTATGTTTTGAACCATTCCTGTGACTCTAGTTATAGATTCCGATGCTTCACTTCAGGTTTACTGTATCCCTTGGGCGTTCTTATTGACGATGAAACACAGAAATTGGATCGGAATTAAATACAAAAGGCACAATGCCGACTTAAGTGCAATACGACTAACTCTTCTTACTGTCTATGCTTTGAACCTTTCCTGAGACACTAGTTATAGATTCCGATGCTTCACTTCAGGTTTACTGTATCCCTTGGACAATCTCATTGACGACGAAACACAGAAATTTCATCGGAATTAAATAGAAAAGGCAAAATGCCGACTTAATTACAAGAAGACTGAATCTTCCTACTGTCTATGTTTTGAACCATTCCTGTGACACTAGTTATAGATTCCGATGCTTCGCTTCAGGTTTACTGTATCCCTCTGACATTCTTATTCACGATGAAAAACAGAAATTGCATCGGAATTAAATACAAACTTCACAGTGCCGACTTAAGTACATGAAGACTGACTCTTCTTACTGACTATGTTGTGAACATTTCCTGTGAGACCAGTTTTAGATTCCGATGCTTCACTATATGTTTACTGTATCGCTTGGACCCTCTTATTGACGATGAAACACAGAAATTGCATCGAAATTAAATACAAAAGGCACAATGCCGACTTAAGTACAAGAAGACTGACTCTTCCAACTGTCTATGTTTTGACCGTTCCTGTGACTCTAGTTATATATTCCGATGCTTCACTTCAGGTTTACTGTATCCCTTGGACCTTCTTATTGACGATGAAACACAGAAATTGCATCGAAATTAAATACAAAAGGCACAATGCCGACTTAAGTACAATAAGACTGACTCTTCTTACTGTCTATGTATTGAACCTTTTCTGTGATGCTTCTTATAGATTCCGATGCTTCACTTCAGGTTTAATGTATCCCTTGGACCTTCCTATTGACGACGAAACACAGAAATAGCATCGGAATTAAATAGAAAAGACAAAATGCCGACTTCAGTACAAGAAGACTGACTCTTCCGTGTCTATGTTTTATACCATTCCTGTGACACTAGATATAGATTCCGATGCTTCACTTCAGGTTTACTGTGTCCCTTGGACCTTCTTATTGACGACGAAACATAGAAATTGCATCGGGATTAAATACAAAGGACACAATGCCGACTTAAGTACAAGACGACTGACTCTTCCTACTGTCTATGTTTTAACCATTCCTGTGACACTAGTTGTAGAATCTGATGCTTCACTTCAGGTTTACTGTATCACTCTGACCCTCTTTTTGACGATGAAACACAGAAATTGCATCGGAATTAAATACAAAAGGCACAATGCCGGCTCAAATACAAGATGACTGACTCTTCTTACTCGCTATGTTTTGAACGTTACCTGTGAGTCCGGTTTTAGATTCCGATGCTTCACTTCAGGTTTACTCTATCCCTTGGACCTTCTTATTGACGACGAAACACAGAAATTGCATCGGAATTAAATAGAAAAGTCACAATGCCGACTTAAGTACAACAAGACTGACTCTTCTTACTGACCATCTTTTGAGCACTTCCTGTGAGACCAGTTTTAGATTCCGATGCTTCACTATATGTTTACTGTATACCTTGGAGCTTCTTATTGACGATGAAACACAGAAATTGCATCGGAATTAAATAGAAAAGGCACAATGCCGACTTAAGTACAAGAAAACTGACTCTTCTTACTGTCTATGTTTTGAACCATTCCTGAGATACTAGTTACACATTCCGATGCTTCACTTCAGGTTTCCTGTATCCCTCTGACTTCTTATTGACGATGAAACACAGTAATTGCATCAGAATTAAATACAAAAGGCAAAATGCCGACTTCAGTACAAGAAAACTGACTCTTCTCACTGTCTTTGTTTTGAACCATTCCTGTGACACTAGTTATGGATTTCGATGCTTCACTTTAGGTTTACTCTATCCCTCTGACCATCTTATTGGCGATGAAACACAGAATTTGCATCAAAATTAAATACAAAAGGCTCAATGCCGAATTAAGTACAAGAAGACTGTCTCTTCTTACTGTCTATGCTTTGAACCATTCCTGTGACACTAATTATAGATACCGATGCTTTACTTCAGATTTACTGTATCGCTCTGACCTTCTTATTGACGATGAAACGCAGAAATTGCACAGGAATTAAATACAAAAAGCACAATGCCGACTTAAGTGCAAGAAATCGAACTCTTCTTACAGTCTGTGTTTTGAACCATTCCTGTGACATTAGTTATCGATTCCGATGCTTCACTTCAGGTTTACTGTATCGCTCTGACCTTCTTATTGACGATGAAACACAGAAATTGCATCATAAGTAAATACAAAAGGCACAATGCCGAATTAAGTACAAGAAAACTGACTCTTCTTACTGTCCATGTTTTGAAACATTCCTGTGACACTAGTTATAGCTTCCGATGCTTCACTTCAGGTTTACTGTATCTCTCTGACCATCGTATTGACGATGAAACACAGAAATTGCTTCGGAATTAAATACAAAAGGCACAATGCCGAATTAAGTACAAGAAGACTGACTCTTCTTACTGTCTATGTTTTGAACCATTCCTGTCACCCTAATTATAGATTCCGATGCTTTACTTCAGGTTTACTGTATCACTCTGACCTTCTTATTGACGACGAAACACAGATATTGCATCGGAATTAAATAGAAAAGGCACACTGCCGACTTAAGTACTAGAAGACTGACTCTTCCTACTGTCTATGTTTTGAACCATTCCTGTGACTCTAGTTATAGATTCCGATGCTTCACTTCAGGTTTACTGTATCCCTTTTACATTCTTATTGACGATGAAACACAGAAATTGGATCGGAATTAAATACAAAAGGCACAATGCCGACTTAAGTGCAATACGACTAACTCTTCTTACTGTCTATGCTTTGAACCTTTTCTGAGACACTAGTCATAAATTCCGATGCTTCACTTCAGGTTTACTGTATCCCTTGGACCTTCTCATTGACGACGAAACACAGAAATTGCATCGGAATTAAATAGAAAAGGCAAAATGCCGACTTAAGTACAAGAAGACTGAATCTTCCTACTGTGTATGTTTTGAACCATTCCTGTGACACTAGTTATAGATTCCGATGCTTCGCTTCAGGTTTACTGTATCCCTCTGACATTCTTATTGACGATGAAACACAGAAATTGCATCGGAATTAAATACAAACGGCACAATGCCGACTTAAGTACATGAAGACTGACTCTTCTTACTGACTATGTTGTGAACATTTCCTGTGAGACCAGTTTTAGATTCCGATGCTTCACTATATGTTTACTGTATCGCTTGGACCTTCTTATTGACGATGATACACAGAAATTGCATCGGAATTAAATACAAAAGGCAAAATGCCGACTTAAGTACAAGAAAACTGACTCTTCTCACTGTCTTTGTTTTGAACCATTCCTGTGACACTAGTTATGGATTTCGATGCTTCACTTAAGGTTTACTCTATCCCTCTGACCATCTTATTGACGATGAAACACAGAAATTGCATCAAAATTAAATACAAAAGGCTCAATGCCGAATTAAGTACAATAAGACTGACTCTTCTTACTGTCTATGTATTGAACCTTTTCTGTGATGCTTCTTATGGATTCTGATGCTTCACTTCAGGTTTAATGTATCCCTTGGACCTTCTTATTGACGACGAAACACAGAAATAGCATCGGAATTAAATAGAAAAGGCAAAATGCCGACTTCAGTACAAGAAGACTGACTCTTCCGTGTCTATGTTTTATACCATTGCTGTGACACTAGATATAGATTCCGATGCTTCACTTCAGGTTTACTGTGTCCCTTGGACCTTCTTATTGACGACGAAACACAGAAATTGCATCGGGATTAAATACAAAAGACACAATGCCGACTTAAGTACAAAACGACTGACTCCTCCTACTGTCTATGTTTTAACCATTCCTGTGACACTAGTTATAGATAATGATGCTTCGCTTCAGGTTTACTGTATCCCTCTGACCCTCTTTTTGACGATGAAACACAGAAATTGCATCGGAATTAAATACAAAAGGCACAATGCCGGCTCAAATACAAGATGACTGACTCTTCTTACTCTCTATGTTTTGAACGTTACCTGTGAGTCCGGTTTTAGATTCCGATGGTTCACTTCAGGTTTACTCTATCCCTTGGACCTTCTTATTGACGACGAAACACAGAAATTGCATCGGAATTAAATAGAAAAGTCACAATGCCGACTTAAGTACAACAAGACTGACTCTTCTTACTGACCATCTTCTGAGCACTTCCTGTGAGACCAGTTTTAGATTCCGATGCTTCACTATATGTTTACTGTATACCTTGGAGCTTCTTATTGACGATGAAACACAGAAATTGCATCGGAATTAAATACAAACCGCACAATGCCGACTTAAGTACGTGAAGACTGACTCCTCCTACTGACTATGATTTCAACATTTCCTGTGAGACCAGTTTTACATTCCGATGCTTCACTATATGTTTACTGTATCCCTTGGACCTTTTTATCGACGATGAAACACAGAAATTGCATCGGAATTAAATAGAAAAGGCACAATGCCGACTTAAGTACAAGAAAACTGACTCTTCTTACTGTCTATGTTTTGAACCATTCCTGAGATACTAGTTACACATTCCGATGCTTCACTTCAGGTTTCCTGTATCCCTCTGACCTTCTTATTGACGATGAAACACAGAAATTGCATCGGAATTAAATACAAAAGGCAAAATGCCGACTTAAGTACAAGAAAACTGACTCTTCTCACTGTCTTTGTTTTGAACCATTCCTGTGACACTAATTATGGATTTCGATGCTTCACTTAAGATTTACTCTATCCCTCTGACCATCTTATTGACGATGAAACACAGAAATTGCATCAAAATTAAATACAAAAGGCTCAATGCCGAATTAAGTACAAGAAGACTGACACTTCTTACTATGTTTTGAACCATTCCTGTGACACTAATTATAGATTCCGATGCTTTACTTCATGTTTACTGTATAGCTCTGACCTTCTTATTGACGATGAAACACAGAAATTGCATCGGAATTAAATACAAAAGGCACAATGCCGACTTATGTACAAGAAATCGATCTCTTCTTACAGTCTGTGTTTTGAAGCATTCCTGTGACATTAGTTATCGATTCCGATGCTTCACTTCAGGTTTACTGTATCGCTCTGACCTTCTTATTGACGATGAAACACAGAAGTTGCATCGGAATTAAATGCAAAAAGCACAATGCCGACTCATGTCCAAGAAGACTGACTCTTCTTACTGTCTATGTTTTGAACTACTCCTGTGACACTAGATATAGATTCCGATACTTCACTTCAGATTTACTGTATCCCTCTGACCTTCGTATTGACGACGAAACTTAGTAATTGCATTTGAATTAAATAGAATAGGCACAATGCCGACTTAAGTACAAGATGACTGAATCTTCCTACTGTCTATGTTATGAACCATTCCTGTGACACTAGTTATAGATTCCGATGCTTCGCCTCAAGTTTACTGTATCCCTCTGACATTTTTATTGACGATGAAACACAGATATTGCATCGGAATTAAATACAAAAGGCACAATGCCGACTTAAGTACATGAAGATTGATTCTTCTTACTGACTAAGTTGAGAACATTTCTGGTGAGACCAGTTTTAGATTGTGATGCTTCACTATATGTTTACTGTATCCCTTGGACCTTCATATTGACGATGAAACACAGAAATTGCATCGGAATTAAATAAAAAAGGCACAATGCCGACTTAAGTACAAGAAGACCGATGCTTCACTTCAGGTTTACCGTATCCCTTGGACCTTCTTATTGACGATGAAATACAGAAATTGCATCGGAATTAAATACAAAAGGCAGAATGCCAACTTAAGTACAATAAGACTGACTCTTATTACTGTCTATGTTTTGAACCTTTTCTGTGACACTTCTTATTGATTCCGATGCTTCACTTCAGGTTTAATGTATCCCTTGGACCTTCTTATTGACGACGAAACACAGAAATAGCATCGGAATTAAATAGAAAAGGCAAAATGCCGAATTAAGTACGAGAAGACTGACTCTTCCGTGTCTATGTTTTATACCATTCCTGTGACACTAGATATAGATTCCGATGCTTCACTTCAGGTTTACTGTATCCCTTGGACCATCTTATTGACGACGAAACACAGAAATTGCATCGGGATTACATACAAGAGACACAATGCCAACTTAAGTACAAAACGACTGACTCTTCCTACTGTCTACGTTTTAACCGTTCCTGTGACACTAGTTATAGATTCTGATGCTTCACTTCAGGTTTACTGTATCCCTCTGACCTTCTTTTTGACGATGAAACACAGAAATTGCATCGAAATTAAATACAAAAGGCACAATGCCGACTCAAATACAAGATGACTGACTCTTCTTACCCTCTATGTTTTGAACCTTTCCTGTGAGTCCGATTTGGATTCCGATGCTTCACTTCAGGTTAACTCCATCCCTTGGAACTTCTTATTGACAACGAAACACAGAAATTGCATCGGAATTAAATAGAAAAGGCACAATGCCGACATAAGTACAAGAGGGCTGACTCTTCTTACTGACTATGATTTGAACATTTCCTGTGAGACCAGTTTTAGATTCCGATGCCTCACTATATGTTTACTGTATACCTTGGACCTTCTTGTTGACGATGAAACACAGAAATTGCATCGAAATTAAATACAAAAGGCACAATGCCGACTTAAGTACAAGAAGACTGACTCTTCTAGCTGTGTATGATTTGAACCATTCCTATGACACTAGTTATAGATTCCGATGCTTCACTTCAGGTTTACTGTATCCCTCTGACCTTCTTATAGACGATGAAGCACAGTAATTGCATCGGAGTTAAATACAAATGGCACAATGCTGACTCATGTCCAAGAAGTCTGACTCCTCTTACTGTCTATGTTTTGGCCCTTTCCTGTGACACTAGATATGGATTCCGATGCTTCACTTCAGGTTTACGGTATCCCTCTGACCTTCTTATTGACGACGAAACACAGAAATTGCATTTGAATTAAATAGAAAAGGCAGAATGCCGACTTAAGTACAAGATGACTGAATCTTCCTACTGTCTATGTTTTGAACCATTCCTGTGACACTAGTTATAGATTCCGATGCTTCACTTCAGGTTTACTGTATCCCTCTGACATTCTTACGATGAAACACAGAAATTGCATCGGAATTAAATACAAACGGCAGAATGCCGACTTAAGTACAAGAAGACTGAAATGTTCTGAACATTTCCAGTGAGACCAGTTTTAGATTCCGATGCTTCACTACATGCTTACTGTATCCCTTGGACCTTCTTATTGACGATGAAATACAGAAATTGCATCGGAATTAAATACAAAAGGCAAAATGCCGACTTAAGTACAAGAAAACTGACTCTTCTCACTGTCTTTGTTTTGAACCATTCCTGTGACACTAGTTATGGATTTCGATGCTTCACTTAAGGTTTACTCTATCCCTCTGACCATCTTATTGACGATGAATCACAGAAATTGCATCAAAATTAAATACAAAAGGCTCAATGCCGAATCAAGTACAAGAAGACTGTCTCTTCTTACTGTCTATGTTTTGAACCATTCCTGTGACACTAATTATAGATTCCGATGCTTTACTTCATGTTTACTGTATAGCTATGACCTTCTTATTGACGATGAAACACAGAAATTGCATCGGAATTAAATACAAAAGGCACAATGCCGACTTAAGTACAAGAAATCGAACTCTTCATACAGTCTGTGTTTATGAACAATTCCTGTGACATTAGTTATCGATTCCGATGCTTCACTTCAGGTTTACTGTATCGCTCTGACCTTCTTATTGACGATGAAACACAGAAATTGCATCGGAATTAAATACAAAAGGCACAATGCCGACGCATGTCCAAGAAGACTGACTCTTCTGACTGTCTATGTTTTGAACCTCTCCTGTGACACTAGATATAGATTCCGATACTTCACTTCAGATTTACTGTATCCCTCTGACCTATGTGTTGACGACGAAACTTAGTAATTGCATTTGAATTAAATAGAAAAGGCACAATGCCGACTTAAGTACAAGAAGACTGAATCTTCCTACTGTCTATGTTATGAACCATTCCTGTGACACTAGTTATAGATTCCGATGCTTCGCCTCATGTTTACTGTATCCCTCTGACATTTTTATTGACGATGAAACACAGATATTGCATCGGAATTAAATACAAAAGGCACAATGCCGACTTAAGTACATGAAGATTGACTCTTCTTACTGACTAAGTTGAGAACATTTCCAGTGAAACCAGTTTTAGATTGCGATGCTTCACTTTATGTTTACTGTATCCCTTGGACCTTCTTATTGATGATGAAACACAGAAATTGCATCGGAATTAAATAAAAAAGGCACAATGCCGACTTAAGTACAAGAAGAGCGATGCTTCACTTCAGGTTTACTGTATCCCTTGGACCTTCTTATTGACGATGAAACACAGAAATTGCATCGGAATTAAATACAAAAGGCACAATGCCAACTTAAGTACAATAAGACTGACTCTTATTACTGTCTATGTTTTGAACCTTTTCTGTGACACTTCTTATTGATTCCGATGCTTCACTTCAGGTTTAATGTATCCCTTGGACCTTCTTATTGACGACGAAACACAGAAACAGCATCGGAATTAAATAGAAAAGGCAAAATGCCGAATTATGTACGAGAAGACTGACTCTACCGTGTCTATGTTTTATACCATTCCTGTGACACTAGATATAGATTCCGATGCTTCACTTCAGGATTACTGTATCCCTTGGAGCTTCTTATTGACGACGAAACACAGAAATTGCATCGGGATTACATACAAAAGACACAATGCCAACTTAAGTCAAAACGACTGACTGTTCCTACTGTCTATGTTTTAACCATTCCTGTGACACTAGTGATAGATTCTGATGCTTCACTTCAGGTTTACTGTATCCCTCTGACCTTCTTTTTGACGATGAAACACAGAAATTGCATCGAAATTAAATACAAAAAGCACAGTGCCGACTCAAATACAAGATGACTGACTCTAGTTACTCTCTATGTTTTGAACCTTTCCTGTGAGTCCGGTTTTGGATTACGATGCTTCACTTCAGGTTTACTCTATCCCTTGGACCTTCTTGTTGACAACGAAACACAGAAGTTGCATCGGAATTAAATAGAAAAGGCACAATGCCGACATAAGTACAAGAGGACTGACTCTTCTTACTGACTATGATTTGAACATTTCCTGTGAGACCAGTTTTAGATTCCGATGATTCACTATATGTTTACTGTATCCCTTGGACCTTCTTGTTGACGATGAAACACAGAAATTGCATCGAAATTAATTACAAAAGGCACAATGCCGACTTAAGTACAAGAAGACTGACTCTTCTTGCCGTGTATGATTTGAACCATTCCTGTGACACTAGTTATAGATTCCGATGCTTCACTTCAGGTTTACTGTATCCCTCTGACCTTCTTATTGACGATGAAGCACAGTAATTGCATCGTAGTTAAATACAAATGGCACAATGCTGACTCATATCCAAGAAGTCTGACTCTTCTTACTGTCTATGTTTTGGCCCTTTCCTGTGACACTAGATATGGATTCCGATGCTTCACTTCAGGTTTACTGTATCCCTCTGACCTTCTTATTGACGACGAAACACAGAAATTGCATTTGAATTAAATAGAAAAGGCAAAATGCCGACTTAAGTACAAGATGACTGAATCTTCCTACTGTCTATGTTTTGAACCATTCCTGTGACACTAGTTGTAAATTCCGATGCTTCACTTCAGGTTTACTGTATGCCTCTGACCTTCTTATTGACGATGAAAAACAGAAATTGCATCGGAATTAAATACAAAAGGCACAATGCCGAGTCAAATACAAGATGACTGACTCTTCTCACTCTCTATGTTTGAGCCTTTCCTTTGAGACCGGATTTAGGTTCCGTTGCCTCACTTCAGGTTTACTGTATCCCTTGGACCTTCTTGTTGACGATGAAACACAGAAATTGCATCGGAATTAAATACAAAAGGCACAATGCCGACTTAAGTACAAGAAGGCTGACTCTTCTTACTGCCTATGTTTTGAACCATTCCTGTGACACTAGTTATAGATTCCGATGCTTCACGTCAGGTTTACTGTATCCCTCTGACCCTCTTATTGGCGACGAAACACAGAAATAGCATCGGAAGTACATAGAAAAGGCACAATGCAAATTAAGTACAAGGGAACTGACTCTTCTTACTGTGTATGTTTTGAATCACTCCTGTGACACTAGTTATAGATTCTGATGCTTCACTTCAGGTTCACTGTACCCTCTGACTTTCTCATTGACGATGCAACACTGAAATTGCATCGGAATTAATTACAAAAGGCACAATGCCGACTTAAGTACAAGAAAACTGACTCTTCTTACTGTCTTTGTTTTAAACCATTCCAGTGACACTAGCTATAGATTCCGATGCTTCACTTCAGGTTGACTGTATCCCTCTGAACTTCGTATTGACGATGAAACACAGAAATTGAATCGGAATTACATACAAAAGGCACAACGCCGACTCAAGTACAAGAAAATAGACTCTTCTTACTGTCTATGTTTTGAACCATTCCTGTGACACTAGTTATAGATTCCGATGCTTCACTATAGGTCTACTGAATTCCTCTGACCCTCTTATTGACGATGCAACACAGAAATTGCATCGGAATTAAATATAAAAGGCACAATGCCGACTTAATTACAAGGAAAGTGACTCTTCTTACAGTCTATGTTTTGAACCATTCCTGTGACACTAGTTATAGATTCCGATGCATCACTTCAGGTTTACTGTATACCTCTGACCTTCTTATCGACGATCAAACACAGAAATTACATCGGAATTAAATACAAAAGGCACAATCCCGACTTAAGTACAAGGGAACTGACTCTTCTTACTGTGTATGTTTGAACCATTCCTGTGACACTAGTTATTGATTCCGATGCTTCACTTCAGGTTAACTGTATCCCTCAGACCTTCATATAGACGATGAAACATAGAAATTGCATCGGAATTAAATAGAAAAGGAACAGTGCCGACTTAAGTACAAGAAAACTGACTCTTCTTACTGTCTATGTTTTGAACCATTCCTATGACACTAGTTAAAGATTCCGATGCTTCACTTCACGTTTACTGTATCCCTCTGACCTTCTTATTGACGATGAAAAGCAGAAATTGCATCGGAATTAAATCGAAAGGGCACAATGCCGACTTAAGTACAAGAAAGCTGCCTCTTCTAACTCTCTATGTTTTGAACCATTCATGTGACACTAGTTATAGATTCCGATGCTTCACTTCAGGTTTACTGTATCCCTCTGACCTTCTTATTGACGATGAAACACAGAAATTGCATCGGAAATAAATACTAAAGACACAATGCCGTCTTAAGTACAAGAAAACTGACTCTTCCTACTGTCTATGCTTTGAACCATTACTGTAACACTAGTTATAGATTCCGATGCTTCACTTCAGGTTTACTGTCACCCTCTGACCTTCTTATTGACGATGAAACACAGAAATTACATCGGAATTAAATACAAGAGGCACAATGCCGACTTAAGTACAAGAAAACTGACTCTTCTTACTGTCTATGTTTTGAACCATTCATGTGACACTAGTTATAGATTCCGATGCTTTACTCCAGGTTTACTGTATCCCTCTGACCTTCTTGTTGACGATGAATCACAGAAATTGCTTCGGAATTAAATACAAAAAGCACAATGCCGACTTAAGTACAAGAAAACTGACTCTTCTTACTGTTTAAGTTTTGAACCATTCCTGTGACACTAGTGATAGATTCCGATGCTTCACTTCAGGTTTACTGTATCCCTCTGACCTTCTTATTGTTGATGAAACACAGAAATTGCATCGGAAGTAATTACAAAAAGCACAATGCCGACTTCAGTACAAGAAAACTGACTCTCCTTTCTTGTCAATGTTTTGAACCATTCCTGTGACACTACTTATAGATTCCGATGCTTCACTTTAGGTTTACTGTATCCCTCTGACCTTCTTATTGACGATGAAACATAGAAATTGCATCGGAATTAAATAGAAAAGGAACAATGCCGACTTAAGTACAAGAAAACTGACTCTTCTTACTGTCTGTAATTTGAACCATTCCTGTGACACTAGTTATAGATGCCGATGCTTCACTTTAGGTTTACTGTATCCCTCCAACCTTCTTATTGACGATGTAACACAGAAATTGCATCGGAATTAAATAGAAAAGGCACAATTCTGAATTAAGTACAAGAAAACGGACCCTTCTTACTGTCTATGTTTTGAACCATTCCTGTGACTGTAAATATTGATTCCGATGCTTAACTTCAGGTTTACCGTATCCCTCTGACCTTCTTATTAACGATGAAACACAGATATTGCGACGGAACTAAATACAAATGGCACAATGACGACTCAAGTACAAGATAACTGATTCTTCTTACTGTCTATGTTTTTGAACCATTCCTGTGACACTAGTTATAGATTCCGATGCTTCACTTCACGTTTAGTGTATCCCTCTGACCTTCTTATTGACGATGAAACTCAGAAATTGCATCGGATTTAAATACAAAAGGCACAATGCCGACTTAAGTACAAGGAAACTGACTCCACTTACTGTCTATGTTTTGAACCAATCCTGTGACACTAGTTATAGTTGCCGATTCTTCACGTCAGGTTTACTGCATCCCTCTGACCTTCTTATTGTTGATGAAACACAGAAATTGCATCGGAATTAAATACAAAAGGCACAACGCCGAATTAAGTACAAGAAAACTGACTCTTCTTACTGTCTATGTTTTGATCCATTCCTGTGACACTAGTTATAGATTCCGATGATTCACTTCAGGGTTACTCTATCCCTCTGACCTTCTTATTGACGATGAAACATAGAAATTGCATCGCAATTAAATACAAAAGGAACAATGCCGACTTAAGTACAAGAATACTGACTCTTCTTACTGTCTATGTTTAGAACCATTCCTGTGACACTAGGTATAGATGCCAATGCTTCACTTAAGGTTTACTGTATCCCTCTGATCTTCTTATTGACGATGAAACACAGAGATTGCATCGGAATTAAATAGAAAAAAGGCACAATGCCGAATTAGGTACGAGAAAACTGACCCTTCTTACTGTCTATGTTTTGAACTATTCCTGTGACATTAGTTATAGATTCCGATGCTTCACTTCCGGTTTACTGTATCCCTCTGACCTTCTTATTGACAATGAAACACAGATATTGCGTCGGAACTAAATACAAATGGCACAATGACGACTTAAGTACAAGAAAACAGACACTTCTTACTGTCTATGTTTTGAACCATTCCTGTGACACTAGTTATAGATGCCAATGCTTCACTTAAGGTTTACTGTATCCCTCTGACCTTCTTAGTGACGACGAAATACAGAAATTGCATCGGAATTAAATACAAAAGGCACAATGCCGACTTAAGTACAAGATAACTGACTCTTCTTACTGTCTATGTTTTGAACCATTCCTGTGACAGTAGTTATAGATTCCGATGCTTCACTTCACGTTTACTGTATCCCTCCGACCTTCTTGTTGACGATGAAACACAGAAATTGCATCGGAATTAAATACAAATGGCACAATGACGACTTAAGTACAAGAAAACTGACTCTTCTTACTGACTATGTTTTGAACCATTCCTGTGACACTAGTTATAGTTGCCGATTCTTCACTTCAGGTTTACTGCATCCCTTTGACCTTCTTATCGTTGATGAAACATAGAAATTGCATCGGAATTAAATACAAAAGGCACAACGCCGACTTAAGTACAAGAGAACTGACTCTTCTTACTGTCTATGTTTTGATCCATTCCTGTGACACTAGTTACAGATTCCGATGCTTCACTTCAGGTTTACTGTCTCCCTCTTACCTTCTTATTGACGATGAAACATAGAAATTGCATCGGAATTAAATAAAAAGGAACAATGCCGACTTAAGTACAAGAATACTGACTCTTCTTACTGTCTATGTTTAGAACCATTCCTGTGACACTAGTTATAGATGCCAATGCTTTACTTAAGGTCTACTGTATCCCTCTGACCTTCTTATTGACGATGAAACATAGAAATTGCATCGGAATTAAATACAAAAGGCACAATGCTGACTTAAGTACAAGAAAACTGACTCTTCTTACTGTCTATGTTTTGAACCATTCCTGTGACACTAGTTATAGATTCCGGTGCCTCACTTCCGGTTTACTGTATCCTTCTGACCTTCTTATTGACGATGAAACACAGAAATAGCTTCGGAATTAAATACAAAAGGCACAATGCCGACTTAAGTACAAGATAACTGACTCTTCTTACTGTCTATGTGTTGAACCATTCATGTGACACTAGTTATAGATTCCGATGCTTCACTTCATTTTTACTGTATCCCTCTGACCTTCTTATTGACGATGAATCACAGAAATTGCGTCGGAATTAAATACAAAAGGGACAATGCCGACTTAAGTACAAGAAAACTGACTCTTCTTACTGTCTATGTTTTCAACCATTCCTGTGACACTAGTTATAGATGCCGATGCTTCACTTTAGGTTTACTGTATCCCTCCAACCTTCTTATTGACGATGAAACACAGAAATTGCATCGGAATTAAATAGAAAAGGCACAATGCCGAATTAAGTACAAGGAAACTGACCCTTCTTACTATCTATGTTTTGAACTATTCCTGTGACACTAAATATTGATTCCGATGCTTCACTTCAGGTATACTGTATCCCTCTGACCCTCTTATTGACGATGAAACACAGAAATTGCATCGGAATTAAATAGAAAAGGCACAATGTCGACTTATGTACAAGAAAGCTGACCCTTCTTACTGTCTATGTGTGAACCAATCATGTGACACTAGTTATAGATTCCGAAGCTTGACTTCAGGTTTACTGTATCCCTGTGACCTTCTTATTGACGATGAAACACAGAAATTGCATCGGAATTAAATACAAAAGGCACAATGCCGACTTAAGTACAAGAAAACTGACTCATCTTGCTGTCTATGTTTGAACCATTCCTGTGACACTAGTTATAGATTCCGATGCTTCACTTCAGGTTTACTGTATCCCTCTGGCATTCTTATTGACGATGAAACACAGAAATTGCATCGGAATTAAATACAAAATGCACAATGCCGACTTAAGTACAAGAAAACTGACTCTTCTTTACTGTCTATGTTTTGAACCATTCCTGTGACACTAGTTATATATTCCGATGCTTCACTTCAGGTTTACTGTATCCCTCTGACCTTCATATTGACGATGAAACACAGAAATTGCATCGGAGTTAAATACAAAAGGAACAATGCCGACTTAAGTACAAGAAAACTGGCTCTTCTTGCAGTCTATGATTTGAACCATTCCTGTGACACTAGTTATGCATTCCGATGCTTCACTTCAGGTTTACTGTATCCCTCTGACCTTCTTATTGACGATGAAACACAGATATTGCGTCGGAACTAAATACAAATGGCACAATGACGACTTAAGTACAAGAAAACTGACTCTTCTTACTGTCTATGTTTTGAACCATTCCTGTGACACTAGTTATAGATTCCGATGCTTCACTTCAGGTTTACCGTATTCCTCTGACCTTCTTAGTGACGATGAAACACAGAAATTTCATCGGAATTAAATACATAAGGCACAATTCCGACTTAAGTACAAGAAAACTGAGTCTTGTTAATGTCTATGTGTTGAACCATTCATGTGACACTAGTTATAGATTCCGATGCTTCACTTCATTTTTACTGCATCCCTCTGACCTTCTTATTGACGATGAAAAACAGAAATTGCATCGGAATTAAATACAAAATGCACAATGCCGACTTAAGTACAAGAAAACTACTTCTTCTTTACTGTCCATGTTTTGAACCATTCCTGTGACACTAGTTATATATTCCGATGCTTCACTTCAGGTTTACTGTATCCCTCTGACCTTCATATTGTCGATGAAACACAGAAATTGCATCGGAGTTAAATACAAAAGGAACAATGCCGACTTAAGTACAAGAAAACTGCCTCTTCTTACAGTCTATGATTTGAACCATTCCTGTGACACTAGTTATAGTTGCCGATTCTTCACTTCAGGTTTACTGCATCCCTCTGACCTTCTTATTGTTGATGAAACACAGAAATTGCATCGGAATTAAATACAAAAGGCACAACGCCGACTTAAGTACAAGAAAACTGACTCTTCTTACTGTCTATGTTTTGATCCATTCCTGTGGCACTAGTTACAGATTCCGATGCTTCACTTCAGGTTTACTGTCTCCCTCTTACCTTCGTATTGACGATGAAACATAGAAATTTCATCGGAATTAAATAGAAAAGGAACAATGCCGACTTAAGTACAAGAATACTGACTCTTCTTACTGTCTATGTTTAGAACCATTCCTGTGACACTAGTTATAGATGCCAATGCTTCACTTAAGGTTTACTGTATCCCTCTGACCTTCTTATTGACGATGAAACACAGAGATTGCATCAGAATTAAATAGAAAAGGCACAATGCCGAATTAAGTACAAGAAAACTGACTCTTCTTACTGTCTATGTTTTGAACCACTCATGTGACACTAGTTATAGATTCCGATGCTTCACTTCAGGTTTACTGTATCCCTCTGACCTTCTTATTGACGATGAAACACAGAAATCGCATCGGAATTAAATACAAAAGGCACAATGCCTACTTAAGTTCAAGAAAACTGACTCTTCTTACTGTCTAAGTTATGAACCATTCCTGTGACACTAGTTATAGATTCCGATGCTTCACTTCAGGTTTACCGTATACCTCTGACCTTCTTATTGACGATGAAACACAGAAATTGCATCGGAATTAAATAGAAAAGGCACAATGCCGACTTAACTACATGAAAACTGACTCTCCTTACTGTCTATGTTTTGAACCATTCCTGTGACACTAGTTAATGATTCCGATGCTACACCTCAGGTTTACTGTATCCCTGTGACCTTCTTATTGACGATGAAACACAGAAATTACAACGGAATTATATACAAAAGGCACAATGCCGCACTTAAGTACAAGAAAACTGACTCTTCTTACTGTCTATATTTTGAACCGTTCCTGTGACACTAGTTATAGATTCCGATGATTCACTTCAGGTTTACTGTATCCCTCTGACCTTCGTATTGACGATGAAACATAGAAATAGCTTCGGAATTAAATACAAAATGCACAATGCCGACTTAAGTACAAGAAAACTGACTCTTCTTACTGTCTATGTTTTCAAACATTCCTGTGACACTAGTTATAGATGCCGATGCTTCACTTTAGGTTTACTGTATCCCTCCGACCTTCTTATTGACGATGTAACACAGAAATTGCATCGGAATTAAATAGAAAAGGCACAATGCCGAATTAAGTACACAAAAACTGACTCTTCTTACTGTCTATGTTTTGAACTATTCCTGTGACACTAAATATTGGTTCCGATGCTTCACTTCAGGTATACTGTATCCCTCTGACCCTCTTATTGACGATGAAACACTGAAATTGCATCGGAATTAAATACAAAAGGCACAATGCCGACTTATGTACAAGAAAACTGACTCTTCTTACTCTCTATAATTTGAACCATTCATGTGACACTAATTATAGATTCCGATGCTACACTTCAGGTTTACTGTATCCCTCTGACCTTCGTATAGACGGTGAAACACAGATATTGCATCGGAATTAAATAGAAAAGGCACAATGTCGACTTATGTACAAGAAAACTGACTCTTCTTACTGTCTATGTGTGAACCAATCATGTGACACTAGTTATAGATTCCGAAGCTTTACTTCAGGTTAACTATATCCCTCTGACCTTCTTATTGACGATGAAACACAGAAATTGCATCGGAATTAAATACAAAAGGCACAATGCCGACTTAAGTACAAGGAAACTGACTCATCTTACTGTCTATGTTTTGAATTATTCCTGTGACACTAGTTATAGTTGCCGATTCTTCACTTCAGGTTTACTGCATCCCTCTGACCTCCTTATTGTTGATGACACACAGAAATTGCATCGGAATTAAATACAAAATGCACAATGCCGACTTAAGTACAAGAAAACTACTTCTTCTTTACTGTCCATGTTTTGAACCATTCCTGTGACACTAGTTACATATTCCGATGCTTCACTTCAGGTTTACTGAATCCCTCTGACCTTCATATTGACGATGAAACACAGAAATTGCGTCGGAGTTAAATACAAAAGGAACAATGCCGACTTAAGTACAAGAAAACTGCCTCTTCTTACAGTCTATGAGTTGAACCATTCCTGTGACACTAGTTATAGATTCAGATGCTTCACTTCAGGTTTACTGTATCCCTCTGACCTACTTATTGACGATGAAACAGAGATATTGCGTCGGAACTAAATACAAGTGGAACAATGACGACTTAAGTACAAGGAAACTGACTCTTCTTACTGTCTATGCTTTGAACCATTCCTGTGACACTAGTTATAGATTCCGATGCTTTACTTCAGGTTTACCGTATTCCTCTGACCTTCTTAGTGACGATGAAACACAGAAATTGCATCGGAATTAAATACAAAAGGCACAATGCCGACTTAAGTACAAGGAAACTGACTCTTCTTACTGTCTATGTTTTGAACCAATCCTGTGACACTAGTTATAGTTGCACATTCTTCACTTCAGGTTTACTGCATCCCTCTGACCTTCTTATTGTTGATGACACACAGAAATTGCATCGGAATTAAATACAAAAGGCACAACGCCGACTTAAGTACAAGAAAACTGACTCTTCTTACTGTCTATGTTTTGATCCATTATTGTGACACTAGTTATAGATGCCGATGCTTCACTTCAGGTTTACTGTATCCCTCTGACCTTCTTATTGACGATGAAACACAGAGATTGCATCGGAATTAAATAGAAAAGGCACAATGCCGAATTAAGTACAAGAAAACTGACTCTTCTTACTGTCTATGTTTTGAACCATTCATGCGACTCTAGTTATAGATTCCGATGCTTCACTTCAGGTTTACTGTATCCCTCTGACCTTCTTATTGACGATGAAACACAGAAATCGCATCGGAATTAAATACGAAAGGCACAATGCCTACTTAAGTTCAAGAAAACTGACTCTTCTTACTGTATTAGTTATGAACCATTCCTGTGACACTAGTTATAGATTCCGATGCTTCACTTCAGGTTTAATGTATCCCTCTGACCTTCTTATTGACTATGAAACACAGAAAATGCATCGGAAGTAAATAGAAAAGGCACAATGCCGACTTAACTACACGAAAACTGACTCTTCTTACTGTCTATGTTGTGAACCATTCCTGTAACACTAGTTAATGATTCCGATGCTTCACCTCAGGTATACTGTATCCCTCTGACCTTCTTATTGACGATAAAACATAGAAATTGCATCGGAAGTAAATACAAAAGGCACAATGCCGACTTAAGTACAAGAAAACTGACTCTTCTTACTGTCTATATTTTGAACTATTCATGTGACACTAGTAATAGATTCCGATGCTTCACTTCAGGTTTACTGTATCCCTCTGACCTTCTTATTGACGATGAAACATAGAAATTGCATCGGAATTAAACACAAAAGGCACATTCCCGACTTAAGTACAAGAAAAGTGACTTTTTTAACTGTCTATGTTTTGAACCATTCCTGTGACACTAGTTATAGGTTCCGATGCTTCACTTCCGGTTTACTGTATCCCTCTGACCTCCTTATTGACGATGAAACACAGAAATAGCTTCGGAATTAAATACAAAAGGAACAATGCCGACTTAAGTACAAGATAACTGACTCTTCTTACTGTCTATGTGTTGAACGATTCATGTGACACGAGTTATAGAATCCGATGCTTCACATCATTTTTACTGTATCCCTCTGACCTTCTTATTGACGATGAATCACAGAAATTGCATCGGAATTAAATACAAAAGGCACAATGCCGACTTAAGTACAAGAAAACTGACTCTTCTTACTGTCTATATTTTGAACTATTCATGTGACACTAGTAATAGATTCCGATGCTTCACTTCAGGTTTACTGTATCCCTCTGACCTTCTTATTGACGAGGAAACACAAAAATTGCATCGGAATTAAATACAAAAGGCACAATGCCGACTTAAGAACAAGAAAACTGACTCTTCTTAATGTCTATGTTTTGAACCATTCCAGTGACACTAGTTATAGATTCCGATGCTTCACGTCAGGTTTACTGTATCCCTCTGACCTTCTTATTGACGATGAAACACAGAAATTTCATCGGAATTAAATACATAAGGCACAATTCCGACTTAAGTACAGAAAAACTGACTCTTGTTACTGTCAAATGTTTTGAACCATTCCTGTGACACTAGTTATAGATTCCGATGCTTCACTTCCGGTTTACTGTATCCCTCTGACCTTCTTATTGACGATGAAACACAGAAATAGCATCGGAAATAAATACAAGAGGCACAATGCCGACTTAAGTACAAGATAACTGACTCTTCTTACTGTCTATGTGTTGAACCATTCATTTGACACTAGTTATAGATTCCGATGCTTCACTTCATTTTTACTGTATCCCTCTGACCTTCTTATTGACGATGAAACACAGAAATTGCATCGGAATAAAATACAAAATGCACAATACCGACTTAGGTACAAGAAAACTGACTCTTCTTTACTGTCTATGTTTTGAACCATTCCTGTGACACTTGTTATATATTCCGATGCTTCACTTCTGGTTTACTGTATCCCTCTGACCTTCATATAGACGATGAAACACAGAAATTGCATCGGAGTTAAATACAAAAGGAACAATGCCGACTTAAGTACAACAAAACTGATTCTTCTTACGGTCTATGATTTGAACCATCCCTGTGACACTAGTTATAGATTCCGATGCTTCCCTTCAGGTTTACTGTATTCCTCTGACCCTCTTAGTGACGATGAAACACAGAAATTGCATCGGAATTAAATACAAATGGCACAATGCCGACTTAAGTACAAGGAAACTGACTCTTCTTAGTGTCTATGATTTGAACCATTCCTGTGACACTAGTTATAGTTTCCGATTCTTCACTTCAGGTTTACAGCATCCCTCTGACCTTCTTATTGTTGATGAAACACAGAAATTGCATCGGAATTAAATACAAAAGGCACAACGCCGACTTAAGTACAAGAAAACTGACTCTCTTACTGTCTATGTTTTGATCCACTCCTGTGACACTAGTAATAGATTCCGATGCTTCACTTCAGGTTTACTGTATTCCTCTGACCTTCTTATTGACGATGAAACATAGAAATTGCATCGGAATTAAATAGAAAAGGAACAATGCCGACTTAAGTACAAGAATACTGACTCTTCTTACTGTCTATGTTTAGAACCATTCCTGTGACACTAGTTATAGATGCCGATGCTTCACTTCAGGTTTACTGTATCCCTCTGACCTTCTTATTGACGATGAAACACAGAGATTGCATCGGAATTAAATAGAAAAGGCACAATGCCGAATTAAGTACATGAAAACTGACTCTTCTTACTGTCTATGTTTTGAACCATTCATGTGACACTAGTTATAGATTCCGATGCTTCACTTAAGGTTTACTGTATCCCTCTGACCTTCTCATTGACGATGAAACACAGAAATCGCATCGGAATTAAATACGAAAGGCACAATGCCTACTTAAGTTCAAGAAAACTGACTCTTCTTACTGTATAAGTTATGAACCATTCCTGTGACACTAGTTACAGATTCCGATGCTTCACTTCAGGTTTACCGTATCCCTCTGACCTTCTTATTGACGATGAAACACAGAAATTGCATCGGAATTAAATAGAAAAGGCACAATGCCGATTAAACTACACGAAAACTGACTTTTCTTACTGTCTATGTCGTGAACCATTTCTGTGACACTAGTTAAAGATTTCGATGCTTCACTTCCGGTTTACTGTATCCCTCTGACCTTCCTATTGACGATGGAACACAGAAATCGCATCGGAATTAAATACCAAAGGCACAATGCCTACTTAAGTTCAAGAAAACTGACTCTTCTTACTGTATAAGTTATGAACCATTCCTGTGACACTAGTTACAGATTCCGATGCTTCACTTCAGGTTTACCGTATCCCTCTGACCTTCTTATTGACGATGAAACACAGAAATTGCATCGGAATTAAATAGAAAAGGCACAATGCCGATTTAACTACACGAAAACTGACTTTTCTTACTGTCTATGTTGTGAACCATTCCTGTGACACTAGTTAAAGATTCCGATGCTTCACTTCATTTTTACTGTATCCCTCTGACCTTCTTATTGACGATGAAACACAGAAATAGCTTCGGAATTAAATACAAAAGGAACAATGCCGACTTAAGTACAATATAACTGACTCTTCTTACTGTCTATGTGTTGAACGATTCATGTGACACGAGTTATAGATTCCGATGCTTCACTTCATTTTTACTGTATCCCTCTGACCTTCTTATTGACGATGAATCACAGAAATTGCATCGGAATTAAATACAAAAGGCGCAATGCCGTCTTAAGTACAAGAAAACTGACTCTTCTTACTGTCTATAATTTAACCACTCCTGTGACACTAGTTACAGATTCCGATTCTTCACTCCAGGTTTACTGTATCACTCTGTCCTTCTTATTGACGAGGAAACACAGAAATTGCATCGGAATTAAATACATAAGGCACAATGCCGACTTAAGAACAAGGAAACATACTCTTCTTACTGTCTATGTTTTGAACCATTCCTGTGACACTAGTTACAGATTCCGATGCTTCACTTCAGGTTTACTGTATTCCTCTGACCTTCTTATTGACGATGAAACATAGAAATTGCATCGGAATTAAATAGAAAAGGAACAATGCCGACTTAAGTACAAGAATACTGACTCTTCTTACTGTCTATGTTTAGAACCATTCCTGTGACACTAGTTATAGATGCCGATGCTGCACTTCAGGTTTACTGTATCCCTCTGACCTTCTTATTGACGATGAAACACAGAGATTGCATCGGAATTAAATAGAAACGGCACAATGCCGAATTAAGTACAAGAAAACTGACTCTTCTTACTGTCTATGTTTTGAACCATTCATGTGACACTAGTTATAGATTCCGATGCTTCACTTCAGGTTTACTGTATCCCTCTGACCTTCTTATTGACGATGAAACACAGAAATCGCATCGGAATTATATACGAAAGGCACAATGCCTACTTAAGTTCAAGAAAACTGACTCTTCTTACTGTATAAGTTATGAACCATTCCTGTGACACTAGTTACAGATTCCGATGCTTCACTTCAGGTTTACCGTATCCCTCTGACCTTCTTATTGACGATGAAACACAGAAATTGCATCGGAATTAAATAGAAAAGGCACAATGCCGATTTAACTACACGAAAACTGACTTTTCTTACTGTCTATGTCGTGAACCATTCCTGTGACACTAGTTAAAGATTCCGATGCTTCACTTCCGGTTTACTGTATCCCTCTGACCTTCTTATTGACGATGAAACACAGAAATCGCATCGGAATTAAATACGAGAGGCACAATGCCTACTTAAGTTCAAGAAAACTGACTCTTCTTACTGTATAAGTTATGAACCATTCCTGTGACACTAGTTACAGATTCCGATGCTTCACTTCAGGTTTACCGTATCCCTCTGACCTTCTTATTGACGATGAAACACAGAAATTGCATCGGAATTAAATAGAAAAGGCACAATGCCGATTTAACTACACGAAAACTGACTTTTCTTACTGTCTATGTTGTGAACCATTCCTGTGACACTAGTTAAAGATTCCGATGCTTCACTTCATTTTTACTGTATCCCTCTGACCTTCTTATTGACGATGAAACACAGAAATAGCTTCGGAATTAAATACAAAAGGCACAATGCCGACTTAAGTACAATATAACTGACTCTTCTTACTGTCTATGTGTTGAACGATTCATGTGACACGAGTTATAGATTCCGATGCTTCACTTCATTTTTACTGTATCCCTCTGACCTTCTTATTGACGATGAATCACAGAAATTGCATCGGAATTAAATACAAAAGGCGCAATGCCGACTTAAGGACAAGAAAACTGACTCTTCTTACTGTCTATAATTTAACCACTCCTGTGACACTAGTTACAGATTCCGATTCTTCACTCCAGGTTTACTGTATCCCTCTGTCCTTCTTATTGACGAGGAAACACAGAAATTGCATCGGATTAAATACAAAAGGCACAATGCCGACTTAAGAACAAGGAAACTGACTCTTCTTACTGTCTATGTTTTGAACCATTCCAGTGACACTATTTATAGATTCCGATGCTTCACTTCAGGTTTACTGTATCCCTCTGACCTTCTTATTGACGATGAAACACAGAAATTTCATCGGAATGAAATACATAAAGCACAATTCCGACATAAGTACAAGAAAACTGACTCTTGTTACTGTCAAATGTTTTGAACCATTCCTATGACACTAGTTATAGATTCCGATGCTTCACTTCCGGTTTACTGTATCCCTCTGACCTTCTTATTGACGATGAAACACAGAAATAGCATCGGAATTAAATACAGAAGGCACAATGCCGAGTTAAGTACAAGATAACTGACTCTGCTTACTGTCTATGTGTTGAACCATTCATTTGACACTAGTTATAGATTCCGATGCTTCACTTCATTTTTTCTGTATCCCTCTGACCTTGTTATTGACGATGAAACACAGAAATTGCATCGGAATTAACTACAAAATGCACAATGCCGACTTAAGTACAAGAAAACTGACTCTTCTTTACTGTCTATGCTTTGAATCATTAGTGTGACACTAGTTATATATTCCGATGCTTCACTTCTGGTTTACTGTATCCCTCTGACCTTCATATAGACGATGAAACACAGAAATTGCATCGGAGTTAAATACAAAAGGAACAATGCCGACTTAAGTACAACAAAACTAATTCTTCTTACAGTCTATGATTTGAACCATTCCTGTGACACTAGTTATAGATTCCGATGCTTCCCTTCAGGTTTACTCTATTCCTCTGACCATCGTAGTGACGATGAAACACAGAAATTGCATCGGAATTGAATACAAATGGCACAATGCCGACTTAAGTACAAAAAAAATGACTCTTCTTACTGTCTATGTGTTGAACCATTCCTGCGACACTAGTTATAGATTCCGATGCTTCACTTCACGTTTACTGTATACCTCTGAACTTCTTATTGACGATGAAACACAGACATTGCATCGGAATTAAATACAAAAGGCACAATGCCGACTTAAGTACAAGGAAACTGACTCTTCTTACTGTCTATGTTTTGAACCATTCCTGTGACACTAGTTATAGTTGCCGATTCTTCACTTCAGGTTTACTGCATCAATCTGACCTTCTTATTGTTGATGAAACACAGAAATTGCATCGGAATTAAATACAAAAGGCACAACGCCGACTTAAGTACAAGAAAACTGACTCTTCTTACTGTCTATGTTTTGATCCATTCTTGTGACACTAGTTATAGATTCCGATGCTTCACTTCAGGCTTACTGTATCCCTCTGACCTTCTTATTGACGATGAAACATAGAAATTGCATCGGAATTAAATAGAAAAGGAACAATGCCGATTTAAGTACAAGAATACTGACTTTTCTTACTGTCTATGTTGTGAACCATTCCTGTGACACTAGTTAAAGATTCCGATGCTTCACCTCAGGTTTACTGTATCCCTCTGACCCTCTTATTGACGATGAAACATAGAAATTGCATCGTAAGTAAATACAAAAGGCACAATGCCGACTTAAGTACAAGAAAACTGACTCTTCTTACTGTCTATATTTTGAACTATTCATGTGACACTAGTAATAGATTCCGATGTTTCACTTCAGGTTTACTGTATTCCTCTGACCTTCTTATTGACGATGAAACACAGAAATTGCATCGGAATTAAATACAAAAGGCACAATGACAACATAAGTACAAGAAAACTGACTCTTCTTACTGTCTACGTTTTGAACCATTCCTGTGACACTAGTTATAGATTCCGAAGCTTCACTTCAGCTTTACTTTATCCCTCTGACCTTCTTATTGACGATGAAACACAGAAATTGCATCGGAATTAAATTCAAAAGGCACAATTCCGACTTAACTACAAGAAAACTGACTCTTGTTACTGTCAAATGTTTTGAACCATTCCTGTGACACTAGTTATAGATTCCGATGCTTCACTTCAGGTTTACTGTATTCCTCTGATCTTCTTGTTGACGATGAATCACAGAAATTGCATCGGAATTAAATACAAAAGGCGCAATGCCGACTTAAGGACAAGAAAACTGACTCTTCTTACTGTCTATAATTTAACCACTCCTGTGACACTAGTTACAGATTCCGATTCTTCACTCCAGGTTTACTGTATCCCTCTGTCCTTCTTATTGACGAGGAAACACAGAAATTGCATCGGAATTAAATACAAAAGGCACAATGCCGACTTAAGAACAAGGAAACTGACTCTTCTTACTGTCTATGTTTTGAACCATTCCAGTGACACTATTTATAGATTCCGATGCTTCACTTCAGGTTTACTGTATCCCTCTGACCTTCTTATTGACGATGAAACACAGAAATTTCATCGGAATTAAATACATAAAGCACAATTCCGACATAAGTACAAGAAAACTGACTCTTGTTACTGTCAAATGTTTTGAACCATTCCTATGACACTAGTTATAGATTCCGTTGCTTCACTTCCGGTTTACTGTATCCCTCTGACCTTCTTGTTGACGATGAAACACAGAAATAGCATCGGAATTAAATACAGAAGGCACAATGCCGACTTAAGTACAAGATAACTGACTCTGCTTACTGTCTATGTGTTGAACCATTCATTTGACACTAGTTATAGATTCCGATGCTTCACTTCATTTTTTCTGTATCCCTCTGACCTTGTTATTGACGATGAAACACAGAAATTGCATCGGAATTAACTACAAAATGCACAATGCCGACTTAAGTACAAGAAAAGTGACTCTTCTTTACTGTCTATGTTTTGAACCATTAGTGTGACACTAGTTATATATTCCGATGCTTCACTTCTGGTTTACTGTATTCCTCTGACCTTCATATAGACGATGAAACACAGAAATTGCATCGGAGTTAAATACAAAAGGAACAATGCCGACTTAAGTACAACAAAACTAATTCTTCTTACAGTCTATGATTTGAACCATTCCTGTGACACTAGTTATAGATTCCGATGCTTCCCTTCAGGTTTACTGTATTCCTCTGACCATCGTAGTGACGATGAAACACAGAAATTGCATCGGAATTGAATACAAATGGCACAATGCCGACTTAAGTACAAGAAAACTGACTCTTCTTACGGTCTATGTGTTGAACCATTCCTGCGACACTAGTTATAGATTCCGATGCTTCACTTCACGTTTACTGTATACCTCTGAACTTCTTATTGACGATGAAACACAGACATTGCATCGGAATTAAATACAAAAGGCACAATGCCGACTTAAGTACAAGGAAACTGACTCTTCTTACTGTCTATGTTTTGAACCATTCCTGTGACACTAGTTATAGTTGCCGATTCTTCACTTCAGGTTTACTGCATCAATCTGACCTTCTTATTGTTGATGAAACACAGAAATTGCATCGGAATTAAATACAAAAGGCACAACGCCGACTTAAGTACAAGAAAACTGACTCTTCTTACTGTCTATGTTTTGATCCATTCCTGTGACACTAGTTATAGATTCCGATGCTTCACTTCAGGCTTACTGTATCCCTCTGACCTTCTTATTGACGATGAAACATAGAAATTGCATCGGAATTAAATAGAAAAGGAACAATGCCGATTTAAGTACAAGAATACTGACTTTTCTTACTGTCTATGTTGTGAACCATTCCTGTGACACTAGTTAAAGATTCCGATGCTTCACCTCAGGTTTACTGTATCCCTCTGACCCTCTTATTGACGATGAAACATAGAAATTGCATCGTAAGCAAATACAAAAGGCACAATGCCGACTTAAGTACAAGAAAACTGACTCTTCTTACTGTCTATATTTTGAACTATTCATGTGACACTAGTAATAGATTCCGATGTTTCACTTCAGGTTTACTGTATTCCTCTGACCTTCTTATTGACGATGAAACACAGAAATTGCATCGGAATTAAATACAAAAGGCACAATGACAACATAAGTACAAGAAAACTGACTCTTCTTACTGTCTACGTTTTGAACCATTCCTGTGACACTAGTTATAGATTCCGAAGCTTCACTTCAGCTTTACTTTATCCCTCTGACCTTCTTATTGACGATGAAACACAGAAATTGCATCGGAATTAAATTCAAAAGGCACAATTCCGACTTAACTACAAGAAAACTGACTCTTGTTACTGTCAAATGTTTTGAACCATTCCTGTGACACTAGTTATAGATTCCGATGCTTCACTTCAGGTTTACTGTATTCCTCTGATCTTCTTGTTGACGATGAAACACAGAAATAGCATCGGAATTAAATACAAAAGGCACAATGCCGACTTAAGTACAAGATAACTGACTCTTCTTACTGTCTATATGTTGAACCATTCATTTGACACTAGTTATAGATTTCGATGCTTCACTTCATTTTTACTGTATCCCTCTGACCTTCTTATTGACGATGAAACACAGAAATTGCATCGGAATTAAATACAAAATGCACAATGCCGACTTAAGTACAAGAAAACTGTCTCTTCTCTACTGTCTATGTTTTGAACCATTCCTGTGACACTAGTTATATATTCCGATGCTTCACTTCTACTTTACTGTATCCCTCTGACCTTCATATAGACGATGAAACACAGAAATTGCATCGGAGTTAAATACAGAAGGAACAATGCCGACTTAAGTACAAGAAAACTGATTCTTCTTACAGTCTATGATTTGAACCATTCCTGTGACACTAGTTAAAGATTCCGATGCTTCCCTTCAGGTTTACTGTATTCCTCTGACCCTCTTAGTGACGATGAAACACAGAAATTGCATCGGAATTAAATACAAAAGGCACAATGACAACATAAGTACAAGAAAACTGACTCTTCTTACTGTCTACGTTTTGAACCATTCCTGTGACACTAGTTATAGATTCCGAAGCTTCACTTCAGCTTTACTTTATCCCTCTGACCTTCTTATTGACGATGAAACACAGAAATTGCATCGGAATTAAATACAAAAGGCACAATGCCGACTTAAGTACAAGGAAACTGAATCTTCTTACCGTCTATGTTTTGAACCATTCCTGTGACACTAGTTATAGTTGCCGAATCATCACTTCAGGTTTACTGCATACCTCTGTCCTTCTTATTGTTGATGAAACGCAGAAATTGCACCGGAATTAAATACAAAAGGCACAACGCCGACTTAAGTACAAGAAAACTGACTCTTTTTACTGTCTATGTTTTGATCCACTCCTCTGACACTAGTTATAGATTCCAATGCTTCACTTCAGGTTTACTGTATCCCTCTGACCTTCTTATTGACGATGAAACATAGAAATTGCATCGGAATTAAATACAAAAGGCACAATGCCGACTTAAGAACAAGGAAACTGACTCTTCTTACTGTCTATGTTTTGAACCATTCCAGTGACACTAGTTATAGATTCCGATGCTTCACTTCAGGTTTATTGTATCCCTCTGACCTTCTTATTGACGATGAAACACAGAAATTTCATCGGAATTTAATACATAAAGCAGAATTCCGACATAAGCACAAGAAAACTGACTCTTGTTACTGTCAAATGTTTTGAACCATTCCTGTGACACTAGTTATAGATTCCGATACTTCACTTCCAGTTTACTGTATCCCTCTGACCTTCTTATTGACGATGAAACACTGAAATAGCATCGGAATTAAATACAAAAGGCACAATGCCGACTTAAGTACAAGATAACTGACTCTGCTTACTGTCTATGAGTTGAACCATTCATTTGACACTACTTATAGATTCCGATGCTTCACTTCATTTTTACTGTATCCCTCTGACCTTCTTATTGACGATAAAACACAGAAATTGCATCGGAATTAACTACAAAATGCACAATGCCGACTTAAGTACAAGAAAACTGACTCTTCTTTACTGTCTATGTTTTGAACCATTAGTGTGACACTAGTTATATATTCCGATGCTTCACTTCTGGTTTACTGTATCCCTCTGACCTTCATATAGACGGTGAAACACAGAAATTGCATCGGAGTTAAATACAAAAGGAACAATGCCGACTTAAGTACAACAAAACTGATTCTTCTTACAGTCTATGATTTGAACCATTCCTGTGACACTAGTTATAGATTCCGATGATTCCCTTCAGGTTTACTGTATTCCTCTGACCCTCGTAGTGCCGATGAAACACAGAAATTGCATCGGAATTAAATACAAATGGCACAATGCCGACTTAAGTACAAGAAAACTGACTCTTCTTACTGTCTATGTGTTGAACCATTCCTGCGACACTAGTTATAGATTCCGATGCTTCACTTCACGTTTACTGTATACCTCTGACCTTCTTATTGACGATGAAACACAGACATTGCATCGGAATTAAATACAAAATGCACAATGCCGACTTAAGTACAAGGAAACTGACTCTTCTTACTATCTATGTTTTGAACCATTCCTGTGACACTAGTTATAGTTGCCGATTCTCCACTTCAGGTTTACTGCATCAACCTGACCTTCTTATTGTTGATGAAACACAGAAATTGCATCGGAATTAAATACCAAAGGCACAACGCCGACTTAAGTACAAGAAAACTGACTCTTCTTACTGTTTATGTTTTGATCCATTCCTGTGACACTAGTTATAGATTCCGATGCTTCACTTCAGGTTTACTGTATCCCTCTGACCTTCTTATTGACGATGAAACATAGAAATTGCATCGGAATTAAATAGAAAAAGAACAGTGCCGATTTAAGTACAAGAATACTGACTTTTCTTACTGTCTATGTTGTGAACCATTCCTGTGACACTAGTTAAAGATTCCGATGCTTCACCTCAGGTTTACTGTATCCCTCTGACCCTCTTATTGACGATGAAACATAGAAATTACATCGGAAGTAAATACAAAAGGCACAATGCCGACTTAAGTACAAGAAAACTGACTCTTCTTACTGTCTATATTTTGAACTATTCATGTGACACTAGTAATAGATTCCGATGCTTCACTTCAGGTTTACTGTATCCCTCTGACCTTCTTATTGACGATGAAACACAGAAATTGCATTGGAATTAAATACAAAAGGCACAATGACAACATAAGTACAAGAAAACTGACTCTTCTTACTGTCTACGTTTTGAACCATTCCTGTGACACTAGTTATAGATTCCGAAGCTTCACTTCAGCTTTACTTTATCCCTCTGACCTTCTTATTGACGATGAAACACAGAAATTGCATCGGAATTAAATTCAAAAGCCACAATTCCGACTTAAGTACAAGAAAACTGACTCTTGTTACTGTCAAATGTTTTGAACCATTCCTGTGACACTAGTTATAGATTCCGATGCTTCACTTCAGGTTTACTGTATTCCTCTGATCTTCTTGTTGACGATGAAACACAGAAATAGCATCGGAATTAAATACAAAAGGCACAATGCCGACTTAAGTACAAGATAACTGACTCTTCTTACTGTCTATATGTTGAACCTATCATTTGACACTAGTTATAGATTCCGATGCTTCACTTCATTTTTACTGTATCCCTCTGACCTTCTTATTGACGATGAAACACAGAAATTGCATCGGAATTAAATACAAAATGCACAATGCCGACTTATGTACCAGAAAACTGATTCTTCTTACAGTCTATGATTTGAACCATTCCTGTGACACTAGTTATAGATTCCGATGCTTCCCTTCAGGTTTACTGTATTCCTCTGACCCTCTTAGTGACGATGAAACACAGAAATTGCATCGGAATTAAATACAAAAGGCACAATGACAACATAAGTACAAGAAAACTGACTCCTCTTACTGTCTACGTTTTGAACCGTTCCTGTGACACTAGTTATAAATTCCGAAGCTTCACTTCAGCTTTACTTTATCCCTCTGACCTTCTTATTGTTGATGAAACGCAGAAATTGCACCGGAATTAAATACAAAAGGCACAACGCCGTCTTACGTACAAGAAAACTGACTCTTTTTACTGTCTATGTTTTGATCCAGTCCTGTGACACTAGTTATAGATTCCAATGCTTCACTTCAGGTTTACTGTATCCCTCTGACCTTCTTATTGACGATGAAACATAGAAATTGCATCGGAATTAAATAGAAACGGAACAATGCCGACTTAAGTACAGGAATACTGACACTTCTTACTGTCTATGATTTGAACCATTCCTGTGACACTAGTTATAGATGCCGATGCTTCACTTTAGGTTTACTGTATCCCTCTGACCTTCTTACTGACGATGAAACACAGAAATAGCTTCGGAATTAAATACAAAAGGCACAATGCCGACTTAAGTACAAGATAACTGACTCTTCTTACTGTCTATGTGTTGAACGATTCATGTGACACGAGTTATAGATTCCGATGCTTCACTTCATTTTTACTGTATCCCTCTGACCTTCTTATTGACGATGAATCACAGAAATTGGATCGGAAGTAAATACAAAAGGCACAATGCCGACTTAAGTACAAGAAAACTGACTCTTCTTACTGTCTATAATTTATCCACTCCTGTGACACTAGTTATAGATTCCGATTCTTTACTCCAGGTTTACTGTATCCCTCTGTCCTTCTTATTGACAAGGAAACTCAGAAATTGCATCGGAATTAAATACGAAAGGCACAATGCCGACTTAGGAACAAGGAAACTGACTCTTCTTACTGTCTATGTTTTGAACCATTACAGTGAAACTAGTTATAGATTCCGATGCTTCACTTCAGGTTTACTGTATCCCTCTGACCTTCTTATTGACGATGAAACACAGAAATTTCATCGGAATTGAATACATAAGGCACAATTCCGACTTAAGTAAAAGAAAACTGACTCTTGTTACTGTCAAATGTTTTGAACCATTCCTGTGACACTAGTTATAGATTCCGATGCTTCACTTCCGGTTTACTGTATCCCTCTGACCTCCTTATTGACGATGAAACACAGAAATAGCATCGGAATTCAATACAAAAGGCACAATGCCGACTTAAGTACAAGATAACTGACTCTTCTTACTGTCTATGTGTTGAACCATTCATTTGACACTAGTTATAGATTCCGATGCTTCACTTCATTTTTGCTGTATCCCTCTGACCTTCTTATTGACGATGAAACACAGAAATTGCATCGGAATTAAATACAAAATGCACAATGCCAACTTAAGTACAAGAAAACTGACTCTTCTTACTGTCTATGTTTTGAACCATTCCTGTGACACTAGTTATAGATTCCGATAGTTCACTTCAGGTTTACTGTATCCCTCTGACCTTCTTATTGACGATGAAAAACAGAAATTGCATCGGAATTATTTACAAAAGGCACAATGCCGACTTAAGTACAAGAAAACTGACTCTTCTTACTGTCTATTTTTTAAACCATTCCTGTGACACTAGTTATAGATTCCGATGCTTCACTTCAGGTTTACTGTATCCCACTGACCTTCTTATTGACGATGAAACACAGATATTGCGTCGGAACCAAATACAAATGGCACAATGACGACCTAAGTACAAGAAAACTGATTCTTCTTACTGTCTATGCTTTGAAGCATTCCTGTGACACTAGTTATAGATTTCGATGCTTCACTTCAGGTTTACTGTATTCCTCTGACCCTCTTAGAGACGATAAAACACAGAAATTGCATCGGAATTAAATATAAAAGGCACAATGCCGACATAAGTACAAGAAAACTGACTCTTCTTACTGTCTATGTTTTGAACCATTCCTGTGACACTAGTTATAGATTACGATGCTTCACTTCAGGTTTACTGCATACCTCTGACCTTCTTATTGTTGATGAAACACAGAAATTGCACCGGAATTAAATACAAAAGGCACAACGCCGACTTAAGTACAAGAGACTGACTCTTCTTACTGTCTATGTTTTGATCCACTCCTGTGACACTAGTTATAGATTCCGATGCTTCACTTCAGGATTACTGTATCCCTCTGACCTTCTTATTGACGATGAAACATAGAAATTGCATCGGAATTAAATAGAAAAGGAACAATGCCGACTTAAAAACAATAATACTGACGCTTCTTACTGTCTATGTTTTGAACCATTCCTGTAACACTAGTTATAGATGCCGATGCTTCGCTTTAGGTTTACTGTATCCCTCTGACCTTCTTATTGACGATGAAACACAGAAATTGCATCGGAAGTAAATAGAAAAGGCACAATGCCGAATTAAGTACAAGAAAACTGACTCTTCTTACTGTCTATGTTTGAACCATTCCTGTGACACTAAATAGTGATTCCGATGCTTCACTTCAGGTTCACTCTATCCCTCTGACCTTCTTATTGACGATGAAACACAGAAATTGCATCGGAATTGAATACAAAAAGCACAATGCCAACTTAAGTACAAGAAAACTGACTCTTCTTACTGTCTATGTTTTGAACCATTCATGTGACACTAGTTATAGATTCCGATGCTTCACTTCAGGTTTACTGTATCCCTCTGACCTTCTTACTGACGATGAAACACAGAAATCGCATCGGAATTAAATACAAAAGGCACAATACCTACTTAAGTTCACGAAAACTCACTCTTCTTACTGTGTAAGTTATGAACCATTCCTGTGGCACTAGTTATAGATTCCGATGCTTCACTTCAGGTTTATCGCATCCCTCTGACCTTCGTATTGACGATGAAACACAGAAATTGCATCGGAATTAAATAGAAAACACACAATGCCGTCTTAACTACACGAAAACTGACTCTTCTTACTGTCAATGTTTTGAACCATTCCTGTGACACTAGTTATAGATTCGATGCTTCACTTCAGGTTTACTGTATCCCTCTGACCTTCATATTGACGATGAAACACAGAAATATCAGCGGAATTATATACAAAAGGCACAATGCCGCCTTAAGTACAAGAGAACTGACTCTTCTTACTGTCTATGTTTTGAACCATTCCTGTGACACTAGTTATAGATTCCGATGCTCCCCTTCATTTTTACTGTATCCCTCTGACTTTCTTATTGACGATTAAACACAGAAATTGCATCGGAATTAAATAGAAAAGGCACAATTCCGACTTAAGGACAAGAAAACTGACTCTTCTTACTGTCTATGCTTTGAACTATTCCTGTGACTATAGTTATAGATTCGATGCTTCACTTCAGGTTTACTGTATCCCTCTGGCCTTCTTATTGACGATGAAACACAGAAATTGCATCGGAATTAAATACATAAGGCACAATGCCGACTCAAGTACAAGAAGACTGGCTCTTCTTACTGTCTATGTTTTGAACCATTCCTGTGACACTAGTTATAGATTACGATGCTTCACTTCAGGTTTACTGCATACCTCTGACCTTCTTATTGTTGATGAAACACAGAAATTGCACCGGAATTAAATACAAAAGGCACAACGCCGACTTAAGTACAAGAAACTGACTCTTCTTACTGTCTATGTTTTGATCCACTCCTGTGACACTAGTTATAGATTCCGATGCTTCACTTCAGGATTACTGTATCCCTCTGACCTTCTTATTGACGATGAAACATAGAAATTGCATCGGAATTAAATAGAAAAGGAACAATGCCGACTTAAAAACAATAATACTGACGCTTCTTACTGTCTATGTTTTGAACCATTCCTGTAACACTAGTTATGGATGCCGATGCTTCGCTTTAGGTTTACTGTATCCCTCTGACCTTCTTATTGACGATGAAACACAGAAATTGCATCGGAAGTAAATAGAAAAGGCACAATGCCGAATTAAGTACAAGAAAACTGACTCTTCTTACTGTCTATGTTTGAACCATTCCTGTGACACTAAATAGTGATTCCGATGCTTCACTTCAGGTTCACTCTATCCCTCTGACTTTCTTATTGACGATGAAACACAGAAATTGCATCGGAATTGAATACAAAAAGCACAATGCCAACTTAAGTACAAGAAAACTGACTCTTGTTACTGTCTATGTTTTGAACCATTCATGTGACACTAGTTATAGATTCCGATGCTTCACTTCAGGTTTACTGTATCCCTCTGACCTTCTTACTGACGATGAAACACAGAAATCGCATCGGAATTAAATACAAAAGGCACAATGCCTACTTAAGTTCAAGAAAACTCACTCTTCTTACTGTGTAAGTTATGAACCATTCCTGTGACACTAGTTATAGATTCCGATGCTTCACTTCAGGTTTATCACATCCCTCTGACCTTCGTATTGACGATGAAACACAGAAATTGCATCGGAATTAAATAGAAATCACACAATGCCGTCTTACTTACACGAAAACTGACTCTTCTTACTGTCAATGTTTTGAACCATTCCTGTGACACTAGTTAAAGATTCCGATGCTTCACCTCAGGTTTACTGTATCCCTCTGACCATCTTATTGACGATGAAACACAGAAATTGCAACGGAATTAAATACAAAAGGCACAATGCCGACTTAAGTTCAAGAAATCTGACTCTTCTTATTGTCTATGTTTTAAACCATTCCTGTGACACTAGTTATAGATTCAGATGATTCACTTCAGGTTTAGTGCATCCCTCTGACCTTCTTATTGACGATGAAACACAGAAATTGCATCGGAATTATACATAAAAGTCACAATGCCGACTTAAGTACTAGAAAACTGACTCTTCTTACTGTCTATGTTTTGAACCATTCCTGTGACACTAGTTATAGTTGCCGATTCTTCACTTTAGGTTTACTGCATACCTCTGACCTTCTTATTGTTGATGAAACACAGAAATTGCACCGGAATTAAATACAAAAACCACAACGCCGGCTTAAGTACAAGAAACCTGACTCTTCTTACTGTCTATGTTTTGATCCACTCCTTTGACACTAGTTATAGATTCCGATGCTTCACTTCAGGTTAACTGTATCCCTCTGACCTTCTTATTGACGATGAAACATAGAAATTGCATCGGAATTAAATAGAAAAGGAACAATGCCGACTCAAGTACAAGAAAACTGACTCTTCTTACTGTCTATGCTTTGAACCATTCCTGTGACACTAGTTATAGATTCGATGCTTCACTTCAGGTTTACTGTATCCCTCTGACCTTCATATTGACGATGAAACACAGAAATATCGGCGGAATTATATACAAAAGGCACAATGCCGCCTTAAGTACAAGAGAACTGACTCTTCTTACTGTCTATGTTTTGAACCATTCCTGTGACACTAGTTATAGATTCCGATGCTCCCCTTCATTTTTACTGTATCCCTCTGACTTTCTTATTGACGATTAAACACAGAAATTGCATCGGAATTAAATAGAAAAGGCACAATCCCGACTTAAGGACAAGAAAACTGACTCTTCTTACTGTCTATGCTTTGAACCATTCCTGTGACTATAGTTATAGATTCGATGCTTCACTTCAGGTTTACTGTATCCCTCTGACCTTCATATTGACGATGAAACACAGAATTTTCAGCGGAATTAAATACAAAAGGCACAATGCCGCCTTAAGTACAAGAAAACTGTCTCTTCTTACTGTCTATGTTTTGAACCATTCCTGTGACACTAGTTATAGATTCCGATGCTTCACTTCAGGTTTACTGTATTCCTCTGATCTTCTTGTTGACGATGAAACACAGAAATAGCATCGGAATTAAATACAAAAGGCACAATGCCGACTTAAGTACAAGATAACTGACTCTTCTTAATGTCTATATGTTGAACCTATCATTTGACACTAGTTATAGATTCCGATGCTTCACTTCATTTTTACTGTATCCCTCTGACCTTCTTATTGACGATGAAACACAGAAATTGCATCGGAATTAAATACAAAATGCACAATGCCGACTTAAGTACAAGAAAACTGACTCTTCTTTACTGTCTATGTTTTGAACCATTCCTGTGACACTAGTTATATGTTCCGATGCTTCACTTCTAGTTTACTGTATCCCTCTGACGTTCATATAGACGATGAAACACAGAAATTGCATCGGAGTTAAATACAAAAGGAACAATGCCGACTTAAGTACCAGAAAACTGATTCTTCTTACAGTCTATGATTTGAACCATTCCTGTGACACTAGTTATAGATTCCGATGCTTCCCTTCAGGTTTACTGTATTCCTCTGACCCTCTTAGTGACGATGAAACACAGAAATTGCATCGGAATTAAATACAAAAGGCACAATGACAACATAAGTACAAGAAAACTGACTCCTCTTACTGTCTACGTTTTGAACCGTTCCTGTGACACTAGTTATAGATTCCGAAGCTTCACTTCAGCTTTACTTTATCCCTCTGACCTTCTTATTGTTGATGAAACGCAGAAATTGCACCGGAATTAAATACAAAAGGCACAACGCCGTCTTACGTACAGGAAAACTGACTCTTTTTACTGTCTATGTTTTGATCCAGTCCTGTGACACTAGTTATAGATTCCAATGCTTCACTTCAGGTTTACTGTATCCCTCTGACCTTCTTATTGACGATGAAACATAGAAATTGCATCGGAATTAAATAGAAACGGAACAATGCCGACTTAAGTACAGGAATACTGACACTTCTTACTGTCTATGATTTGAACCATTCCTGTGACACTAGTTATAGATGCCGATGCTTCACTTTAGGTTTACTGTATCCCTCTGACCTTCTTATTGACGATGAAACACAGAAATAGCTTCGGAATTAAATACAAAAGGCACAATGCCGACTTAAGTACAAGATAACTGACTCTTCTTACTGTCTTTGTGTTGAACGATTCATGTGACACGAGTTATAGATTCCGATGCTTCACTTCATTTTTACTGTATCCCTCTGACCTTCTTATTGACGATGAATCACAGAAATTGCATCGGAAGTAAATACAAAAGGCACAATGCCAACTTAAGTACAAGAAAACTGACTCTTCTTACTGTCTATAATTTATCCACTCCTGTGACACTAGTTATAGATTCCGATTCTTCACTCCAGGTTTACTGTATCCCTCTGTCCTTCTTATTGACAAGGAAACACAGAAATTGCATCGGAATTAAATACGAAAGGCACAATGCCGACTTAGGAACAAGGAAACTGACTCTTCTTACTGTCTATGTTTTGAACCATTCCAGTGAAACTAGTTATAGATTCCGATGCTTCACTTCAGGTTTACTGTATCCCTCTGACCTTCTTATTGACGATGAAACACAGAAATTTCATCGGAATTGAATACATAAGGCACAATTCCGACTTAAGTACAAGAAAACTGACTCTTGTTACTGTCAAATGTTTTGAACCATTCCTGTGACACTAGTTATAGATTCCGATGCTTCACTTCCGGTTTACTGTATCCCTCTGACCTTCTTATTGACGATGAAAAACAGAAATTGCATCGGAATTATTTACAAAAGGCACAATGCCGACTTAAGTACAAGAAAACTGACTCTTCTTACTGTCTATTTTTTAAACCATTCCTGTGACACTAGTTATAGATTCCGATGCTTCACTTCAGGTTTACTGTATCCCTCTGACCTTCTTATTGACGATGAAACACAGAAATTGCATCGGAATTAAATACAAAATGCACAATGCCAACTTAAGTACAAGAAAACTGACTCTTCTTACTGTCTATGTTTTGAACCATTCCTGTGACACTAGTTATAGATTCCGATAGTTCACTTCAGGTTTACTGTATCCCTCTGACCTTCTTATTGACGATGAAAAACAGAAATTGCATCGGAATTATTTACAAAAGGCACAATGCCGACATAAGTACAAGAAAACTGACTCTTCTTACTGTCTATGTTTTGAACCATTCCTGTGACACTAGTTATAGATTACGATGCTTCACTTCAGGTTTACTGCATACCTCTGACCTTCTTATTGTTGATGAAACACAGAAATTGCACCGGAATTAAATACAAAAGGCACAACGCCGACTTAAGTACAAGAGACTGACTCTTCTTACTGTCTATGTTTTGATCCACTCCTGTGACACTAGTTATAGATTCCGATGCTTCACTTCAGGATTACTGTATCCCTCTGACCTTCTTATTGACGATGAAACATAGAAATTGCATCGGAATTAAATAGAAAAGGAACAATGCCGACTTAAAAACAATAATACTGACGCTTCTTACTGTCTATGTTTTGAACCATTCCTGTAACACTAGTTATAGATGCCGATGCTTCGCTTTAGGTTTACTGTATCCCTCAGACCTTCTTATTGACGATGAAACACAGAAATTGCATCGGAAGTAAATAGAAAAGGCACAATGCCGAATTAAGTACAAGAAAACTGACTCTTCTTACTGTCTATGTTTGAACCATTCCTGTGACACTAAATAGTGATTCCGATGCTTCACTTCAGGTTCACTCTATCCCTCTGACCTTCTTATTGACGATGAAACACAGAAATTGCATCGGAATTGAATACAAAAAGCACAATGCCAACTTAAGTACAAGAAAACTGACTCTTCTTACTGTCTATGTTTTGAACCATTCATGTGACACTAGTTATAGATTCCGATGCTTCACTTCAGGTTTACTGTATCCCTCTGACCTTCTTACTGACGATGAAACACAGAAATCGCATCGGAATTAAATACAAAAGGCACAATGCCTACTTAAGTTCAAGAAAACTCACTCATCTTACTGTGTAAGTTATGAACCATTCCTGTGACACTAGTTATAGATTCCGATGCTTCACTTCAGGTTTATCGCATCCCTCTGACCTTCGTATTGACGATGAAACACAGAAATTGCATCGGAATTAAATAGAAAACACACAATGCTGTCTTAACTACACGAAAACTGACTCTTCTTACAGTCAATGTTTTGAACCATTCCTGTGACACTAGTTATAGATTCGATGCTTCACTTCAGGTTTACTGTATCCCTCTGACCTTCATATTGACGATGAAACACAGAAATATCAGCGGAATTAAATACAAAAGGCACAATGCCGCCTTAAGTACAAGAGAACTGACTCTTCTTACTGTCTATGTTTTGAACCATTCCTGTGACATTAGTTATAGATTCCGATGCTCCCCTTCATTTTTACTGTATCCCTCTGACTTTTGATTAAACACAGAAATTGCATCGGAATTAAATAGAAAAGGCACAATTCCGACTTAAGGACAAGAAAACTGACTCTTCTTACTGTCTATGCTTTGAACTATTCCTGTGACTATAGTTATAGATTCGATGCTTCACTTCAGGTTTACTGTATCCCTCTGACCTTCATATTGACGATGAAACACAGAAATTTCAGCGGAATTAAATACAAAAGGCACAATGCCGCCTTAAGTACAAGAAAACTGTCTCTTCTTACTGTCTATGTTTTGACCCATTCCTGTGACACTAGTTATAGATTCCGAAGCTTCACTTCAGCTTTACTGTATCCCTCTGGCCTTCTTATTGACGATGAAACACAGAAATTGCATCGGAATTAAATACATAAGGCACAATGCCGACTCAAGTACAAGAAGACTGGCTCTTCTTACTGTCTATGTTTTGAACCATTCCTGTGACACTAGTTATAGATTACGATGCTTCACTTCAGGTTTACTGCATACCTCTGACCTTCTTATTGTTGATGAAACACAGAAATTGCACCGGAATTAAATACAAAATTCACAACGCCGACTTAAGTACAAGAAACTGACTCTTCTTACTGTCTATGTTTTGATCCACTCCTGTGACACTAGTTATAGATTCCGATGCTTCACTTCAGGATTACTGTATCCCTCTGACCTTCTTATTGACGATGAAACATAGAAATTGCATCGGAATTAAATAGAAAAGGAACAATGCCGACTTAAAAACAATAATACTGACGCTTCTTACTGTCTATGTTTTGAACCATTCCTGTAACACTAGTTATGGATGCCGATGCTTCGCTTTAGGTTTACTGTATCCCTCTGACCTTCTTATTGACGATGAAACACAGAAATTGCATCGGAAGTAAATAGAAAAGGCACAATGCCGAATTAAGTACAAGAAAACTGACTCTTCTTACTGTCTATGTTTGAACCATTCCTGTGACACTAAATAGTGATTCCGATGCTTCACTTCAGGTTCACTCTATCCCTCTGACTTTCTTATTGACGATGAAACACAGAAATTGCATCGGAATTGAATACAAAAAGCACAATGCCAACTTAAGTACAAGAAAACTGACTCTTCTTACTGTCTATGTTTTGAACCATTCATGTGACACTAGTTATAGATTCCGATGCTTCACTTCAGGTTTACTGTATCCCTCTGACCTTCTTACTGACGATGAAACACAGAAATCGCATCGGAATTAAATACAAAAGGCACAATGCCTACTTAAGTTCAAGAAAACTCACTCTTCTTACTGTGTAAGTTATGAACCATTCCTGTAACACTAGTTATGGATGCCGATGCTTCGCTTTAGGTTTACTGTATCCCTCTGACCTTCGTATTGACGATGAAACACAGAAATTGCATCGGAATTAAATAGAAATCACACAATGCCGTCTTACTTACACGAAAACTGACTCTTCTTACTGTCAATGTTTTGAACCATTCCTGTGACACTAGTTAAAGATTCCGATGCTTCACCTCAGGTTTACTGTATCCCTCTGACCATCTTATTGACGATGAAACACAGAAATTGCAACGGAATTAAATACATAAGGCACAATGCCGACTTAAGTTCAAGAAATCTGACTCTTCTTATTGTCTATGTTTTAAACCATTCCTGTGACACTTGTTATAGATTCAGATGATTCACTTCAGGTTTAGTGCATCCCTCTGACCTTCTTATTGACGATGAAACACAGAAATTGCATCGGAATTATACATAAAAGTCACAATGCCGACTTAAGTACTAGAAAACTGACTCTTCTTACTGTCTATGTTTTGAACCATTCCTGTGACACTAGTTATAGTTGCCGATTCTTCACTTTAGGTTTACTGCATACCTCTGAACTTCTTATTGTTGATGAAACACAGAAATTGCACCGGAATTAAATACAAAAACCACAACGCCGGCTTAAGTACAAGAAACCTGACTCTTCTTACTGTCTATGTTTTGATCCACTCCTTTGACACTAGTTATAGATTCCGATGCTTCACTTCAGGTAAACTGTATCCCTCTGACCTTCTTATTGACGATGAAACATAGAAATTGCATCGGAATTAAATAGAAAAGGAACAATGCCGACTCAAGTACAAGAAAACTGACTCTTCTTACTGTCTATGCTTTGAACCATTCCTGTGACACTAGTTATAGATTCGATGCTTCACTTCAGGTTTACTGTATCCCTCTGACCTTCATATTGACGATGAAACACAGAAATATCGGCGGAATTATATACAAAAGGCACAATGCCGCCTTAAGTACAAGAGAACTGACTCTTCTTACTGTCTATGTTTTGAACCATTCCTGTGACACTAGTTATAGATTCCGATGCTCCCCTTCATTTTTACTGTATCCCTCTGACTTTCTTATTGACGATTAAACACAGAAATTGCATCGGAATTAAATAGAAAAGGCACAATGCCGACTTAAGGACAAGAAAACTGACTCTTCTTACTGTCTATGCTTTGAACCATTCCTGTGACTATAGTTATAGATTCGATGCTTCACTTCAGGTTTACTGTATCCCTCTGACCTTCATATTGACGATGAATCACAGAAATTTCAGCGGAATTAAATACAAAAGGCACAATGCCGCCTTAAGTACAAGAAAACTGTCTCTTCTTACTGTCTATGTTTTGAACCATTCCTGTGACACTAGTTATAGATTCCGAAGCTTCACTTCAGGTTTACTGTATCCCTCTGACCTTCTTATTGACGATGAAACACAGAAATTGCATCGGAATTAAATACAAAAGGCACAATGCCGACTCAAGTACAAGAAGACTGGCTCTTCTTACTGTCTATGTTTGAACCATTTCTGTGACACTAGTTATAGATTCCGATGCTTTACTTCAGGTTTACCGTATCACTCTGACCTTCTTATTGACGATGAAACACAGACATTGCATCGGAATTAAATACAAAAGGCACAATGCCGACTTAAGTACAAGAAAACTGACTCTTCTTACTGTCTATGTCTTGAACCATTCCTGTGACACTAGTTATAGATTCCGATGCTTCACTTCAGGTTTACTGTATCCCTCTGACCTTCTTATTGACGATGAAACACAGATATTGCATCGTAATTAAATACAAAAGGCACAATGCCGACTTAAGTACAAGAAAACTGACTCTTCTTACTGTCTATGTTTTGAACCGTTCATGTGACACTAATTATAGAGTCCGATGCTTCACTTCACGTTTACTGTATCCCTCTGACCTTCTTATTGACGATGAAACACAGAAATTGCATCGGAATTAAATACAAAAGGCACCATGCCGACCGATGTACAAGAAAACTGATTCTTCTTACTGTTTATGTTTGAACCATTCTTGTGACACTAGTTATAGATTCCGATGCTTCACTTCAGGTTTACTGTATCCCTCTGAACTTCTTATTGACGATGAAACACAGAAATTGCATCGGAATTAAATACAAAAGGCACAGTGTCGTCTTAAGTACAAGAAAACTGACTCTTCTTACTGTCTATGTTTGAACCATTCCTGTGACACTAGTTATAGATTCGGATGCTTCACTTCAGGTTTACTGTACTCCTCTGACCTTCTTATTGACGATGAAACACAGAAATTGTATCGGAATTAAATACAAAAGGCACAATGCCGACTTAACAACAAGAAAACTGTCTCTTCTTACTGTCTATGTTTTGAACCATTCCTGTGACACTAGTTATAGATTCCGATGCTTTACTTCAGGTTTACTGTATCCCTCTGACCTTCTTATTGACGATCAAACACAGAAATTGCATCGGAGGTAAATACAAAAGGCACAATGCCGACTTAAGTACAAGAAAACTGACTCTCCTTACTGTCTAAGTTATGAACCATTCCTGTGACACTAGTTATAGATTCCGATGCTACACTTCAGGTTTACTGTATCCCTCTGACCTTCTTATTGACGATGAAACAAAGAAATTGCATCGGAATTAAATACAAAAGGCACAACGATGACTTAAGTACAAGAAAACTGACTCATCTTACTGCCTATGTTTTGAACCTCTCCTGTGTCACTAGTTATAGATTCCGATGCTTTACTTCAGGTTTACTGTATCCCTCTGACCTTCTTATTGACGATGAAACACAGAAATTGCATCGGAGTTAAATACAAAAGGCACAATGCCGACTTAAGTACAAGAAAACTGACTCTTCTTACTGTCTATGATTTGAACCATTCCTGTGTCACTAGTTATAGATTCCGATGCTACACTTCAGGTTTACTGTATCCCTCTGACCTTCTTATTGACGATGAAACACAGAAATTTCAGCGGAATTAAATACAAAAGGCACAATGCCGACTTAAGTACAAGAAAACTGTCTCTTCTTACTGTCTATGTTTTGAACCATTCCTGTGACACTAGTTATAGATTCCGATCTTTTACTTCAGGTTTACTGTATCCCTCTGACCTTCTTATTGACGATGAAACACAGAAATTGCATCGGAGGTAAATACAAAAGGCACAATGCCGACTTAAGTACAAGAAAACTGACTCTTCTTACTGTCTAAGTTATGAACCATTCCTGTGACACTAGTTATAGATTCCGATGCTACACTTCAGGTTTACTGTATCCCTCTGACCTTCTTATTGACGATGAAACAAAGAAATTGCATCGGAATTAAATACAAAAGGCACAACGCTGACTTAAGTACAAGAAAACTGACTCATCTTACTGCCTATGTTTTGAACCTCTCCTGTGACACTAGTTATAGATTCCGATGCTTTACTTCAGGTTTGCTGTATCCCTCTGACCTTCTTATTGACGATGAAACACAGAAATTGCATCGGAGTTAAATACAAAAGGCACAATGCCGACTTAAGTACAAGAAAACTGACTCTTCTTTCTGTCTAAGATATGAACCATTCCTGTGACACTAGTCATAGATTCCGATGCTACACTTCAGGTTTACTCTATCCCTCTGACCTTCTTATTCACGATGAAACACAGAAATTGCATCGGAATGAAATACAAAAGGCACAACGCCGACTTAAGTACAAGAAAACTGACTCATCTTACTGTCTATGTTTTGAACCTCTCCTGTGACACTAGTTATAGATTCCGATGCTTCACTTCATTTTTACTGTATCCCTCTGACTTTCTTATTGACGATTAAACACAGAAATTGCATCGAAATTAAATAGAAAAGGCACAATGCCGACTTAAGGACAAGAAAACTGACTCTTCTTACTGTCTATGCTTTGAACCATTCCTGTGACTATAGTTATTGATTCGATGCTTCACTTCAGGTTTACTGTATCCCTCTGACCTTCATATTGACGATGAAACACAGAAATTTCAGCGGAATTAAATACAAAAGGCACAATGCCGCCTTAAGTACAAGGAAACTGTCTCTTCTTACTGTCTATGCTTTGAACCATTCCTGTGACTCTAGTTATAGATTCCGAAGCTTCACTTCAGCTTTACTGTATCCCTCTGACCTTCTTATTGACGATGAAACACAGAAATTGCATCGGAAATAAATACAAAAGGCACAATGCCGACTCAAGTACAAGAAGACTGGCTCTTCTTACTGTCTATGTTTGAACCATTTCTGTGACACTAGTTATAGATTCCGATGATTTACTTCAGGTTTTCCGTATCCCTCTGACCTTCTTATTGACGATGAAACACAGAAATTGCATCGGAATTAAATACAAAAGGCACAATGCCGACTTAAGTACAAGAAAACAGACACTTCTTACTGTCTATGTTTTGAACCATTCCTGTGACACTAGTTATAGATTCCGATGCTTCACTTCAGGTTTACTGTATCCCTCTGAACTCCTTATTGACGATGAAACACAGATATTGCATCGTAATTAAATACAAAAGGCACAATGCCGACCTTAAATACAAGAAAACTGACTCTTCTTACTGTCTATGTTTTGAACCATTCCTGTGACACTAGTTATAGATTCCGATGCTTTACTTCAGGTTTACTGTATCCCTCTGACCTTCTTATTGACGATGAAACACAGAAATTGCATCCGAGGTAAATACAAAAGGCACAATGCCGACTTAAGTACAAGAAAACTGACTCTTCTTACTGTCTAAGTTATGAACTATTCCTGTGACACTAGTTATAGATTCCGATGCTACACTTCAGGTTTACTGTATCCCTCTGACCTTCTTATTGACGATGAAACACAGAAATTGCATCGGAATGAAATACAAAAGGCACAACGCCGACTTAAGTACAAGAAAACTGACTCATCTTACTGTCTATGTTTTGAACCTCTCCTGTGACACTAGTTAAAGATTCCGATGCTTCACTTCAGGTTTACTGTACCCCTCTGACCTTCTTATTGACGATGAAACATAGAAATTGCATGGGAATTAAATAGAAAAGGAACAATGCCGACTTAAGTACAAGAATACTGACGCTTCTTACTGCCTATGTTTTGAACCATTCCTGTGACACTAAATAGTGATTCCGATGCTTCACTTCAGGTTTACTGATTCCCTCTGACCTTCTTATTGAAGATGAAACGCAGAAATTGCATCGGAATTGAATACAAAAAGCACAATACCAACTTAAGTACAAGAAAACTGACTCTTCTTACAGTCTATGTTTTGAACCATTCATGTGACACTAGTTATAGATTCCGATGCTTCACTTCAGGTTTACTGTATCCCTCTGACCTTCTTACAGACGATGAAACACAGAAATCGCATCGGAATTAAATACAAAAGGCACAATGCCTACTTAAGTTCAAGAAAACTCACTCTTCTTACTGTCTAAGTTATGAATCATTCCTGTGACACTAGTTATAGATTTCGATGCTTCACTTCAGGTTTACCGTATCCCTCTGACCTTCTTATTGACGATGAAACACAGAAATTGCATCGGAATTACATAGAAAAGACACAAAGCCGACTTAACTACACGAAAACTGACTCTTCTTACTGTCAATGTTTTGAACCATTCCTGTGACACTAGTTAAAGATTCCGATGCTTCACCTCAGGATTACTGTATCCCTCTGACCTTCTTATTGACGATGAAACACAGAAATTGCAACGGAATTAAATACAAAAGGCACAATGCCGACTTAAGTTCAAGAAAACTGACTCTTCTTATTGTCTATGTTTTGAACCATTCCTGTGACACTAGTCATAGATTCCGATGCTTCACTTCAGGTTTACTGTATCCCTCTGACCTTCTTATTGACGATGAAACACTGAAATTGCATCGGAATTAAATACAAAAGGCACAACGCCGACTTAAGTACAAGAAAACTGACTCATCTTACTGTCTATGTTTTGAACCTCTCCTGTGACACTAGTTATAGATTCCGATGCTTCACTTCAGGTTTACTGTATCCCTCTGACCTTCTAATTGAAGTTGAAACACAGATATTACAACGGAATTAAATACAAAGGGCACAATGCCGACTTAAGTACAAGAAAACTGACTCTTCTTACTGTCAATGTTTGAACCATTCATGTGACACTAGTTATAGATTCCGATGCTTCACTTCAGGTTTACTGTATCCCTCTGACCATCTTATTGTTGATGAAACACAGATATAGCATCGGAATTAAATACGAAAGACACAATGCCTACATAAGTACAAGAAAAATGACTCCTCTTACTGTCTATGATTTCAACCACTCCTGTGACACTAGTTATAGATTCCGATGCATCTCTTCAGGTTTACTGTATTCCTCTGTCCTTCTTATTGAAGATGAAACACAGATATTGCATCGGAATTAAATACAAAGGGCACAACGCCGACTTAAGTACAAGAAAACTGACTCTTCTTACTGTCTATGTTTTGATCCACTCCTGTGACACTAGTTATAGATTCCGATGCTTCACTTCAGGTTTATTGTATCCCTCTGACCTTCTTATTGACGATGAAACATAGAAATTGCATCGGAGTTAAATAGAAAAGGAACAATGCCGACTTAAGTACAACAATACTGACGCTTCTTACTGTCTATGTGTTGAACCATTCCTGTGATACTAGTTATAGATGCCGATGCTTCACTTTAGGTTTACTGTATCCCTCTGACCTTCTTATTGACGATGAAACACAGAAATTGCATCGGAAGTAAACAGAAAAGGCACAATGCCGACTTAAGTAGAAGAAAACTGACTCATATTACTGTCTATGTTATGAACCTTTCCTGTGACACTAGTTTTAGATTCCGTTGCTTCACTTCAGGTTTACTGTATCCCATTGACCTTCTTATTGAAGATGAAACACAGATATTGCATCGGAATTAGATACAAAAGGCACAATGCCGACCGATGTACAAGAAAACTGATTCTTCTTACTATTTATGTTTGAACCATTCCTGTTACACTAGTTATAGATTCCGATGCTTCACTTCAGGTTTACTGTATCCCTCTGAACTCCTTATTGACGATGAAACACAGAAATTGCATCGGAATATAATACAAATGGCACAGTGCCGACTTAAGTACAAGAAAACTGACTCTTCTTACTGTCTATGTTTGAACCATTCCTGTGACACTAGTTATAGATTCGGATGCTTCACTTCAGGTATACTGTATTCCTCTGACCTTCTTATTGACGATGAAACACAGATATTGCATCGGAATTAAATACAAAAGGCACAATGCCGACCGATGTACAAGAAAACTGATTCTTCTTACTATTTATGTTTGAACCATTCCTGTGACACTAGTTATAGATTCCGATGCTTCACTTCAGGTTTACTGTATCCCTCTGAACTCCTTATTGACGATGAAACACAGAAATTGCATCGGAATTAAATACAAATGGCACAGTGCCGACTTAAGTACAAGAAAACTGACTCTTCTTACTGTCTATGTTTGAACCATTCCTGTGACACTAGTTATAGATTCTGATGCTTCACTTCAGGTATACTGTATTCCTCTGACCTTCTTTTTGACGATGAAACACAGAAATTGCATCGGAATTAAATACAAAAGGCACACTGCCGACTTAAGTACAAGAAAACTGTCTCTTCTTATTGTCTATGTTTTGAACCATTCCTGTGTGCACTAGTTATAGATTCCAATGCTTTACTTCAGGTTTACTGTATCCCTCTGACCTTCTTATTGACGATGAAACACAGAAATTGCATCGGAGTTAAATACAAAAGGCACAATGCCGACTTAAGTACAAGAAATCTGACTCTTCTTACTGTCTAAGTTATGAACCATTCCTGTGACACTAGTTATAGATTCCGATGCTACACTTCAGGTTTACTGTATCCCTCTGACCTTCTTATTGACGATGAAACACAGAAATTGCATCGGAATTAAATACAAAAGGCACAACGCCGACTTAAGTACAAGAAAACTGACTCATCTTACTGTCTATGTTTTGAACCTCTCCTGTGACACTAGTTACAGATTCCGATGCTTCACTTCAGGTTTACTGTATCCCTCTGACCTTCTTATTGAAGTTGAAACACAGATATTACAACGGAATTAAATACAAAGGGCACAATGCCGACTTAAGTACAAGAAAACTGACTTTTCTTACTGTCAATGTTTGAACCATTCATGTGACACTAGTTATAGATTCCGATGCTTCACTTCAGGTTTACTGTATCCCTCTGACCATCTTATTGTTGATGAAACACAGATATAGCATCGGAATTAAATACGAAAGACACAATGCCTACATAAGTACAAGAAAAATGACTCCTCTTACTGTCTATGATTTCAACCACTCCTGTGACACTAGTTATAGATTCCGATGCATCTCTTCAGGTTTACTGTATTCCTCTGTCCTCCTTATTGAAGATGAAAGACAGATATTGCATCGGAATTAAATACAAAGTGCACAACGCCGACTTAAGTACAAGAAAACTGACTCTTCTCACTGTCTATGTTTTGATCCACTCCTGTGACACTAGTTATAGATTCCGATGCTTCACTTCAGGTTTACTGTATCCCTCTGACCTTCTTATTGACGATGAAACATAGAAATTGCATCGGAGTTAAATAGAAAAGGAACAATGCCGACTTAAGTACAACAATACTGACGCTTCTTACTGTCTATGTGTTGAACCATTCCTGTGACACTAGTTATAGAGTCCGATGCTTCACTTTAGGTTTACTGTATCCCTCTGACCTTCTTATTGACGATGAAACACAGAAATTGCATCCGAAGTAAACAGAAAAGGCACAATGCCGACTTAAGTAGAAGAAAACTGACTCATATTACTGTCTATGTTATGAACCTTTCCTGTGACACTAGTTTTAGATTCCGATGCTTCACTTCAGGTTTACTGTATCCCATTGACCTTCTTATTGAAGATGAAACACAGATATTGCATCGGAATTAGATACAAAAGGCACAATGCCGACCGATGTACAAGAAAACTGATTCTTCTTACTATTTATGTTTGAACCATTCCTGTTACACTAGTTATAGATTCCGATGCTTCACTTCAGGTTTACTGTATCCCTCTGAACTCCTTATTGACGATGAAACACAGAAATTGCATCGGAATATAATACAAATGGCACAGTGCCGACTTAAGTACAAGAAAACTGACTCTTCTTACTGGCTATGTTTGAACCATTCCTGTGACACTAGTTATAGATTCGGATGCTTCACTTCAGGTATACTGTATTCCTCTGACCTTCTTATTGACGATGAAACACAGATATTGCATCGGAATTAAATACAAAAGGCACAATGCCGACCGATGTACAAGAAAACTGATTCTTCTTACTATTTATGTTTGAACCATTCCTGTGACACTAGTTATAGATTCCGATGCTTCACTTCAGGTTTACTGTATCCCTCTGAACTCCTTATTGACGATGAAACACAGAAATTGCATCGGAATTAAATACAAATGGCACAGTGCCGACTTAAGTACAAGAAAACTGACTCTTCTTACTGTCTATGTTTGAACCATTCCTGTGACACTAGTTATAGATTCGGATGCTTCACTTCAGGTATACTGTATTCCTCTGACCTTCTTTTTGACGATGAAACACAGAAATTGCATCGGAATTAAATACAAAAGGCACACTGCCGACTTAAGTACAAGAAAACTGTCTCTTCTTATTGTCTATGTTTTGAACCATTCCTGTGACACTAGTTATAGATTCCGATGCTTTACTTCAGGTTTACTGTATCCCTCTGACCTTCTTATTGACGATGAAACACAGAAATTGCATCGGAGTTAAATACAAAAGGCACAATGCCGACTTAAGTACAAGAAAACTGACTCTTCTTACTGTCTAAGTTATGAACCATTCCTGTGACACTAGTTATAGATCCCGATGCTACACTTCAGGTTTACTGTATCCCTCTGACCTTCTTATTGACGATGAAACACAGAAATTGCATCGGAATTAAATACAAAAGGCACAACGCCGACTTAAGTACAAGAAAACTGACTCATCTTACTGTCTATGTTTTGAACCTCTCCTGTGACACTAGTTATAGATTCCGATGCTTCACTTCATGTTTACTGTATCCCTCTGACCTTCTTATTGACGATGAAACACAGATATTGCATCGTAATTAAATACAAAAGGCACAATGCCGACTTAAGTACAAGGAAACTGACTCTCCTTACTTTCTATGCTTTGAACCATTCATGCGACACTAATTATAGAGTCCGATGCTTCACTTCAGGTTTACTGTATCCCTCTGACCTTCTTATTGACAATGAAACACAGAAATTGCATCGGAATTAAATACAAAGGGCACAATGCCGACCGATGTACAAGAAAACCGATTCTTCTTACTGTTTAGGTTTGAACCATTCCTGTGACACTAGTGATAGATTCCGATGCTTCACTTCAGTTTTACTGTATCTCTCTGACCTTCTTATTGACGATGAAACACAGAAATTGCATCGGAATTAAATACAAAAGGCACAATGCCGACTTAAGTAAAAGAAAACTGACTCTTCTTACTGTGTATGTTTGAACCATTCCTGTGACACTAGTTATAGATTCGGATGCTCCACTTCAGGTTTACTGTATTCCTCTGACCTTCTTATTGACGATGAAACACAGAAATTGCATCGTAATTAAATACAAAAGGCACAATGCCGACTTAAGAACAAGAAAACTGACTCTTCTTATTGTCTATGTTTTGAACCATTCCTGAGACACTAGTTATAGATTCCGATGCTTTACTTCAGGTTTACTGTATCCCTCTGACCTTCTTATTGACGATGAAACACAGATATTGCATCGGAATTAAATACAAAAGGCACAATGCTGACTTAAGTACAAGAAAACTGACTCTTCTTACTGTCTAAGTAATGAACCATTCCTGTGACACTAGTTATAGATTCCGATGCTTCACTTCAGGTTTACTGTATCCCTCTGACCTTCTTATTGACGATGAAACACAGAAATTGCATCGGAATGAAATACAAAAGGCACAACGCCGACTTAAGTACAAGAAAACTGACTCATCTTACTGTCTATGTTTTGAACCTCTCCTGTGACACTAGTTACAGATTCCGATGCTTCACTTCAGGTTTACTTTATCCCTCTGACCTTCTTATTGAAGATGAAACACAGATATTGCATCGGAATTAAACACAAAGGGCACAATGCCGACTTAAGTACTAGAAAACTGACTCTTCTTGCTGTCAATGTTTGAACCATTCATGTGACACTAGTTATAGATTCCGATGCTTCACTTCAGGTTTACTGTATCCCTCTGACCATCTTATTGTTGATGAAACACAGATATAGCATCGGAATTAAATACGAAAGACACAATGCCTACATAAGTACAAGAAAAATGACTCTTCTTACTGTCTATGACTTCAACCATTCCTGTGACACTAGTTATAGATTCCGATGCATCTCTTCAGGTTTACTGTATTCCTCTGTCCTTCTTATTGAAGATGAAACACAGATATTGCATCGGAATTAAATACAAAGGGCACAACGCCGACTTAAGTACAAGAAAACTGACTCTTCTTACTGTCTATGTTTTGATCCACTCCTGTGACACTAGTTATAGATGCCGATGCTTCACTTTAGGTTTACTGTATCCCTTTGACCTTCTTATTGACGATGAAACACAGAAATTGCATCGGAATTAAATACAAAAGGCACAACGCCGACTTAAGTACAAGAAAACTGACTCATCTTAATGTCTATGTTTTGAACCTTTCCTGTGACACTAGTTATAGATTCCGATGCTTCACTTCATTTTTACTGTATCCCTCTGACTTTCTTATTGACGATTAAACACAGAAATTGCATCGGAATTAAATAGAAAAGGCACAATGCCGACTTCAGTACAAGAAAAGTGACTCTTCTTACTGTCTATGCTTTGAACCATTCCTGTGACACTAGTTATAGATTCCGATAGTTTACTTCATTTTTACTGTATCCCTCTGACTTTCTTATTGACGATTAAACACAGAAATTGCATCGGAATTAAATAGAAAAGGCACAATGCCGACTTAAGGACAAGAAAACTGACTCTTCTTACTGTCTATGCTTTGAACCTTTCCTGTGACATTAGTTATAGATTCGATGCTTCACTTCAGGTTTACTGTATCTCTCTGACCTTCATATTGACGACGAAACACAGAAATTTTAGCGGAATTAAATACAAAAGGCACAATGCCGCCTTAAGTACAAGAAAACTGACTCTTCTTACTGTCTATGTTTTGAACCATTCCTGTGACACTAGTTATAGATTCCGATGCTTCACTTCAGGTTCACTGTATCCCTCTGACCTTCTTATTAACGATTAAACACAGAAATTGCATCGGAATTAAATAGAAAAGGCACAATGCCGACTTAAGTACAAGAAAACTACCTCTTCTTACTGTCAATGCTTTGAACCATTCCTGTGACACTAGTTATAGATTCCGATGCTTCACTTCATTTTTACTGTATCCCTCTGACTTTCTTATTGACGATTAAACACAGAAATTGCATCGGAATTAAATAGAAAAGGCACAATGCCGACTTAAGGACAAGAAAACTGACTCTTCTTACTGTCTATGCTTTGAACCATTCCTGTGACACTCGTTATAGATTCAGATGCTTCACTTCAGGTTTACTGTATCCCTCTGACCTTCTTATTGACGATGAAGCACATAAAATGCATCGGAATTAAATAGAAAATTCACAATGCCGACTTAAGTACAAGAAAACTGACTCTTCTTACTGTTTATGTTTGAACCATACCTGTGACACTAGTTATAGATTCCGATGCTTCACTTCAGGTTTACTGTATCCCTCTGACCTTCTTATTGACGACGAAACACAGAAATTGCATCGGAATTAAATACAAAAGGCACAACGCCGACTTAAGTACAAGAAAACTGACTCATCTTAATGTCTATGTTTTGAACCTTTCCTGTGACACTAGTTATAGATTCCGATGCTTCACTTAAGGTTTACTGTATCCCTCTGACCTTCTTATTGAAGATGAAACACAGCTATTGCATCGGAATTAAATACAAAGGGCACAATGCCGACTTAAGTACAAGAAAACTGACTCTTCTTACCGTCTATGTTTGAACCATTCATGTGACACTAGTTATAGATTCCGATGCTTCACTTCAGGTGTACTGTATCCCTCTGACCATCTTATTGTTGATGAAACACAGATATAGAATCGGAATTAAATACAAAAGGCACAATGCCTACATAAGTACAAGAAAACTGACCCTTCTTACTGTCTATGATTTGAAACATTCCAGTGAAACTAGTTATGGATTCCGATGCTTCTCTTCAGGTTTACTGTATCCCTCTGATCTTCTTATTGACGATAAAACACAGAAATTGCATCTGAATTAAATACAAAAGGCACAATGCCAACTTAAGTACAAGAAAACAGACTATTCTTACTGTCTGTGTTTTGAACCATTCATGTGACACTAGGCATAGCTTCCGATGCTTCACTTCAGGTTTACTGTATTCATCTGACCTTCTTATTATCGATGAAACACAGAATTTGCATCGGAATTAAATAAAAAAGGCACAATGCCGACTTATGTACAAGAAAACTGACTCTTCTTACTGTCTATGTTTGAACCATTCATGTGACACTAGTTATAGATTCCGATGCTTCACTTCAGGTTTACTGTATCCCTCTGACCTTCTTATCGACGATGAAACACAGAAATTGCATCGGAATTAAATACAAAAGGCACAACGCCGACTTAAGTACAAGAAAAATGACTCCTCTTACTGTCTATGATTTCAACCACTCCTGTGACACTAGTTATAGATTCCGATGCATCTCTTCAGGTTTACTGTATTCCTCTGTCCTCTTTATTGAAGATGAAAGACAGATATTGCATCGGAATTAAATACAAAGTGCACAACGCCGACTTAAGTACAAGAAAACTGACTCTTCTTACTGTCTATGTTTTGATCCACTCCTGTGACACTAGTTATAGATTCCGATGCTTCACTTCAGGTTTACTGTATCCCTCTGACCTTCTTATTGACGATGAAACATAGAAATTGCATCGGAGTTAAATAGAAAAGGAACAATGCCGACTTAAGTACAACAATACTGACGCTTCTTACTGTCTATGTGTTGAACCATTCCTGTGACACTAGTTATAGAGTCCGATGCTTCACTTTAGGTTTACTGTATCCCTCTGACCTTCTTATTGACGATGAAACACAGAAATTGCATCCGAAGTAAACAGAAAAGGCACAATGCCGACTTAAGTAGAAGAAAACTGACTCATATTACTGTCTATGTTATGAACCTTTCCTGTGACACTAGTTTTAGATTCCGATGCTTCACTTCAGGTTTACTGTATCCCATTGACCTTCTTATTGAAGATGAAACACAGATATTGCATCGGAATTAGATACAAAAGGCACAATGCCGACCGATGTACAAGAAAACTGATTCTTCTTACTATTTATGTTTGAACCATTCCTGTTACACTAGTTATAGATTCCGATGCTTCACTTCAGGTTTACTGTATCCCTCTGAACTCCTTATTGACGATGAAACACAGAAATTGCATCGGAATATAATACAAATGGCACAGTGCCGACTTAAGTACAAGAAAACTGACTCTTCTTACTGTCTATGTTTGAACCATTCCTGTGACACTAGTTATAGATTCGGATGCTTCACTTCAGGTATACTGTATTCCTCTGACCTTCTTATTGACGATGAAACACAGATATTGCATCGGAATTAAATACAAAAGGCACAATGCCGACCGATGTACAAGAAAACTGATTCTTCTTACTATTTATGTTTGAACCATTCCTGTGACACTAGTTATAGATTCCGATGCTTCACTTCAGGTTTACTGTATCCCTCTGAACTCCTTATTGACGATGAAACACAGAAATTGCATCGGAATTAAATACAAATGGCACAGTGCCGACTTAAGTACAAGAAAACTGACTCTTCTTACTGTCTATGTTTGAACCATTCCTGTGACACTAGTTATAGATTCGGATGCTTCACTTCAGGTATACTGTATTCCTCTGACCTTCTTTTTGACGATGAAACACAGAAATTGCATCGGAATTAAATACAAAAGGCACACTGCCGACTTAAGTACAAGAAAACTGTCTCTTCTTATTGTCTATGTTTTGAACCATTCCTGTGACACTAGTTATAGATTCCGATGCTTTACTTCAGGTTTACTGTATCCCTCTGACCTTCTTATTGACGATGAAACACAGAAATTGCATCGGAGTTAAATACAAAAGGCACAATGCCGACTTAAGTACAAGAAAACTGACTCTTCTTACTGTCTAAGTTATGAACCATTCCTGTGACACTAGTTATAGATCCCGATGCTACACTTCAGGTTTACTGTATCCCTCTGACCTTCTTATTGACGATGAAACACAGAAATTGCATCGGAATTAAATACAAAAGGCACAACGCCGACTTAAGTACAAGAAAACTGACTCATCTTACTGTCTATGTTTTGAACCTCTCCTGTGACACTAGTTATAGATTCCGATGCTTCACTTCATGTTTACTGTATCCCTCTGACCTTCTTATTGACGATGAAACACAGATATTGCATCGTAATTAAATACAAAAGGCACAATGCCGACTTAAGTACAAGGAAACTGACTCTCCTTACTTTCTATGCTTTGAACCATTCATGCGACACTAATTATAGAGTCCGATGCTTCACTTCAGGTTTACTGTATCCCTCTGACCTTCTTATTGACAATGAAACACAGAAATTGCATCGGAATTAAATACAAAGGGCACAATGCCGACCGATGTACAAGAAAACCGATTCTTCTTACTGTTTAGGTTTGAACCATTCCTGTGACACTAGTGATAGATTCCGATGCTTCACTTCAGTTTTACTGTATCTCTCTGACCTTCTTATTGACGATGAAACACAGAAATTGCATCGGAATTAAATACAAAAGGCACAATGCCGACTTAAGTAAAAGAAAACTGACTCTTCTTACTGTGTATGTTTGAACCATTCCTGTGACACTAGTTATAGATTCGGATGCTCCACTTCAGGTTTACTGTATTCCTCTGACCTTCTTATTGACGATGAAACACAGAAATTGCATCGTAATTAAATACAAAAGGCACAATGCCGACTTAAGAACAAGAAAACTGACTCTTCTTATTGTCTATGTTTTGAACCATTCCTGAGACACTAGTTATAGATTCCGATGCTTTACTTCAGGTTTACTGTATCCCTCTGACCTTCTTATTGACGATGAAACACAGATATTGCATCGGAATTAAATACAAAAGGCACAATGCTGACTTAAGTACAAGAAAACTGACTCTTCTTACTGTCTAAGTAATGAACCATTCCTGTGACACTAGTTATAGATTCCGATGCTTCACTTCAGGTTTACTGTATCCCTCTGACCTTCTTATTGACGATGAAACACAGAAATTGCATCGGAATGAAATACAAAAGGCACAACGCCGACTTAAGTACAAGAAAACTGACTCATCTTACTGTCTATGTTTTGAACCTCTCCTGTGACACTAGTTACAGATTCCGATGCTTCACTTCAGGTTTACTTTATCCCTCTGACCTTCTTATTGAAGATGAAACACAGATATTGCATCGGAATTAAACACAAAGGGCACAATGCCGACTTAAGTACTAGAAAACTGACTCTTCTTGCTGTCAATGTTTGAACCATTCATGTGACACTAGTTATAGATTCCGATGCTTCACTTCAGGTTTACTGTATCCCTCTGACCATCTTATTGTTGATGAAACACAGATATAGCATCGGAATTAAATACGAAAGACACAATGCCTACATAAGTACAAGAAAAATGACTCTTCTTACTGTCTATGACTTCAACCATTCCTGTGACACTAGTTATAGATTCCGATGCATCTCTTCAGGTTTACTGTATTCCTCTGTCCTTCTTATTGAAGATGAAACACAGATATTGCATCGGAATTAAATACAAAGGGCACAACGCCGACTTAAGTACAAGAAAACTGACTCTTCTTACTGTCTATGTTTTGATCCACTCCTGTGACACTAGTTATAGATGCCGATGCTTCACTTTAGGTTTACTGTATCCCTTTGACCTTCTTATTGACGATGAAACACAGAAATTGCATCGGAATTAGATACAAAAGGCACAACGCCGACTTAAGTACAAGAAAACTGACTCATCTTTATGTCTATGTTTTGAACCTTTCCTGTGACACTAGTTATAGATTCCGATGCTTCACTTCATTTTTACTGTATCCCTCTGACTTTCTTATTGACGATTAAACACAGAAATTGCATCGGAATTAAATAGAAAAGGCACAATGCCGACTTCAGTACAAGAAAAGTGACTCTTCTTACTGTCTATGCTTTGAACCATTCCTGTGACACTAGTTATAGATTCCGATAGTTCACTTAATTTTTACTGTATCCCTCTGACTTTCTTATTGACGATTAAACACAGAAATTGCATCGGAATTAAATAGAAAAGGCACAATGCCGACTTAAGGACAAGAAAACTGACTCTTCTTACTGTCTATGCTTTGAACCTTTCCTGTGACATTAGTTATAGATTCGATGCTTCACTTCAGGTTTACTGTATCTCTCTGACCTTCATATTGACGACGAAACACAGAAATTTTAGCGGAATTAAATACAAAAGGCACAATGCCGCCTTAAGTACAAGAAAACTGACTCTTCTTACTGTCTATGTTTTGAACCATTCCTGTGACACTAGTTATAGATTCCGATGCTTCACTTCAGGTTCACTGTATCCCTCTGACCTTCTTATTAACGATTAAACACAGAAATTGCATCGGAATTAAATAGAAAAGGCACAATGCCGACTTAAGTACAAGAAAACTACCTCTTCTTACTGTCAGTGCTTTGAACCATTCCTGTGACACTAGTTATAGATTCCGATGCTTCACTTCATTTTTACTGTATCCCTCTGACTTTCTTATTGACGATTAAACACAGAAATTGCATCGGAATTAAATAGAAAAGGCACAATGCCGACTTAAGGACAAGAAAACTGACTCTTCTTACTGTCTATGCTTTGAACCATTCCTGTGACACTCGTTATAGATTCAGATGCTTCACTTCAGGTTTACTGTATCCCTCTGACCTTCTTATTGACGATGAAGAACATAAAATGCATCGGAATTAAATAGAAAATTCACAATGCCGACTTAAGTACAAGAAAACTGACTCTTCTTACTGTTTATGTTTGAACCATACCTGTGACACTAGTTATAGATTCCGATGCTTCACTTCAGGTTTACTGTATCCCTCTGACCTTCTTATTGACGACGAAACACAGAAATTGCATCGGAATTAAATACAAAAGGCACAACGCCGACTTAAGTACAAGAAAACTGACTCATCTTAATGTCTACGTTTTGAACCTTTCCTGAGACACTAGTTATAGATTCCGATGCTTCACTTAAGGTTTACTGTATCCCTCTGACCTTCTTATTGAAGATGAAACACAGCTATTGCATCGGAATTAAATACAAAGGGCACAATGCCGACTTAAGTACAAGAAAACTGACTCTTCTTACCGTCTATGTTTGAACCATTCATGTGACACTAGTTATAGATTCCGATGCTTCACTTCAGGTGTACTGTGTCCCTCTGACCATCTTATTGTTGATGAAACACAGATATAGAATCGGAATTAAATACAAAAGGCACAATGCCTACATAAGTACAAGAAAACTGACCCTTCTTACTGTCTATGATTTGAAACATTCCAGTGAAACTAGTTACAGATTCCGATGCTTCTCTTCAGGTTTACTGTATTCCTCTGTCCTTCTGATTGAAGATGAAACACAGATATTGCATCGGAATCAAATACAAAGGGCACAACGCCGACTTAAGTAAAAGAAATCTGACTCTTCTTACTGTCTGTGTTTTGATCCACTCCTGTGGCACTAGTTATAGATTCCTATGCTTCACTTCAGGTTTACTGTATCCCTCTGACCTTCTTATTGACGATGAAACATAGAAATTGCATCGGAGTTAAATAAAAAAGGAACAATGCCGACTTAAGTACAAGAATACTGACGCTTCTTACTGTCTATGTTTTGAACCATTTTTGTGACACTAGTTGTAGATGACGATGCTTCACATTAGGTTTACTGTATCCCTCTGACCTTCTTATTGACGATGAAACACAGAAATTGCATCGGAAGTAAACTGAAAAGGCACAATGCCAACTTAAGTACAAGAAAACTGACTCATCTTACTGTCTATGTTTTGAACCTTTCCTGTGACACTAGTTTTAGATTCCGATGCTTCACTTCAGGTTTACTGTATCCCTCTGACCTTCGTATTGACGATTAAACACAGAAATTGCATCGGATATCAATAGAAAAGGCACAATGAAGACTTAAGTACAAGAAAACTGACTCTTCTTACAGTCTATGCTTTGAACCATTCCTGTGACACTAGTTATAGATTCCGATGCTTCACTTCATTTTTACTGTATCCATCTGACTTTCTTATTGACGATTAAACACATAGAAAGTGCAGCGGAATTAAATAGAAAAGGCACAATGCCGACTTAAGGACAAGAAAACTGACTCTTCTTACTGTCTATGCTTTGAACCATTCCTGTGACACTAGTTATAGATTCGATGCTTCACTTCAGGTTTACTGTATCCCTCTGACCTTCATATTGACGATGAAACACAGAAATTTCAGTGGAATTAAATACAAAAGGCACAATGCCGCCTTAAGTACATGAAAACTGACTCTTTTTACTGTCTATGTTTTGAACCATTGCTGTGACACTAGTTATAGATTCCGATGCATCACTTCAGGTCCACTGTATCGCTCTGACCCTCTTATTGACAATGAAACACAGAAATTGCATCGGAATTAAATACAAAGGGCACAATGCCGACCGATGTACAAGAAAACCGATTCTTCTTACTGTTTAGGTTTGAACCATTCCTGTGACACTAGTGATAGATTCCGATGCCTCACTTCAGTTTTACTGTATCTCTCTGACCTTCTTATTGACGATGAAACACAGAAATTGCATCGGAATTAAATACAAAAGGCACAATGCCGACTTAAGTAAAAGAAAACTGACTCTTCTTACTGTGTATGTTTGAACCATTCCTGTGACACTAGTTATAGATTCGGATGCTCCACTTCAGGTTTACTGTATTCCTCTGACCTTCTTATTGACGATGAAACACAGAAATTGCATCGGAATTAAATACAAAAGGCACAATGCCGACTTAAGAACAAGAAAACTGACTCTTCTTATTGTCTATGTTTTGAACCATTCCTGAGACACTAGTTATAGATTCCGATGCTTTAATTCAGGTTTACTGTATCCCTCTGACCTTCTTATTGACGATGAAACACAGATATTGCATCGGAATTAAATACAAAAGGCACAATGCTGACTTAAGTACAAGAAAACTGACTCTTCTTACTGTCTAAGTAATGAACCATTCCTGTGACACTAGTTATAGATTCCGATGCTTCACTTCAGGTTTACTGTATCCCTCTGACCTTCTTATTGACGATGAAACACAGAAATTGCATCGGAATGAAATACAAAAGGCACAACGCCGACTTAAGTACAAGAAAACTGACTCATCTTACTGTCTATGTTTTGAACCTCTCCTGTGACACTAGTTACAGATTCCGATGCTTCACTTCAGGTTTACTGTATCCCTCTGACCTTCTTATTGAAGATGAAACACAGATATTGCATCGGAATTAAACACAAAGGGCACAATGCCGACTTAAGTACTAGAAAACTGACTCTTCTTGCTGTCAATGTTTAAACCATTCATGTGACACTAGTTATAGATTCCGATGCTTCACTTCAGGTTTACTGTATCCCTCTGACCATCTTATTGTTGATGAAACACAGATATAGCATCGGAATTAAATACGAAAGACACAATGCCTACATAAGTACAAGAAAAATGACTCTTCTTACTGTCTATGACTTCAACCATTCCTGTGACACTAGTTATAGATTCCGATGCATCTCTTCAGGTTTACTGTATTCCTCTGTCCTTCTTATTGAAGATGAAACACAGATATTGCATCGGAATTAAATACAAAGGGCACAACGCCGACTTAAGTACAAGAAAACTGACTCTTCTTACTGTCTATGTTTTGATCCACTCCTGTGACACTAGTTATAGATGCCGATGCTTCACTTTAGGTTTACTGTATCCCTTTGACCTTCTTATTGACGATGAAACACAGAAATTGCATCGGAAGTAAATAGAAAAGGCACAATGCCGACTTAAGTACAAGAAAACTGACTCATTTTACTGTCTACGTTATGAACCTTTCCTGTGACACTAGTTTTAGATTCCGATGCTTCACTTCAGGTTCACTGTATCCCTCTGACCTTCTTGTTGAAGATGAAACACAGATATTGCATCGGAATTAAATACAAAGGGCACAATGCCGACTTAAGTACAAGAAAACTGACTCTTCTTACTGTCTATGTTTTGAACCATTCATGTGACACTAGTTATAGATTCCGATGCTTCACTTCATTTTTACTGTATCCCTCTGACTTTCTTATTGACGATTAAACACAGAAATTGCATCGGAATTAAATAGAAAAGGCACAATGCCGACTTCAGTACAAGAAAAGTGACTCTTCTTACTGTCTATGCTTTGAACCATTCCTGTGACACTAGTTATAGATTCCGATAGTTCACTTCATTTTTACTGTATCCCTCTGACTTTCTTATTGACGATTAAACACAGAAATTGCATCGGAATTAAATAGAAAAGGCTCAATGCCGACTTAAGGACAAGAAAACTGACTCTTCTTACTGTCTATGCTTTGAACCTTTCCTGTGACATTAGTTATAGATTCGATGCTTCACTTCAGGTTTACTGTATCTCTCTGACCTTCATATTGACGACGAAACACAGAAATTTTAGCGGAATTAAATACAAAAGGCACAATGCCGCCTTAAGTACAAGAAAACTGACTCTTCTTACTGTCTATGTTTTGAACCATTCCTGTGACACTAGTTATAGATTCCGATGCTTCACTTCAGGTTCACTGTATCCCTCTGACCTTCTTATTAACGATTAAACACAGAAATTGCATCGGAATTAAATAGAAAAGGCACAATGCCGACTTAAGTACAAGAAAACTACCTCTTCTTACTGTCAATGCTTTGAACCATTCCTGTGACACTAGTTATGGATTCCGATGCTTCACTTCATTTTTACTGTATCCCTCTGACTTTCTTATTGACGATTAAACACAGAAATTGCATCGGAATTAAATAGAAAAGGCAGAATGCCGACTTAAGGACAAGAAAACTGACTCTTCTTACTGTCTATGCTTTGAACCGTTCCTGTGACACTCGTTATAGATTCAGATGCTTCACTTCAGGTTTACTGTATCCCTCTGACCTTCTTATTGACGATGAAGCACAGAAAATGCATCGGAATTAAATAGAAAATTCACAATGCCGACTTAAGTACAAGAAAACTGACTCTTCTTACTGTTTATGTTTGAACCATACCTGTGACACTAGTTATAGATTCCGATGCTTCACTTCAGGTTTACTGTATCCCTCTGACCTTCTTATTGACGACGAAACACAGAAATTGCATCGGAATTAAATACAAAAGCCACAATGCCGACTTAAGTACAAGAAAATTGACTCTTCTTACTGTCTATGTTTGAACCATTCCTGTGACACTAGTTATAGATTCGGATGCTACACTTCAGGTTTACTGTATCTCTCTGACCTTCTTATTGACGATGAAACAGAGAAATTGCATCGGAATTAAATACGAAATGCACAATGCCGACTTATGTACAAGAAAACTGACTCTTCTTATTGTCTACGTTTTGAACTATTCCTGTGACACTAGTTATAGATTCCTATGCTTTACTTCAGGTTTACTGTATCCCTCTGACCTTCTTATTGACGATGAAAGACAGAAATTGCATCGGAGTTAAAAAAAAAAGGCACAATGCCGACTTAAGTACAAGAAAACTGACCTATCATACTGTCTATGTTTTGAACCTTTCCTGTGGCACTAGTTATAGATTCCGATGCTTCACTTCAGGTTTACTGTATCCCTCAGACTTTCTTATTGACGATGAAACACAGAAATTGCATCGGAATTAAATACAAAAGGCACAACGCCGACTTAAGTACAAGAAAACTGACTCATCTTACTGTCTATGTTTTGAACCTTTCCTGTGACACTAGTTATAGATTCCGATGCTTCACTTCAGGTTTACTGTATCCCTCTGTCCTTCTTATCGAAGATGAAACACAGATATTGCATCGAAATTAAATACAAAGGGCACAATGCCAACTTAAGTACAAGAAAACTGACTCTTCTTACTGTCTATGTTTGAACCATTCATGTGACACTAGTTATAGATTCCGATGCTTCACTTCTGGTTTACTGTATCCCTCTGACCATCTTATTGTTGATGAAACACAGATTTAGCATCGGAATTAAATACAAAAGACACAATGCCTACATAAGTACAAGAAAACTGACTCTTCTTACTGTCTATGATTTGAACCATTCCTGTGACACTAGTTATAGATTCCGATGCTTCTCTTCAGGTTTACTGTATCCCTCTGACCTTCTTATTGACGATGAAACACAGAAATTGCATCGGAATTAAATACAAAAGGCACAATGCCGACTTAAGTACAAGAAAACTGACTCATCTTAATGTCTATGTTTTGAACCTTTCCTGTGACACTAGTTATAGATTCCGATGCTTCACTTCAGGTTCACTGTATCCCTCTGACCTTCTTATTGAAGATGAAACACAGCTATTGCATCGGAATTAAATACAAAGGGCACAATGCCGACTTAAGTACAAGAAAACTGACTCTTCTTACCGTCTATGTTTGAACCATTCATGTGACACTAGTTATAGATTCCGATGCTTCACTTCAGGTGTACTGTATCTCTCTGACCATCTTATTGTTGATGAAACACAGATATAGAATCGGAATTAAATACAAAAGGCACAATGCCTACATAAGTACAAGAAACTGACCCTTCTTACTGTCTATGATTTGAAACATTCCAGTGAAACTAGTTATGGATTCCGATGCTTCTCTTCAGGTTTACTGTATCCCTCTGATCTTCTTATTGACGATAAAACACAGAAATTGCATCGGAATTAAATACAAAAGGCACAATGCCAACTTAAGTACAAGAAAACAGACTATTCTTACTGTCTGTGTTTTGAACCATTCATGTGACACTAGGCATAGCTTCCGATGCTTCACTTCAGGTTTACTGTATTCATCTGACCTTCTTATTATCGATGAAACACAGAATTTGCATCGGAATTAAATAAAAAAGGCACAATGCCGACTTATGTACAAGAAAACTGACTCTTCTTACTGCCTATGTTTTGAACCATTCCTGTGACACTAGTTATAGATTCCGATGCTTCACTTCAGGTTTACTGTATCCCTCTGACCATCTTATTGTTGATGAAACACAGATATAGCATCGGAATTAAATACAAAAGACACAATGCCTACATAAGTACAAGAAAACTGACTCTTCTTACCGTCTATGATTTGAACCATTCCTGTGACACTAGTTATAGATTCCGATGCTTCACCTCAGGTTTACTGTATCCCTCTGACCATCTTATTGTTGATGAAACACAGACATAGCTTAGGAATTAAATACAAAAGAAACAATGCCTACATAAGTACAAGAAAACTGACTCTTCTTATTGTCTATGATTTGAACCATTCCTGTGACACTAGTTATAGATTCCTATGCTTCACTTCAGGTTTACTGTATCCCTCTGACCTTCTTATTGACGATGAAACATAGAAATTGCATCGGAGTTAAATAAAAAAGGAACAATGCCGACTTAAGTACAAGAATACTGACGCTTCTTACTGTCTATGTTTTGAACCATTTTTGTGACACTAGTTATAGATGACGATGCTTCACATTAGGTTTACTGTATCCCTCTGACCTTCTTATTGACGATGAAACACAGAAATTGCATCGGAAGTAAACAGAAAAGGCACAATGCCAACTTAAGTACAAGAAAACTGACTCATCTTACTGTCTATGTTTTGAACCTTTCCTGTGACACTAGTTTTAGATTCCGATGCTTCACTTCAGGTTTACTGTATCCCTCTGACCTTCGTATTGACGATTAAACACAGAAATTGCATCGGATATCAATAGAAAAGGCACAATGAAGACTTAAGTACAAGAAAACTGACTCTTCTTACAGTCTATGCTTTGAACCATTCCTGTGACACTAGTTATAGATTCCGATGCTTCACTTCATTCTTACTGTATCCATCTGACTTTCTTATTGACGATTAAACACAGAAATTGCATCGGAATTAAATAGAAAAGGCACAATGCCGACTTAAGGACAAGAAAACTGACTCTTCTTACTGTCTATGCTTTGAACCATTCCTGTGACACTAGTTATAGATTCGATGCTTCACTTCAGGTTTACTGTATCCCTCTGACCTTCATATTGACGATGAAACACAGAAATTTCAGTGGAATTAAATACAAAAGGCACAATGCCGCCTTAAGTACAAGAAAACTGACTCTTCTTACTGTCTATGTTTTGAACCATTGCTGTGACACTAGTTATAGATTCCGATGCATCACTTCAGGTTCACTGTATCGCTGTGACCTTCTTATTGACGATTAAACACAGAAATTGCATCGGAATTAAATAGAAAAGGCACAATGCCGACTTAAGTACAAGAAAACTGACTCTTCTTACTGTCTATGCTTTGAACCATTCCTGTGACACTAGTTATCGATTCCGATGCTTCACTTCATTTTTACTGTATCCCTCTGACCTTCTTTTTGAAGATGAAACACAGATATTGCATCGGAATAAAATACAAAGGGCACAATGCCAACTTAAGTACAAGAAAACTGACTGTTCTTACTGTCTATGTTTTGAACCTTTCCTGTGACACTAGTTATAGATTCCGATGCTTCACTTCAGGTTTACTGTATCCCTCTGACCTTCTTATTGAAGATGAAACTCAGATATTTCATCGGAATTATATACAAAGGGCACAATGCCGACTTAAGTACAAGAAAACTGACTCATCTTACTGTCTATGTTTGAACCATTCATGTGACACTAGTTATAGATTCCGATGCTTCACTTCAGGTTTACTGTATCCCTGTGACCATCTTGGTGTTGATGAAACACAGATATAGCATCGGAATTAAATACAAAAGGGACAATGCCTACATAAGTGTAAGAAAAGTGACTCTTCTTACTGTCTATGATTTGAACCATTCCTGTGACACTAGTTATAGATTCCGATGCTTCTCTTCAGGTTTACTGTATCCCTCTGTCCTTATTGACGATGAAACACAGATATTGCATCGGAATTAAATACAAAGGGCACAATGTCGACTTAAGTACAAGAAAACTGACTCTTCTTACTGTCTATGTTTGAACCATTCATGTGACACTAGTTATAGAGTCCGATGCTTCACTTCAAGTTTACTGTATCCCTCTGACCATCTTATTGTTGATGAAACACAGATATAGCATCGGAATTAAATACAAAACGCACAATGCCTACTTAAGTACAAGAAAACTGACTCTTCTCACTGTCTATGATTTGAACCATTCCCGTTACACTAGTTATAGATTCCGATGCTTCTCTTCAGGTTTACTGTATACCTCTGACCTTCTTATTGAAGATGAAACACAGAAATTGCATCGGAATTAAATACAAAAGGCACAATGCCGACGTAAGTACAAGAAAACTGACTCCTCTTACTGTCTATGATTGAAACATTCCTGTGACACTAGTTATAGATTCCGATGCTTCACTTGAGGTTTACTGTATCCCTCTGACCTTCTTATTGACGATGAAACACAGAAATTGCATCGGAATTAAATACAAAAGGCACAATGCAGACTTAAGTACAAGAAAACTGACTCTTCTTACTGTCTATGTTTGGAACCATTCCTGTGACACTAGTTATAGATTCCGATGCTTCACTTCAGGTTTACTGTATCCCTCTGACCTTGTTGTTGACGATGAAACACAGACATTGCATCGGAGTTAAATACAAAAGGCACAATGCCGACTTAAGTACAAGAAAACTGACTCTTCTTACTGTCTATGTTTTGAACCTTTCCTGTGACACTAGTTATAGATTCCGATGCTTCACTTCAGGTTTACTGTATCCCTCTGACCTTCTTATTGAAGATGAAACTCAGATATTGCATCGGAATTAAATACAAAGGCACAATGCCGACTTAAGTACAAGAAAACTGACTAATCTTACTGTCTATGTTTGAACCATTCATGTGACACTAGTTATAGATTCCGATGCTTCACTTCAGGTTTACTGTATCCCTCTGACCTTATTGACGATGAAACACAGATATTGCATCGGAATTAAATACAAAGGGCACAATGCCGACTTAAGTACAGGAAAACTGACTCTTCTTACTGTCTATGTTTGAACCATTCATGTGACACTAGTTATAGAGTCCGATGCTTCACTTCAGGTTTACTGTATCCCTCTGACCATCTTATTGTTGATGAAACACAGATATAGCATCGGATTTAAATACAAAAGACACAATGCCTACATAAGTACAAGAAAACTGACTCTTCTTACTGTCTATGATTTGAACCATTCCTGTGACACTGGTTTTAGATTCCGATGCTTCTCCTCAGGTTTACTGTATCCCTCTGACCTTCTTATTGACGATGAAACACAGAAATTGCATCGGAATTAAATACAAAAGGCACAACGCCGAGTTAAGTACAAGAAAACTGACTCATCTTACTGTCTATGCTTTGAATTTTTCCTGTGACACTAGTTATAGATTCCGATGCTTCACTTCAGGTTTACTATATCCCTCTGGCCTTCTTATTGAAGATGAAACACAGATATTGCATCGGAATTAAATACAAAGGGCACAATGCCGACTTAAGTACAGGAAAACTGACTCTTCTTACTGTCTATGTTTGAACCATTCATGTGACACTAGTTATAGATTTCGATGCTTCACTTCAGGTTTACTGTATCCCTCTGACCATCTTATTGTTAATGAAACACAGATTTAGCATCGGAATTAAATAGAAAAGGCACAATGCCTACATAAGTACAAGAAAACTGACTCTTCTTACTGTCTATGATTTGAACCATTCCAGTGACACTAGTTATGGATTCCGATGCTTCTCTTCAGGTTTACTGTATCCCTCTGACCTTCTTATTGGCGATAAAACACAGGAATTGCATCGGAATTAAATACAAAAAGCACAATGCCGACTTAAGTACAAGAAAACAGACTCTTCTTACTGTCTGTGTTTTGAACCATTCAAGTGACACTAGGCATAGCTTCCGATGCTTTACTTCAGGTTTACTGTATCCCTCTGACCATCTTATTGTTGATGAAACACAGATATAGCATCGGAATTAAATACAAAACGCACAATGCCTACATAAGTACAAGAAAACTGACTCTTCTTACTGTTTATGATTTGAACCATTCCTGTTACACTAGTTATAGATTCCGATGCTTCTCTTCAGGTTTACTGTATCCCTCTGACCTTCTTATTGTAGATGAAACACAGAAATTGCATCGGAATTAAGTACAAAAGGCACAATGCCGACTTAAGTACAAGAAAACAGACTCTTCTTACTGTCTATGTTTTGAACCATTCATGTGACACTAGGCATAGCTTCCGATGCTTCACTTCAGGTTTACTGTATCCATCTGACCTTCTTATTATCGATGAAACACAGAATTTGCATCGGATTTAAATACAAAAGGCACAATGCCGACATATGAACAAGAAAACAGACTCTTCTTACTGTCTATGTTTGAACCATTCATGTGACACTAGTTATAGACTCCGATGCTTCATTTCAGTTTTACTGTATCCCTCTGACCTTCTTATCGACGATGAAACACAGATATTGCATCGGAATTAAATACAAAAGGCACAATGCCGACTTAAGTACAAGAAAACTGACTCCTCTTACTGTCTATGATTGAAACATTCCTGTGACACTAGTTATAGATTCCGATGCTTCACTTGAGGTTTACTGTATCCCTCTGACCTTCTTATTGACGATGAAACACAGAAATTGCATCGGAATTAAATACAAAAGGCACAATGCAGACTTAAGTACAAGAAAACTGACTCTTCTTACTGTCTATGTTTGGAACCATTCCTGTGACACTAGTTATAGATTCCGATGCTTCACTTCAGGTTTACTGTATCCCTCTGACTTACTTATTGACGATGAAACACAGACATTGCATCGGAGTTAAATACAAAAGGCACAATGCCGACTTAAGTACAAGAAAACTGACTCTTCTTACTGTCCATGTTTTGAACCATTCCTGTGACACTAGTTATAGATTCCAATGCTTCACTTCAGGTTTACTGTATCACTCTGACCATCTTATTGTTGATGAAACACAGATATAGCATCGGAATTAAATACAAAAGACACAATGCCTACATAAGTACAAGAAAACTGACACTTCTTACTGTCTATGATTTGAACCATTCCTGTGACACTAGTTATAGATTCCGATGCTTATCTTCAGGTTTACTGTCTCCCTCTGACCTTCGTATTGACGATGAAACACAGAAATTGCATCGGAATTAAATACAAAAGGCACAACGCCGACTTAAGTACAAGAAAACTGACTCATCTTACTGTCTATGTTTTTAACCTTTCCTGTGACACTAGTTATAGATTCCGATGCTTCACTTCAGGTTTACTGTATCCCTATGACCATCTTATTGTTGATGAAACACAGATATCGCATCGGAATTAAATACAAAAGGGACAATGCATACGTAAGTACAAGAAAACTGACTCTTCTTACTGCCTATGATTTGAACCTTTCCTGTGACACTAGTTACAGATTCCGATGCTTCTCTTCTGGTTTACTGTATCCCTCTGACCTTCTTATTGACGATGAAACACAGATATTGCATCGGAATTAAATACAAAAGGCACAACGCCGACTTAAGTACAAGAAAACTGACTCATCTTACTGTCTATGTTTTGAACCATTCCTGCGACACAAGTTATAGATTCCGATGCTTCACTTCAGGTTTACTGTATCCCTCTGACCTTCCTATTGACGATGAAACACAGATATTGCACCGTAATTAAATACAAAAGGCACAATGCCGACTTAAGTACAAGATAACTGACTCTTCTTACTGTCTATGTATTGAACCATTCCTGTGACACTAGTTATAGATTCCGATGCTTCACTTCAGGTTTACTGTATCCCTCTGACGTTCTTAGTGACGATGAAACATAAAAAATTGCATCGGAATTAAAAAGAAAAGGAACAATGCCGGCTTAAGTTCAAGAATACTGACTCTTCTTACTGTCTATGATTTAAACCATTCCTGTGACACTAGTTATAGATTCCGACGCTTCACTTCAGGTTTACTGTATCCCTCTGTCCTTCTTATTGAAGATGAAACACAGATATTGCATCGGAATAAAATACAAAGGGCACAATGCCAACTTAAGTACAAGAAAACTGACTCTTCTTACTGTCTATGTTTTGAACCTTTCCTGTGACACTAGTTATAGATTCCGATGCTTCACTTCAGGTTACTGTATCCCTCTGACCTTCTTATTGAAGATGAAACTCAGATATTGCATCGGAATTAAATACAAAGGGAACAATGCTGACTTAAGTACAAGAAAACTGACTCATCTTACTGTCTATGTTTGAACCATTCATGTGACACTAGTTATAGATTCCGATGCTTCACTTCAGGTTTACTGTATCCCTATGACCATCTTATTGTTGATGAAACACAGATATCGCATCGGAATTAAATACAAAAGGGACAATGCATACGTAAGTACAAGAAAACTGACTCTTCTTACTGCCTATGATTTGAACCTTTCCTGTGACACTAGTTACAGATTCCGATGCTTCTCTTCTGGTTTACTGTATCCCTCTGACCTTCTTATTGACGATGAAACACAGATATTGCATCGGAATTAAATACAAAAGGCACAACGCCGACTTAAGTACAAGAAAACTGACTCATCTTACTGTCTATGTTTTGAACCTTTCCTGTGACACTAGTTATAGAGTCCGATGCTTCACTTCAGGTTTACTATATCCCTCTGACCTTCTTATTGAAGATGAAACACAGATATTGCATCGGAATTAAATACGAAGGGCACAATGCCGCCTTAAGTACAAGAAAACTGACTCTTCTTACTGTCTATGTTTGAACCATTCATGTGACACTAGTTATAGATTCCGATGCTTCACTTCAGGTTTACTGTATCCCTCTGACCATCTTATTGTTAATGAAACACAGATATAGCATCGGAATTAAATACAAAAGGCACAATGCCTACATAAGTACAAGAAAACTGACTCTTCTTACTGTCTATGATTTGAACCATTCCAGTGACACTAGTTATGGATCCCGATGCTTCTCTTCAGGTTTACTGTATCCCTCTGACCTTCTTATTGACGATAAAACACAGGAATTGCATCGGAATTAAATACAAGAAGCACAATGCCGACTTAAGTACAAGAAAACAGACTCTTCTTACTGTCTGTGTTTTGAACCATTCATGTGACACTAGGCATAGCTTCCGATGCTTCACTTCAGGTTTACTGTATACCTCTGACCTTCTTATTGAAGATGAAACTCAGATATTGCATCGGAATTAAATACAAAGGGCACAATGCCGACTTAAGTACAAGAAAACTGACTCATCTTACTGTCTATGTTTGAACCATTCATGTGACACTAGCTATAGATTTCGATGCTTCACTTCAGGTTTACTGTATCCCTCTGACCATCTTATTGTTGATGAAACACAGATATAGCATCGGATTTAAATACAAAAGACACAATGCCTACATAAGTACAAGAAAACTGACTCTTCTTACAGTCTATGATTTGAACCATTCCTGTGACACTGGTTATAGATTCCGATGCTTCTCTTCAAGTTTACTGTATCCCTCTGACCTTCTTATTGACGATGAAACACAGAAATTGCATCGGAATTAAATACAAAAGGCACAACGCCGACTTAAGTACAAGAAAACTGACTCATCTTACTGTCTATGTTTTGAACCTTTCCTGTGACACTGGTTATAGATTCCGATGCTTCACTTCAGGTTTACTATATCCCTCTGACCTTCTTATTGAAGATGAAACACAGATATTGCATCGGAGATAAATACGAAGGGCACAATGCCGACTTGAGTACAAGAAAACTGACTCTTCTTACTGTCTATGTTTGAACCATTCATGCGACACTAGTTATAGATTCCATTGCTTCACTTCAGTTTTACTGTATCCCTCTGACCTTCTTATCGACGATGAAACACAGAAATTGCATCGGAATTAATAACAAAAGGCACAATGCAGACTTAAGTACAAGAAAACTGACTCCTCTTACTGTCTATGATTGAAACATTCCTGTGACACTAGTTATAGATTCCGATGCTTCACTTGAGGTTTACTGTATCCCTCTGACCTTCTCATTGACGATGAAACACAGAAATTGCATCGGAATTAAATACAAAAGGCAGAATGCAGACTTAAGTACAAGAAAACTGACTCTTCTTACTGTCTATGTTTGGAACCATTCATGTGACACTTGGCATAGCTTCCGATGCTTCACTTCAGGTTTACTGTATCCCTCTGACCATCTTTTTGTTGATGAAACACAGATATAGCATCGGAATTAAATGCAAAACGCACAATGCCTACATAATTACAAGAAAACTGACTCATCTTACTGTCTATGATTTGAACCATTCCTGTTACACTAGTTATAGATTCCGATGCTTCTCTTCAGGTTTACTGTATCCCTCTGACCTTCTTATTGACGATGAAACACAGAAATTGCATCGGAATTAAATACAAAAGGCACAATGCAGACTTAAGTACAAGAAAACTGACTCTTCTTACTGTCTATGTTTGGAACCATTCCTGTGACACTAGTCATAAATTCCGATGCTTCACTTCAGGTTTACTGTATCTCTCTGACCTTCTTACTGACGATGAAACACAGACATTGCATCGGAGTTAAATACAAAAGGCACTATGCCGACTTAAGTACAAGAAAACTGACTCTTCTTACTGTCGATGTTTTGAACCTTTCCTGTGACACTAGTTATAGATTCCGATGCTTCACTTCAGGTTTACTGTATCCCTCTGACCATCTTAGTGACGATGAAACATAGAAATTGCATCGGAATTAAATAGAAAAGGAACAATGCCGACTTAAGTTCAAGAATACTGACTCATCTTACTGTCTATGATTTAAACCATTCCTGTGACACTAGTTATAGATTCCGACGCTTCACTTCAGGTTTACTGTATCCCTCTGTCCTTCTTATTGAAGATGAAACACAGATATTGCATCGGAATAAAATACAAAGGGCACAATGCCTACTTAAGTACAAGAAAACAGACTCTTCTTACTGTCTGTGACTTGAACCATTCATGTGACACTAGGCATAGCTTCCGATGCTTCACTTCAGGTTTACTGTATCCATCTGACCTTCTTATTATCGATGAAACACAGAATTTGCATCGGCATTAAATACAAAAGGCACAATGCCGACTTATGTACAAGAAAACTGACTCATCTTACTGTCTATGTTTGCACCATTCATGTGACACTAGTTATAGATTCCGATGCTTCACTTCAGTTTTACTGTATCCCTCTGACCTTCTTATCGACGATGAAACACAGAAATTGCATCGGAATTAAATACAAAAGGCACAATGCCGACTTAAGTACAAGAAAACTGACTCCTCTTACTGTCTATGATTGAAACATTCCTGTGACACTAGTTATAGATTCCGATGCTTCACTTGAGGTTTACTGTATCCCTCAGACCTTCTTATTGACGATGAAACACAGAAATTGCATCGGAATTAAATACAAAAGGCACAATGCAGACTTAAGTACAAGAAAACTGACTCTTCTTACTGTCTATGTTTGGAACCATTCCTGTGACACTAGTTATAAATTCCGATGCTTCACTTCAGGTTTACTGTATCCCTCTGACCTTCTTACTGACGATGAAACACAGACATTGCATCGGAGTTAAATACAAAAGGCACTATGCCGACTTAAGTACAAGAAAACTGACTCTTCTTACTGTCGATGTTTTGAACCTTTCCTGTGACACTAGTTATAGATTCCGATGCTTCACTTCAGGTTTACTGTATCCCTCTGACCATCTTAGTGACGATGAAACATAGAAATTGCATCGGAATTAAATAGAAAAGGAACAATGCCGACTTAAGTTCAAGAATACTGACTCATCTTACTGTCTATGATTTGAACCATTCCTGTGACACTAGTTATAGATTCCGACGCTTCACTTCAGGTTTACTGTATCCCTCTGTCCTTCTTATTGAAGATGAAACACAGATATTGCATCGGAATAAAATACAAAGGGCACAATGCCAACTTAAGTACAAGAAAACTGACTCTTCTTACTGTCTATGTTTTGAACCTTTCCTGTGACACTAGGTATAGATTCCGATGCTTCACTTCAGGTTTACTGTATCCCTCTGACCTTCTTATTGAAGATGAAACTCAGATATTGCATCGGAATTAAATACAAAGGGCACAATGCCGACTTAAGTACAAGAAAACTGACTCATCTTACTGTCTATGTTTGAACCATTCATGTGACACTAGTTATAGATTCCTATGCTTCACTTCAGGTTTACTGTATCCCTCTGACCATCTTATTGTTGATGAAACACAGATATAGCATCGGATTTAAGTCCAAAAGACACAATGCCTACATAAGTACAAGAAAACTGACTCTTCTTACTGTCTACGATTTGAACCATTCCTGTTACACTAGTTATAGATTCCGATGCTTCTCTTCAGGTTTACTGTATCCCTCTAACCTTCTTATTGACGATGAAACACAGAAATTGCATCGGAATTAAATACAAAAGGCACAACGCCGACTTAAGTACAAGAAAACTGACTCATCTTACTGTCTATGTTTTGAACCTTTCCTGTGACACTAGTTATAGATTCCGATGCTTCACTTCAGGTTTACTGTATCCCTCTGGCCTTCTTATTGAAGATGAAACACAGATATTGCATCGGAATTAAATGCAAATGGCACAATGCCGACTTAAGTACAAGAAAACAGACTCTTCTTACTGTCTGTGTTTTGAACCATTCATGTGACACTAGGCATAGCTTCCGTAGCTTCACTTCAGGTTTACTGTATCCATCTGACCTTCTTATTATCGATGAAACACAGAATTTGCATCGGAATTAAATACAAAAGGCACAATGCCGACTTATGTACAAGAAAACTGACTCTTCTTACTGTCTATGTTTGAACCATTCATGTGACACTAGTTATAGATCCCGATGCTTCACTTTAGTTTTACTGTATCCCTCTGACCTTCTTATCGACGATGAAACACAGAAATTGCATCGGAATTAAATACAAAAGCCACAATGCCGACTTAAGTACAAGAAAACTGACTCCTCTTACTGCCTATGATTGAAACATTCCTGTGACACTAGTTATAGATTCCGATGCTTTACTTGAGGTTTACTGTATCCCTCTGACCTTCGTATTGACGATGGAACACAGAAATCGCATCGGAATTAAATACAAAAGGCACAATGCAGACTTAAGTACAAGAAAACTGATTCTTCTTACTGTCTATGTTTGGAACCATTCCTGTGACACTAGTTATAGATTCCGATGCTTCACTTCAGGTTTACTGTATCCCTCTGACCTTCTTATTGACGATGAAACACAGACATTGCATCGGAGTTAAATACAAAAGGCACAATGCCGACTTAAGTACAAGAAAACTGACTCTTCTTACTGTCTACGTTTTGAACCATTCCTGTGACACTAGTTATAGATTCCGATGCTTCACTTCAGGTTTACTGTATCCATCTGACCTTCTTATTATCGATGAAACACAGAATTTGCATCGGAATTAAATACAAAAGGCACAATGCCGACTTATGTACGAGAAAACTGACTCTTCTTACTGTTTATGTTTGAACCATTCATGTGACACTAGTTATAGATTCCGATGCTTCACTTCAGTTTTACTGTATCCCTCTGACCTTCTTATCGACGATGAAACGCAGAAATTGCATCGGAATTAAATACAAAAGGCACAATGCCGACTTAAGTACAAGAGAACTGACTCCTCTTACTGTCTATGATTGAAACATTCCTGTGACACTAGTTATAGATTCCGATGCTTCACTTGAGCTTTGCTGTATCCCTCTGACCTTCTTATTGACGATGAAACACAGAAATTGCATCGGAATTAAATACAAGAGGCACAATGCAGACTTAAGTACAAGAAAACTGACTCTTCTTACCGTCTATGTTTGGAACTATTCCTGTGACACTAGTTATAGATTCCGATGCTTCACTTCAGGTGTACTGTATCCCTCTGACCTTCTTATTGACGATGAAACACAGACATTGCATCGGAGTTAAATACAAAAGGCACAATGCCGACTTAAGTACAAGAAACTTGACTCTTCTTACTGTCTATGTTTTGAACCATTCCTGTGACACTAGTTATAGATTCCGATGCTTCACTTCAGCTTTGCTGTATCCCTCTGACCATCTTATAGTTGATGAAACACAGATATATCATCGGAATTAAATACAAAAGACACAATGCCTACATAAGTACAACAAAACTGACTCTTCTTACTGTCTATGTTTTGAACCTTTCCTGTGACACTAATTATAGATTCCGATGCTTCACTTCAGGTTTACTGTATCCCTCTGACCTTCTTATTGAAGATGAAACTCAGATATTGCATCGGAATTAAATACAAAGGGCACAATGCCGACTTAAGTACAAGAAAACTGACTCATCTTACTGTCTATGTTTGAACCATTCATGTGACACTAGTTATAGATTCCGATGGTTCACCTCAGGTTTACTGTATCCCTATGACCATCTTATTGTTGATGAAACACAGATATAGCATCGGAATTAAATACAAAAGGGACAATGCCTACATAAGTACAAGAAAACTGACTCTTCTTACTGTCTATGATTTGAACCATTCCTGTGACACTAGTTACAGATTCCGATGCTTCTCTTCAGGTTTACTGTATCCCTCTGACCTTCTTATTGACGATGAAACACAGATATTGCATCAGAATTAAATACAAAGGGCACAATGCCGACTTAAGTACAAGAAAACTGACTCTTCTTACTGTCTATGTTTGAACCATTCATGTGACACTAGTTATAGATTCCGATGCTCCACTTCAGGTTTACTGTATCCCTCTGACCTTCTTATTGAAGATGAAACACAGATATTGCATCGGAATTAAATACGAAGGGCACAATGCCGACTTAAGTACAAGAAAACTGACTCTTCTTACTGTCTATGTTTGAACCATTCATGTGACACTAGTTATAGATTCAGATGCTTCACTTCAGGTTTACTGTATCCCTCTGACCATCTTATTGTTAATGAAACACAGATATAGCATCGGAATTAAATACAAAAGGCACAATGCCTACATAAGTACAAGAAAACTGAGTCTCCTTACTGTCTATGATTTGAACCATTCCAGTGACTCTAGTTATGGATTCCGATGCTTCTCTTCAGGTTTACTGTATCCCTCTGACCTTCTTATTGACGATAAAACACAGGAATTGCATCGGAATTAAATACAAAAAGCACAATGCCGACTTAAGTACAAGAAAACAGACTCTTCTTACTGTCTGTGTTTCGAACCATTCATGTGACACTAGGCATAGCTTCCGATGCTTCACTTCAGGTTTACTGTATACATCTGACCTTCTTATTGAAGATGAAACTCAGATATTGCATCGGAATTAAATGCAAAGGGCACTATGCCGACATAAGTACAAGAAAACTGACTCATCTTACTGTCTATGTTTGAACCATTCATGTGACACTAGTTATAGATTTCGATGCTTCACTTCAGGTTTACTGTATCCCTATGACCATCTTATTGTTGATGAAACACAGATATAGCTTCGGAATTAAATTCAAAAGGGACAATGCCTACATAAGTACAAGAAAACTGACTCTTCCTACTGTCTATGAATTGAACCATTCCTGTGACACTAGTTACAGATTCCGATGCTTCTCTTCAGGTTTACTGTATCCCTGTGACCTTCTTATTGACGATGAAACACAGATATTGCATCGGAATTAAATACAAAGGGCACAATGCCGACTTAAGTACAAGAAAACTGACTCTTCTAACTGTCTATGTTTGAACCATTCATGTGACACTAGTTATAGATTCCGATGCTTCACTTCAGGTTTACTGTATCCCTCTGACCATCTTATTGTTGATTAAACACAGATATAGCATCGGATTTAAATACAAAAGACACAATGCCTACATAAGTACAAGAAAACTGACTCTTCTTACTGTCTATGATTTGAACCATTCCTGTGACACTGGTTATAGATTCCGATGCTTCTCTTCAGGTTTACTGTATCCCTCTGACCTTCTTATTGACGATGAAACACAGAAATTGCATCGGAATTAAATACAAAAGGCACAACGCCGACTTAAGTACAAGAAAACTGACTCTTGTTACTGTCTATGAATTGAACCATTCCTGTGACACTAGTTACAGATTCCGATGCTTCTCTTCAGGTTTACTGTATCCCTCTGACCTTCTTATTGACGATGAAACACAGATATTGCATCGGAATTAAATACAAAGGGCACAATGCCGACTTAAGTACAAGAAAACTGACTCTTCCTACTGTCTATGTTTGAACCATTCATGTGACACTAGTTATAGATCCCGATGCTTCACTTCAGTTTTACTGTATCCCTCTGACCTTCTTATCGACGATGAAACACAGAAATTGCATCGGAATTAAATACAAAAGCCACAATGCCGACTTAAGTACAAGAAAACTGACTCCTCTTACTGCCTATGATTGAAACATTCCTGTGACACTAGTTATAGATTCCGATGCTTTACTTGAGGTTTACTGTATCCCTCTGACCTTCGTATTGACGATGGAACACAGAAATCGCATCGGAATTAAATACAAAAGGCACAATGCAGACTTAAGTACAAGAAAACTGATTCTTCTTACTGTCTATGTTTGGAACCATTCCTGTGACACTAGTTATAGATTCCGATGCTTCACTTCAGGTTTACTGTATCCCTCTGACCTTCTTATTGACGATGAAACACAGACATTGCATCGGAGTTAAATACAAAAGGCACAATGCCGACTTAAGTACAAGAAAACTGACTCTTCTTACTGTCTACGTTTTGAACCATTCCTGTGACCCTAGTTATAGATTCCGATGCTTCACTTCAGGTTTACTGTATCCATCTGACCTTCTTATTATCGATGAAACACAGAATTTGCATCGGAATTAAATACAAAAGGCACAATGCCGACTTATGTACGAGAAAACTGACTCTTCTTACTGTTTATGTTTGAACCATTCATGTGACACTAGTTATAGATTCCGATGCTTCACTTCAGTTTTACTGTATCCCTCTGACCTTCTTATCGACGATGAAACGCAGAAATTGCATCGGAATTAAATACAAAAGGCACAATGCCGACTTAAGTACAAGAGAACTGACTCCTCTTACTGTCTATGATTGAAACATTCCTGTGACACTAGTTATAGATTCCGATGCTTCACTTGAGCTTTGCTGTATCCCTCTGACCTTCTTATTGACGATGAAACACAGAAATTGCATCGGAATTAAATACAAGAGGCACAATGCAGACTTAAGTACAAGAAAACTGACTCTTCTTACCGTCTATGTTTGGAACTATTCCTGTGACACTAGTTATAGATTCCGATGCTTCACTTCAGGTGTACTGTATCCCTCTGACCTTCTTATTGACGATGAAACACAGACATTGCATCGGAGTTAAATACAAAAGGCACAATGCCGACTTAAGTACAAGAAACTTGACTCTTCTTACTGTCTATGTTTTGAACCATTCCTGTGACACTAGTTATAGATTCCGATGCTTCACTTCAGCTTTGCTGTATCCCTCTGACCATCTTATAGTTGATGAAACACAGATATATCATCGGAATTAAATACAAAAGACACAATGCCTACATAAGTACAACAAAACTGACTCTTCTTACTGTCTATGTTTTGAACCTTTCCTGTGACACTAATTATAGATTCCGATGCTTCACTTCAGGTTTACTGTATCCCTCTGACCTTCTTATTGAAGATGAAACTCAGATATTGCATCGGAATTAAATACAAAGGGCACAATGCCGACTTAAGTACAAGAAAACTGACTCATCTTACTGTCTATGTTTGAACCATTCATGTGACACTAGTTATAGATTCCGATGGTTCACCTCAGGTTTACTGTATCCCTATGACCATCTTATTGTTGATGAAACACAGATATAGCATCGGAATTAAATACAAAAGGGACAATGCCTACATAAGTACAAGAAAACTGACTCTTCTTACTGTCTATGATTTGAACCATTCCTGTGACACTAGTTACAGATTCCGATGCTTCTCTTCAGGTTTACTGTGTCCCTCTGACCTTCTTATTGACGATGAAACACAGATATTGCATCAGAATTAAATACAAAGGGCACAATGCCGACTTAAGTACAAGAAAACTGACTCTTCTTACTGTCTATGTTTGAACCATTCATGTGACACTAGTTATAGATTCCGATGCTCCACTTCAGGTTTACTGTATCCCTCTGACCTTCTTATTGAAGATGAAACACAGATATTGCATCGGAATTAAATACGAAGGGCACAATGCCGACTTAAGTACAAGAAAACTGACTCTTCTTACTGTCTATGTTTGAACCATTCATGTGACACTAGTTATAGATTCAGATGCTTCACTTCAGGTTTACTGTATCCCTCTGACCATCTTATTGTTAATGAAACACAGATATAGCATCGGAATTAAATACAAAAGGCACAATGCCTACATAAGTACAAGAAAACTGAGTCTCCTTACTGTCTATGATTTGAACCATTCCAGTGACTCTAGTTATGGATTCCGATGCTTCTCTTCAGGTTTACTGTATCCCTCTGACCTTCTTATTGACGATAAAACACAGGAATTGCATCGGAATTAAATACAAAAAGCACAATGCCGACTTAAGTACAAGAAAACAGACTCTTCTTACTGTCTGTGTTTCGAACCATTCATGTGACACTAGGCATAGCTTCCGATGCTTCACTTCAGGTTTACTGTATACATCTGACCTTCTTATTGAAGATGAAACTCAGATATTGCATCGGAATTAAATGCAAAGGGCACTATGCCGACATAAGTACAAGAAAACTGACTCATCTTACTGTCTATGTTTGAACCATTCATGTGACACTAGTTATAGATTTCGATGCTTCACTTCAGGTTTACTGTATCCCTATGACCATCTTATTGTTGATGAAACACAGATATAGCTTCGGAATTAAATTCAAAAGGGACAATGCCTACATAAGTACAAGAAAACTGACTCTTCCTACTGTCTATGAATTGAACCATTCCTGTGACACTAGTTACAGATTCCGATGCTTCTCTTCAGGTTTACTGTATCCCTGTGACCTTCTTATTGACGATGAAACACAGATATTGCATCGGAATTAAATACAAAGGGCACAATGCCGACTTAAGTACAAGAAAACTGACTCTTCTAACTGTCTATGTTTGAACCATTCATGTGACACTAGTTATAGATTCCGATGCTTCACTTCAGGTTTACTGTATCCCTCTGACCATCTTATTGTTGATTAAACACAGATATAGCATCGGATTTAAATACAAAAGACACAATGCCTACATAAGTACAAGAAAACTGACTCTTCTTACTGTCTATGATTTGAACCATTCCTGTGACACTGGTTATAGATTCCGATGCTTCTCTTCAGGTTTACTGTATCCCTCTGACCTTCTTATTGACGATGAAACACAGAAATTGCATCGGAATTAAATACAAAAGGCACAACGCCGACTTAAGTACAAGAAAACTGACTCTTGTTACTGTCTATGAATTGAACCATTCCTGTGACACTAGTTACAGATTCCGATGCTTCTCTTCAGGTTTACTGTATCCCTCTGACCTTCTTATTGACGATGAAACACAGATATTGCATCGGAATTAAATACAAAGGGCACAATGCCGACTTAAGTACAAGAAAACTGACTCTTCCTACTGTCTATGTTTGAACCATTCATGTGACACTAGTTATAGATTCCGATGCTTCACTTCAGTTTTACTGTATCCCTCTGACCTTCTTATCGACGATGAAACACAGAAATTGCATCGGAATTAAATACAAATGGCACAATGCCGACTTAAGTACAAGAAAACTGACTCCTCTTACTGTCTATGATTGAAACATTCCTGTGACACTAGTTATAGATTCCGATGCTTCACTTGAGGTTTACTGTATCCCTCTGACCTTCTTATTGACGATGAAACACAGAAATTGCATCGGAATTAAATACAAAAGGCACAATGCAGACTTAAGTACAAGAAAACTGACTCTTCTTACTGTCTATGTTTGGAACCATTCATGTGACACTAGGCATAACTTCCGATGCTTCACTTCAGGTTTACTGTATCCCTCTGTCCATCTTTTTGTTGATGAAACACAGATATAGCATCGGAATTAAATACAAAACGCACAATGCCTACATAAGTACAAGAAAACTGACTCTTCTTACTGTCTATGATTTGAACCATTCCTGTTACACTAGTTATAGATTCCGATGCTTCACTTCAAGTTTACTGTATCCCTCTGACCTTCTTATTGACGATGAAACACAGAAATTGCATCGGAATTAAATACAAAAGGCACAATGCCTACTTAAGTACAAGAAAACAGACTCTTCTTACTGTCTGTGATTTGAACCATTCATGTGACACTAGGCATAGCTTCCGATGCTTCACTTCTGGTTTACTGTATCCATCTGACCTTCTTATTATCGATGAAACACAGAATTTGCATCGGAATTAAATACAAAAGGCACAATGCCGACTTATGTACAATAAAACAGACTCATCTTACTGCCTATGTTTGAACCATTCATGTGACACTAGTTATAGATTCCGATGCTTCACTTCAGTTTTACTGTATCCCTCTGACCTTCTTATCGACGATGAAACACAGATATTGCATCGGAATTAAATACAAAAGGCACAATGCCGACTTAAGTACAAGAAAACTGACTCCTCTTACTGTCTATGATTGAAACATTCCTGTGACACTAGTTATAGATTCCGATGCTTCACTTGAGGTTTACTGTATCCCTCTGACCTTCTTATTGACGATGAAACACAGAAATTGCATCGGAATTAAATACAAAAGGCACAATGCAGACTTAAGTACAAGAAAACTGACTCTTCTTACTGTCTATGTTTGGAACCATTCCTGTGACACTAGTTATAGATTCCGATGCTTCACTTCAGGTTTACTGTATCCCTCTGACCTTCTTATTGACGATGAAGCACAGACATTGCATCGGAGTTAAATACAAAAGGCACAATGCCGACTTAAGTACAAGAAAACTGACTCTTCTTAATGTCTATGTTTTGAACCATTCCTGTGACACTAGTTATAGATTCCGATGCTTCACTTCAGGTTTACTGTCTCCCTCTGACCTTCTTACTGACGATGAAACACAGAAATTGCATCGGAATTAAATACAAAAGGCACAACGCCGACTTAAGTACAAGAAAACTGACTCATCTTACTGCCTATGTTTTGAACCTTTCCTGTGACACTAGTTATAGATTCCGATACTTCACTTCAGGTTTACTTTATCCCTCTGTCCTTCTTATTGAAGATGAAACACAGATATTGCATCGGAATTAAATGCAAAGGGCACAATGTCGACTTAAGTACAAGGAAAACTGACTCTTCTTACTGTCTATGTTTGAACCATTCATGTGACACTAGTTATAGATTCCGATGCTTCACTTCAGGTTTACTGAATCCCTCTGACATTCTTATTGACGATGAAGCACAGAAATTGCATCGGAATTAAATAGAAAATTCACAATGCCGACTTAAGTACAAGAAAGCTGACTCCTCTTACTGTCTATGATTGAAACATTCCTGTGACACTAATTATAGATTCCGATGCTTCACTTGAGGTTTGCTGTATCCCTCTGACCTTCTTATTGACGATGAAACACAGAAATTGCATCGGAATTAAATACAAAAGACACAATGCAGACTTAAGTACAAGAAAACTGACTCTTCTTACTGTCTATGTTTTGAACCATTCCTGTGACACTAGTTATAGATTCCGATGCTTCACTTCAGCTTTACTGTATCCCTCTGACCATCTTATTGTTGATGAAACACAGATATATCATCGGAATTAAATATAAAAGACACAATGCCTACATAAGTACAACAAAACTGACTCTTCTTACTGTCTATGTTTTGAACCTTTCCTGTGACACTAATTATAGATTCCGATGCTTCACATCAGGTTTACTGTATCCCTCTGACCTTCTTATTGAAGATGAAACTCAGATATTGCATCGGAATTAAATACAAAGGGCACAATGCCGACTTAAGTACAAGAAAACTGACTCATCTTACTGTCTATGATGGAACCATTCATGTGACACTAGTTATAGATTCCGATGCTTCACTTCAGGTTTACTGTATCCCTATGACCATCTTATTGTTGATGAAACACAGATATAGCATCGGAATTAAATACAAAAGGGACAATGCCTACATAGGTACAAGAAAACTGACTCTTCTTACTGTCTATGATTTGAACCATTCCTGTGACACTAGTTACAGATTCCGATGCTTCTCTTCAGGTTTACGGTATCCCTCTGACCTTCTTATTACCGATGAAACACGGATATTGCATCGGAATTAAATACAAGGGGCACAATGCCGACTTAAGTACAAGAAAACTGACTCTTCTTACTGTCTATGTTTGAACCATTCATGTGACACTAGTTATAGATTCCGATGCTTCACTTCAGGTTTACTGTATCCCTCTGACCATCTTATTGTTGATGAAACACAGATATAGCATCCGATTTAAATACAAAAGACACTATGCCTACATAAGTACGAGAAAACTGACTCTTCTTACTGTCTATGATTTGAACCATGCCTGTGACACTGGTTATAGATTCCGATGCTTCTCTTCAGGTTTACTGTATCCCTCTGACCTTCTTATTGACGATGAAACACAGAAATTGCATCGGAATTAAATACAAAAGGCACAACGCCGACTTACGTACAAGAAAACTGACTCATCTTACTGTCTATGTTTTGAACCTTTCCTGTGACACTAGTTATAGATTCCGATGCTTCACTTCAGGTTTACTATATCCCTCTGACCTTCTTATTGAAGATGAAACACAGATATTGCATCGGAATTAAATACGAAGGGTACAATGCCGACTTAAGTACAAGAAAACTGACTCTTCTTACTGTCTATGTTTGAACCATTCATGTGACACTAGTTATAGATTCCGATGCTTCACTTCAGGTTTACTATATCCCTCTGACCTTCTTATTGACGATGAAACACAGAAATTGCATCGGAATTAAATACAAAAGGCACAATGCCTACATAAGTACAAGAAAACTGACTCTTCTTACTGTCTATGATTTGAACCATTCCAGTGACACTAGTTATGGATTCCGATGCTTCTCTTCAGGTTTACTGTATCCCTCCGACCTTCTTATTGACGATAAAACACAGGAATTGCATCGGAATTAAATACAAAAAGCACAATGCCGACTTAAGTACAAGAAAACAGACTCTTCTTCCTGTCTGTGTTTTGAACCATTCATGTGACACTAGGCATAGCTTCCGATGCTTCACTTCAGGTTTACTGTATACCTCTGACCTTCTTATTGAAGATGAAACTCAGATATTGCATCGGAATTAAATACAAAGTGCACTATGCAGACTTAAGTACAAGAAAACTGACTCATCTTACTGCCTATGTTTGAACCATTCGTGTGACACTAGTTATAGATTTCGATGCTTCACTTCAGGTTTACTGTATCCCTATGACCATCTTATTGTTGATGAAACACAGATATAGCATCGGAATTAAATACAAAAGGGACAATGCCTACATAAGTACAAGAAAACTGACTCTTCTTACTGTCTAAGGATTGAACCATTCCTGTGACACTAGTTACAGATTCCGATGCTTCTCTTCAGGTTTACTGTATCCCTCTGACCTTCTTATTGACGATGAAACACAGATATTGCATCGGAATTAAATACAAAGGGCACAATGCCGACTTAAGTACAAGAAAACTGACTCTTCTTACTGTCTATGTTTGAACCATTCATGTGACACTAGTTATAGATTCCGATGCTTCACTTCAGGTTTACTGTATCCCTCTGACCATCTTATTGTTGATGAAACACATATATAGCATCGGATTTAAATACAAAAGACACAATGCCTACATAAGTACAAGAAAACTGACTCTTCTTACTGTCTATGATTTGAACCATTCCTGTGACACTGGTTATAGATTCCGATGCTTCTCTTCAGGTTTACTGTATCCCACTGACCTTCGTATTGACGATGAAACACAGAAATTGCATCGGAATTAAATACAAAAGGCACAACGCCGACTTAAGTACAAGAAAACTGACTCCTCTTACTGTCTATGAATTGAACCATTCCTGTGACACTAGTTACAGATTCCGATGCTTCTCTTCAGGTTTACTGTATCCCTCTGACCTTCTTATTGACGATGAAACACAGATATTGCATCGGAATTTAATACAAAGGGCACAATGCCGACTTAAGTACAAGAAAACTGACTCTTCTTACTGTCTATGTTTGAACCATTCATGTGACACTAGTTATAGATTCCGATGCTTCACTTCAGTTTTACTGTATCCCTCTGACCTTCTTATCGACGATGAAACACAGAAATTGCATCGGAATTAAATACAAAAGGCACAATGCCGACTTAAGTACAAGAAAACTGACTCCTCTTACTGTCTATGATTGAAACATTCCTGTGACACTAGTTATAGATTCCGATGCTTCACTTGAGGTTTACTGTATCCCTCTGACCTTCTTATTGACGGTGAAACACAGAAATTGCATCGGAATTAAATACAAAAGGCACAATGCAGACTTAAGTACAAGAAAACTGACTCTTCTTACTGTCTATGTTTGGAACCATTCATGTGACACTAGGCATAGCTTCCGATGCTTCACTTCAGGTTTACTGTATCCCTCTGTCCATCTTTTTGTTGATGAAACACAGATATAGCATCGGAATTAAATACAAAACGCACAATGCCTACATAAGTACAAGAAAACTGACTCTCCTTACTGTCTATGATTTGAACCATTCCTGTTACACTAGTTATAGATTCCGATGCTTCACTTCAAATTTACTGTATCCCTCTGACCTTCTTATTGACGATGAAACACAGAAATTGCATCGGAATTAAATACAAAAGACAGAATGCCTACTTAAGTACAAGAAAACAGACTCTTCTTACTGTCTGTGATTTGAACCATTCATGTGACACTAGGCATAGCTTCCGATGCTTCACTTCTGGTTTACTGTATCCATCTGACCTTCTTATTATCGATGAAACACAGAATTTGCATCGGAATTAAATACAAAAGGCACAATGCCGACTTATGTACAAGAAAACAGACTCATCTTACTGTCTATGTTTGAACCATTCATGTGACACTAGTTATAGATTCCGATGCTTCACTTCAGTTTTACTGTATCCCTCTGACCTTCTTATCGACGATGAAACACAGAAATTGCATCGGAATTAAATACAAAAGGCACAATGCCGACTTAAGTACAAGAAAACTGACTCCTCTTACTGTCTATGATTGAAACATTCCTATGACACTAGTTATAGATTCCGATGCTTCACTTGAGGTTTACTGTATCCCTCTGACCTTCTTATTGACGATGAAACACAGAAATTGCATCGGAATTAAATACAAAAGGCACAATGCAGACTTAAGTACAAGAAAACTGACTCTTCTTACTGTCTATGTTTGGAACCATTCCTGTGACACTAGTTATAGATTCCGATGCTTCACTTCAGGTTTACTGTATCCCTCTGACCTTCTTATTGACGATGAAACACGGACATTGCATCGGAGTTAAATACAAAAGGCACAATGCCTGCTTAAGTACAAGAAAACTGACTCTTCTTAATGTCTATGTTTTGAACCATTCCTGCGACACTAGTTAGAGATTCCGATGCTTCACTTCAGGTTTACTGTATCCCTCTGACCATCTTATTCTTGATGAAACACAGATATAGCATCGGAATTAAATACAAAAGACAAATTGCCTACATAAGTACAAGAAAACTGACTCTTCTTACTGTCTATGATTTGAACCATTCCTGTGACACTAGTTACAGATTCCGATGCTTCTCTTCAGGTTTACTGTCTCCCTCTGACCTTCTTATTGACGATGAAACACAGAAATTGCATCGGAATTAAATACAAAAGGCACAACGCCGACTTAAGTACAAGAAAACTGACTCATCTTACTGCCTATGTTTTGAACCTTTCCTGTGACACTAGTTATGGGTTCCGATGCTTCACTTCAGGTTTACTGTATCCCTCTGGCCTTCCTATTGAAGATGAAACACAGATATTGCATCGGAATTAAATGCAAAGGGCACAATGCCGACTTAAGTACAAGAAAACTGACTCTTCTTACTGTCTATGTTTGAACCATTCGTGTGACACTAGTTATAGATTCCGATGCTTCACTTCAGGTTTACTGTATCCCTCTGACATTCTTATTGACGATGAAGCACAGAAATTGCATCGGAATTAAATAGAAAATTCACAATGCCGACTTAAGTACAAGAAAACTGACTCTTCTTACTGTCTATGTTTTGAACCATTCCTGCGACACTAGTTATAGATTCCGATGCTTCACTTCAGGTTTACTGTATCCCTCTGACCTTCTTATTGACGATGAAACACAGATATTGCACCGTAATTAAATACAAAAGGCACAATGCCGACTTAAGTAAAAGAAAACTGACTCTTCTTACTGTCTATGTTTTGAACCATTCCTGTGACACTAGTTATAGATTCCGATGCTTCTCTTCAGGTTTACTGTATCCCTCTGACCTTCTTACTGACGATGAAACACAGACATTGCATCGGAGTTAAATACAAAAGGCACTATGCCGACTTAAGTACAAGAAAACTGACTCTTCTTACTGTCGATGTTTTGAACCTTTCCTGTGACACTAGTTATAGATTCCGATGCTTCACTTCAGGTTTACTGTATCCCTCTGACCTTCTTAGTGACGATGAAACATAGAAATTGCATCGGAATTAAATAGAAAAGGAACAATGCCGTCTTAAGTTCAAGAATACTGACTCTTCTTACTGTCTATGATTTAAACCATTCCTGTGACACTAGTTATAGATTCCGACGCTTCACTTCAGGTTTACTGTATCCCTCTGACCATCTTATTGTTGATGAAACACAGATATATCATCGGAATTAAATATAAAAGACACAATGCCTACATAAGTACAACAAAACTGACTCTTCTTACTGTCTATGTTTTGAACCTTTCCTGTGACACTAATTATAGATTCCGATGCTTCACATCAGGTTTACTGTATCCCTCTGACCTTCTTATTGAAGATGAAACTCAGATATTGCATCGGAATTAAATACAAAGGGCACAATGCCGACTTAAGTACAAGAAAACTGACTCATCTTACTGTCTATGATGGAACCATTCATGTGACACTAGTTATAGATTCCGATGCTTCACTTCAGGTTTACTGTATCCCTATGACCATCTTATTGTTGATGAAACACAGATATAGCATCGGAATTAAATACAAAAGGGACAATGCCTACATAGGTACAAGAAAACTGACTCTTCTTACTGTCTATGATTTGAACCATTCCTGTGACACTAGTTACAGATTCCGATGCTTCTCTTCAGGTTTACGGTATCCCTCTGACCTTCTTATTACCGATGAAACACGGATATTGCATCGGAATTAAATACAAGGGGCACAATGCCGACTTAAGTACAAGAAAACTGACTCTTCTTACTGTCTATGTTTGAACCATTCATGTGACACTAGTTATAGATTCCGATGCTTCACTTCAGGTTTACTGTATCCCTCTGACCATCTTATTGTTGATGAAACACAGATATAGCATCCGATTTAAATACAAAAGACACTATGCCTACATAAGTACGAGAAAACTGACTCTTCTTACTGTCTATGATTTGAACCATGCCTGTGACACTGGTTATAGACTCCGATGCTTCTCTTCAGGTTTACTGTATCCCTCTGACCTTCTTATTGACGATGAAACACAGAAATTGCATCGGAATTAAATACAAAAGGCACAACGCCGACTTACGTACAAGAAAACTGACTCATCTTACTGTCTATGTTTTGAACCTTTCCTGTGACACTAGTTATAGATTCCGATGCTTCACTTCAGGTTTACTATATCCCTCTGACCTTCTTATTGAAGATGAAACACAGATATTGCATCGGAATTAAATACGAAGGGCACAATGCCGACTTAAGTACAAGAAAACTGACTCTTCTTACTGTCTATGTTTGAACCATTCATGTGACACTAGTTATAGATTCCGATGCTTCACTTCAGGTTTACTATATCCCTCTGACCTTCTTATTGACGATGAAACACAGAAATTGCATCGGAATTAAATACAAAAGGCACAATGCCTACATAAGTACAAGAAAACTGACTCTTCTTACTGTCTATGATTTGAACCATTCCAGTGACACTAGTTATGGATTCCGATGCTTCTCTTCAGGTTTACTGTATCCCTCCGACCTTCTTATTGACGATAAAACACAGGAATTGCATCGGAATTAAATACAAAAAGCACAATGCCGACTTAAGTACAAGAAAACAGACTCTTCTTCCTGTCTGTGTTTTGAACCATTCATGTGACACTAGGCATAGCTTCCGATGCTTCACTTCAGGTTTACTGTATACCTCTGACCTTCTTATTGAAGATGAAACTCAGATATTGCATCGGAATTAAATACAAAGTGCACTATGCAGACTTAAGTACAAGAAAACTGACTCATCTTACTGCCTATGTTTGAACCATTCATGTGACACTAGTTATAGATTTCGATGCTTCACTTCAGGTTTACTGTATCCCTATGACCATCTTATTGTTGATGAAACACAGATATAGCATCGGAATTAAATACAAAAGGGACAATGCCTACATAAGTACAAGAAAACTGACTCTTCTTACTGTCTAAGGATTGAACCATTCCTGTGACACTAGTTACAGATTCCGATGCTTCTCTTCAGGTTTACTGTATCCCTCTGACCTTCTTATTGACGATGAAACACAGATATTGCATCGGAATTAAATACAAAGGGCACAATGCCGACTTAAGTACAAGAAAACTGACTCTTCTTACTGTCTATGTTTGAACCATTCATGTGACACTAGTTATAGATTCCGATGCTTCACTTCAGGTTTACTGTATCCCTCTGACCATCTTATTGTTGATGAAACACATATATAGCATCGGATTTAAATACAAAAGACACAATGCCTACATAAGTACAAGAAAACTGACTCTTCTTACTGTCTATGATTTGAACCATTCCTGTGACACTGGTTATAGATTCCGATGCTTCTCTTCAGGTTTACTGTATCCCACTGACCTTCGTATTGACGATGAAACACAGAAATTGCATCGGAATTAAATACAAAAGGCACAACGCCGACTTAAGTACAAGAAAACTGACTCCTCTTACTGTCTATGAATTGAACCATTCCTGTGACACTAGTTACAGATTCCGATGCTTCTCTTCAGGTTTACTGTATCCCTCTGACCTTCTTATTGACGATGAAACACAGATATTGCATCGGAATTTAATACAAAGGGCACAATGCCGACTTAAGTACAAGAAAACTGACTCTTCTTACTGTCTATGTTTGAACCATTCATGTGACACTAGTTATAGATTCCGATGCTTCACTTCAGTTTTACTGTATCCCTCTGACCTTCTTATCGACGATGAAACACAGAAATTGCATCGGAATTAAATACAAAAGGCACAATGCCGACTTAAGTACAAGAAAACTGACTCCTCTTACTGTCTATGATTGAAACATTCCTGTGACACTAGTTATAGATTCCGATGCTTCACTTGAGGTTTACTGTATCCCTCTGACCTTCTTATTGACGATGAAACACAGAAATTGCATCGGAATTAAATACAAAAGGCACAATGCAGACTTAAGTACAAGAAAACTGACTCTTCTTACTGTCTATGTTTGGAACCATTCATGTGACACTAGGCATAGCTTCCGATGCTTCACTTCAGGTTTACTGTATCCCTCTGTCCATCTTTTTGTTGATGAAACACAGATATAGCATCGGAATTAAATACAAAACGCACAATGCCTACATAAGTACAAGAAAACTGACTCTCCTTACTGTCTATGATTTGAACCATTCCTGTTACACTAGTTATAGATTCCGATGCTTCACTTCATATTTACTGTATCCCTCTGACCTTCTTATTGACGATGAAACACAGAAATTGCATCGGAATTAAATACAAAAGACAGAATGCCTACTTAAGTACAAGAAAACAGACTCTTCTTACTGTCTGTGATTTGAACCATTCATGTGACACTAGGCATAGCTTCCGATGCTTCACTTCTGGTTTACTGTATCCATCTGACCTTCTTATTATCGATGAAACACAGAATTTGCATCGGAATTAAATACAAAAGGCACAATGCCGACTTATGTACAAGAAAACAGACTCATCTTACTGTCTATGTTTGAACCATTCATGTGACACTAGTTATAGATTCCGATGCTTCACTTCAGTTTTACTGTATCCCTCTGACCTTCTTATCGACGATGAAACACAGAAATTGCATCGGAATTAAATACAAAATACACAATGCCGACTTAAGTACAAGAAAACTGACTCCTCTTACTGTCTATGATTGAAACATTCCTATGACACTAGTTATAGATTCCGATGCTTCACTTGAGGTTTACTGTATCCCTCTGACCTTCTTATTGACGATGAAACACAGAAATTGCATCGGAATTAAATACAAAAGGCACAATGCAGACTTAAGTACAAGAAAACTGACTCTTCTTACTGTCTATGTTTGGAACCATTCCTGTGACACTAGTTATAGATTCCGATGCTTCACTTCAGGTTTACTGTATCCCTCTGACCTTCTTATTGACGATGAAACACAGACATTGCATCGGAGTTAAATACAAAAGGCACAATGCCTGCTTAAGTACAAGAAAACTGACTCTTCTTAATGTCTATGTTTTGAACCATTCCTGCGACACTAGTTAGAGATTCCGATGCTTCACTTCAGGTTTACTGTATCCCTCTGACCATCTTATTGTTGATGAAACACAGATATAGCATCGGAATTAAATACAAAAGACAAATTGCCTACATAAGTACAAGAAAACTGACTCTTCTTACTGTCTATGATTTGAACCATTCCTGTGACACTAGTTACAGATTCCGATGCTTCTCTTCAGGTTTACTGTCTCCCTCTGACCTTCTTATTGACGATGAAACACAGAAATTGCATCGGAATTAAATACAAAAGGCACAACGCCGACTTAAGTACAAGAAAACTGACTCATCTTACTGCCTATGTTTTGAACCTTTCCTGTGACACTAGTTATAGGTTCCGATGCTTCACTTCAGGTTTACTGTATCCCTCTGGCCTTCCTATTGAAGATGAAACACAGATATTGCATCGGAATTAAATGCAAAGGGCACAATGCCGACTTAAGTACAAGAAAACTGACTCTTCTTACTGTCTATGTTTGAACCATTCGTGTGACACTAGTTATAGATTCCGATGCTTCACTTCAGGTTTACTGTATCCCTCTGACATTCTTATTGACGATGAAGCACAGAAATTGCATCGGAATTAAATAGAAAATTCACAATGCCGACTTAAGTACAAGAAAACTGACTCTTCTTACTGTCTATGTTTTGAACCATTCCTGCGACACTAGTTATAGATTCCGATGCTTCACTTCAGGTTTACTGTATCCCTCTGACCTTCTTATTGACGATGAAACACAGATATTGCACCGTAATTAAATACAAAAGGCACAATGCCGACTTAAGTAAAAGAAAACTGACTCTTCTTACTGTCTATGTTTTGAACCATTCCTGTGACACTAGTTATAGATTCCGATGCTTCTCTTCAGGTTTACTGTATCCCTCTGACCTTCTTACTGACGATGAAACACAGACATTGCATCGGAGTTAAATACAAAAGGCACTATACCGACTTAAGTACAAGAAAACTGACTCTTCTTACTGTCGATGTTTTGAACCTTTCCTGTGACACTAGTTATAGATTCCGATGCTTCACTTCAGGTTTACTGTATCCCTCTGACCTTCTTAGTGACGATGAAACATAGAAATTGCATCGGAATTAAATAGAAAAGGAACAATGCCGTCTTAAGTTCAAGAATACTGACTCTTCTTACTGTCTATGATTTAAACCATTCCTGTGACACTAGTTATAGATTCCGACGCTTCACTTCAGGTTTACTGTATCCCTCTGTCCTTCTTATTGAAGATGAAACACAGATATTGCATCGGAATAAAATACAAAGGGCACAATGCCAACTTAAGTACAAGAAAACTGACTCTTCTTACTGTCTATGTTTTGAACCTTTCCTGTGACACTAGTTATAGATTCCGATGCTTCACTTCAGGTTTACTGTATCCCTCTGACTTTCTTATTGAAGATGAAACTCAGATATTGCATCGGAATTAAATACATAGGCACAATGCAGACTTAAGTACAAGAAAACTGACTCATCTTACTGTCTATGTTTGAACCATTCATGTGACACTAGTTATAGATCCCGATGCTTCACTTCAGGTTTACTGAATCCCTCTGACATTCTTATTGACGATGAAGCACAGAAATTGCATCGGAATTAAATAGAAAATTCACAATGCCGACTTAAGTACAAGAAAGCTGACTCCTCTTACTGTCTATGATTGAAACATTCCTGTGACACTAGTTATAGATTCCGATGCTTCACTTGAGGTTTGCTGTATCCCTCTGACCTTCTTATTGACGATGAAACACAGAAACTGCATCGGAATTAAATACAGAAGGCACAATGCAGACTTAAGTACAAGAAAACTGACTCTTCTTACTGTCTATGTTTGGAACCATTCCTGTGACACTAGTTATAGATTCCGATGCTTCACTTCAGGTTTACTGTATCCCTCTGACCTTCTTATTGACGATGAAACACAGACATTGCATCGGAATTAAATATAAAAGGCACAATGCAGACTTAAGTACAAGAAAACTGACTCTTATTACTGTCTATGTTTGGAACCTTTCCTGTGACACTAGTTATAGATTCCGATGTTTCACTTCAGGTTTACTATATCCCTCTGACCTTCTTATTGAAGATGAAACACAGATATTGCATCGGAATTAAATACGAAGGGCACAATGCCGACTTAAGTACAAGAAAACTGACTCTTCTTACTGTCTATGTTTGAACCTTTCATGTGACACTTGTTACAGATTCCGATGCTTCACTTCAGGTTTACTGTATCCCTCTGACCATCTTATTGTTGATGAAACACAGATATAGCATCGGAATTAAATACAAAAGGGACAATGCCTACATAAGTACAAGAAAACTGACTCTTCTTACTGTCTATGGATTGAACCATTCCTGTGACACTAGTTACAGATTCCGATGCTTCTCTTCAGGTTTACTGTATCCCTCTGACCTTCTTATTGACGATGAAACACAGATATTGCATCGGAATTAAATACAAAGGGCACAATGCCGACTTAAGTACAAGAAAACTGACTCTTCTTACTGTCTATGTTTGAACCATTCATGTGACACTAGTTATAGATTCCGATGCTTCACTTCATGTTTACTGTATCCCTCTGACCATCTTATTGTTGATGAAACACAGATATAACATCGGATTTAAATACAAAAGACACAATGCCTACATAAGTACAAGAAAACTGACTCTTCTTACTGTCTATGATTTGAACCATTCCTGTGACACTGGTTATAGATTCCGATGCTTCTCTTCAGGTTTACTGTATCCCTCTGACCTTCTTATTGACGATGAAACACAGAAATTGCATCGGAATTAAATACAAAAGGCACAACGCCGACTTAAGTACAAGAAAACTGACTCCTCTTACTGTCTATGAATTGAACCATTCTTGTGACACTAGTTACAGATTCCGATGCTTCTCTTCAGGTTTACTGTATACATCTGACCTTCTTATTGACGATGAAACACAGATATTGCATCGGAATTAAATACAAAGGGCACAATGCCGACTTAAGTACAAGAAAACTGACTCTTCTTACTGTCTATGTTTGAACCATTCATGTGACACTAGTTATAGATTCCGATGCTTCACTTCAGTTTTACTGTATCCCTCTGACCTTCTTATCGACGATGAAACACAGAAATTGCATCGGAATTAAATACAAAAGGCAGAATGCCGACTTAAGTACAAGAAAACTGACTCCTCTTACTGTCTATGATTGAAACATTCCTGTGACACTAGTTATAGATTCCGATGCTTCACTTGAGGTTTACTGTATCCCTCTGACCTTCTTATTGACGATGAAACACAGAAATTGCATCGGAGTTAAATGCAAAAGGCACAATGCAGACTTAAGTACAAGAAAACTGACTCTTCTTACTGTCTATGTTTGGAACCATTCATGTGACACTAGGCATAGCTTCCGATGCTTCACTTCAGGTTTACTGTATCCCTCTGTCCATCGTTTTGTTGATGAAACACAGATATAGCATCGGATTTAAATACAAAAGACACAATGCCTACATAAGTACAAGAAAACTGACTCTTCTTACTGTCTATGATTTGAACCATGCCTGTGACACTGGTTATAGATTCCGATGCTTCTCTTCAGGTTTACTGTATCCCTCTGACCTTCTTATTGACGATGAAACACAGAAATTGCATCGGAATTAAATACAAAAGGCACAACGCCGACTTAAGTACAAGAAAAATGACTCATCTTACTGTCTATGTTTTTAACATTTCCTGTGACACTAGTTATAGATTCCGATGCTTCTCTTCAGATTTACTATATCCCTCTGACCTTCTTATTGAAGATGAAACACAGATATTGCATCGGAATTAAATACGAAGGGCACAATGCCGACTTAAGTACAAGAAAACTGACTCTTCTTACTGTCTATGTTTGAACCACTCATGTGACACTAGTTATAGATTCCGATGCTTCACTTCAGGTTTACTGTATCCCTATGACCATCTTATTGTTGATGAAACACAGATATAGCATCGGAATTAAATACAAAAGGGACAATGCCTATATAAGTACAAGAAAACTGACTCTTCTTACTGTCTATGGATTGAACCATTCCTGTGACACTAGATACAGATTCCGATGCTTCTCTTCAGGTTTACTGTATCCCTCTGACCTTCTTATTGACGATGAAACACAGATATTGCATCGGAATTAAATACAAAGGGCACAATGCCGACTTATGTACAAGAAAACAGACTCATCTTACTGTCTATGTTTGAACCATTCATGTGACACTAGTTATAGATTCCGATGCTTCACTTCAGTTTTACTGTATCCCTCTGACCTTCTTATCGACGATGAAACACAGAAATTGCATCGGAATTAAATACAAAAGGCACAATGCCGACTTAAGTACAAGAAAACTGACTCCTCTTACTGTCTATGATTGAAACATTCCTATGACACTAGTTATAGATTCCGATGCTTCACTTGAGGTTTACTGTATCCCTCTGACCTTCTTATTGACGATGAAACACAGAAATTGCATCGGAATTAAATACAAAAGGCACAATGCAGACTTAAGTACAAGAAAACTGACTCTTCTTACTGTCTATGTTTGGAACCATTCCTGTGACACTAGTTATAGATTCCGATGCTTCACTTCAGGTTTACTGTATCCCTCTGACCTTCTTATTGACGATGAAACACAGACATTGCATCGGAGTTAAATACAAAAGGCACAATGCCTGCTTAAGTACAAGAAAACTGACTCTTCTTAATGTCTATGTTTTGAACCATTCCTGCGACACTAGTTAGAGATTCCGATGCTTCACTTCAGGTTTACTGTATCCCTCTGACCATCTTATTGTTGATGAAACACAGATATAGCATCGGAATTAAATACAAAAGACAAATTGCCTACATAAGTACAAGAAAACTGACTCTTCTTACTGTCTATGATTTGAACCATTCCTGTGACACTAGTTACAGATTCCGATGCTTCTCTTCAGGTTTACTGTCTCCCTCTGACCTTCTTATTGACGATGAAACACAGAAATTGCATCGGAATTAAATACAAAAGGCACAACGCCGACTTAAGTACAAGAAAACTGACTCATCTTACTGCCTATGTTTTGAACCTTTCCTGTGACACTAGTTATAGGTTCCGATGCTTCACTTCAGGTTTACTGTATCCCTCTGGCCTTCCTATTGAAGATGAAACACAGATATTGCATCGGAATTAAATGCAAAGGGCACAATGCCGACTTAAGTACAAGAAAACTGACTCTTCTTACTGTCTATGTTTGAACCATTCGTGTGACACTAGTTATAGATTCCGATGCTTCACTTCAGGTTTACTGTATCCCTCTGACATTCTTATTGACGATGAAGCACAGAAATTGCATCGGAATTAAATAGAAAATTCACAATGCCGACTTAAGTACAAGAAAACTGACTCTTCTTACTGTCTATGTTTTGAACCATTCCTGCGACACTAGTTATAGATTCCGATGCTTCACTTCAGGTTTACTGTATCCCTCTGACCTTCTTATTGACGATGAAACACAGATATTGCACCGTAATTAAATACAAAAGGCACAATGCCGACTTAAGTAAAAGAAAACTGACTCTTCTTACTGTCTATGTTTTGAACCATTCCTGTGACACTAGTTATAGATTCCGATGCTTCTCTTCAGGTTTACTGTATCCCTCTGACCTTCTTACTGACGATGAAACACAGACATTGCATCGGAGTTAAATACAAAAGGCACTATGCCGACTTAAGTACAAGAAAACTGACTCTTCTTACTGTCGATGTTTTGAACCTTTCCTGTGACACTAGTTATAGATTCCGATGCTTCACTTCAGGTTTACTGTATCCCTCTGACCTTCTTAGTGACGATGAAACATAGAAATTGCATCGGAATTAAATAGAAAAGGAACAATGCCGTCTTAAGTTCAAGAATACTGACTCTTCTTACTGTCTATGATTTAAACCATTCCTGTGACACTAGTTATAGATTCCGACGCTTCACTTCAGGTTTACTGTATCCCTCTGTCCTTCTTATTGAAGATGAAACACAGATATTGCATCGGAATAAAATACAAAGGGCACAATGCCAACTTAAGTACAAGAAAACTGACTCTTCTTACTGTCTATGTTTTGAACCTTTCCTGTGACACTAGTTATAGAATCCGATGCTTCACTTCAGGTTTACTGTATCCCTCTGACTTTCTTATTGAAGATGAAACTCAGATATTGCATCGGAATTAAATACATAGGCACAATGCAGACTTAAGTACAAGAAAACTGACTCATCTTACTGTCTATGTTTGAACCATTCATGTGACACTAGTTATAGATCCCGATGCTTCACTTCAGGTTTACTGAATCCCTCTGACATTCTTATTGACGATGAAGCACAGAAATTGCATCGGAATTAAATAGAAAATTCACAATGCCGACTTAAGTACAAGAAAGCTGACTCCTCTTACTGTCTATGATTGAAACATTCCTGTGACACTAGTTATAAATTCCGATGCTTCACTTGAGGTTTGCTGTATCCCTCTGACCTTCTTATTGACGATGAAACACAGAAACTGCATCGGAATTAAATACAGAAGGCACAATGCAGACTTAAGTACAAGAAAACTGACTCTTCTTACTGTCTATGTTTGGAACCATTCCTGTGACACTAGTTATAGATTCCGATGCTTCACTTCAGGTTTACTGTATCCCTCTGACCTTCTTATTGACGATGAAACACAGACATTGCATCGGAATTAAATATAAAAGGCACAATGCAGACTTAAGTACAAGAAAACTGACTCTTATTACTGTCTATGTTTGGAACCTTTCCTGTGACACTAGTTATAGATTCCGATGTTTCACTTCAGGTTTACTATATCCCTCTGACCTTCTTATTGAAGATGAAACACAGATATTGCATCGGAATTAAATACGAAGGGCACAATGCCGACTTAAGTACAAGAAAACTGACTCTTCTTACTGTCTATGTTTGAACCTTTCATGTGACACTTGTTACAGATTCCGATGCTTCACTTCAGGTTTACTGTATCCCTCGGACCATCTTATTGTTGATGAAACACAGATATAGCATCGGAATTAAATACAAAAGGGACAATGCCTACATAAGTACAAGAAAACTGACTCTTCTTACTGTCTATGGATTGAACCATTCCTGTGACACTAGTTACAGATTCCGATGCTTCTCTTCAGGTTTACTGTATCCCTCTGACCTTCTTATTGACGATGAAACACAGATATTGCATCGGAATTAAATACAAAGGGCACAATGCCGACTTAAGTACAAGAAAACTGACTCTTCTTACTGTCTATGTTTGAACCATTCATGTGACACTAGTTATAGATTCCGATGCTTCACTTCATGTTTACTGTATCCCTCTGACCATCTTATTGTTGATGAAACACAGATGTAACATCGGATTTAAATACAAAAGACACAATGCCTACATAAGTACAAGAAAACTGACTCTTCTTACTGTCTATGATTTGAACCATTCCTGTGACACTGGTTATAGATTCCGATGCTTCTCTTCAGGTTTACTGTATCCCTCTGACCTTCTTATTGACGATGAAACACAGAAATTGCATCGGAATTAAATACAAAAGGCACAACGCCGACTTAAGTACAAGAAAACTGACTCCTCTTACTGTCTATGAATTGAACCATTCTTGTGACACTAGTTACAGATTCCGATGCTTCTCTTCAGGTTTACTGTATACATCTGACCTTCTTATTGACGATGAAACACAGATATTGCATCGGAATTAAATACAAAGGGCACAATGCCGACTTAAGTACAAGAAAACTGACTCTTCTTACTGTCTATGTTTGAACCATTCATGTGACACTAGTTATAGATTCCGATGCTTCACTTCAGTTTTACTGTATCCCTCTGACCTTCTTATCGACGATGAAACACAGAAATTGCATCGGAATTAAATACAAAAGGCACAATGCCGACTTAAGTACAAGAAAACTGACTCCTCTTACTGTCTATGATTGAAACATTCCTGTGACACTAGTTATAGATTCCGATGCTTCACTTGAGGTTTACTGTATCCCTCTGACCTTCTTATTGACGATGAAACACAGAAATTGCATCGGAGTTAAATGCAAAAGGCACAATGCAGACTTAAGTACAAGAAAACTGACTCTTCTTACTGTCTATATTTGGAACCATTCATGTGACACTAGGCATAGCTTCCGATGCTTCACTTCAGGTTTACTGTATCCCTCTGTCCATCGTTTTGTTGATGAAACACAGATATAGCATCGGATTTAAATACAAAAGACACAATTCCTACATAAGTACAAGAAAACTGACTCTTCTTACTGTCTATGATTTGAACCATGCCTGTGACACTGGTTATAGATTCCGATGCTTCTCTTCAGGTTTACTGTATCCCTCTGACCTTCTTATTGACGATGAAACACAGAAATTGCATCGGAATTAAATACAAAAGGCACAACGCCGACTTAAGTACAAGAAAAATGACTCATCTTACTGTCTATGTTTTGAACATTTCCTGTGACACTAGTTATAGATTCCGATGCTTCACTTCAGATTTACTATATCCCTCTGACCTTCTTATTGAAGATGAAACACAGATATTGCATCGGAATTAAATACGAAGGGCACAATGCCGACTTAAGTACAAGAAAACTGACTCTTCTTACTGTCTATGTTTGAACCACTCATGTGACACTAGTTATAGATTCCGATGCTTCACTTCAGGTTTACTGTATCCCTATGACCATCTTATTGTTGATGAAACACAGATATAGCATCGGAATTAAATACAAAAGGGACAATGCCTATATAAGTACAAGAAAACTGACTCTTCTTACTGTCTATGGATTGAACCATTCCTGTGACACTAGATACAGATTCCGATGCTTCTCTTCAGGTTTACTGTATCCCTCTGACCTTCTTATTGACGATGAAACACAGATATTGCATCGGAATTAAATACAAAGGGCACAATGCCGACTTAAGTACAAGAAAACTGACTCTTCTTACTGTCTATGTTTGAACCATTCATGTGACACTAGTTATAGATTCCGATGCTTCACTTCAGGTTTACTGTATCCCTCTGACCATCTTATTGTTGATGAAACACAGATATAGCATCGGATTTAAATACAAAAGACACAATGCCTACATAAGTACAAGAAAACTGACTCTTCTTACTGTCTATGATTTGAACCATTCCCGTGACACTGGTTATAGATTCCGATGCTTCTCTTCAGGTTTACTGTATCCCTCTGACCTTCTTATTAACGATGAAACACAGAAATTGCATCGGAATTAAATATAAAAGGCACAACGCCGACTTAAGTACAAGAAAACTGACTCCTCTTACTGTCTATGAATTGAACCATTCCTGTGACACTAGTTACAGATTCCGATGCTTCTCTTCAGGTTTACTGTATCCCTCTGACCTTCTTATTGACGATGAAACACAGATATTTCATCGGAATTAAATACAAAGGGCACAATGCCGACTTAAGTACAAGAAAACTGACTCTTCTTACTGTCTATGTTTGAACCATTCACGTGACACTAGTTATAGATTCCGATGCTTCACTTCAGTTTTACTGTATCCCTCTGACCTTCTTATTGACCATGAAACACAGAAATTGCATCGGAATTAAATACAAAAGGCACAATGCAGACTTAAGTACAAGAAAACTGACTCTTCTTACTGTCTATGTTTGGAACCATTCATGTGACACTAGGCATAGCTTCCGATGCTTCACTTCAGGTTTACTGTATCCCTCTGTCCATCGTTTTTTTGATGAAACACAGATATAGCATCGGAATTAAATACAAAACGCACAATGCCTACATAAGTACAAGAAAACTGACTCTTCTTACTGTCTATGATTTGAACCATTCCTGTTACACTAGTTATAGATTCCGATGCTTCACTTCAAGTTTACTGTATCCCTCTGACCTTCTTTATGACGATGAAACACAGATATTGCATCGGAATTAAATACAAAGGGCACAATGCCGACTTAAGTACAAGAAAACTGACTCTTCTTACTGTCTATGTTTGAACCATTCATGTGACACTAGTTATAGATTCCGATGCTTCACTTCAGCTTTACTGTATCCCTCTGACCATCTTATTGTTGATGAAACACAGATATATCATCGGAATTAAATACAAAAGACACAATGCCTACATAAGTACAACAAAACTGACTCTTCTTACTGTCTATGTTGTGAACCTTTCCTGTGACACTAATTATAGATTCCGATGCTTCACTTCAGGTTTACTGTATCCCTATGACCTTCTTATTGAAGATGAAACTCAGATATTGCATCGGAATTAAATACAAAGGGCACAATGCCGACTTAAGTAGAAGAAAACTGACTCATCTTACTGTCTATGTTTGAACCATTCATGTGACACTAGTTATAGATTCCGATGCTTCACTTCAGGTTTACTGTATCCCTATGACCATCTTATTGTTGATGAAACACAGATATAGCATCGGAATTAAATACAAAAGGGACAATGCCTACATAAGTACAAGGAAACTGACTCTTCTTACTGTCTATGATTTGAACCATTCCTGTGACACTAGTTACAGATTCCGATGCTTCTCTTCAGGTTTACTGTATCCCTCTGACCTTCTTATTGACGATGGAACACATATATTGCATCGGAATTAAATACAAAGGGCACAATGCCGACTTAAGTACAAGAAAACTGACTCTTCTTACTGTCTATGTTTGAACCATTCATGTGACACTAGTTATAGATTCCGATGCTTCACTTCAGGTTTACTGTATCCCTCTGACCATCTTATTGTTGATGAAACACAGATATAGCATCTGATTTAAATACAAAAGACACTATGCCTACATAAGTACAAGAAAACTGACTCTTCTTACTGTCTATGATTTGAATCATGCCTGTGACACTGGTTATAGATTCCGATGCTTCTCTTCAGGTTTACTGTATCCCTCTGACCTTCTTATTGACGATGAAACACAGAAATTGCATCGGAATTAAATACAAAAGGCACAACGCCGACTTAAGTACATGAAAACTGACTCATCTTACTGTCTATGTTTTGAACCTTTCCTGTGACACTAGTTATAGATTCCGATGCTTCACTTCAGGTTTACTATATCCCTCTGACCTTCTTATTGAAGATGAAACACAGATATTGCATCGGAATTAAATACGAAGGGCACAATGCCGACTTAAGCACAAGAAAACTGACTCTTCTACTGTCTATGTATGAACCATTCATGTGACACTAGTTATAGATTCCGATGCTTCACTTCAGGTTTACTGTATCCCTATGACCATCTTATTGTTGATGAAACACAGATATAGCATCGGAATTAAATACAAAAGGGACAATGCCTATATAAGTACAAGAAAACTGACTCTTCTTACTGTCTATGGATTGAACCATTCCTGTGACACTAGTTACAGATTCCGATGCTTCTCGTCAGGTTTACTGTATCCCTCTGACCTTCTTATTGACGATGAAACACAGATATTGCATCGGAATTAAATACAAAGGGCACAATGCCGACTTAAGTACAAGAAAACTGACTCTTCTTACTGTCTATGTTTGAACCATTCATGTGACACTAGTTATAGATTCCGATGCTTCACTTCAGGTTTACTGTATCCCTCTGACCATCTTATTCCTGATGAAACACAGATATAACATCGGATTTAAATACAAAAGACACAATGCCTACATAAGTACAAGAAAACTGACTCTTCTTACTGTCTATGATTTGAACCATTCCTGTGACACTGGTTATAGATTCCGATGCTTCTCTTCAGGTTTACTGTATCCCTCTGACCTTCTTATTGACGATGAAACACAGAAATTGCATCGGAATTAAATACAAAAGGCACAACGCCGACTTAAGTACAAGAAAACTGACTCCTCTTACTGTCTATGAATTGAACCATTCCTGTGACACTAGTTACAGATTCCGATGCTTCCCTTCAGGTTTACTGTATCCCTCTGACCTTCTTATTGACGATGAAACACAGATATTGCATCGGAATTAAATACAAAGGGCACAATGCCGACTTAAGTACAAGAAAACTGACTCTTCTTACTGTCTATGTTTGAACCATTCATGTGACACTAGTTATAGATTCCGATGCTTCACTTCAGTTTTACTGTATCCCTCTGACCTTCTTATCGACGATGAAACACAGAAATTGCATCGGAATTAAATACAAAAGGCACAATGCCGACTTAAGTACAAGAAAACTGACTCCTCTTACTGTCTATGATTGAAACATTCCTGTGACACTAGTTATACATTCCGATGCTTCACTTGAGGTTTACTGTATCCCTCTGACCTTCTTATTGACGATGAAACACAGAAATTGCATCGGAATTAAATACAAAAGGCACAATGCAGACTTAAGTACAAGAAAACTGACTCTTCTTACTGTCTATGTTTGGAACCATTCATGTGACACTAGGCATAGCTTCCGATGCTTCACTTCAGGTTTACTGTATCCCTATGTCCATCTTTTTGTTGTTGAAACACAGATATAGCATCGGAATTAAATACAAAAGGGACAATGCCTACATAAGTACAAGAAAACTGATTCTTCTTACTGTCTATGGATTGAACCATTCCTGTGACACTAGTTACAGATTCCGATGCTTCTCTTCAGGTTTACTGTATCCCTCTGACCTTCTTATTGACGATGAAACACAGATATTGCATCGGAATTAAATACAAAGGGCACAATGACGACTTAAGTACAAGAAAACTGACTCTTCTTACTGTCTATGTTTGAACCATTCATGTGACACTAGTTATAGATTCCGATGCTTCACTTCAGGTTTACTGTATCCCTCTGACCATCTTATTGTTGATGAAACACAGATATAGCATCGGATTTAAATACAAAAGACACAATGCCTACATAAGTACAACAAAACTGACTCTTCTTACTGTCTATGATTTGAACCATTCCTGTGACACTGGTTATAGATTCCGATGCTTCTCTTCAGGTTTACTGTATCCCTCTGACCTTCTTATTGACGATGAAACACAGAAATTGCATCGGAATTAAATACAAAAGGCACAACGCCGACTTAAGTACAAGAAAACTGACTCCTCTTACTGTCTATGAATTGAACCATTCCTGTGACACTAGTTACAGATTCCGATGCTTCTCTTCAGGTTTACTGTATCCCTCTGACCTTCTTATTGACGATGAAACACAGATATTGCATCGGAATTAAATACAAAGGGCACAATGCCGACTTAAGTACAAGAAAACTGACTCTTCTTACTGTCTGTGTTTGAACCATTCATGTGACACTAGTTATAGATTCCGATGCTTCACTTCAGTTTAACTGTATCCCTCTGACCTTCTTATCGACGATGAAACACAGAAATTGCATCGGAATTAAATACAAAAGGCACAATGCCGACTTAAGTACAAGAAAACTGACTCCTCTTACTGTCTATGATTGAAACATTCCTGTAAAACTAGTTATTGATTCCGATGCTTCACTTGAGGTTTACTGTATCCCTCTGACCTTCTTATTGACGATGAAACACAGAAATTGCATCGGAATCAAATACAAAAGCCACAATGCAGACTTAAGTACAAGAAAACTGACTCTTCTTACTGTCTATGTTTGGAACCATTCATGTGACACTAGGCATAGCTTCCGATGCTTCACTTCAGGTTTACTGTATCCCTCTGTCCATCTTTTTGTTGATGAAACACAGATATAGCATCGGAATTAAATACAAAACGCACAATGCCTGCATAAGTACAAGAAAACTGACTCTTCTTACTGTCTATGATTTGAACCATTCCTGTTACACTAGTTATAGATTCCGATGCTTCACTTCAAGTTTACTGATCCCTCTGACCTTCTTATTGACGATGAAACACAGAAATTGCATCGGAATTAAATACAAAAGACACAATGCCTACTTAAGTACAAGAAAACAGACTCTTCTTACTGTCTGGGATTTGAACCATTCATGTGACACTGGGCATAGCTTCCGATGCTTGACTTCTGGTTTACTGTATCCATCTGACCTTCTTATTATCGATGAAACACAGAATTTGCATCGGAATTAAATACAAAAGGCACAATGCCGACTTGTGTACAAGAAAACAGACTCATCTTACTGTCTATGTTTGAACCATTCATGTGACACTAGTTATAGATTCCGATGCTTCACTTCAGTTTTACTGTATCCCTCTGACCTTCTTATCGACGATGAAACACAGAAATTGCATCGGAATTAAATACAAAAGGCACAATGCAGACTTAAGTACAAGAAAACTGACTCCTCTTACTGTCTATGATTGAAACATTCCTGTGACACTAGTTATAGATTCCGATGCTTCAGTTGAGGTTTACTGTATCCCTCTGACCTTCTTATTGACGATGAAACACAGAAATTGCATCGGAATTAAATACAAAAGGCACAATGCAGACTTAAGTACAAGAAAACTGACTCTTCTTACTGTCTATGTTTGGAACCATTCCTGTGACACTAGTTATAGATTCCGATGCTTCACTTCAGGTTTACTGTATCCCTCTGACCTTCTTATTGACGATGAAACACAGACATTGCATCGGAGTTAAATACAATAGGCACAATGCCGACTTAAGTACAAGAAAACTGTCTCTTCTTAATGTCTATGTTTTGAACCATTCCTGTGACACTAGTTATAGATTCCGATGCTTCACTTCAGGTTTACTGTATCCCTCTGACCATCTTATTGTTGATGAAACACAGATATAGCATCGGAATTAAATACAAAAGACACAATGCCTACATAAGTACAAGAAAACTGACTCTTCTTTCTGTCTATGATTTGAACCATTCCTGTGACACTAGTTATAGATTCCGATGCTTCTCTTCAGGTTTACTGTCTCCCTCTGACCTTCTAATTGACGATGAAACACAGAAATTGCATCGGAATTAAATACAAAAGGCATAACGCCGACTTAAGTACAAGAAAACTGACTCATCTTACTGCCTATGTTTTGAACCTTTCCTGTGACACTAGTTATAGATTCCGATGCTTCACTTCAGGTTTACTGTATCCCTCTGGCCTTCTTATTGAAGATGAAGCACAGATATTGCATCGGAATTAAATGCAAAGGGCACAATGCCGAACTGAGTACAAGAAAACTGACTCTTCTTACTGTCTATGTTTGAACCATTCATGTGACACTAGTTATAGATTCCGATGCTTCACTTCAGGTTTACTGTATCCCTCTGACCTTCTTATTGACGATGAAACACAGAAATTGCATCGGAACTAAATACAAAAGGCACAATGCCGACTTAAGTACAAGAAAACAGACTCTTCTTACTGTTTGTGTTTTGAACCATTCATGTGACACTAGGCATAGCTTCCGATGCTTCACTTCAGGTTTACTGTATCCCTCTGACCATCTTATTGTTGATTAAACACAGATATAGCATCGGATTTAAATACAAAAGACACAATGCCTACATAAGTACAAGAAAACTGACTCTTCTTACTGTCTATGTTTGAACCATTCATGTGACACTAGTTATAGATTCCGATGCTTCACTTCAGTTTTACTGTATCCTTCTGACCTTCTTATCGACGATGAAACACAGAAATTGCATCGGAATTAAATACAAAAGGCACAATGCCGACTTAAGTACAAGAAAACTGACTCCTCTTACTGTCTATGATTGAAACATTCCTGTGACACTAGTTATAGATTCCGATGCTTCACTTGAGGTTTACTGTATCCCTCTGACCTTCTTATTGACGATGAAACACAGAAATTGCATCGGAATTAAACACAAAAGGCACAATGCAGACTTAAGTACAAGAAAACTGTCTCTTCTTACTGTCTATGTTTGGAACCATTCCTGTGACACTAGTTATAGATTCCGATGCTTCACTTCAGGTTTACTGTATCCCTCTGACCTCCTTATTGACGATGAAACACAGACATTGCATCGGAGTTAAATACAAAAGGCACAATGCCGACTTAAGTACAAGAAAACTGACTCTTCTTACTGTCTATGTTTAGAACCATTCCCGTGACACTAGTTATAGATTCCGATGCTTCACTTCAGGTTTACTGTATCCATCTGACCTTCTTATTATCGATGAAACACAGAATTTGCATCGGAATTAAATACAAAAGGCACAATGCCGACTTATGTACGAGATAACTGACTCTTCTTACTGTTTATGTTTGAACCATTCATGTGACACTAGTTATAGATTCCGATGCTTCACTTCAGGTTTACTGTATCCCTCTGACCTTCTTATCGACGATGAAACACAGAAATTGCATCGGAATTAAATACAAAAGGCACAATGCCGACTTAAGTACAAGAAAACTGACTCCTCTTACTGTCTATGATTGAAACATTCCTGTGACACTAGTTATAGATTCCGATGCTTCACTTGAGGTTTACTGTATTCCTCTGACCTTCTTATTGACGATGAAACACAGAAATTGCATCGGAATTAAACACAAAAGGCACAATGCAGACTTAAGTACAAGAAAACTGACTCTTCTTACTGTCTATGTTTGGAACCATTCCTGTGACACTAGTTATAGATTCCGATGCTTCACTTCAGGTTTACTGTATCCCTCTGACCTCCTTATTGACGATGAAACACAGACATTGCATCGGAGTTAAATACAATAGGCACAATGCCGACTTAAGTACAAGAAAACTGACTCTTCTTACTGTCTATGTTTTGAACCATTCCTGTGACACTAGTTATAGATTCCGATGCTTCACTTCAGGTTTACTGTATCCATCTGACCTTCTTATTATCGATGAAACACAGAATTTGCATCGGAATTAAATACAAAAGGCACAATGCCGACTTGTGTACGAGAAAACTGACTCTTCTTACTGTTTTTGTTTGAACCATTCATGTGACACTAGTTATAGATTCCGATGCTTCACTTCAGTTTTACTGTATCCCTCTGACCTTCTTATCGACGATGAAACACAGAAATTGCAACGGAATTAAATACAAAAAGCACAATGCCGACTTAAGTACAAGATAACTGACTCCTCTTACTGTCTATGATTGAAACATTCCTGTGACACTAGTTATAGATTCCGATGCTTCACTTGAGGTTTGCTGTATCCCTCTGACCTTCTTATTGACGATGAAACACAGAAATTTCATCGGAATTAAATACAAAAGGCACAATGCAGACTTAAGTACAAGAAAACTGACTCTTCTTACTGTCTATGTTTGGAACCATTCCTGTGACACTAGTTATAGATTCCGATGCTTCACTTCAGGTTTACTGTATCCCTCTGACCTTCTTATTAACGATGAAACACAGACATTGCATCGGAGTTAAATACAAAAGGCACAATGCCGACTTAAGTACAAGAAAACTGACTCTTCTTACTGTCTATGTTTTGAACCATTCCTGTGACACTAGTTATAGATTCCGATGCTTCACTTCAGCTTTACTGTATCCCTCTGACCATCTTATTGTTGATGAAACACAGATATATCATCGGAATTAAATACAAAAGACACAATGCCTACATAAGTACAACAAAACTGACTCCTCTTACTGTCTATGTTCTGAACCTTTCCTGTGACACTAGTTATAGATTCCGATGCTTCACTTCAGGTTTACTGTATCCCTCTGACCTTCTTATTGAAGATGAAACTCAGATATTGCATCGGAATTAAATACAAAGGGCACAATGCCGACTTAAGTACAAGAAAACTGACTCATCTTACTGTCTATGTTTGAACCATACATGTGACACTAGTTATAGATTCCGATGCTTCACTTCAGGTTTACTGTATCCCTATGACCATCTTATTGTTGATGAAACACAGATATAGCATCGGAATTAAATACAAAAGGGACAATGCCTACATAAGTACAAGAAAACTGACTCTTCTTACTGTCTATGATTTGAACCATTCCTGTGACACTAGTTACAGATTCCGATGCTTCTCTTCAGGTTTACTGTATCCCTCTGACCTTCTTATTGACGATGAAACATAGAATTTGCATCGGAATTAAATACAAAAGGCACAATGCCGACTTATGTACAAGAATACTGACTCTTCTTATTGTCTATGTTTGAACCATTCATGTGACACTAGTTATAGATTCCGATGCTTCTCTTCAGGTTTACTGTATCCCTCTGACCTTCTTATTGACGATGAAACACAGAAATTGCATCGGAATCAAATACAAAAGGCACAATGCCGACTTAAGTACAAGAAAACAGACTCTTCTTACTGTCTGAGTTTTGAACCATTCATGTGACACTAAGCATAGCTTCCGATGCTTCACTTCAGGTTTACTGTATCCCTCTGACCATCTTATTGTTGATGAAACACAGATATAGCATCGGATTTAAAAACAAAAGACACAATGCCTTTATAAGTACAAGAAAACTGTTTCTTCTTACTGTCTATGATTTGAACCATTCCTGTGACACTGGTTATAGATTCCGATGCTTCTCTTCAGGTTTACTGTATCCCTCTGACCTTCTTATTGACGATGTAACACAGAAATTGCATCGGAATTAAATACAAAAGGCACAATGCCTACATAAGTACAAGAAAACTGACTCTTCTTACTGTCTATGATTTGAACCATTCCTGTTACACTAGTTATAGATTCCGATGCTTCTCTTCAGGTTTACTGTATCCCTCTGACCTTCTTATTGACGATGAAACACAGAAATTGCATCGGAATTAAATACAAAAGGCACAATGCCGACTTAAGTACAAGAAAACAGACACTTCTTACTGTCTGTGTTTTGAACCATTCATGTGACACTAGGCATAGCTTCCGATGCTTCACTTCAGGTTTACTGTATCCATCTGACCTTCTTATTATCGATGAAACACAGAATTTGCATCGGAATTAAATACAAAAGGCACAATGCCGACTTATGTACAAGAAAACTGACTCTTCTTACTGTCTATGTTTGAACCATTCATGTGACACTAGTTATAGATTCCGATGCTTCACTTCAGTTTTACTGTATCCCTCTGACCTTCTTATCGACGATGAAACACAGAAATTGCATCGGAATTAAATACAAAAGGCACAATGCCGACTTAAGTACAAGAATACTGACTCCTCTTACTGTCTATGATTGAAACATTCCTGTGACACTAGTTATAGATTCCGATGCTTCACTTGAGGTTTACTGTATCCCTCTGACCTTCTTATTGACGACGAAACACAGAAATTGCATCGGAATTAAATACAAAAGGCACAATGCAGACTTAAGTACAAGAAAACTGACTCTTCTTACTGTCTATGTTTGGAACCATTCCTGTGACACTAGTTATAGATTCCGATGCTTCACTTCAGGTTTAGTGTATCCCTCTGATCTTCTTATTGACGATGAAACACAGACATTGCATCGGAGTTAAATACAAAAGGCACAATGCCGATTTAAGTACAAGAAAACTGACTCTTCTTACTGTCTATGTTTTGAACCATTCCTGTGACACTAGTTATAGATTCCGATGCTTCACTTCTGGTTTACTGTATCCATCTGACCTTCTTATTATCGATGAAACACAGAATTTGCATCGGAATTAAATACAAAAGGCACAATGCCGACTTATGTACGAGAAAACTGACTCTTCTTACTGTTTATGTTTGAACCATTCATGTGACACTAGTTATAGGTTCCGATGCTTCACTTCAGTTTTACTGTATCCCTCTGACCTTCTTATCGACGATGAAACACAGAAATTGCATTGGAATTAAATACAAAAGGCACAATGCCGACTTAAGTACAAGAAAACTGACTCCTCTTACTGTCTATGATTGAAACATTCCTGTGACACTAGTTGTAGATTCCGATGCTTCACTTGAGGTTTGCTGTATCCCTCTGACCTTCTTATTGACGATGAAACACAGAAATTGCATCGGAATTAAATACAAAAGGCACAATGCAGACTTAAGTACAAGAAAACTGACTCTTCTTACTGTCTATGTTTCGAACCATTCCTGTGACACTAGTTATAGATTCCGATGCTTCACTTCAGGTTTACTGTATCCCTCTGACCTTCTTATTGACGATGAAACACAGACATTGCATCGGAGTTAAATACAAAAGGCACAATGCCGACTTAAGTACAAGAAAACTGACTCTTCTTACTGTCTATGTTTTGAACCATTCCTGTGACACTAGTTATAGATTCCGATGCTTCACTTCAGCTTTACTGTATCCCTCTGACCATCTTATTGTTGATAAAACACAGATATATCATCGGAAGTAAATACAAAAGACACAATGCCTACATAAGTACAACAAAACTGACTCTTCTTACTGTCTATGTTTTGAACCTTTCCTGTGACACTAGTTATAGATTCCGATGCTTCACTTCAGGTTTACTGTATCCCTCTGACCTTCTTATTGAAGATGAAACTCAGATATTGCATCGGAATTAAATACAAAGGGCACAATGCCGACTTAAGTACAAGAAAACTGACTCATCTTACTGTCTATGTTTGAACCATTCATGTGACACTAGTTATAGATTCCGATGCTTCACTTCAGGTTTAGTGTATCCCTATGTCCATCTTATTGTTGATGAAACACAGATATAGCATCGGAATTAAATACAAAAGGGACAATGCCTACATAAGTACAAGAAAACTGACTCTTCTTACTGTCTATGATTTGAACCATTCCTGTGACACTAGTTACAGATTCCGATGCTTCTCTTCAGGTTTACTGTATCCCTCTGACCTTCTTATTGACGATGAAACACAGATATTGCATCGGAATTAAATACAAAGTGCACAATGCCGACTTAAGTACAAGAAAACTGACTCTTCTTACTGTCTATGTTTGAACCATTCATGTGACACTAGTTATAGATTCCGATGCTTCACTTCAGGTTTACTGTATCCCTCTGACCATCTTATTGTTGATGAAACACAGATATAGCATCGGATTTAAATACAAAAGACACAATGCCTACATAAGTACAAGAAAACTGACTCTTTTTACTGTCTATGATTTGAACCATTCCTGTGACACTGGTTGTAGATTCCGATGCTTCTCTTCAGGTTTACTATATCCCTCTGACCTTCTTATTGACGATGAAACACAGAAATTGCATCGGAATTAAATACAAAAGGCACAACGCCGACTTAAGTACAAGAAAACTGACTCATCTTGCTGTCTATGTTTTGAACCTTTCCTGTGACACTAGTTATAGATTCCAATGCTTCACTTCAGGTTTACTATATCCCTCTGACCTTCTTATTGAAGATGAAACACAGATATTGCATCGGAATTAAATACGAAGGGCTTAATGCCGACTTAAGTACAAGAAAACTGACTCTTCTTACTGTCTATGTTTGAACCATTCACGTGACACTAGTTATAGATTCCGATGCTTCACTTCAGGTTTACTGTATCCCTCTGACCATCTTATTGTTAATGAAACACAGATATAGCATCGGATTTAAATACAAAAGGCACAATGCCTACATAAGTACAAGAAAACTGACTCTTTTTACTGTCTATGATTTCAACCATTCCAGTGACACTAGTTATGGATTCCGATGCTTCTCTTCAGGTTTACTGTATCCCTCTGACCTTCTTATTGACGATAAAACACAGGAATTGCATCGGAATTAAATACAAAAAGCACAATGCCGACTTAAGTACAAGAAAACAGACTCTTCTTACTGTCTGTGTTTTGAACCATTCATGTGACACTAGGCATAGCTTCCGATGCTTCACTTCAGGTTTACTGTATCCCTCTGACCATCTTATTGTTGATGAAACACAGATATAGCATCGGAATAAATACAAAACGCACAATGCGTACATAAGTACAAGAAAACTGACTCTTCTTACTGTCTATGATTTGAACCATTCCTGTTACACTAGTTATAGATTCCGATGCTTCTCTACAGGTTTACTGTATCCCTCTGACCTTCTTATTGACGATGAAACACAGAAATTGCATCGGAATTAAATACAAAAGGCACAATGCCGACTTAAGTACAAGAAAACAGACTCATCTTACTGTCTGTGTTTTGGACCATTCATGTGACACTAGGCATAGCTTCCGATGCTTCGCTTCAGGTTTACTGTATCCATCTGACCTTCTTATTATCGATGAAAAACAGAATTTGCATCGGAATTAAATACAAAAGGGACAATGCCTACATAAGTACAAGAAAACTGACTCTTCTTACTGTCTATGATTTGAACCATTCCTGTGACACTAGTTACAGATTCCGATGCTTCTCTTCAGGTTTACTGTATCCCTCTGACCTTCTTATTGACGATGAAACACAGATATTGCATCGGAATTAAATACAAAGTGCACAATGCCGACTTAAGTACAAGAAAACTGACTCTTCTTACTGTCTATGTTTGAACCATTCATGTGACACTAGTTATAGATTCCGATGCTTCACTTCAGGTTTACTGTATCCCTCTGACCATCTTATTGTTGATGAAACACAGATATAGCATCGGATTTAAATACAAAAGACACAATGCCTACATAAGTACAAAAAAACTGACTCTTTTTACTGTCTATGATTTGAACCATTCCTGTGACACTGGTTATAGATTCCGATGCTTCTCTTCAGGTTTACTATATCCCTCTGACCTTCTTATTGACGATGAAACACAGAAATTGCATCGGAATTAAATACTAAAGGCACAACGCCGATTTAAGTACAAGAAAACTGACTCATCTTGCTGTCTATGTTTTTAACCTTTCCTGTGACACTAGTTATAGATTCCAATGCTTCACTTCAGGTTTACTATATCCCTCTGACCTTCTTATTGAAGATGAAACACAGATATTGCATCGGAATTAAATACGAAGGGCTTAATGCCGACTTAAGTACAAGAAAACTGACTCTTCTTACTGTCTATGTTTGAACCATTCATGTGACACTAGTTATAGATTCCGATGCTTCACTTCAGGTTTACTGTATCCCTCTGACCATCTTATTGTTAATGAAACACAGATATAGCATCGGATTTAAATACAAAAGGCACAATGCCTACATAAGTACAAGAAAACTGACTCTTTTTACTGTCTATGATTTCAACCATTCCAGTGACACTAGTTATGGATTCCGATGCTTCTCTTCAGGTTTACTGTATCCCTCTGACCTTCTTATTGACGATAAAACACAGGAATTGCATCGGAATTAAATACAAAAAGCACAATGCCGACTTAAGTACAAGAAAACAGACTCTTCTTACTGTCTGTGTTTTGAACCATTCATGTGACACTAGGCATAGCTTACGATGCTTCACTTCAGGTTTACTGTATCCCTCTGACCATCTTATTGTTGATGAAACACAGATATAGCATCGGAATAAATACAAAACGCACAATGCGTACATAAGTACAAGAAAACTGACTCTTCTTACTGTCTATGATTTGAACCATTCCTGTTACACTAGTTATAGATTCCGATGCTTCTCTACAGATTTACTGTATCCCTCTGACCTTCTTATTGACGATGAAACACAGAAATTGCATCGGAATTAAATACAAAAGGCACAATGCCGACTTAAGTACAAGAAAACAGACTCATCTTACTGTCTGTGTTTTGAACCATTCATGTGACACTAGGCATAGCTTCCGATGCTTCGCTTCAGGTTTACTGTATCCATCTGACCTTCTTATTATCGATGAAGAACAGAATTTGCATCGGAATTAAATACAAAAGGCACAATGCCGACTTATGTACAAGAAAACTGACTTTTCTTACTGTCTATGTTTGAACCATTCATGTGACACTAGTTATAGATTCTGATGCTTCACTTCAGTTTTACTGTATCCCTCTGACCTTCTTAACGACGATGAAACACAGAAATTGCATCGGAATTAAATACAAAAGGCACAATGCCGAATTAAGTACAAGAAAACTGACTCCTCTTACTGTCTATGATTGAAACATTCCTGTGACACTAGTTATAGGTTCCGATGCTTCACTTGAGGTTTACTGTATCCCTCTGACCTTCTTATTGACGATGAAACACAGAAATTGCATCGGAATTAAATACAAAAGGCACAATGCAGACTTAAGTACAAGAAAACTGACTCTTCTTACTGTCTATGTTTGGAACCATTCCTGTGACACTAGTTATAGATTCCGATGCTTCACTTCAGGTTTACTGTATCCCTCTGACCTTCTTATTGACGATGAAACACAGACATTGCATCGGAGTTAAATACAAAAGGCACAATGCCGACTTAAGTACAAGAAAACTGACTCTTCTTACTGTCTATGTTTTGAACCATTCCTGTGACACTAGTTATAGATTCCGATGCTTCACTTCAGGTTTACTGTATCCATCTGACCTTCTTATTATCGACGAAACACAGAATTTGCATCGGAATTAAATACAAAAGGCACAATGCCGACTTATGTACGAGAAAACTGACTCTTCTTACTGTTTATGTTTGAACCATTCATGTGACACTACTTATAGATTCCGATGCTTCACTTCACTTTTACTGTATCCCTCTGACCTTCTTATGGACGATGAAACACAGAAATTGCATCGGAATTAAATACAAAAGGCACAATGCCGACTTAAGTACAAGAAAACTGACTCATCTTACTGTCTATGATTGAAACATTCCTGTGACAGTAGTTATAGATTCCGATGCTTCACTTGAGGTTTGCTGTATCCCTCTGACCTTCTTATTGACGATGAAACACAGAAATTGCATCGGAATTAAATACAAAAGGCACAATGCAGACTTAAGTACAAGAAAACTGACTCTTCTTACTGTCTATGTTTGGAACCATTCCTGTGACACTAGTTATAGATTCCAATGCTTCACTTCAGGTTTACTGTATCCCTCTGACCTTCTTATTGACGATGAAACACAGACTTTGCATCGGAGTTAAATACAAAAGGCACAATGCCGACTTAAGTACAAGAAAACTGACTCTTCTTACTGTCTATGTTTTGAACTATTCCTGTGACACTAGTTATAGATTCCGATGCTTCACTTCAGGTTTACTGTATCCCTCTGACCATCTTATTGTTGATGAAACACAGATATATCATCGGAATTAAATACAAAAGACACAATGCCTACATAAGTACAACAAAACTGACTCTTCTTACTGTCTATGTTTTGAACCTTTCCTGTGACACTAGTTATAGATTCCGATGCTTCACTTCAGGTTTACTGTATCCCTCTGACCTTCTTATTGAAGATGAAACTCAGATATTGCATCGGAATTAAATACAAAGGGCACAATGCCGACTTAAGTACAAGAAAACTGACTCATCTTACTGTCTATGTTTGAACCATTCATGTGACACTAGTTATAGATTCCGATGCTTCACTTCAGGTTTACTGTATCCCTATGACCATCTTATTGTTGATGAAACACAGATATAACATCGGAATTAAATACAAAAGGGACAATGCCTACATAAGTACAAGAAAACTGACTCTTCTTACTGTCTATGATTTGAACAATTCCTGTGACACTAGTTACAGATTCCGATGCTTCTCTTCAGGTTTACTGTATCCCTCTGACCTTCTTATTGACGATGAAACACAGATATTGCATCGGAATTAAATACAAAGGGCACAATGCCGACTTAAGTACATGAAAACTGACTCTTCTTACTGTCTATGTTTGAACCATTCATGTGACACTAGTTATAGTTTCCGATGCTTCACTTCAGGTTTACTGCATCCCTCTGACCATCTTATTGTTGATGAAACACAGATATAGCATCGGATTTAAATACAAAATACACAATGCCTACATAAGTCAAGAAAACTGACTCTTCTTACTGTCTATGATTTGAACCATTCCTGTGACACTGGTTATAGATTCCGATGCTTCTCTTCAGGTTTACTGTATCCCTCTGACCTTCTTATTGACGATGAAACACAGAAATTGCATCGGAATTAAATACAAAAGGCACAACGCCGACTTAAGTACAAGAAAACTGACTCATCTTACTGTCTATGTTTTGAACCTTTCCTGTGACACTAGTTATAGATTCCGATGCTTCACTTCAGGTTTACTGTATCCCTCTGACCTTCTTATTGAAGATGAAACACAGATATTGCGTCGGAATTAAATACGAAGGTCACAATGCCGACTTAAGTACAAGAAAACTGACTCTTCTTGCTGTCTATGTTTGAACCATTCATGTGACACTAGTTATAGATTCCGATGCTTCACTTCAGGTTTACTGTATCCCTCTGACCATCTTATTGTTAATGCCACAGATATAGCATCGGAATTAAATACAAAAGGCACAATGCCTACATAAGTACAAGAAAACTGACTCTTCTTACTGTCTATGATTTGAACCATTCCTGTTACACTAGTTATAGATTCCGATGCTTCTCTTCAGGTTTACTGTATCCCTCTGACCTTCTTATTGACGATAAAACACAGGAATTGCATCGGAATTAAATACAAAAAGCACAATGCCGACTTAAGTACAAGAAAACAGACTCTTCTTACTGTCTGTGTTTTGAACCATTCATGTGACACTAGGCATAGCTTCCGATGCTTCACTTCAGGTTTACTGTATCCATCTGACCTTCTTATTATCGATGAAACACAGAATTTGCATCGGAATTAAATACAAAAGGCACAATGCCGACTTATGTACAAGAAAACTGACTCTTCTTACTGTCTATGTTTGAACCATTCATGTGACACTAGTTATAGATTCCGATGCTTCACTTCAGTTTTACTGTATCCCTCTGACCTTCTTATCGACGATGAAACACAGAAATTGCATCGGAATTCAATACAAAAGGCACAATGCCGACTTAAGTACAAGAAAACTGACTCCTCTTACTGTCTATGATTGAAACACTCCTGTGACACTAGTTATAGATTCCGATGCTTCACTTGAGGTTTACTGTATCCGTCTGACCTTCTTATTGACGATGAAACACAGAAATTGCATCGGAATTAAATACAAAAGGCACAATGCAGACTTAAGTACAAGAAAACTGACTCTTCTTACTGTCTATGTTTGGAACCATTCCTGTGACACTAGCTATAGATTCCGATGCTTCACTTCAGGTTTACTGTATCCCTCTGACCTTCTTATTGACGATGAAACACAGACATTGCATCGGAGTTAAATACAAAAGGCACAATGCCGACTTAAGTACAAGAAAACTGACTCTTCTTACTGTCTATGTTTTGAACCATTCCTGTGACACTAGTTATAGATTCCGATGCTTCACTTCAGGTTTACTGTATCCATCGGACCTTCTTATTATCGATGAAACACAGAATTTGCATCGGAATTAAATACAAAAGGCACATTGCCGACTTATGTACGAGAAAACTGACTCTTCTTACTGTCTTTGTTTGAACCATTCATGTGACACTAGTTATAGATTGCGATGCTTTACTTCAGTTTTACTGTATCCCTCTGACCTTCTTATCGACGATGAAACACAGAAATTGCATCGGAATTAAATACAAAAGGCACAATGCCGACTTAAGTACAAGAAAACTGACTCTTCTTACTGTCTATGTTTTGAGCTATTCCTGTGACACTAGTTATAGATTCCGATGCTTCACTTCAGGTTTACTGTATCCCTCTGACCATCTTATTGTTGATGAAACACAGATATATCATCGGAATTAAATACAAAAGACACAATGCCTACATAAGTACAACAAAACTGACTCTTCTTACTGTCTATGTTTTGAACCTTTCCTGTGACACTAGTTATAGATTCCGATGCTTCACTTCAGGTTTACTGTATCCCTCTGACCTTCTTATTGAAGATGAAACTCAGATATTGCTTCGGAATTAAATACAAAGGGCACAATGCCGACTTAAGTACAAGAAAACTGACTCATCTTACTGTCTATGTTTGAACCATTCATGTGACCCTAGTTATAGATTCCGATGCTTCACTTCAGGTTTACTGTATCCCTATGACCATCTTATTGTTGATGAAACACAGATATAACATCGGAATTAAATACAAAAGGGACAATGCCTACATAAGTACAAGAAAACTGACTCTTCTTCCTGTCTATGATTTGAACAATTCCTGTGACACTAGTTACAGATTCCGATGCTTCTCTTCAGGTTTACAGTATCCCTCTGACATTCTTATTGACGATGAAACACAGATATTGCATCGGAATTAAATACAAAGGGCACAATGCCGACTTAAGTACATGAAAACTGACTCTTCTTACTGTCTATGTTTGAACCATTCATGTGACACTAGTTATAGTTTCCGATGCTTCACTTCAGGTTTACTGTATCCCTCTGACCATCTTATTGTTGATGAAACACAGATATAGCATCGGATTTAAATACAAAAGACACAATGCCTACATAAGTACAAGAAAACTGACTCTTCTTACTGTCTATGATTTGAACCATTCCTGTGACACTGGTTATAGATTCCGATGCTTCTCTTCAGGTTTACTGTATCCCCTTGACCTTCTTATTGACGATGAAACACAGAAATTGCATCGGAATTAAATACAAAAGGCACAACGCCGACTTAAGTACAAGAAAACTGACTCATCTTACTGTCTATGTTTTGAACCTTTCCTGTGACACTAGTTATAGATTCCGATGCTTCACTTCAGGTTTACTGTATCCCTCTGACCATCTTATTGTTAATGAAACACAGATATAGCATCGGAATTAAATACAAAAGACACAATGCCTACATAAGTACAAGAAAACTGACTCTTCTTACTGTCTATGATTTGAACCATTCCTGTTACACTAGTTATAGATTCCGATGCTTCTCTTCAGGTTTACTGTATCCCTCTGACCTTCTTATTGACGATAAAACACAGGAATTGCATCGGAATTAATTACAAAAAGCACAATGCCGACTTAAGTACAAGAAAACAGACTCTTCTTACTGTCTGTGTTTTGAACCATTCATGTGACACTAGGCATAGCTTCCGATGCTTCACTTCAGGTTTACTGTATCCATCTGACCTTCTTATTATCGATGAAACACAGAATTTGCATCGGAATTAAATACAAAAGGCACAATGCCGACTTATGTACAAGAAAACTGACTCTTCTTACTGTCTATGTTTGAACCATTCATGTGACACTAGTTATAGATTCCGATGCTTCACTTCAGTTTTACTGTATCCCTCTGACCTTCTTATCGACGATGAAACACAGAAATTGCATCGGAATTCAATACAAAAGGCACAATGCCGACTTAAGTACAAGAAAACTGACTCCTCTTACTGTCTATGATTGAAACACTCCTGTGACACTAGTTATAGATTCCGATGCTTCACTTGAGGTTTACTGTATCCCTCTGACCTTCTTATTGACGATGAAACACAGAAATTGCATCGGAATTAAATACAAAAGGCACAATGCAGACTTAAGTACAAGAAAACTGACTCTTCTTACTGTCTATGTTTGGAACCATTCCTGTGACACTAGCTATAGATTCCGATGCTTCACTTCAGGTTTACTGTATCCCTCTGACCTTCTTATTGACGATGAAACACAGACATTGCATCGGAGTTAAATACAAAAGGCACAATGCCGACTTAAGTACAAGAAAACTGACTCTTCTTACTGTCTATGTTTTGAACCATTCCTGTGACACTAGTTATAGATTCCGATGCTTCACTTCAGGTTTACTGTATCCATCGGACCTTCTTATTATCGATGAAACACAGAATTTGCATCGGAATTAAATACAAAAGGCACATTGCCGACTTATGTACGAGAAAACTGACTCTTCTTACTGTCTTTGTTTGAACCATTCATGTGACACTAGTTATAGATTGCGATGCTTTACTTCAGTTTTACTGTATCCCTCTGACCTTCTTATCGACGATGAAACACAGAAATTGCATCGGAATTAAATACAAAAGGCACAATGCCGACTTAAGTACAAGAAAACTGACTCTTCTTACTGTCTATGTTTTGAACTATTCCTGTGACACTAGTTATAGATTCCGATGCTTCACTTCAGGTTTACTGTATCCCTCTGACCATCTTATTGTTGATGAAACACAGATATATCATCGGAATTAAATACAAAAGACACAATGCCTACATAAGTACAACAAAACTGACTCTTCTTACTGTCTATGTTTTGAACCTTTCCTGTGACACTAGTTATAGATTCCGATGCTTCACTTCAGGTTTACTGTATCCCTCTGACCTTCTTATTGAAGATGAAACTCAGATATTGCTTCGGAATTAAATACAAAGGGCACAATGCCGACTTAAGTACAAGAAAACTGACTCATCTTACTGTCTATGTTTGAACCATTCATGTGACCCTAGTTATAGATTCCGATGCTTCACTTCAGGTTTACTGTATCCCTATGACCATCTTATTGTTGATGAAACACATATATAACATCGGAATTAAATACAAAAGGGACAATGCCTACATAAGTACAAGAAAACTGACTCTTCTTACTGTCTATGATTTGAACAATTCCTGTGACACTAGTTACAGATTCCGATGCTTCTCTTCAGGTTTACAGTATCCCTCTGACATTCTTATTGACGATGAAACACAGATATTGCATCGGAATTAAATACAAAGGGCACAATGCCGACTTAAGTACATGAAAACTGACTCTTCTTACTGTCTATGTTTGAACCATTCATGTGACACTAGTTATAGTTTCCGATGCTTCACTTCAGGTTTACTGTATCCCTCTGACCATCTTATTGTTGATGAAACACAGATATAGCATCGGATTTAAATACAAAAGACACAATGCCTACATAAGTACAAGAAAACTGACTCTTCTTACTGTCTATGATTTGAACCATTCCTGTGACACTGGTTATAGATTCCGATGCTTCTCTTCAGGTTTACTGTATCCCCTTGACCTTCTTATTGACGATGAAACACAGAAATTGCATCGGAATTAAATACAAAAGGCACAACGCCGACTTAAGTACAAGAAAACTGACTCATCTTACTGTCTATGTTTTGAACCTTTCCTGTGACACTAGTTATAGATTCCGATGCTTCACTTCAGGTTTACTGTATCCCTCTGACCATCTTATTGTTAATGAAACACAGATATAGCATCGGAATTAAATACAAAAGGCACAATGCCTACATAAGTACAAGAAAACTGACTCTTCTTACTGTCTATGATTTGAACCATTCCTGTTACACTAGTTATAGATTCCGATGCTTCTCTTCAGGTTTACTGTATCCCTCTGACCTTCTTATTGACGATAAAACACAGGAATTGCATCGGAATTAATTACAAAAAGCACAATGCCGACTTAAGTACAAGAAAACAGACTCTTCTTACTGTCTGTGTTTTGAACCATTCATGTGACACTAGGCATAGCTTCCGATGCTTCACTTCAGGTTTACTGTATCCATCTGACCTTCTTATTATCGATGAAACACAGAATTTGCATCGGAATTAAATACAAAAGGCACAATGCCGACTTATGTACAAGAAAACTGACTCTTCTTACTGTCTATGTTTGAACCATTCATGTGACACTAGTTATAGATTCCGATGCTTCACTTCAGTTTTACTGTATCCCTCTGACCTTCTTATCGACGATGAAACACAGAAATTGCATCGGAATTCAATACAAAAGGCACAATGCCGACTTAAGTACAAGAAAACTGACTCCTCTTACTGTCTATGATTGAAACACTCCTGTGACACTAGTTATAGATTCCGATGCTTCACTTGAGGTTTACTGTATCCCTCTGACCTTCTTATTGACGATGAAACACAGAAATTGCATCGGAATTAAATACAAAAGGCACAATGCAGACTTAAGTACAAGAAAACTGACTCTTCTTACTGTCTATGTTTGGAACCATTCCTGTGACACTAGTTATAGATTCCGATGCTTCACTTCAGGTTTACTGTATCCCTCTGACCTTCTTATTGACGATGAAACACAGACATTGCATCGGAGTTAAATACAAAAGGCACAATGCCGACTTAAGTACAAGAAGACTGACTCTTCTTACTGTCTATGTTTTGAACCATTCCTGTGACACTAGTTATAGATTCCGATGCTTCACTTCAGGTTTACTGTATCCATCGGACCTTCTTATTATCGATGAAACACAGAATTTGCATCGGAATTAAATACAAAAGGCACAATGCCGACTTATGTACGAGAAAACTGACTCTTCTCACTGTCTATGTTTGGAACCATTCCTGTGACACTAGTTATAGATTCCGATGCTTCACTTCAGGTTTACTGTATCCCTCTGACCATCTTATTGACGATGAAACACAGACATTGCATCGGAGTTAAATACAGAAGGCACAATGCCGACTTAAGTACAAGAAAACTGACTCTTCTTACTGTCTATGTTTTGAACCATTCCTGTGACACTAGTTATAGATTCCGATGCTTCACTTCAGGTTTACTGTATCCCTCTGACCATCTTATTGTTGATGAAACACAGATATAGCATCGGAATTAAATACAAAAGACACAATGCCTACATAAGTACAAGAAAACTGACTCTTCTTACTGTCTATGGTTTGAACCATTCCTGTGACACTAGTTATAGATTCCAATGCTTCTCTTCAGGTTTACTGTCTCCCTCTGACCTTCTTATTGACGATGAAACACAGAAATTGCATCGGAATTAAATACAAAAGGCACAACGCCGACTTAAGTACAAGAAAACTGACTCATCTTACTGTCTATGTTTTGAACCTTTCCTGTGACACTAGTTATAGATTCCGATGCTTCACTTCAGGTTTACTGTATCCCTCTGGCCTTCTTATTGAAGATGAAACACAGATATTGCATCGGAATTAAATGCAAAGGGCACAATGCCGACTTAAGTACAAGAAAACTGACTCTTCTTACTGTCTATGTTTGAACCATTCATGTGACACTAGTTATAGATTCCGATGCTTCACTTCAGGTTTACTGTATCCCTCTGACATTCTTATTGACGATGAAGCACAGAAATTGCATCGGAATTAAATAGAAAATTCACAATGCCGACATAAGTACAAGAAAACTGACTCTACTTACTGTCTATGTTTTGAACCATTCCTGCGACACTAGTTATAGATTCCGATGCTTCACTTCAGGTTTACTGTATCCCTCTGACCTTCTTATTGACGATGAAACACAGATATTGCACCGTAATTAAATACAAAAGGCACAATGCCGACTTAAGTACAAGAAAACTGACTATTCTTACTGTCTATGTTTTGTACCATTCCTGTGACACTAGTTATAGATTCCGATGCTTCACTTCAGGTTTACTGTATCCCTCTGACCTTCTTATTGACGATGAAACACAGACATTGCATCGGAGTTAATTACAAAAGGCACTATGCCGACTTAAGTACAAGAAAACTGACTCTTCTTACTGTCGATGTTTTGAACCATTCCTGTGACACTAGTTATAGATTCCGATGCTTCACTTCAGGTTTACTGTATCCCTCTAACCTTGTTATTGACGATGAAACATAGAAATTGCATCGGAATTAAATAGAAAAGGAACAATGCCGATTTAAGTACAAGAAAAAAGACTCTTCTTACTGTCTATGTTTTGAACCATTCATTTGACACTAGGCATAGCTTCCGATGCTTCACTTCAGGTTTACTGTATCCATCTGACCTTCTTATTATCGATGAAACTCAGAATTTGCATCGGAATTAAATACAAAAGGCACAATGCCGACTTATGTACAAGAAAACTGACTCTTCTTACTGTCTATGTTTGAACCATTCATGTGACACTAGTTATAGATTCCGAAGCTTCACTTCAGTTTTACTGTATCCCTCTGACCTTCTTATCGACGATGAAACACAGAAATTGCATCGGAATTAAATACAAAAGGAACAATGCCGACTTAAGTACAAGAAAACTGACTCCTCTTACTGTCTATGATTGAAACATTTCTGTGACACTAGTTATAGATTCCGATGCTTCACTTGAGGTTTACTGTATCCCTCTGACCTTCTTATTGACGATGAAACACAGAAATTGCATCGGAATTAAATACAAAAGGCACAATGCAGACTTAAGTACAAGAAAACTGACTCTTCTTACTGTCTATGTTTGGAACCATTCCTGTGACACTAGTTATAGATTCCGATGCTTCACCTCAGGTTTACTGTATCCCTCTGACCTTCTTATTGACGATGAAACACAGACATTGCATCGGAGTTAAATACAAAAGGCACAATGCCGACTTAAGTACAAGAAAACTGACTCTTCTGACTGTCTATGTTTTGAACCATTCCTGTGACACTAGTTATAGATTCCGATGTTTCACTTCAGGTTTACTGTATCCATCTGACCTTCTTATTATCGATGAAACACAGAATTTGCATCGGAATTAAATACAAAAGGCACAATGCCGACTTATGTACGAGAAAACTGACTCTTCTTACTGTCTATGTTTGAACCATTCATGTGACACTAGTTATAGATTCCGGTGCTTCACTTCAGTTTTACTGTATCCCTCTGACCTTCTTATCGACGATGAAACACAGAAATTGCATCGGAATTAAATACAAAAGGCACAATGCCGACTTAAGTACAAGAAAACTGACTCCTCTTACTGTCTATGAATGAAACATTCCTGTGACACTAGTTATAGATTCCGATGCTTCACTTGAGGTTTACTGTATCCCTCTGACCTTCTTATTGACGATGAAACACAGAAATTGCATCGGAATTAAATACAAAAAGCACAATGCAGACTTAAGTACAAGAAAACTGACTCTTCTCACTGTCTATGTTTGGAACCATTCCTGTGACACTAGTTATAGATTCCGATGCTTCACTTCAGGTTTACTGTATCCCTCTGACCATCTTATTGACGATGAAACACAGACATTGCATCGGAGTTAAATACAGAAGGCACAATGCCGACTTAAGTACAAGAAAACTGACTCTTCTTACTGCCTATGTTTTGAACCATTCCTGTAACACTAGTTATAGATTCCGATGCTTCACTTCAGGTTTACTGTATCCCTCTGACCATCTTATTGTTGATGAAACACAGATATAGCATCGGAATTAAATACAAAAGACGCAATGCCTACATAAGTACAAGAAAACTGACTCTTCTTACTGTCTATGATTTGAACCATTCCTGTTAAACTAGTTATAGATTCCGATGCTTCTCTTCAGGTTTACTGTATCCCTCTGACCTTCTTATTGACGATGAATACAGATATTGCATCGGAATTAAATACAAAAGGCACAATGCCGACTTAAGTACAAGAAAACAGACTCTTCTTACTGTCTGTGTTTTGAACCATTCATGTGACACTAGGCATAGCTTCCGATGCTTCACTTCAGGTTTACTGTATCCATCTGACCTTCTTATTATCGATGAAACACAGAATTTGCATCGGAATTAAATACAAAAGGCACAATGCCGACTTATGTACAAGAAATCTGACTCTTCTCACTGTCTATGTTTGAACCATTCATGTGACACTAGTTATAGATTCCGTTGCTTCACTTCAGTTTTACTGTATCCCTCTGACCTTCTTATCGACGATGAAACACAGAAATTGCATCGGAATCAATACAAAAGGCACAATGGCGACTTAAGTACAAGAAAACTGACTCCTCTTACTGTCTATGATTGAAACATTCCTGTGAGACTAGTTATAGATTCCGATGCTTCACTTGAGGTTTACTGTATCCCTCTGACCTTCTTATTGACGATGAAACACAGAAATTGCATCGGAATTAAATACAAAAGGCACAATGCAGACTTAAGTACAAGAAAACAGACTCTTCTTACTGTCTATGTTTGGAACCATTCCTGTGACACTAGTTATAGATTCCGATGCTTCACTTCAGGTTTACTGTATCCATCGGACCTTCTTATTATCGATGAAACACAGAATTTGCATCGGAATTAAATACAAAAGGCACAATGCCGACTTATGTACGAGAAAACTGACTCTTCTTACTGTCTTTGTTTGAACCATTCATGTGACACTAGTTATAGATTGCGATACTTTACTTCAGTTTTACTGTATCCCTCTGACCTTCTTATCGACGATGAAACACAGAAATTGCATCGGAATTAAATACAAAACGCACAATGCCGACTTAAGTACAAGAAAACTGACTCCTCTTACTGTCTATGATTGAAACATTCCTGTGACACTAGTTATAGATTCCGATGCTTCACTTCAGTTTTACTGTATCCCTCTGACCTTCTTATCGACGATGAAACACAGAAATTGCATCGCAATTAAATACAAAAGGCACAATGCCGACTTAAGTACAAGAAAACTGACTCTTCTTACTGTCTATGTTTGAACTATTCATGTGTCACTAGTTATAGATTCCGATGCTTCACTTCAGGTTTACTGTATCCCTCTGACATTCTTATTGACGATGAAGCACAGAAATTGCATCGGAATTAAATAGAAAATTCACAATGCCGACTTAAGTACAAGAAAACTGACTCTTCTTACTGTCTATGTTTTGAACCATTCCTGCGACACTAGTTATAGATTCCGATGCTTCACTTCAGGTTTACTGTATCCCTCTGACCTTCTTATTGACGATGAAACACAGACATTGCATCGGAGTTAATTACAAAAGGCACTATGCCGACTTAAGTACAAGAAAACTGACTCTTCTTACTGTCGATGTTTTGAACCATTCCTGTGACACTAGTTACAGATTCCGATGCTTCACTTCAGGTTTACTGTATCCCTCTAACCTTGTTATTGACGATGAAACATAGAAATTGCATCGGAATTAAATAGAAAAGGAACAATGCCGATTTAAGTACAAGAAAACAGACTCTTCTTACTGTCTATGTTTTGAACCATTCATGTGACACTAGGCATAGCTTCCGATGCTTCACTTCAGGTTTACTGTATCCATCTGACCTTCTTATTATCGATGAAATTCAGAATTTGCATCGGAATTAAATACAAAAGCACAATGCCGACTTATGTACAAGAAAACTGACTCTTCTTACTGTCTATGTTTGAACCATTCATGTGACACTAGTTATAGATTCCGATGCTTCACTTCAGTTTTACTGTATCCCTCTGACCTTCTTATCGACGATGAAACACAGAAATTGCATCGCAATTAAATACAAAAGGCACAATGCCGACTTAAGTACAAGAAAACTGACTCCTCTTACTGTCTATGATTGAAACATTTCTGTGACACTAGTTATAGATTCCGATGCTTCACTTGAGGTTTACTGTATCCCTCTGACCTTCTTATTGTCGATGAAACACAGAAATTGCATCGGAATTAAATACAAAAGGCACAATGCAGACTTAAGTACAAGAAAACTGACTCTTCTTACTGTCTATGTTTGGAACCATTCCTGTGACACTAGTTATAGATTCCGATGCTTCACTTCAGGTTTACTGTATCCTTCTGACCTTCTTATTGACGATGAAACACAGACATTGCATCGGAGTTAAATACAAAAGGCACAATGCCGACTTAAGTACAAGAAAACTGACTCTTCTTACTGTCTATGTTTTGAACCATTCCTGTGACACTAGTTATAGATTCCGATGCTTCACTTCAGGTTTACGTTATCCATCTGACCTTCTTATTATCGATGAAACACAGAATTTGCATCGGAATTAAATACAAAAGGCACAATGCCGACTTATGTACGAGAAAACTGACTCTTCTTACTGTCTATGTTTGAACCATTCATGTGACACTAGTTATAGATTCCGATGCTTCACTTCAGTTTTACTGTATCCCTCTGACCTTCTTATCGACGATGAAACACAGAAATTGCATCGGAATCAAATACAAAAGGCACATTGCCGACTTAAGTACAAGAAAACTGACTCCTCTTACTGTCTATGATTGAAACATTCCTGTGACACTAGTTATAGATTCCGATGCTTCACTTGAGGTTTACTGTATCCCTCTGACCTTCTTATTGACGATGAAACACAGAAATTGCATCGGAATTAATTACAAAAGGCACAATGCAGACTTAAGTACAAGAAAACTTACTCTTCTTACTGTCTATGTTTGGAACCATTCCTGTGACACTAGTTATAGATTCCGATGCTTCACTTCAGGTTTACTGTATCCCTCTGACCTTCTTATTGACGATGAAACACAGACATTGCATCGGAGTTAAATACAAAAGGCACAATGCCGACTTAAGTACAAGAAAACTGACTCTTCTTACTGTCTATGTTTTGAACCATTCCTGTGACACTAGTTATAGATTCCGATGCTTCACTTCAGGTTTTACTGTATCCCTCTGACCATCTTATTGTTGATGAAACACATATATAGCATCGGAATTAAGTACAAAAGACACAATGCCTACATAAGTACAAGAAAACTGACTCTTCTTACTGTCTATGTTTTGAACATTTCCTGTGACACTAGTTATAGATTCCGATGCTTCACTTCAGGTTTACTGTATCCCTCTGACCTTCTTATTGAAGATGAAACTCAGATATTGTATCGGAATTAAATACAAAGGGCACAATGCCGACTTAAGTACAAGAAAACTGACTCATCTTACTGTCTATGTTTGAACCATTCATGTGACACTAGTTATAGATTCCCATGCTTCACTTCAGGTTTACTGTATCCCTATGACCATCTTATTGTTGATGAAACACAGATATAGCATCGGAATTAAATACAAAAGGGACAATGCCTACATAGGTACAAGAAAACTGACTCTTCTTACTGTCTATGATTTGAACCATTCCTGTGACACTAGTTACAGATTCCGATGCTTCTCTTCAGGTTTACTGTATCCCTCTGACCTTCTTATTGACGATGAAGCACAGATATTGCATCGGAATTAAATACAAAGGGCACAATGGCGACATAAGTACAAGAAAACTGACTCTTCTTACTGTCTATGTTTGAACCACTCATGTGACACTAGTTATAGATTCCGATGCTTCACTTCAGGTTTACTGTATCCCTCTGACCATCTTATTGTTGATGAAACACAGATATAGCATCGGATTTAAATACAAAAGACACAATGCCTACATAAGTACAAGAAAACTGACTCTTCTTACTGTCTATGATTTGAACCATTCCTGTGACACTGGTTATAGATTGCGATGCTTCTCTTCAGGTTTACTGTATCCCTCTGACCTTCTTATTGACGATGAAACACAGATATTGCATCGGAATTAAATACGAAAGGCACAACGCCGACTTAAGTATAAGAAAACTGACTCATCTTACTGTCTATGTTTTGAACCTTTCCTGTGACACTAGTTATAGATTCCGATGCTTCACTTCACGTTTACTATATCCCTCTGACCATCTTATTGGAGATGAAACACAGATATTGCATCGGAATTAAATACGAAGGGCACAATGCCGACTTAAGTACAAGAAAACTGACTCTTCTTACTGTCTATGTTTGAACCATTCATGTGACACTAGTTATAGATTCCGATGCTTCACTTCAGGTTTACTGTATCCCTCTGACCATCTTATTGTTAATGAAACACAGATATAGCATCGGAATTAAATACAAAAGGCTCAATGCCTACATAAGTACAAGAAAACTGACTCTTCTTACTGTCTATGATTTGAACCATTCCAGTGACACTAGTTATGGATTCCGATGCTTCTCTTCAGGTTTACTGTATCCCTCTGACCTTCTCATTGACGATAAAACACAGGAATTGCATCGGAATTAAATACAAAAAGCACAATGCCGACTTAAGTACAAGCAAACAGACTCTTCTTACTGTCTGTGTTTTGAACCATTCATGTGACACTAGGCATAGCTTCCGATGCTTCACATCAGGTTTACTGTATCCCTCTGACCATCTTATTGTTGATGAAACACAGATATAGCATCGGAATTAAATACAAAACGCACAATGCCTACATAAGTACAAGAAAACTGACTCTTCTTACTGTCTATGATTTGAACCATTCCTGTTACACTAGTTATAGATTCCGATGCTTCTCTTCAGGTTTACTGTATCCCTCTGACCTTCTTATTGACGATGAAACACAGAAATTGCATCGGAATTAAATACATAAGGCACAATGCCGACTTAAGTACAAGAAAACAGACTCTTCATACTGTCTGTGTTTTGAACCATTCATGTGACACTAGGCATAGCTTCCGATGCTTTACTTCAGGTTTACTGTATCCATCTGACCTTCTTATTATCGATGAAACACAGAATTTGCATCGGAATTAAATACAAAAGGCACAATGCTGACTTATGTACAAGAAAACTGACTCTTCTTACTGTCTACGTTTGAACCATTCATGTGACACTAGTTATAGATTCCGATGCTTCACTTCAGTTTTACTGTATCCCTCTGACCTTCTTATCGACGATGAAACACAGAAATTGCATCGGAATTAAATACAAAAGGCACAATGCCGACTTAAGTACAAGAAAACTAACTCCTCTTACTGTCTAAGATTGAAACATTCCTGTGACACTAGTTATAGATTCCGATGCTTCACTTGAGGTTTACTGTTTCCCCCGGACCTTCTTATTGACGATGAAACACAGAAATTGCATCGGAATTAAATACAAAATGCACAATGAAGACTTAAGTGCAAGAAAACTGACTCTTCTTACTGTCTATGTTTGTAACCATTCCTGTGACACTAGTTATAGATTCAGATGCTTCACTTCAGGTTTACTGTATCCCTCTGACCTTCTTATTGACGATGAAACACAGACATTGCATCGGAGTTAAGTACAAAAGGCACAATGCCGACTTAAGTACAAGAAAACTGACTCTTCTTACTATCTATGATTTGAACCATCCTGTGACACTAGTTATAGATTCCGATGCTTCACTTCAGGTTTACTGTATCCATCTGACCTTCTTATTATCGATGAAACACAGAATTTGCATCGGAATTAAATACAAAAGGCACAATGCCGACTTATGTACGAGAAAACTGACTCTTCTTACTGTCTATGTTTGAACCATTCATGTGACACTAGTTATAGATTCCGATGCTTCACTTCAAGTTTACTGTATCCCTCTGACCTTCTTATCGACGATGAAACACAGAAATTGCATCGGAATTAAATACAAAATGCACAATGCTGACTTAAGTACAAGAAAACTGACTCCTCTTACTGTCTACGATTGAAACATTCCTGTGACACTAGTTATAGATTCCGATGCTTCACTTCAGGTTTGCTGTATCCCTTTGACCATCTTATTGTTGATGAAACACAGATATAGCATCGGAATTAAATACAAAAGACACAATGCCTACATAAGTACAAGAAAACTGACTCTTCTTACTGTCTATGATTTGAACCATTCCTGTGACACTAGTTATAGATTCCGATGCTTCTCTTCAGGTTTACTGTCTCCCTCTGACCTTCTTATTGACGATGAATCACAGAAATTGCATCGGAATTAGATACAAAAGGCACAACGCCGACTTAAGTGCAAGAAAACTGACTCATCTTACTGTCTATGTTTTGAACCTTTCCTGTGACACTAGTTATAGATTCCGATGCTTCACTTCAGATTTACTGTATCCCTCTGGCCTTCTTATTGAAGATGAAACACAGATATTGCATCGGAATTAAATGCAAAGGGCACAATGCCGACTTAAGTACAAGAAAACTGACTCTTCTTACTGTCTATGTTTGGACCATTCATGTGACACTAGTTATAGATTCCGATGCTTCACTTCAGGTTTACTGTATCCCTCTGACTTCCTTATTGACGATGAAGCACAGAAATTGCATCGGAATTAAATAGAAAATTCACAATGCCGACTTAAGTACAAGAAAACTGACTCTTCTTACTGTCTATGTTTTGAACCATTCCTGCGACTCTAGTTATAGATTCCAATGCTTCACTTCAGGTTTACTGTATCCCTCTGACCATCTTATTGACGATGAAACACAGATATTGCACCGTAATTAAATACAAAAGGCACAATGCCGACTTAAGTACAAGAAAACTGACTCTTGTTACTGTCTATGATTTGAACCATTCCTGTGACACTGGTTATAGATTCCGATGCTTCTCTTCAGGTTTACTGAATCCCTCTGACCTTCTTATTGACGATGAAACACAGAAATTGCATCGGAATTAAATACAAAAGGCGCAACGCCGACTTAAGTACAAGAAAACTGACTCATCTAACTGTCTATGTTTTGAACCTTTCCAGTGACACTAGTTATAGATTCCGATGCTTCACTTCAAGTTTACTGTATCCCTCTGACCTTCTTATTGACGATGAAACACAGACATTGCATCGGAGATAAATACAAAAGGCACAATGCCGACTTCAGTACAAGAAAACTGACTCTTCTTACTGTCTATGTTTTGAACCATTCCTGTGACACTAGTTATAGATTCCGGTGCTTCACTTCAGGTTTACTGTATCCCTCTGACCATCTTACTGTTGATGAAAAACAGATATAGCATCGGAATTAAATATAAAAGACACAATGCCTACATAAGTACAAGAATACTGACTCTTCTTACTGTCTATGATTTGAACCATTCCTGTGACACTAGTTATAGATTCCGATGCTTCTCTTCAGGTTTACTGTCTCCCTCTGACCTTCTTATTGACGATGAAACACAGAAATTGCATCGGAATTAAATACAAAAGGCACAACGCCGAATTAAGTACAAAAAAACTGACTCTTCTTACTGGCTATGTTTGAACCATTCATGTGACACTAGTTATAGATACCGATGCTTCACTTCAGGTTTACTGTATCCCTCTGACATTCTTATTGACGATGAAGCACAGAAATTGCATCGGAATTAAATAGAACATTCACAATGCCGACTTAAGTACAAGAAAACTGACTCTTCTTACTGTCTATGTTTGAACCATTCCTGCGACACTAGTTATAGATTCCGATGCTTCACTTCAGGTTTACTGTATCCCTCTGACCATCTTATTGTTAATGAAACACAGATATAGCATCGGAATTAAATACAAAAGGCCCAATGCCTACATAAGTACAAGAAAACTGACTCTTCTTACTGTCTATGATTTGAACCATTCCAGTGACACTAGTTATGGATTCCGATGCTTCTCTTCAGGTTTACTGTATCCCTCTGACCTTCTCATTGACGATAAAACACAGGAATTGCATCGGAATCAAATACAAAAAGCACAATGCCGACTTAAGTACAAGCAAACAGACTCTTCTTACTGTCTGTGTTTTGAACCATTCATGTGACACTAGGCATAGCTTCCGATGCTTCACTTCAGGTTTACTGTATCCCTCTGACCATCTTATTGTTGATGAAACACAGATATAGCATCGGAATTAAATACAAAACGCACAATGCCTACATAAGTACAAGAAAACTGACTCTTCTTACTGTCTATGATTTGAAACATTCCTGTTACACTAGTTATAGATTCCGATGCTTCTCTTCAGGTTTACTGTATCCCTCTGACCTTCTTATTGACGATGAAACACAGAAATTGCATCGGAATTAAATACAAAAGGCACAATGCCGACTTAAGTACAAGAAAACAGACTCTTCATACTGTCTGTGTTTTGAACCATTCATGTGACACTAGGCATAGCTTCCGATGCTTCACTTCAGGTTTACTGTATCCATCTGACCTTCTTATTATCGATGAAACACAGAATTTGCATCGGAATTAAATACAAAAGGCACAATGCTGACTTATGTACAAGAAAACTGACTCTTCTTACTGTCTACGTTTGAACCATTCATGTGACACTAGTTATAGATTCCGATGCTTCACTTCAGTTTTACTGTATCCCTCTGACCTTCTTATCGACGATGAAACACAGAAATTGCATCGGAATTAAATACAAAAGGCACAATGCCGACTTAAGTACAAGAAAACTGACTCCTCTTACTGTCTAAGATTGAAACATTCCTGTGACACTAGTTACAGATTCCGATGCTTCACTTGAGGTTTACTGTATCCCTCTGACCTTCTTATTGACGATGAAACACAGAAATTGCATCGGAATTAAATACAAAATGCACAATGAAGACTTAAGTACAAGAAAACTGACTCTTCTTACTGTCTATGTTTGGAACCATTCCTGTGACACTAGTTATAGATTCCGATGCTTCACTTCAGGTTTACTGTATCCCTCTGACCTTCTTATTGACGATGAAACACAGACATTGCATCGGAGTTAAGTACAAAAGGCACAATGCCGACTTAAGTACAAGAAAACTGACTCTTCTTACTGTCTATGATTTGAACCATCCTGTGACACTAGTTATAGATTCCGATGCTTCACTTCAGGTTTACTGTATCCATCTGACCTTCTTATTATCGATGAAACACAGAATTTGCATCGGAATTAAATACAAAAGGCACAATGCCGACTTATGTACGAGAAAACTGACTCTTCTTACTGTCTATGTTTGAACCATTCATGTGACACTAGTTATAGATTCCGATGCTTCACTTCAGTTTTACTGTATCCCTCTGACCTTCTTATCGACGATGAAACACAGAAATTGCATCGGAATTAAATACAAAATGCACAATGCTGACTTAAGTACAAGAAAACTGACTCCTCTTACTGTCTATGATTGAAACATTCCTGTGACACTAGTTATAGATTCCGATGCTTCACTTCAGGTTTGCTGTATCCCTCTGACCATCTTATTGTTGATGAAACACAGATATAGCATCGGAATTAAATACAAAAGACACAATGCCTACATAAATACAAGAAAAATGACTCTTCTTACTGTCTATGATTTGAACCATTCCTGTGACACTAGTTATAGATTCCGATGCTTCTCTTCAGGTTTATTGTCTCCCTCTGACCTTCTTATTGACGATGAAACACAGAAATTGCATCGGAATTAAATACAAAAGGCGCAACGCCGACTTAAGTACAAGAAAACTGACTCATCTTACTGTCTATGTTTTGAACCTTTCCTGTGACACTAGTTATAGATTCCGATGCTTCACTTCAGGTTTACTGTATCCCTCTGGCCTTCTTATTGAAGATGAAACACAGATATTGCATCGGAATTAAATGCAAAGGGCACAATGCCGACTTAAGTACAAGAAAACTGACTCTTCTTACTGTCTATGTTTGGACCATTCATGTGACACTAGTTATAGATTCCGATGCTTCACTTCAGGTTTACTGTATCCCTCTGACTTCCTTATTGACGATGAAGCACAGAAATTGCATCGGAATTAAATAGAAAATTCACAATGCCGACTTAAGTACAAGAAAACTGACTCTTCTTACTGTCTATGTTTTGAACCATTCCTGCGACTCTAGTTATAGATTCCAATGCTTCACTTCAGGTTTACTGTATCCCTCTGACCATCTTATTGACGATGAAACACAGATATTGCACCGTAATTAAATACAAAAGGCACAATGCCGACTTAAGTACAAGAAAACTGTCTCTTCTTACTGTCTATAATTTGAACCATTCCTGTGACACTGGTTATAGATTCCGATGCTTCTCTTCAGGTTTACTGAATCCCTCTGACCTTCTTATTGACGATGAAACACAGAAATTGCATCGGTATTAAATACAAAAGGCACAACGCCGACTTAAGTGCAAGAAAACTGACTCATCTAACTGTCTAAGTTTTGAACCTTTCCAGTGACACTAGTTATAGATTCCGATGCTTCACTTCAGGTTTACTGTATCCCTCTGACCTTCTTATTGACGATGAAACACAGACATTGCATCGGAGTTAAATACAAAAGGCACAATGCCGACTTCAGTACAAGAAAACTGACTCTTCTTACTGTCTATAATTTTAACCATTCCTGTGACACTAGTTATAGATTCCGGTGCTTCACTTCAGGTTTACTGTATCCCTCTGACCATCTTATTGTTGATGAAACACAGATATAGCATCGGAATTAAATATAAAAGACACAATGCCTACATAAGTACAAGAAAACTGACTCTTCTTAATAACTATGTTTGAACCATTCCTGCGACACTAGTTATAGATTCCGATGCTTCACTTCAGGTTTACTGTATCCCTCTGACCTTCTTATTGACGATGACACACAGATATTGCACCGTAATTATATACAAAAGGCACAATGCCGACTTAAGTACAAGAAAACTGACTCTTCTTACTGTCTATGTTTTGAACCATTCCTGTGACACTAGTTATAGATTCCGATGCTTCACTTCAGGTTTACTGTATCCCTCTGACCTTCTTATTGACGATGAAACACAGACATTGCATCGGAGTTAAATACAAAAGGCACTATGCCGACTTAAGTACAAGAAAACTGACTCTTCTTACTGTCGATGTTTTGAACCATTCCTGTGACACTAGTTATAGATTCCGATGCTTCACTTCAGGTTTACTGCATCCCTCTAACATTGTTATTGACGATGAAACATAGAAATTGCATCGGAATTAAATAGAAAAGGAACAATGCCGACTTAAGTTCAAGAATACTGACTCTTCTTACTGTCTATGATTTAAACCATTCCTGTGACACTAGTTATAGATTCCGATGCTTCACTTCACGTTTACTGTATCCCTCTGTCCTTCTTATTGAAGATGAAACACAGATATTGCATCGGAATTAAATGCAAAGGGCACAATGCCGACTTAAGTACAAGAAAACTGACTCTTCTTACTGTCTATGTTTGGACCATTCATGTGACACTAGTTATAGATTCCGATGCTTCACTTCAGGTTTACTGTATCCCTCTGACTTCCTTATTGACGATGAAGCACAGAAATTGCATCGGAATTAAATAGAAAATTCACAATGCCGACTTAAGTACAAGAAAACTGACTCTTCTTACTGTCTATGTTTTGAACCATTCCTGCGACTCTAGTTATAGATTCCAATGCTTCACTTCAGGTTTACTGTATCCCTCTGACCATCTTATTGACGATGAAACACAGATATTGCACCGTAATTAAATACAAAAGGCACAATGCCGACTTAAGTACAAGAAAACTGTCTCTTCTTACTGTCTATAATTTGAACCATTCCTGTGACACTGGTTATAGATTCCGATGCTTCTCTTCAGGTTTACTGAATCCCTCTGACCTTCTTATTGACGATGAAACACAGAAATTGCATCGGAATTAAATACAAAAGGCGCAACGCCGACTTAAGTACAAGAAAACTGACTAATCTAACTGTCTAAGTTTTGAACCTTTCCAGTGACACTAGTTATAGATTCCGATGCTTCACTTCAGGTTTACTGTATCCCTCTGACCTTCTTATTGACGATGAAACACAGACATTGCATCGGAGTTAAATACAAAAGGCACAATGCCGACTTCAGTACAAGAAAACTGACTCTTCTTACTGTCTATAATTTTAACCATTCCTGTGACACTAGTTATAGATTCCGGTGCTTCACTTCAGGTTTACTGTATCCCTCTGACCATCTTATTGTTGATGAAACACAGATATAGCATCGGAATTAAATATAAAAGACACAATGCCTACATAAGTACAAGAAAACTGACTCTTCTTAATAACTATGTTTGAACCATTCCTGCGACACTAGTTATAGATTCCGATGCTTCACTTCAGGTTTACTGTATCCCTCTGACCTTCTTATTGACGATGACACACAGATATTGCACCGTAATTATATACAAAAGGCACAATGCCGACTTAAGTACAAGAAAACTGACTCTTCTTACTGTCTATGTTTTGAACCATTCCTGTGACACTAGTTATAGATTCCGATGCTTCACTTCAGGTTTACTGTATCCCTCTGACCTTCTTATTGACGATGAAACACAGACATTGCATCGGAGTTAAATACAAAAGGCACTATGCCGACTTAAGTACAAGAAAACTGACTCTTCTTACTGTCGATGTTTTGAACCATTCCTGTGACACTAGTTATAGATTCCGATGCTTCACTTCAGGTTTACTGCATCCCTCTAACATTGTTATTGACGATGAAACATAGAAATTGCATCGGAATTAAATAGAAAAGGAACAATGCCGACTTAAGTTCAAGAATACTGACTCTTCTTACTGTCTATGATTTAAACCATTCCTGTGACACTAGTTATAGATTCCGATGCTTCACTTCACGTTTACTGTATCCCTCTGTCCTTCTTATTGAAGATGAAACACAGATATTGCATCGGTATTAAATACAAAGGGCACAATGCCAACTTAAGTACAAGAAAACTGACTCTTCTTACTGTCTATGTTTTGAACATTTCCTGTGACACTAGTTATAGATTCCGATGCTTCTGTTCAGGTTTACTGTATCCCTCTGACCTTCTTATTGACGATGAAACACAGATATTGCATCGGAATTAAATACAGAAGGCACAACGCCGACTTAAGTACAAGAAAACTGTTTCATCTTACTGTCTATGTTTTGAACCTTTCCAGTGACACTAGTTATAGATTCCTAAGCTTCACTTCAGGTTTACTATATCCCTATGACCTTCTTATTGAAGATGAAACACAGATATTGCATCGGAATTAAATACGAAGGGCACAATGCCGACTTAACTACAAGAAAACTGACTCTTCTTACTGTCTATGTTTGAACCATTCATGTGACACTAGTTATAGATTCCGATGCTTCACTTCAGGTTTACTGTGTCCCTCTGACCATCTTATTGTTAATGAAACACAGATATAGCAGCGGAATTAAATACAAAAGGCACAATGCCTACATAAGTACAAGAAAACTGACTCTTCTTACTGTCTATGATTTGAACCATTCCAGTGACACTAGTTATGGATTCCGATGCTTCTCTTCAGGTTTACTGTATCCCTCTGACCTTCTTATTGACGATAAAACACAGGAATTGCATGGGAATTAAATACAAAGAGCACAATGCCGACTTAAGTACAGGAAAACAGACTCTTCTTACTGTCTGTGTTTTGAACCATTCATGTGACACTAGGCATAGCTTCCGATGCTTCACTTCAGGTTTACTGTATCCCTCTGACCATCTTATTGTTGATGAAACACAGATATAGCATCGGAATTAAATACAAAACGCACAATGCCTACATAAGTACAAGAAAACTGACTCTTCTTACTGTCTATGATTTGAACCATTCCTGTTACACTAGTTATAGATTCCGATGCTGCACTTCAGGTTTACTGTATCCCTCTGACCTTCTTATTGACGATGAAACACAGAAATTGCATCGGAATTAAATACAAAAGGCACAATGCCGACTTAAGTACAAGAAAAAAGACTCTTCTTACTGTCTGTGTTTTGAAACATTCATGTGACACTAGGCATAGCTTCCGATGCTTCACTTCAGGTTTACTGTATCCATCTGACCTTCTTATTATCGATGAAACACAGAATTTGCATCGGAATTAAATACAAAAGGCACAATGCCGACTTATGTACAAGAAAACTGACTCTCCTTACTGTCTACGTTTGAACCATTCATGTGACACTAGTTATAGATTCCGATGCTTCACTTCAGTTTTACTGTATCCCTCTGACCTTCTTATCGACGATAAAACACAGAAATTGCATCGGAATTAAATACAAAAGGCACAATGCCGACTTAAGTTCAAGAAAACTGACTCCTCTTACTGTCTATGATTGAAACATTCCTGTGACAGTAGTTATAGATTCCGATGCTTCACTTGAGGTTTACTGTATCCCTCTGACCTTCTTTTTGACGATGAAACGCAGAAATTACATCGGAATTAAATACAAAAGGCACAATGCAGACTTAAGTACAAGAAAACTGACTCTTCTTACTGTCTATGTTTGGAACAATTCCTGTGACACTAGTTATAGATTCCGATGCTTCACTTCAGGTTTACTGTATCCCTCTCACCTTCTTATTGACGATGAAACACAGACATTGCATCGGAGTTAAATACAAAAGGCACAATGCCAACATAAGTACAAGAAAACTGACTCTTCTTACTGTCTATGTTTTGATCCATTCCTGTGACATTAGATATAGATACCGATGCTTCACTTCAGGTTTACTGTATCCCTCTGACCATCTTATTGTTGATGAAACACAGATATAGCATCGGAATTAAATACAAAGGACACAATGCCTACATAAGTACAAGAAAACTGACTCTTCTTACTGTCTATGATTTGAACCATTCCTGTGACACTAGTTATAGATTCCGATGCTTCTCTTCAGGTTTACTGTCTCCCTCTGACCTTCTTATTGACGATGAAACACAGAAATTGCATCGGAATTAAATACAAAAGGCACAACGCCGACTTAAGTACAAGAAAACTGACTCATCTTACTGTCTATGTTTTGAACCTTTCCTGTGACACTAGTTATAGATTCCGATGCTTCACTTCAGGTTTACTGTATCCCTCTGGCCTTCTTATTGAAGATGAAACACAGATATTGCATCGGAATTAAATGCAAAGGGCACAATGCCGACTTAAGTACAAGAAAACTGACTCTTCTTACTGTCTATGTTTGAACCATTCATGTGACACTAGTTATAGATTCCGATGCTTCACTTCAGACTTACTGTATCCCTCTGACCATCTTATTGTTGATGAAACACAGATATAGCATCGGATTTAAATACAAAAGGCACAATGCCTACATAAGTACAAGAAAACTGACTCTTCTTACTGTCTATGATTTGAACCATTCCTGTGACACTAGTTATAGATTCCGATGCTTCTCTTCAGGTTTACTGTTTCCCTCTGACCTTCTTATTGACGATGAAACACAGAAATTGCATCGTAATTAAATACAAAAGGCGCAATGCCGACTTAACTACAAGAAAACAGACCCTACTTACTGTCTATGATTTGAACCATTCCTGTGACACTAGTTATAGATTCCAATGCTTCTCTTCTGGTTTACTGTATCCCTCTGACCTTCTTATTGACGATGAAACACAGCAATTACATCGGAATTAAATACAAAAGGCACAACGCCGACTTAAGTACAAGAAAACTGACTCATCTTACTGTCTATGTTTTAAACCTTTCCTGTGACACTAGTTATAGATTCCGATGCTTCACTTCAAGTTTACTGTATCCCTCTGACCATCTTATTGTTGATGAAACACAGATAATACATCGGAATTAAATACAAAAGGCACAATGCCGACTTATGTACAAGAAAACTGACTCTGCTTACTGTCTATGTTTGAACCATTCATGTGACACTAGTTATAGATTCCGATGCTTCACTTCAGGTTTACTGTATCCCTCTGACCTTCTTATCGACGATGAAACACAGCAATTGCATCGGAATTAAATACAAAAGGCACAATGCCGACATAAGTACAAGAAAACTGACTCCTCTTACTGTCTATGATTGAAACATTCCTGTGACACTACTTATAGATTCCGATGCTTCACTTGAGGTTTACTGTATCCCTCTGACCTTCTTATTGACGATGAAACACAGAAATTGCATCGGACTTAAATACAAAAGGCACAATGCAGACTTAAGTACAAGAAAACTGACTCTTCTTACTGTCTATGTTTGGAACCATTCCAGTGACACTAGTTATAGATTCCGATGCTTCACTTCAGGTTTACTGTATCCCTCTGACCTTCTTATCGACGATGAAACCCAGAAATTGCATCGGAGTTAAATACAAAAGGCACAATGCCTACTTAAGTACACGAAAACTGACTCTTCTTACTGTCTATGTTTTGAACCATTCCTGTGACACTAGTTATAGATTCCGATGCTTCACTTCAGGTTTACTATATCCCTCTGACCATCTTATTGTTGATGAAAAACAGATATAGCATCGGAATTAAATACAAAAGACACAATGCCTACATAAGTACAAGAAAACTGACTCTTCTTACTGTCTATGATTTGAACCATTCCTGTGACACTAGTTATAGATTCCGATGCCTCTCTTCAGGTTTACTGTATCCCTCTGACCTTCTTATTGACGATAAAACACAGAAATTGCATCGGAATTAAATACAAAAGGCACAATGCCGACTTAAGTACAAGAAAACAGACTCTTCTTACTGTCTGTGTTTTGAACCATTCATGTGACACTAGGCATAGCTTCCGATGCTTCACTTCACGTTTACTGTATACCTCTGACTTTCTTATTGACAATGAAACACAGAAATTGCATCGGATTTAATACAAAAGGCACAATGCCGACTTAAGTACAAGAAAACTGACTCCTCTTACTGTCTGTGTTTTGAACCATTCCTGTGACACTAGTTATAGATTCCGATGCTTCACTTCAGCTTTACTGTATCCCTCTGACCGTCTTATTGACGATGAAACACAGAAATTGCATCGGAATTAAATACAAAAGGCACAATGCCGACTTAAGTACAAGAAAACTGAGTCTTCCTACTGCCTAGGTTTTGAACCATTCCTGTGACACTAGTTATAGATTCCGATGCTTCACTTCAGGTTTACTGTATCCCTCTGACCTTCTTATTGACGATGAAACACAGGTATTGCATCGTAATTAAATACAAAAGGCACAATGCCGACTTCAGTACAAGAAAACTGACTCTTCTTACTGTCTATGTTTTGAACCATTCATGTGACACTAATTGTAGAGTCCAATGCTTCACTTCAGGTTTACTGTAACCCTCTGACCTTCTTATTGACGATGAAACACAGAAATTGCAACGGAATTAAATACAAAAGGCACAATGCCGACTGATGTACAAGAAAACTGATTCTCCTTACTGTTTATGTTTGAACCATTCCTGTGACACTAGTTATAGATTCCGATGCCTCACTTCAGGTTTACTGTATCCCTCTGACCTTCTAATTGACGATGAAACACAGAAATTGCATCGGAATTAAATACAAAATGCACAATGCCGACTTAAGTACAAGAAAACTGACTTTTCTTACTGTCTATGTTTTGAACCATTCCTGTGACACTAGTTATAGATTCCGATGCTTTACTTCAGGTTTACTGTATCCCTCTGACCTTCTTATTGACGATGAAACACAGATATTGCATCGGAGATAAATACAAAAGGCACAATGCCGACTTAAGTACAAGAAAACTGACTCATCATATTGTCTATGTTTTGAACCATTCCTGTGACACTAGTTATAGATTCCGATGCTTCACTTCAGGTTTACTGTATCCCTATGACCTTCGTATTGACGATGAAACACAGAAATTGCATGGGAATTAAATCCAAAAGCTACAACGCGAACTTAAGTACAAGAAAACTGACTCATCTTATTGTCTATGTTTTGAACCTTTCCTGTGACACTAGTTATAGATTCCGATGCTTCACTTCAGGTTTACTGTATCCCTCTGACCTTCTTATTGAAGATGAAACACAGATATTGCATCGGAATTAAATACAATGGGCACAATGCCTACTTAAGCACAAGAAAACTGACTCTTCTTACTGTATATGTTTGAATCATTCATGTGACACTAGTTATAGATTCCGATGCTTCACTTCAGGTTTACTGTATCCCTCTGACCATCTTATTGTTGATGAAACACAGATATAGCATCGGAATTAAATATAATAGGGACAATGCCTACATAAGTACAAGAAAATTGACTCTTCTTAGTGTCTATGATTTGAACCATTCCTGTTACACTAGTTATACATTCCGATGCGTCTCTTCAGGTTTACTGTATCCCTCTGACCTTCTTATTGACGATGAAACACAGAAATTACATCGGAATTAAATACAAAAGGCACAATGCCGACTTAAGTACAAGAAAACTGACTCTTCTTACTGTCTATGATTTGAACCATTCCTGTGACACTAGTTATAGATTCCGATGCTTCTCTTCAGGTTTACTGTCTCCCTCTGACCTTCTTATTGACGATGAAACACAGAAATTGCATCGGAATTAAATACAAAAGGCACAACGCCGACTTAAGTACAAGAAAACTGACTCATCTTACTGTCTATGTTTTGAACCTTTCCTGTGACACTAGTTATAGATTCCGATGCTTCACTTCAGGTTTACTGTATCCCTCTGGCCTTCTTATTGAAGATGAAACACAGATATTGCATCGGAATTAAATGCAAAGGGCACAATGCCGACTTAAGTACAAGAAAACTGACTCTTCTTACTGTCTATGTTTGAACCATTCATGTGACACTAGTTATAGATTCCGATGCTTCACTTCGGACTTACTGTATCCCTCTGACCATCTTATTGTTGATGAAACACAGACATAGCATCGGATTTAAATACAAAAGGCACAATGCCTACATAAGTACAAGAAAACTGACTCTTCTTACTGTCTATGATTTGAACCATTCCTGTGACACTAGTTATAGATTCCGATGCTTCTCTTCAGGTTTACTGTTTCCCTCTGACCTTCTTATTGACGATGAAACACAGAAATTGCATCGTAATTAAATACAAAAGGCGCAATGCCGACTTAACTACAAGAAAACAGACCCTACTTACTGTCTATGATTTGAACCATTCCTGTGACACTAGTTATAGATTCCAATGCTTCTCTTCTGGTTTACTGTATCCCTCTGACCTTCTTATTGACGATGAAACACAGCAATTACATCGGAATTAAATACAAAAGGCACAACGCCGACTTAAGTACAAGAAAACTGACTCATCTTACTGTCTATGTTTTAAACCTTTCCTGTGACACTAGTTATAGATTCCGATGCTTCACTTCAAGTTTACTGTATCCCTCTGACCATCTTATTGTTGATGAAACACAGATAATACATCGGAATTAAATACAAAAGGCACAATGCCGACTTATGTACAAGAAAACTGACTCTGCTTACTGTCTATGTTTGAACCATTCATGTGACACTAGTTATAGATTCCGATGCTTCACTTCAGGTTTACTGTATCCCTCTGACCTTCTTATCGACGATGAAACACAGCAATTGCATCGGAATTAAATACAAAAGGCACAATGCCGACATAAGTACAAGAAAACTGACTCCTCTTACTGTCTACGATTGAAACATTCCTGTGACACTACTTATAGATTCCGATGCTTCACTTGAGGTTTACTGTATCCCTCTGACCTTCTTATTGACGATGAAACGCAGAAATTGCATCGGAATTAAATACAAAAGGCACAATGCAGACTTAAGTACAAGAAAACTGACTCTTCTTACTGTCTATGTTTGGAACCATTCCAGTGACACTAGTTATAGATTCCGATGCTTCACTTCAGGTTTACTGTATCCCTCTGACCTTCTTATTGACGATGAAACACAGAAATTGCATCGGAGTTAAATACAAAAGGCACAATGCCTACTTAAGTACACGAAAACTGACTCTTCTTACTGTCTATGTTTTGAACCATTCCTGTGACACTAGTTATAGATTCCGATGCTTCACTTCAGGTTTACTATATCCCTCTGACCATCTTATTGTTGATGAAACACAGATATAGCATCGGAATTAAATACAAAAGACACAATGCCTACATAAATACAAGAAAACTGACTCTTCTTACTGTCTATGATTTGAACCATTCCTGTGACACTAGTTATAGATTCCGATGCTTCTCTTCAGGTTTACTGTATCCCTCTGACCTTCTTATTGACGATAAAACACAGAAATTGCATCGGAATTAAATACAAAAGGCACAATGCCGACTTAAGTACAAGAAAACAGACTCTTCTTACTGTCTGTGTTTTGAACCATTCATGTGACACTAGGCATAGCTTCCGATGCTTCACTTCACGTTTACTGTATCCCTCTGACTTTCTTATTGACAATGAAACACAGAAATTGCATCGGATTTAATACAAAAGGCACAATGCCGACTTAAGTACAAGAAAACTGACTCCTCTTACTGTCTGTGTTTTGAACCATTCCTGTGACACTAGTTATAGATTCCGATGCTTCACTTCAGCTTTACTGTATCCCTCTGACCGTCTTATTGACGATGAAACACAGAAATTGCATCGGAATTAAATACAAAAGGCACAATGCCGACTTAAGTACAAGAAAACTGACTCTTCCTACTGCCTAGGTTTTGAACCATTCCTGTGACACTAGTTATAGATTCCGATGCTTCACTTCAGGTTTACTGTATCCCTCTGACCTTCTTATTGACGATGAAACACAGGTATTGCATCGTAATTAAATACAAAAGGCACAATGCCGACTTCAGTACAAGAAAACTGACTCTTCATACTGTCTATGTTTTGAACCATTCATGTGACACTAATTATAGAGTCCAATGCTTCACTTCAGGTTTACTGTAACCCTCTGACCTTCTTATTGACGATGAAACACAGACATTGCATCGGAATTAAATACAAAAGGCACAATGCCGACTGATGTACAAGAAAACTGATTCTCCTTACTGTTTATGTTTGAACCATTCCTGTGACACTAGTTATAGATTCCGATGCCTCACTTCAGGTTTACTGTATCCCTCTGACCTTCTAATTGACGATGAAACACAGAAATTGCATCGGAATTAAATACAAAAGGCACAATGCCGACTTAAGTACAAGAAAACTGACTTTTCTTACTGTCTATGTTTTGAACCATTCCTGTGACACTAGTTATAGATTCCGATGCTTTACTTCAGGTTTACTGTATCCCTCTGACCTTCTTATTGACGATGAAACACAGATATTGCATCGGAGATAAATACAAAAGGCACAATGCCGACTTAAGTACAAGAAAACTGACTCATCATATTGTCTATGTTTTGAACCATTCCTGTGACACTAGTTATAGATTCCGATGCTTCACTTCAGGTTTACTGTATCCCTATGACCTTCGTATTGACGATGAAACACCGAAATTGCATGGGAATTAAATCCAAAAGCTACAACGCGAACTTAAGTACAAGAAAACTGACTCATCTTATTGTCTATGTTTTGAACCTTTCCTGTGACACTAGTTATAGATTCCGATGCTTCACTTCAGGTTTACTGTATCCCTCTGACCTTCTTATTGAAGATGAAACACAGATATTGCATCGGAATTAAATACAATGGGCACAATGCCTACTTAAGCACAAGAAAACTGACTCTTCTTACTGTCTATGTTTGAATCATTCATGTGACACTAGTTATAGATTCCGATGCTTCACTTCAGGTTTACTGTATCCCTCTGACCATCTTATTGTTGATGAAACACAGATATAGCATCGGAATTAAATATAATAGGGACAATGCCTACATAAGTACAAGAAAATTGACTCTTCTTAGTGTCTATGATTTGAACCATTCCTGTTACACTAGTTATAGATTCCGATGCTTCTCTTCAGGTTTACTGTATCCCTCTGACCTTCTTATTGACGATGAAACACAGAAATTACATCGGAATTAAATACAAAAGGCACAATGCCGACTTAAGTACAAGAAAACAGACTCTTCTTACTGTCAGTGTTTTGAACCATTCATGTGACACTAGGCATAGCATCCGATGCTTCACTTCAGGTTTACTGTATCCATTAGACCTTTTTATTATCGATGGAACACAGACTTTGCATCGGAATTAAATACAAAATGCACAATGCCGACTTAAGTACAAAAAAAACTGACTCTTCTTACTGTCTATGATTGAACCGTTTTTGTGACACTAGTTATAGATTCCGATGCTTCACTTGAGGTTTACTGTATCCCTCTGACCTTCTTATTGACGATGAAAAACAGAAATTGCATCGGAATTAAATACAAAAGGCACAATGCCGACTTAAGTACACGAAAACTGACTCTTCTTACTGTCTATGTTTTGAACCGTTCCTGTGACACTAGTTATAGATTCCGATGCTTCACTTCAGGTTTACTGTATCCCTCTGACCTTCATATCGACGATGAAACACAGAAATTGCATCGGAATTAAATACAAAAGGCACAATGCCGACTTAAGTACAAGAAAACAGACTCTTCTTACTGTCTGTGTTTTGAACCATTCATGTGACACTAGGCATAGCTTCCGATGCGTCACTTCATGTATACTGTATCCATCTGACCTTCTTATTATCGATAAAACACAGAATTTGCATCGGAATTAAATACAAAAGGCACAATGCCGACATATGTACAAGAAAACTGATACTTCTTACTGTCTATGTTTGAACCATTCATGTGACACTAGTTATAGATTCCGATGCTTCACTTCTGGTTTACTGTATCCCTCTGACCTTCTTATCGACGATGAAACACAGAAATTGCATCGGAATTAAATACAAGAGGCACAATGCCGACTTAAGTACAAGAAAACTGACTCCTCTTACTGTCTATGATTGAACCATTCCTGTGACACTAGTTATAGATTCCGATGCTTCTCTTCAGGTTTACTGTATCCCTCTGACCTTCTTATTGACGATGAAACACAGATATTGCATCGGAATTAAATACAAAAGGCACAATGCCGACTTAAGTACAAGAAAACAGACTCTTCTTGCTGTCTGTGTTTTGAACCATTCATGTGACGCTAGGCATAGTTTCCGATGCTTCACTTCAGGTTTACTGTATCCATCTGACCTTCTTATTATCGATAAAACACAGAATTTTCATCGGAATTAAATACAAAAGCCACAATGCCGACTTATGTACAAGAAAACTGACACTTCTTACTGTCCGTGTTTGAACCATTCATGTACCACTAGTTATAGATTCCGATGCTTCACTTCAGGTTTACTGTATCCCTCTGACCATCTTATTGACGATGAAACACAGATATTGCATCGGAATTAAATACAAAAGGCACAATGCCGACATAAGTACAAGAAAACAGACTCTTCTTGCTGTCTGTGTTTTGAACCATTCATGTGACGCTAGGCATAGTTTCCGATGCTTCACTTCAGGTTTACTGTATCCCTCTGGCCTTCTTATTGAAGATGAAACACAGACATTGCATCGGAGTTAAATACAAAAGGCACAATGCCTACTTAAGTACACGAAAACTGACTCTTCTTACTGTCTATGTTTTGAACCCATCCTGTGACACTAGTTATAGATTCCGATGCTTCACTTCAGGCTTACTATATCCCTCTGACCATCTTATTGTTGATGAAACACAGATATAGCATCGGAATTAAATACAAAAGACACAATGCCTACATAAGTACAAGAAAACTGACTCTTCTTACTGTCTATGATTTGAACCATTCCTGTGACACTAGTTATAGATTCCGATGCTTCTCTTCAGGTTTACTGTATCCCTCTGACCTTCTTATTGACGATAAAACACAGAAATTGCATCGGAATTAAATGCAAAAGGCACAATGCCGACTTAAGTACAAGAAAACAGACTCTTCTTACTGTCTGTGTTTTGAACCATTCATGTGACACTAGGCATAGCTTCCGATGCTTCACTTCAGGTTTACTGTATCCCTCTGACTTTCTTATTGACAATGAAACACAGAAATTGCATCGGATTTAATACAAAAGGCACAATGCCGACTTAAGTACAAGAAAACTGACTCCTCTTACTGTCTGTGTTTTGAACCATTCCTGTGACACTAGTTATAGATTCCGATGCTTCACTTCAGCTTTACTGTATCCCTCTGACCGTCTTATTGACGATGAAACACAGAAATTGCATCGGAATTAAATACAAAAGGCACAATGCCGACTTCAGTCCAAGAAAACTGACTCTTCTTACTGTCTATGCTTTGAACCATTCATGTGACACTAATTATAGAGTCCAATGCTTCACTTCAGGTTTACTGTAACCCTCTGACCTTCTTATTGACGATGAAACACAGAAATTGCATCGGAATTAAATACAAAAGGCACAATGCCGACTGATGTACAAGAAAACTGATTCTCCTTACTGTTTATGTTTGAACCATTCCTGTGACACTAGTTATAGATTCCGATGCCTCACTTCAGGTTTACTGTATCCCTCTGACCTTCTAATTGACGATGAAACACAGAAATTGCATCGGAATTAAATACAAAAGGCACAATGCCGACTTAAGTACAAGAAAACTGACTTTTCTTACTGTCTATGTTTTGAACCATTCCTGTGACACTAGTTATAGATTCCGATGCTTTACTTGAGGTTTACTGTATCCCTCTGACCTTCTTATTGACGATGAAACACAGATATTGCATCGGAGATAAATACAAAAGGCACAATGCCGACTTAAGTACAAGAAAACTGACTCATCATATTGTCTATGTTTTGAACCATTCCTGTGACACTAGTTATAGATTCCGATGCTTCACTTCAGGTTTACTGTATCCCTATGACCTTCGTATTGACGATGAAACACAGAAATTGCATGGGAATTAAATCCAAAAGCTACAACGCGAACTTCAGTACAAGAAAACTGACTCATCTTATTGTCTATGTTTTGAACCTTTCCTGTGACACTAGTTATAGATTCCGATGCTTCACTTCAGGTTTACTGTATCCCTCTGACCTTCTTATTGAAGATGAGACACAGATATAGCATCGGAATTAAATACAATGGGCACAATGCCTACTTAAGCACAAGAAAACTGACTCTTCTTACTGTCTATGTTTGAATCATTCATGTGACACTAGTTATAGATTCCGATGCTTCACTTCAGGTTTACTGTATCCCTCTGACCATCTTATTGTTGATGTAACACAGATATAGCATCGGAATTAAATATAAAAGGCACAATGCCTACATAAGTACAAGAAAATTGACTCTTCTTAGTGTCTATGATTTGAACCATTCCTGTTACACTAGTTATAGATTCCGATGCTTCTCTTCAGGTTTACTGTATCCCTCTGACCTTCTTGTTGACGATGAAACACAGAAAATACATCGGAATTAAATACAAAAGGCACAATGCCGACTTCAGTACAAGAAAACTGACTCTTCTTACTGTCTATGTTTTGAACCATTCATGTGACACTAATTATAGAGTCCAATGCTTCACTTCAGGTTTACTGTAACCCTCTGACCTTCTTATTGACGATGAAACACAGAAATTGCATCGGAATTAAATACAAAAGGCACAATGCCGACTGATGCACAAGAAAACTGATTCTCCTTACTGTTTATGTTTGAACCATTCCTGTGACACTAGTTATAGATTCCGATGCCTCACTTCAGGTTTACTGTATCCCTCTGACCTTCTAATTGACGATGAAACACAGAAATTGCATCGGAATTAAATACAAAAGGCACAATGCCGACTTAAGTACAAGAAAACTGACTTTTCTTACTGTCTATGTTTTGAACCATTCCTGTAACACTAGTTATAGATTCCGATGCTTTACTTGAGGTTTACTGTATCCCTCTGACCTTCTTATTGACGATGAAACACAGATATTGCATCGGAGATAAATACAAAAGGCACAATGCCGACTTAAGTACAAGAAAACTGACTCATCATATTGTCTATGTTTTGAACCATTCCTGTGACACTAGTTATAGATTCCGATGCTTCACTTCAGGTTTACTGTATCCCTATGACCTTCGTATTGACGATGAAACACAGAAATTGCATGGGAATTAAATCCAAAAGCTACAACGCGAACTTAAGTACAAGAAAACTGACTCATCTTATTGTCTATGTTTTGAACCTTTCCTGTGACACTAGTTATAGATTCCGATGCTTCACTTCAGGTTTACTGTATCCCTCTGACCTTCTTATTGAAGATGAAACACAGATATAGCATCGGAATTAAATACAATGGGCACAATGCCTACTTAAGCACAAGAAAACTGACTCTTCTTACTGTCTATGTTTGAATCATTCATGTGACACTAGTTATAGATTCCGATGCTTCACTTCAGGTTTACTGTATCCCTCTGACCATCTTATTGTTGATGTAACACAGATATAGCATCGGAATTAAATATAAAAGCACAATGCCTACATAAGTACAAGAAAATTGACTCTTCTTAGTGTCTATGATTTGAACCATTCCTGTTACACTAGTTATAGATTCCGATGCTTCTCTTCAGGTTTACTGTATCCCTCTGACCTTCTTGTTGACGATGAAACACAGAAAATACATCGGAATTAAATACAAAAGGCACAATGCCGACTTAAGTACAAGAAAACAGACTCTTCTTACTGTCAGTGTTTTGAACCATTCATGTGACACTAGGCATAGCATCCGATGCTTCACTTCAGGTTTACTGTATCCATTAGACCTTCTTATTATCGATGGAACACAGACTTTGCATCGGAATTAAATACAAAATGCACAATGCCGACTTAAGTACAAAAAAACTGACTCTTCTTACTGTCTATGATTGAACCGTTTTTGTGACACTAGTTATAGATTCCGATGCTTCACTTGAGGTTTACTGTATCCCTCTGACCTTCTTATTGACGATGAAAAACAGAAATTGCATCGGAATTAAATACAAAAGGCACAATGCCGACTTAAGTGCAAGAAAACAGACTCTTCTTACTGTCTGTGTTTTGAATCATTCATGTGACACTAGGCATAGCTTCCGATGCTTCACTTCTTGTATACTGTATCCATCTGACCTTCTTATTATCGATAAAACACAGAATTTGCATCGGAATTAAATACAAAAGGCACAATGCCGACATATGTACAAGAAAACTGATACTTCTTACTGTCTATGTTTGAACCATTCATGTGACACTAGTTATAGATTCCGATGCTTCACTTCTGGTTTACTGTATCCCTCTGACCTTCTTATCGACGATGAAACACAGAAATTGCATCGGAATTAAATACAAGAGGCACAATGCCGACTTAAGTACAAGAAAACTGACTCCTCTTACTGTCTATGATTGAACCATTCCTGTGACACTAGTTATAGATTCCGATGCTTCTCTTCAGGTTTACTGTATCCCTCTGACCTTCTTATTGACGATGAAACACAGATATTGCATCGGAATTAAATACAAAAGGCACAATGCCGACTTAAGTACAAGAAAACAGACTCTTCTTGCTGTCTGTGTTTTGAACCATTCATGTGACGCTAGGCATAGTTTCCGATGCTTCACTTCAGGTTTACTGTATCCATCTGACCTTCTTATTATCGATAAAACACAGAATTTTCATCGGAATTAAATACAAAAGCCACAATGCCGACTTATGTACAAGAAAACTGACACTTCTTACTGTGCATGTTTGAACCATTCATGTACCACTAGTTATAGATTCCGATGCTTCACTTCAGCTTTACTGTATCCCTCTGACCGTCTTATTGACGATGAAACACAGAAATTGCATCGGAATTAAATACAAAAGGCACAATGCCGACTTAAGTACAAGAAAACTGAGTCTTCCTACTGCCTAGGTTTTGAACCATTCCTGTGACACTAGTTATAGATTCCGATGCTTCACTTCAGGTTTACTGTATCCCTCTGACCTTCTTATTGACGATGAAACACAGGTATTGCATCGTAATTAAATACAAAAGGCACAATGCCGACTTCAGTACAAGAAAACTGACTCTTCTTACTGTCTATGTTTTGAACCATTCATGTGACACTAATTATAGAGTCCAATGCTTCACTTCAGGTTTACTGTAACCCTCTGACCTTCTTATTGACGATGAAACACAGAAATTGCAACGGAATTAAATACAAAAGGCACAATGCCGACTGATGTACAAGAAAACTGATTCTCCTTACTGTTTATGTTTGAACCATTCCTGTGACACTAGTTATAGATTCCGATGCCTCACTTCAGGTTTACTGTATCCCTCTGACCTTCTAATTGACGATGAAACACAGAAATTGCATCGGAATTAAATACAAAATGCACAATGCCGACTTAAGTACAAGAAAACTGACTTTTCTTACTGTCTATGTTTTGAACCATTCCTGTGACACTAGTTATAGATTCCGATGCTTTACTTCAGGTTTACTGTATCCCTCTGACCTTCTTATTGACGATGAAACACAGATATTGCATCGGAGATAAATACAAAAGGCACAATGCCGACTTAAGTACAAGAAAACTGACTCATCATATTGTCTATGTTTTGAACCATTCCTGTGACACTAGTTATAGATTCCGATGCTTCACTTCAGGTTTACTGTATCCCTATGACCTTCGTATTGACGATGAAACACAGAAATTGCATGGGAATTAAATCCAAAAGCTACAACGCGAACTTAAGTACAAGAAAACTGACTCATCTTATTGTCTATGTTTTGAACCTTTCCTGTGACACTAGTTATAGATTCCGATGCTTCACTTCAGGTTTACTGTATCCCTCTGACCTTCTTATTGAAGATGAAACACAGATATTGCATCGGAATTAAATACAATGGGCACAATGCCTACTTAAGCACAAGAAAACTGACTCTTCTTACTGTATATGTTTGAATCATTCATGTGACACTAGTTATAGATTCCGATGCTTCACTTCAGGTTTACTGTATCCCTCTGACCATCTTATTGTTGATGAAACACAGATATAGCATCGGAATTAAATATAATAGGGACAATGCCTACATAAGTACAAGAAAATTGACTCTTCTTAGTGTCTAAGATTTGAACCATTCCTGTTACACTAGTTATACATTCCGATGCGTCTCTTCAGGTTTACTGTATCCCTCTGACCTTCTTATTGACGATGAAACACAGAAATTACATCGGAATTAAATACAAAAGGCACAATGCCGACTTAAGTACAAGAAAACTGACTCTTCTTACTGTCTATGATTTGAACCATTCCTGTGACACTAGTTATAGATTCCGCTGCTTCTCTTCAGGTTTACTGTCTCCCTCTGACCTTCTTATTGACGATGAAACACAGAAATTGCATCGGAATTAAATACAAAAGGCACAACGCCGACTTAAGTACAAGAAAACTGACTCATCTTACTGTCTATGTTTTGAACCTCTCCTGTGACACTAGTTATAGATTCCGATGCTTCACTTCAGGTTTACTGTATCCCTCTGGCCTTCTTATTGAAGATGAAACACAGATATTGCATCGGAATTAAATGCAAAGGGCACAATGCCGACTTAAGTACAAGAAAACTGACTCTTCTTACTGTCTATGTTTGAACCATTCATGTGACACTAGTTATAGATTCCGATGCTTCACTTCAGACTTACTGTATCCCTCTGACCATCTTATTGTTGATGAAACACAGATATAGCATCGGATTTAAATACAAAAGGCACAATGCCTACATAAGTACAAGAAAACTGACTCTTCTTACTGTCTATGATTTGAACCATTCCTGTGACACTAGTTATAGATTCCGATGCTTCTCTTCAGGTTTACTGTTTCCCTCTGACCTTCTTATTGACGATGAAACACAGAAATTGCATCGTAATTAAATACAAAAGGCGCAATGCCGACTTAACTACAAGAAAACAGACCCTACTTACTGTCTATGATTTGAACCATTCCTGTGACACTAGTTATAGATTCCAATGCTTCTCTTCTGGTTTACTGTATCCCTCTGACCTTCTTATTGACGATGAAACACAGCAATTACATCGGAATTAAATACAAAAGGCACAACGCCGACTTAAGTACAAGAAAACTGACTCATCTTACTGTCTATGTTTTAAACCTTTCCTGTGACACTAGTTATAGATTCCGATGCTTCACTTCAAGTTTACTGTATCCCTCTGACCATCGTATTGTTGATGAAACACAGATAATACATCGGAATTAAATACAAAAGGCACAATGCCGACTTATGTACAAGAAAACTGACTCTGCTTACTGTCTATGTTTGAACCATTCATGTGACACTAGGCATAGCTTCCGATGCTTCACTTCACGTTTACTGTATCCCTCTGACTTTCTTATTGACAATGAAACACAGAAATTGCATCGGATTTAATACAAAAGGCACAATGCCGACTTAAGTACAAGAAAACTGACTCCTCTTACTGTCTGTGTTTTGAACCATTCCTGTGACACTAGTTATAGATTCCGATGCTTCACTTCAGCTTTACTGTATCCCTCTGACCGTCTTATTGACGATGAAACACAGAAATTGCATCGGAATTAAATACAAAAGGCACAATGCCGACTTAAGTACAAGAAAACTGACTCTTCCTACTGCCTAGGTTTTGAACCATTCCTGTGACACTAGTTATAGATTCCGATGCTTCACTTCAGGTTTACTGTATCCCTCTGACCTTCTTATTGACGATGAAACACAGGTATTGCATCGTAATTAAATACAAAAGGCACAATGCCGACTTCAGTACAAGAAAACTGACTCTTCATACTGTCTATGTTTTGAACCATTCATGTGACACTAATTATAGAGTCCAATGCTTCACTTCAGGTTTACTGTAACCCTCTGACCTTCTTATTGACGATGAAACACAGACATTGCATCGGAATTAAATACAAAAGGCACAATGCCGACTGATGTACAAGAAAACTGATTCTCCTTACTGTTTATGTTTGAACCATTCCTGTGACACTAGTTATAGATTCCGATGCCTCACTTCAGGTTTACTGTATCCCTCTGACCTTCTAATTGACGATGAAACACAGAAATTGCATCGGAATTAAATACAAAAGGCACAATGCCGACTTAAGTACAAGAAAACTGACTTTTCTTACTGTCTATGTTTTGAACCATTCCTGTGACACTAGTTATAGATTCCGATGCTTTACTTCAGGTTTACTGTATCCCTCTGACCTTCTTATTGACGATGAAACACAGATATTGCATCGGAGATAAATACAAAAGGCACAATGCCGACTTAAGTACAAGAAAACTGACTCATCATATTGTCTATGTTTTGAACCATTCCTGTGACACTAGTTATAGATTCCGATGCTTCACTTCAGGTTTACTGTATCCCTATGACCTTCGTATTGACGATGAAACACCGAAATTGCATGGGAATTAAATCCAAAAGCTACAACGCGAACTTAAGTACAAGAAAACTGACTCATCTTATTGTCTATGTTTTGAACCTTTCCTGTGACACTAGTTATAGATTCCGATGCTCCACTTCAGGTTTACTGTATCCCTCTGACCTTCTTATTGAAGATGAAACACAGATATTGCATCGGAATTAAATACAATGGGCACAATGCCTACTTAAGCACAAGAAAACTGACTCTTCTTACTGTCTATGTTTGAATCATTCATGTGACACTAGTTATAGATTCCGATGCTTCACTTCAGGTTTACTGTATCCCTCTGACCATCTTATTGTTGATGAAACACAGATATAGCATCGGAATTAAATATAATAGGGACAATGCCTACATAAGTACAAGAAAATTGACTCTTCTTAGTGTCTATGATTTGAACCATTCCTGTTACACTAGTTATAGATTCCGATGCTTCTCTTCAGGTTTACTGTATCCCTCTGACCTTCTTATTGACGATGAAACACAGAAATTACATCGGAATTAAATACAAAAGGCACAATGCCGACTTAAGTACAAGAAAACAGACTCTTCTTACTGTCAGTGTTTTGAACCATTCATGTGACACTAGGCATAGCATCCGATGCTTCACTTCAGGTTTACTGTATCCATTAGACCTTTTTATTATCGATGGAACACAGACTTTGCATCGGAATTAAATACAAAATGCACAATGCCGACTTAAGTACAAAAAAAACTGACTCTTCTTACTGTCTATGATTGAACCGTTTTTGTGACACTAGTTATAGATTCCGATGCTTCACTTGAGGTTTACTGTATCCCTCTGACCTTCTTATTGACGATGAAAAACAGAAATTGCATCGGAATTAAATACAAAAGGCACAATGCCGACTTAAGTACACGAAAACTGACTCTTCTTACTGTCTATGTTTTGAACCGTTCCTGTGACACTAGTTATAGATTCCGATGCTTCACTTCAGGTTTACTGTATCCCTCTGACCTTCATATCGACGATGAAACACAGAAATTGCATCGGAATTAAATACAAAAGGCACAATGCCGACTTAAGTACAAGAAAACAGACTCTTCTTACTGTCTGTGTTTTGAACCATTCATGTGACACTAGGCATAGCTTCCGATGCGTCACTTCATGTATACTGTATCCATCTGACCTTCTTATTATCGATAAAACACAGAATTTGCATCGGAATTAAATACAAAAGGCACAATGCCGACATATGTACAAGAAAACTGATACTTCTTACTGTCTATGTTTGAACCATTCATGTGACACTAGTTATAGATTCCGATGCTTCACTTCTGGTTTACTGTATCCCTCTGACCTTCTTATCGACGATGAAACACAGAAATTGCATCGGAATTAAATACAAGAGGCACAATGCCGACTTAAGTACAAGAAAACTGACTCCTCTTACTGTCTATGATTGAACCATTCCTGTGACACTAGTTATAGATTCCGATGCTTCTCTTCAGGTTTACTGTATCCCTCTGACCTTCTTATTGACGATGAAACACAGATATTGCATCGGAATTAAATACAAAAGGCACAATGCCGACTTAAGTACAAGAAAACAGACTCTTCTTGCTGTCTGTGTTTTGAACCATTCATGTGACGCTAGGCATAGTTTCCGATGCTTCACTTCAGGTTTACTGTATCCATCTGACCTTCTTATTATCGATAAAACACAGAATTTTCATCGGAATTAAATACAAAAGCCACAATGCCGACTTATGTACAAGAAAACTGACACTTCTTACTGTCCGTGTTTGAACCATTCATGTACCACTAGTTATAGATTCCGATGCTTCACTTCAGGTTTACTGTATCCCTCTGACCATCTTATTGACGATGAAACACAGATATTGCATCGGAATTAAATACAAAAGGCACAATGCCGACATAAGTACAAGAAAACAGACTCTTCTTGCTGTCTGTGTTTTGAACCATTCATGTGACGCTAGGCATAGTTTCCGATGCTTCACTTCAGGTTTACTGTATCCCTCTGGCCTTCTTATTGAAGATGAAACACAGACATTGCATCGGAGTTAAATACAAAAGGCACAATGCCTACTTAAGTACACGAAAACTGACTCTTCTTACTGTCTATGTTTTGAACCCATCCTGTGACACTAGTTATAGATTCCGATGCTTCACTTCAGGCTTACTATATCCCTCTGACCATCTTATTGTTGATGAAACACAGATATAGCATCGGAATTAAATACAAAAGACACAATGCCTACATAAGTACAAGAAAACTGACTCTTCTTACTGTCTATGATTTGAACCATTCCTGTGACGCTAGTTATAGATTCCGATGCTTCTCTTCAGGTTTACTGTATCCCTCTGACCTTCTTATTGACGATAAAACACAGAAATTGCATCGGAATTAAATGCAAAAGGCACAATGCCGACTTAAGTACAAGAAAACAGACTCTTCTTACTGTCTGTGTTTTGAACCATTCATGTGACACTAGGCATAGCTTCCGATGCTTCACTTCAGGTTTACTGTATCCCTCTGACTTTCTTATTGACAATGAAACACAGAAATTGCATCGGATTTAATACAAAAGGCACAATGCCGACTTAAGTACAAGAAAACTGACTCCTCTTACTGTCTGTGTTTTGAACCATTCCTGTGACACTAGTTATAGATTCCGATGCTTCACTTCAGCTTTACTGTATCCCTCTGACCGTCTTATTGACGATGAAACACAGAAATTGCATCGGAATTAAATACAAAAGGCACAATGCCGACTTCAGTCCAAGAAAACTGACTCTTCTTACTGTCTATGCTTTGAACCATTCATGTGACACTAATTATAGAGTCCAATGCTTCACTTCAGGTTTACTGTAACCCTCTGACCTTCTTATTGACGATGAAACACAGAAATTGCATCGGAATTAAATACAAAAGGCACAATGCCGACTGATGTACAAGAAAACTGATTCTCCTTACTGTTTATGTTTGAACCATTCCTGTGACACTAGTTATAGATTCCGATGCCTCTCTTCAGGTTTACTGTATCCCTCTGACCTTCTAATTGACGATGAAACACAGAAATTGCATCGGAATTAAATACAAAAGGCACAATGCCGACTTAAGTACAAGAAAACTGACTTTTCTTACTGTCTATGTTTTGAACCATTCCTGTGACACTAGTTATAGATTCCGATGCTTTACTTGAGGTTTACTGTATCCCTCTGACCTTCTTATTGACGATGAAACACAGATATTGCATCGGAGATAAATACAAAAGGCACAATGCCGACTTAAGTACAAGAAAACTGACTCATCATATTGTCTATGTTTTGAACCATTCCTGTGACACTAGTTATAGATTCCGATGCTTCACTTCAGGTTTACTGTATCCCTATGACCTTCGTATTGACGATGAAACACAGAAATTGCATGGGAATTAAATCCAAAAGCTACAACGCGAACTTAAGTACAAGAAAACTGACTCATCTTATTGTCTATGTTTTGAACCTTTCCTGTGACACTAGTTATAGATTCCGATGCTTCACTTCAGGTTTACTGTATCCCTCTGACCTTCTTATTGAAGATGAAACACAGATATAGCATCGGAATTAAATACAATGGGCACAATGCCTACTTAAGCACAAGAAAACTGACTCTTCTTACTGTCTATGTTTGAATCATTCATGTGACACTAGTTATAGATTCCGATGCTTCACTTCAGGTTTACTGTATCCCTCTGACCATCTTATTGTTGATGTAACACAGATATAGCATCGGAATTAAATATAAAAGGCACAATGCCTACATAAGTACAAGAAAATTGACTCTTCTTAGTGTCTATGATTTGAACCATTCCTGTTACACTAGTTATAGATTCCGATGCTTCTCTTCAGGTTTACTGTATCCCTCTGACCTTCTTGTTGACGATGAAACACAGAAAATACATCGGAATTAAATACAAAAGGCACAATGCCGACTTCAGTACAAGAAAACTGACTCTTCTTACTGTCTATGTTTTGAACCATTCATGTGACACTAATTATAGAGTCCAATGCTTCACTTCAGGTTTACTGTAACCCTCTGACCTTCTTATTGACGATGAAACACAGAAATTGCATCGGAATTAAATACAAAAGGCACAATGCCGACTGATGTACAAGAAAACTGATTCTCCTTACTGTTTATGTTTGAACCATTCCTGTGACACTAGTTATAGATTCCGATGCCTCACTTCAGGTTTACTGTATCCCTCTGACCTTCTAATTGACGATGAAACACAGAAATTGCATCGGAATTAAATACAAAAGGCACAATGCCGACTTAAGTACAAGAAAACTGACTTTTCTTACTGTCTATGTTTTGAACCATTCCTGTAACACTAGTTATAGATTCCGATGCTTTACTTGAGGTTTACTGTATCCCTCTGACCTTCTTATTGACGATGAAACACAGATATTGCATCGGAGATAAATACAAAAGGCACAATGCCGACTTAAGTACAAGAAAACTGACTCATCATATTGTCTATGTTTTGAACCATTCCTGTGACACTAGTTATAGATTCCGATGCTTCACTTCAGGTTTACTGTATCCCTATGACCTTCGTATTGACGATGAAACACAGAAATTGCATGGGAATTAAATCCAAAAGCTACAACGCGAACTTAAGTACAAGAAAACTGACTCATCTTATTGTCTATGTTTTGAACCTTTCCTGTGACACTAGTTATAGATTCCGATGCTTCACTTCAGGTTTACTGTATCCCTCTGACCTTCTTATTGAAGATGAAACACAGATATAGCATCGGAATTAAATACAATGGGCACAATGCCTACTTAAGCACAAGAAAACTGACTCTTCTTACTGTCTATGTTTGAATCATTCATGTGACACTAGTTATAGATTCCGATGCTTCACTTCAGGTTTATTGTATCCCTCTGACCATCTTATTGTTGATGTAACACAGATATAGCATCGGAATTAAATATAAAAGACACAATGCCTACATACGTACAAGAAAATTGACTCTTCTTAGTGTCTATGATTTGAACCATTCCTGTTACACTAGTTATAGATTCCGATGCTTCTCTTCAGGTTTACTGTATCCCTCTGACCTTCTTGTTGACGATGAAACACAGAAAATACATCGGAATTAAATACAAAAGGCACAATGCCGACTTAAGTACAAGAAAACAGACTCTTCTTACTGTCAGTGTTTTGAACCATTCATGTGACACTAGGCATAGCATCCGATGCTTCACTTCAGGTTTACTGTATCCATTAGACCTTCTTATTATCGATGGAACACAGACTTTGCATCGGAATTAAATACAAAATGCACAATGCCGACTTAAGTACAAAAAAACTGACTCTTCTTACTGTCTATGATTGAACCGTTTTTGTGACACTAGTTATAGATTCCGATGCTTCACTTGAGGTTTACTGTATCCCTCTGACCTTCTTATTGACGATGAAAAACAGAAATTGCATCGGAATTAAATACAAAAGGCACAATGCCGACTTAAGTACACGAAAACTGACTCTTCTTACTGTCTATGTTTTGAACCATTCCTGTGACACTAGTTATAGATTCCGATGCTTCACTTCAGGTTTACTGTATCCCTCTGACCTTCATATCGACGATGAAACACAGAAATTGCATCGGAATTAAATACAAAAGGCACAATGCCGACTTAAGTGCAAGAAAACAGACTCTTCTTACTGTCTGTGTTTTGAATCATTCATGTGACACTAGGCATAGCTTCCGATGCTTCACTTCTTGTATACTGTATCCATCTGACCTTCTTATTATCGATAAAACACAGAATTTGCATCGGAATTAAATACAAAAGGCACAATGCCGACATATGTACAAGAAAACTGATACTTCTTACTGTCTATGTTTGAACCATTCATGTGACACTAGTTATAGATTCCGATGCTTCACTTCTGGTTTACTGTATCCCTCTGACCTTCTTATCGACGATGAAACACAGAAATTGCATCGGAATTAAATACAAGAGGCACAATGCCGACTTAAGTACAAGAAAACTGACTCCTCTTACTGTCTATGATTGAACCATTCCTGTGACACTAGTTATAGATTCCGATGCTTCTCTTCAGGTTTACTGTATCCCTCTGACCTTCTTATTGACGATGAAACACAGATATTGCATCGGAATTAAATACAAAAGGCACAATGCCGACTTAAGTACAAGAAAACAGACTCTTCTTGCTGTCTGTGTTTTGAACCATTCATGTGACGCTAGGCATAGTTTCCGATGCTTCACTTCAGGTTTACTGTATCCATCTGACCTTCTTATTATCGATAAAACACAGAATTTTCATCGGAATTAAATACAAAAGGCACAATGCCGACATATGAACAAGAAAACAGACTCTTCTTACTGTCTATGTTTTGAACGATTCCTGTGACACTAGTTATAAATTCCGATGCTTCACTTCATGTTTACTGTATCCCTCTGACCCTCTTATTGTTGATGAAACACAGATATAGCATCGGAATTAAATACAAAAGACACAATGCCTACATAAGTACAAGAAAACTGACTCTTCTTACTGTCTATGATTTGAACCATTCCTGTGACACTAGTTATAGATTCCGATGCTTCTCTTCAGGTTTACTGTCTCCCTCTGACCTTCTTATTGACGATGAAACACAGAAATTGCGTCGGAATTAAATACAAAAGGCACAACGCCAACTTAAGTACAAGAAAACTGACTCATCTTACTGTCTATGTTTTGAACCTTTCCTGTGACACTAGTTATAGATTCCGATGCTTCACTTCAGGTTTACTGTATCCCTCTGGCCTTCTTATTGAAGATGAAACACAGATATTGCATCGGAATTAAATGCAAAGGGCACAATGCCGACTTAAGTACAAGAAAACTGACTCTTCTTACTGTCTATGTGTGAACCATTCATGTGACACCAGTTATAGCTTCCGATGCTTCACTTCAGGTTTACTGTATCCCTCTGACCATCTTATTGTTGATGAAACACTGATATAGCATCGGATTTAAATACAAAAGGCACAATGCCTACATAAGTACAAGAAAACTGACTCTTCTTACTGTCTATGTTTCGAACCTTTCCTGTGACACTAGTTATAGATTCCGATGCTTCACTTCAGGTTTACTGTATCCCTCTGGCCTACTTATTTAAGATGAAACACAGATATTGCATCGGAATTAAATGCAAAGGGCACAATGCCGACTTAAGTACAAGAAAACAGACTCTTCTTACTGTCAGTGTTTTGAACCATTCATGTGACACTAGGCATAGCATCCGATGCTTCACTTCAGGTTTACTGTATCCATTAGACCTTCTTATTATCGATGGAATACAGACTTTGCATCGGAATTAAATACAAAATGCACAATGCCGACTTAAGTACAAAAAAACTAACTCTTCTTACTGTCTATGATTGAACCGTTTTTGTGACACTAGTTATAGATTCCGGTGCTTCACTTGAGGTTTACTGTATCCCTCTGACCATCTTATTGACGATGAAATACAGAAATTGCATCAAAATTAAATACAAAAGGCACAATGCCGACTTAAGTACACGGAAACTGACTCTTCTCACTGTCTATGTTTTGAACCGTTCCTGTGACACTAGTTATAGATTCCGATGCTTCACTTCAGGTTTACTGTATCCCTCTGGCCTTCTCATTGAAGATGAAACACAGATATTGCATCGGAATTAAATGCAAAGGGCACAATGCCGACTTAAGTACAAGAAAACTGACTCTTCTTACTGTCTATGTTTGAACCATTCATGTGACACCAGTTATAGCTTCCGATGATTCACTTCAGGTTTGCTGTATCCCTCTGACCATCTTATTGTTGATGAAACACAGAAATAGCATCGGATTTAAATACAAAAGGCACAATGCCTACATAAGTACAAGAAAACTGACTCTTCTTACTGTCTATGATTTGAACCATTACTGTGACACTAGTTATGGATACCGATGCTTCTCTTCAGGTTTACTGTTTCCCTCTGACCTTCTTATTGACGATAAAACACAGAAATTGCATCGGAATTAAATACAAAAGGCACAATGCCGACTTAAGTACAAGAAAACAGACTCTTCTTACTGTCTGTGTTTTGAACCATTCATGTGACACTAGTTATAGATTCCGATGCTTCACTTCAGGTTTACTGTATCCCTCTGACCTTCTTATTGACGATGAAACACAGAAATTGCATCGGAATTAAATACAAAAGGCACAATGCCGACTTAAGTACAAGAAGACAGACTCTTCTTACTGTCTATGATTTGAACCATTCCTGTGACACTAGTTATAGATTCCGATGCTTCTCTTCTGGTTTACTGTATCCCTCTGAATTCTTATTGACGATGAAACACAGAAATTGCATCGGAATTAAATACAAAAGGCACAACGCCGACTTAAGTACAAGAAAACTGACTCATCTTACTGTCTATGTTTTGAACCTTTCCTGTGACACTAGTTATAGATTTCGATGTTTCACTTCAGGTTTACTGTATCCCTCTGACCTTCTTATTGAAGATGAAACACAGATATTGCATCGGAATTAATACAAAGGGCACAATGCTGACTTAAGTACAAGAAAACTGACTCTTCTTACTGTCTATGTTTGAACCATTCATGTGACACTAGTTATAGATTCCGATGCTTCACTTCAGGTTTACTGTATCCCTCTGACCATTTTATTGTTGATGAAACACAGATATAGCATCGGAATTAAATACAAAAGGCACAATGCCTACAAAAGTACAATAAAACTGACTCTTCTTACTGTCTATGTTGTGAACCATTCCTGTTACACTAGTTATAGATTCCGATGCCTCTCTTCAGGTTTACTGTATCCCTCTGACCTTTCTTATTGACGATGAAACACAGAAATTGCATCGGAATTGAATACAAAAGGCACAATGCCGACTTAAGTACAAAAAAACTGACTCTTCTTACTGTCTATGATTGAACCGTTTTTGTGAAACTAGTTATAGATTCCGATGCTTCACTTGAGGTTTACTGTATCCCTCTGACCATCTTATTGACGATGAAAAACGGAAATTGCATCGGAATTAAATACAAAAGGCACAATGCCGACTTAAGTACACGAAAACTGACTCTTCTTGCTGTCTATGTTTTGAACCGTTCCTGTGACACTAGTTATAGATTCCGATGCTTCACTTCAGGTTTACTGTATCCCTCTGACCTTCATATCGACGATGAAACACAGAAATTGCATCGGAATTAAATACAAAAGGCACAATGCCGACTTAAGTACAAGAAAACAGACTCTTCTTACTGTCTGTGTTTTGAACCATTCACGTGACACTAGGCATAGCTTCCGATGCTTCACTTCATGTATACTGTATCCATCTGACCTTCGTATTATCGATAAAACACAGAATTTGCATCGGAATTAAATACAAAATGCACAATGCCGACATATGTACAAGAAAACTGATACTTCTTACTGTCTATGTTTGAACCATTCATGTGACACTAGTTATAGATTCCGATGCTTCACTTCTTGTTTACTGTATCCCTCTGACCTTCTTATCGACGATGAAACACAGAAATTGCATCGGAATTAAATACAAAAGGCACAATGCCGACTTAAGTACGAGAAAGCTGATTGCTCTTACTGTCTATGATTGAACCATTCCTGTGACACTAGTTATAGATTCCGATGCTTCTCTTCAGGTTTACTGTATCCCTCTGACCTTCTTATTGACGATGAAACACAGATATTGCATCGGAATTAAATACAAAAGGCACAATGCCGACTTAAGTACAAGAAAACTGACTCATCTTACTGTCTATGTTTTGAACCTTTCCTGTGACACTAGTTATAGATTCCGATGCTTCACTTCAGGTTTACTGTATCCCTCTGGCCTTCTTATTGAAGATGAAACACAGACATTGCATCGGAGTTAAATACAAAAGGCACAATGCCAACATAAGTACAAGAAAACTGACTCTTCTTACTGTCTATGTTTTGAACCATTCCTGTGACACTAGTTATAGATTCCGATGCTTCTCTTCAGGTTTACTGTCTCCCTCTGACCTTCTTATTGACGATGAAACACAGAAACTGCATCGGAATTAAATACAAAAGGCACAACGCCGACTTAAGTACAAGAAAACTGACTCATCTTACTGTCTATGTTTTGAACCTTTCCTGTGACACTAGTTATAGATTCCGATGCTTCACTTCAGGTTTACTGTATCCCTCTGGCCTTCTTATTGAAGATGAAACACAGATATTGCATCGGAATTAAATGCAAAGGGCACAATGCCGACTTAAGTACAAGAAAACTGACTCTTCTTACTGTCTATGTTTGAACCATTCATGTGACACCAGTTATAGCTTCCGATGCTTCACTTCAGGTTTACTGTATCCCTCTGACCATCTTATTGTTGATGAAACACAGATATAGCATCGGATTTAAATACAAAAGGCACAATGCCTACATAAGTACAAGAAAACTGACTCTTCTTACTGTCTATGATTTGAACCATTCCTGTGACACTAGTTATAGATTCCGATGCTTCTCTTCAGGTTTACTGTTTCCCTCTGACCTTCTTATTGACGATAAAACACAGAAATTGCATCGGAATTAAATACAAAAGGCACAATGCCGACTTAAGTACAAGAAAACAGACTCTTCTTACTGTCTGTGTTTTGAACCATTCATGTGACACTAGTTATAGATTCCGATGCTTCACTTCAGGTTTACTGCATCCCTCTGACCTTCTTATCGACGATGAAACACAGAAATTGCATCGGAATTAAATACAAAAGGCACAATGCCGACTTAAGTACAAGAAAACAGACTCTTCTTACTGTCTATGATTTGAACCATTCCTGTGACACTAGTTATAGATTCCGATGTTTCTCTTCTGGTTTACTGTATCCCTCTGACCTTCTTATTGACGATGAAACACAGAAATTGCATCGGAATTAAATACAAAAGGCACAACGCCGACTTAAGTACAAGAAAACTGACTCATCTTACTGTCTATGTTTTGAACCTTTCCTGTGACACTAGTTATAGATTCCGATGCTTCACTTCAGGTTTACTGTATCCCTCTGACCTTCTTATTGAAGATGAAACACAGATATTGCATCGGAATTAAATACAAAGGGCACAATGCTGACTTAAGTACAAGAAAACTGACTCTTCTTACTGTCTATGTTTGAACCATTCATGTGACACTAGTTATAGATTCCGATGCTTCACTTCAGGTTTACTGTATCCCTCTGACCATTTTATTGTTGATGAAACACAGATATAGCATCGGAATTAAATACAAAAGGCACAATGCCTACATAAGTACAATAAAACTGACTCTTCTTACTGTCTATGTTTTGAACCATTCCTGTTACACTAGTTATAGATTCCGATGCTTCTCTTCAGGTTTACTGTATCCCTCTGACCTTTCTTATTGACGATGAAACACAGAAATTGCATCGGAATTAAATACAAAAGGCACAATGCCGACTTAAGTACAAAGAAACTGACTCTTCTTACTGTCTATGTTTGAGCCGTTTTTGTGACACTAGTTATAGATTCCGATGCTTCACTTGAGGTTTACTGTATCCCTCTGACCATCTTATTGACGATGAAAAACAGAAATTGCATCGGAATTAAATACAAAAGGCACAATGCCGACTTAAGTACACGAAAACTGACTCTTCTTACTGTCTATGTTTTGAACCGTTCCTGTGACAATAGTTATAGATTCCGATGCTTCACTTCACTTTTACTGTACCCTCTGACCTTCATATCGACGAAGAAACACAGAAATTGCATCGGAATTAAATACAAAAGGCACAATGCCGACTTAAGTACAAGAAAACAGACTCTTCTTACTGTCTGTGTTTTGAACCATTCATGTGACACTAGGCATAACTTCCGATGCTTCACTTCATGTATACTGTATCCATCTGACCTTCTTATTATCGATAAAACACAGAATTTGCTTCGGAATTAAATACAAAAGGCACAATGCCGACATATGTACAAGAAAACTGATACTTCTTACTGTCTATGTTTGAACCATTCATGTGACACTAGTTATAGATTCCGATGCTTCACTTCTGGTTTACTGTATCCCTCTGACCTTCTTATCGACGATGAAACACAGAAATTGCATCGGAATTAAATACAAAAGGCACAATAACGACTTAAGTACAAGAAAACTGACTCCTCTTACTGTCTATGATTGAACCATTCCTGTGACACTAGTTATAGATTCCGATGCTTCTCTTCAGGTTTACTGTATCCCTCTGACCTTCTTATTGACGATGAAACACAGATATTGCATCGGAATTAAATACAAAAGGCACAATGCCGACTTAAGTACAAGAAAACAGACTCTTCTTGCTGTCTGGGTTTTGAACCATTCATGTGACGCTAGGCATAGTTTCCGATGCTTCACTTCAGGTTTACTGTATCCATCTGACCTTCTTATTATCGATAAAACACAGAATTTTCATCGGAATTAAATACAAAAGCCACAATGCCGACTTATGTACAAGAAAACTGACACTTCTTACTGTCCATGTTTGAACCATTCATGTACCACTAGTTATAGATTCCGATGCTTCACTTCAGGTTTACTGTATCCCTCAGACCTTCTTATCGACGATGAAACACAGAAATTGCTTCGGAATTAAATACAAAATGCACAATGCCGACTTAAGTACAAGAAAACTGACTCCTCTTACTGTCTATGATTGAAACATTCCTGTGACACTAGTTATAGATTCCGATGCTTCACTTGAGGTTTACTGTAGCCCTCTGACCTTCTTATTGACGATGAAACACAGAAATTGCATCGGAATTAAATACAAAAGGCACAACGCCGACTTAAGTACAAGAAAACTGACTCATCTTACTGTCTATGTTTTGAACCTTTCCTGTGACACTAGTTATAGATTCCGATGCTTCACTTCAGGTTTACTGTATCCCTCTGGCCTTCTTATTGAAGATGAAACACAGACATTGCATCGGAGTTAAATACAAAAGGCACAATGCCAACATAAGTACAAGAAAACTGACTCTTCTTACTGTCTATGTTTTGAACCATTCCTGTGACACTAGTTATAAATTCCGATGCTTCACTTCAGGTTTACTGTATCCCTCTGACCCTCTTATTGTTGATGAAACACAGATATAGCATCGGAATTAAATACAAAAGACACAATGCCTACATAAGTACAAGAAAACTGACTCTTCTTACTGTCTATGATTTGAACCACTCCTGTGACACTAGTTATAGATTCCGATGCTTCTCTTCAGGTTTACTGTCTCCCTCTGACCTTCTTATTGACGATGAAACACAGAAATTGCATCGGAATTAAATACAAAAGGCACAACGCCGACTTAAGTACAAGAAAACTGACTCATCTTACTGTCTATGTTTTGAACCTTTCCTGTGACACTAGTTATAGATTCCGATGCTTCACTTCAGGTTTACTGTATCCCTCTGGCCTTCTTATTGAAGATGAAACACAGATATTGCATCGGAATTAAATGCAAATGGCACAATGCCGACTTAAGTACAAGAAAACAGACTCTTCTTACTGTCTGTGTTTTGAACCATTCATGTGACACTAGTTATAGATTCCGATGCTTCACTTCAGGTTTACTGTATCCCTCTGACCTTCTTGTCGACGATGAAACACAGAAATTGCATCGGAATTAAATACAAAAGGCACAATGACGACTTAAGTACAAGAAAACAGACTCTTCTTACTGTCTATGATTTGAACCATTCCTGTGACACTAGTTATAGATTTCGATGCTTCTCTTCTGGTTTACTGTATCCCTCTGACCTTCTTATTGTCGATGAAACACAGAAATTGCATCGGAATTAAATACAAAAGGCACAACGCCGACTTAAGTACAAGAAAACTGACTCATCTTACTGTCTATGTTTTGAACCTTTCCTGTGACACTAGTTATAGATTCCGATGCTTCACTTCAGGTTTACTGTATCCCTCTGACCTTCTTATTGAAGATGAAACACAGATATTGCATCGGAATTAAATACAAAGGGCACAATGCTGACTTAAGTACAAGAAAACTGACTCTTCTTACTGTCTATGTTTGAACCATTCATGTGACACTAGTTATAGGTTCCGATGCTTCACTTCAGGTTTACTGTATCCCTCTGACCATTTTATTGTTGATGAAACACAGATATAGCATCGGAATTAAATACAAAAGGCACAACGCCGACTTAAGTACAAGAAAACTGACTCATCTTACTGTCTATGTTTTGAACCTTTCCTGTGACACTAGTTATAGATTCCGATGCTTCACTTCTGGTTTACTCTATCCCTCTGACCTTCTTATTGAAGATGAAACACAGAAATTGCATCGGAATTAAATACAAAAGGCACAATGCCTACATAAGTACAATAAAACTGACTCTTCTTACTGTCTATGTTTTGAACCATTCCTGTTACGCTAGTTATAGATTCCGATGCTTCACTTCAGGTTTACTGTATCCATCTGACCTTCGTATTATCGATGAAACATAGAAATTGCATCGGAATTAAATACAAAAGGCACAATGCCGTCTTAAGTACAAGAAAACTGACTCCTCTTACTGTCTATGATTGAACCATTCCTGAGACACTAGTTATAGATTCCGATGCTTCTCTTCAGGTTTACTGTATCCCTCTGACCTTCTTATTGACGATGAAACACAGATATTGCATCGGAATTAAATACAAACTGCACAATGCCGACTTAAGTACAAGAAAACAGACTCTTCTTGCTGTCTGTGATTTGAACCATTCCTGTGACACTAGTTATAGATTCCGATGCTTCTCTTCTGGTTTACTGTATCCCTCTGACCTTCTTATTGACGATGAAACACAGAAATTGCATCGGAATTAAATACAAAAGGCACAACGCCGACTTAAGTACAAGAAAACAGACTCTTCTTACTGTCTATGATTTGAACCATTCCTGTGACACTAGTTATAGATTCCGATGCTTCTCTTCTGGTTTACTGTATCCCTCTGACCTTCTTATTGACGATGAAACACAGAAATTGCATCGGAATTAAATACAAAAGGCACAACGCCGACTTAAGTACAAGAAAACTGACTCATCTTACTGTCTATGTTTTGAACCTTTTTCTGTGACACTAGTTATAGATTCCGATGCTTCACTTCAGGTTTACTGTATCCCTCTGACCTTCTTATTGAAGATGAAACACAGATATTGCATCGGAATTAAATACAAAGGGCACAATGCTGACTTAAGTACAAGAAAACAGACTCTTCTTACTGTCTATGATTTGAACCATTCCTGTGACACTAGTTATAGATTCCGATGCTTCTCTTCTGGTTTACTGTATCCCTCTGACCTTCTTATTGACGATGAAACACAGCTATTGCATCGGAATTAAATACAAAAGGCACAATGCCGACTTAAGTACAAGAAAACAGACTCTTCTTGCTGTCTGTGTTTTGAACCATTCATGTGACGCTAGGCATAGTTTCCGATGCTTCACTTCAGGTTTACTGTATCCCTCTGGCCTACTTATTGAAGATGAAACACAGACATTGCATCGGAGTTAAATACAAAAGGAACAATGCCAACATAAGTACAAGAAAACTGACTCATCTTACTGTCTATGTTTTGAACCATTCCTGTGACACTAGTTATAAATTCCGATGCTTCACTTCAGGTTTACTGTATCCCTCTGACCCTCTTATTGTTGATGAAACACAGATATAGCATCGGAAATAAATACAAAAGACACAATGCCTACATAAGTACAAGAAAACTGTATCTTCTTACTGTCTATGATTTGAACCATTCCTGTGACACAAGTTATAGATTCCGATGCTTCTCCTCAGGTTTACTGTCTCCCTCTGACCTTCTTATTGACGATGAAACACAGAAATTGCATCGGAATTAAATACAAAAGGCACAACGCCGACTTAAGTACAAGAAAACTGACTCATCTTACTGTCTATGTTTTGAACCTTTCCCGTGACACTAGTTATAGATTCCGATGCTTCACTTCAGGTTTACTGTATCCCTCTGGCCTTCTTATTGAAGATGAAACTCAGATATTGCATCGGAATTAAATGCAAAGGGCACAATGCCGACTTAAGTACAAGAAAACTGAGTCTTCTTACTGTCTATGTTTGAACCATTCATGTGACACCAGTTATAGCTTCCGATGCTTCACTTCAGGTTTACTGTATCCCTCTGACCATCTTATTGTTGATGAAACACAGATATAGCATCGGATTTAAATACAAAAGGCACAATGCCTACATAAGTACAAGAAAACTGACTCTTCTTACTGTCTATGTTTTGAACCTTTCCTGTGACACTAGTTATAGATTCCGATGCTTCACTTCAGGTTTACTGTATCCCTCTGGCCTGCTTATTTAAGATGAAACACAGATATTGCATCGGAATTAAATGCAAAGGGCACAATGCCGACTTAAGTACAAGAAAACAGACTCTTCTTACTGTCAGTGTTTTGAGCCATTCATGTGACACTAGGCATAGCATCCGATGCTTCACTTCAGGTTTACTGTATCCATTAGACCTTCTTATTATCGATGGAACACAGACTTTGCATCGGAATTAAATACAAAATGCACAATGCCGACTTAAGTACAAAAAAACTGACTCTTCTTACTGTCTATGATTGAACCGTTTTTGTGACACTAGTTATAGATTCCGATGCTTCACTTGAGGTTTACTGTATCTTTCTGACCATCTTATTGACGATGAAAAACAGAAATTGCATCGGAATTAAATACAAAAGGGACAATGCCGACTTAAGTACACGAAAACTGACTCTTCTTACTGTCTATGTTTTGAACCGTTCCTGTGACACTAGTTATAGATTCCGATGCTTCACTTCAGGTTTACTGTATCCCTCTGACCTTCATATCGACGATGAAACACAGAAATTGCATCGGAATTAAATACAAAAGGCACAATGCCGACTTAAGTACAGGAAAACAGACTCTTCTTACTGTCTGTGTTTTGAACCATTCATGTGACACTAGGCATAGCTTCCGATGCTTCACTTCATGTATACTGTATCCATCTGACCTTCTTATTATCGATAAAACACAGAATTTGCATCGGAATTAAATACAAAAGGCACAATGCCGACATATGTACAAGAAAACTGATACTTCTTACTGTCTATGTTTGAACCATTCATGTGACACTAGTTATAGATTCCGATGCTTCACTTCTGGTTTACTGTATCCCTCTGACCTTCTTATCGACGATGAAACACAGAAATTGCATCGGAATTAAATACAAAAGGCACAATGCCGACTTAAGTACAAGAAAACTGACTCCTCTTACTGTCTATGATTGAACCATTCCTGTGACACTAGTTATAGATTCCGATGCTTCTCTTCAGGTTTACTGTATCCCTCTGACCTTCTTATTGACGATAAAACACAGATATTGCATCGGAATTAAATACAAAAGGCACAATGCCGACTTAAGTACAAGAAAACAGACTCTTCTTGCTGTCTGTGCTTTGAACCATTCATGTGACGCTAGGCATAGTTTCCGATGCTTCACTTCAGGTTTACTGTATCCATCTGACCTTCTTATTATCGATAAAACACAGAATTTTCATCGGAATTAAATACAAAAGCCACAATGCCGACTTATGTACAAGAAAACTGACACTTCTTACTGTCCATGTTTGAACCATTCATGTACCACTAGTTATAGATTCCGATGCTTCACTTCAGGTTTACTGTATCCCTCTGACCTTCTTATCGACGATGAAACACAGAAATTGCATCGGAATTAAATACAAAAGGCACAATGCCGACTTAAGTACAAGAAAACAGACTCTTCTTACTGTCTATAATTTGAACCATTCCTGTGACACTAGTTATAGATTCCGATGCTTCTTTTCTGGTTTACTGTATCCCTCTGACCTTCTTATTGACGATGAAACACAGATATTGCATCGGAATTAAATACAAAAGGCACAACGCCGACTTAAGTACAAGAAAACTGACTCATCTTACTGTCTATGTTTTGAACCTTTCCTGTGACACTAGTTATAGATTCCGATGCTTCACTTCAGGTTTACTGTATCCCTCTGACCTTCTTATTGAAGATGAAACACAGAAATTGCATCGGAATTAAATACAAAAGGCACAATGCCTACATAAGTACAATAAAACTGACTCTTCTTACTGTCTATGTTTTGAACCATTCCTGTTACACTAGTTATAGATTCCGATGCTTCACTTCAGGTTTACTGTATCCATCTGACCTTCTTATTATCGATGAAACAAAAAAATTGCATCGGAATTAAATACAAAAGGCACAATGCCGACTTAAGTACAAGAAAACTGACTCCTCTTACTCTCTATGATTGAACCATTCCTGTGACACTAGTTATAAATTCCGATGCTTCTCTTCAGGTTTATTGTATCCCTCTGACATTCTTATTGACGATGAAACACAGATATTGCATCGGAATTAAATACAAAAGGCACAATGCCGACTTAAGTACAAGAAAACAGACTCTTCTTGCTGTCTGTGATTTGAACCATTCCTGTGACACTAGTTATAGATTCCGATGCTTCTCTTCTGGTTTACTGTATCCCTCTGACCTTCTTGTCGACGATGAAACACAGAAATTGCATCGGAATTAAGTACAAAAGGCACAATGCCGACTTAAGTACAAGAAAACAGACTCTTCTTACTGTCTATGATTTGAACCATTCCTGTGACACTAGTTATATATTCCGATGCTTCTCTTCTGGTTTACTGTATCCCTCTGACCTTCTTATTGACGATGAAACACAGAAATTGCATCGGAATTAAATACAAAAGGCACAACACCGACTTAAGTACAAGAAAACTGACTCATCTTACTGTCTATGTTTTGAACCTTTCCTGTGACACTAGTTATAGATTCCGATGCTTCACTTCAGGTTTACTGTATCCCTCTGTCCTTCTTATTGAAGATGAAACACAGATATTGCATCGGAATTAAATACAAAGGGCACAATGCTGACTTAAGTACAAGAAAACAGACTCTTCTTACTGTCTATGATTTGATCCATTCCTGTGACACTAGTTATAGATTCCGATGCTTTTCTTCTGGTTTACTGTATCCCTCTGACCTTCTTATTGACGATGAAACACAGAAATAGCATCGGAATTAAATACAAAAGTCACAACGCCGACTTAAGTACAAGAAAACTGACTCATCTTACTGTCTATGTTTTGAACCTTTCCTGTGACACTAGTTATAGATTCCGATGCTTCACTTCAGGTTTACTGTATCCCTCTGACCTTCTTATTGAAGATGAAACACAGAAATTGCATCGGAATTATATACAAAAGGCACAATGCCTACATAAGTACAATAAAACTGACTCTTCTTACTGTCTATGTTTTGAACCATTCCTGTTACGCTAGTTATAGATTCCGATGCTTCACTTCAGGTTTACTGTATCCATCTGACCTTCGTATTATCGATGAAACATAGAAATTGCATCGGAATTAAATACAAAAGCACAATGCCGTCTTAAGTACAAGAAAACTGACTCCTCTTACTGTCTATGATTGAACCATTCCTGAGACACTAGTTATAGATTCCGATGCTTCTCTTCAGGTTTACTGTATCCCTCTGACCTTCTTATTGACGATGAAACACAGATATTGCATCGGAATTAAATACAAACTGCACAATGCCGACTTAAGTACAAGAAAACAGACTCTTCTTGCTGTCTGTGATTTGAACCATTCCTGTGACACTAGTTATAGATTCCGATGCTTCTCTTCTGGTTTACTGTATCCCTCTGACCTTCTTATTGACGATGAAACACAGAAATTGCATCGGAATTAAATACAAAAGGCACAACGCCGACTTAAGTACAAGAAAACAGACTCTTCTTACTGTCTATGATTTGAACCATTCCTGTGACACTAGTTATAGATTCCGATGCTTCTCTTCTGGTTTACTGTATCCCTCTGACCTTCTTATTGACGATGAAACACAGAAATTGCATCGGAATTAAATACAAAAGGCACAACGCCGACTTAAGTACAAGAAAACTGACTCATCTTACTGTCTATGTTTTGAACCTTTTTCTGTGACACTAGTTATAGATTCCGATGCTTCACTTCAGGTTTACTGTATCCCTCTGACCTTCTTATTGAAGATGAAACACAGATATTGCATCGGAATTAAATACAAAGGGCACAATGCTGACTTAAGTACAAGAAAACAGACTCTTCTTACTGTCTATGATTTGAACCATTCCTGTGACACTAGTTATAGATTCCGATGCTTCTCTTCTGGTTTACTGTATCCCTCTGACCTTCTTATTGACGATGAAACACAGAAATTGCATCGGAATTAAATACAAAAGGCACAACGCCGACTTAAGTACAAGAAAACTGACTCATCTTACTGTCTATGTTTTGAACCTTTCCTGTGACACTAGTTATAGATTCCGATGCTTCACTTCAGGTTTACTGTATCCCTCTGACCTTCTTATTGACGATGAAACACAGATATTGCATCGGAATTAAATACAAAAGGCACAATGCCGACTTAAGTACAAGAAAACAGACTCTTCTTGCTGTCTGTGTTTTGAACCATTCATGTGACGCTAGGCATAGTTTCCGATGCTTCACTTCAGGTTTACTGTATCCATCTGACCTTCTTATTATCGATAATACACAGAATTTTCATCGGAATTAAATACAAAAGCCACAATGCCGACTTATGTACAAGAAAAATGACACTTCTTACTGTCCATGTTTGAACCATTCATGTACCACTAGTTATAGATTCCGATGCTTCACTTCAGGTTTACTGTATCCCTCTGACCTTCTTATTGACGATGAAACACAGCTATTGCATCGGAATTAAATACAAAAGGCACAATGCCGACTTAAGTACAAGAAAACAGACTCTTCTTGCTGTCTGTGTTTTGAACCATTCATGTGACGCTAGGCATAGTTTCCGATGCTTCACTTCAGGTTTACTGTATCCCACTGGCCTACTTATTGAAGATGAAACACAGACATTGCATCGGACTTAAATACAAAAGGAACAATGCCAACATAAGTACAAGAAAACTGACTCATCTTACTGTCTATGTTTTGAACCATTCCTGTGACACTAGTTATAAATTCCGATGCTTCACTTCAGGTTTAGTGTATCCCTCTGACCCTCTTATTGTTGATGAAACACAGATATAGCATCGGAATTAAATACAAAAGACACAATGCCTACATAAGTACAAGAAAACTGTATCTTCTTACTGTCTATGATTTGAACCATTCCTGTGACACAAGTTATAGATTCCGATGCTTCTCTTCAGGTTTACTGTCTCCCTCTGACCTTCTTATTGACGATGAAACACAGAAATTGCATCGGAATTAAATACAAAAGGCACAACGCCGACTTAAGTACAAGAAAACTGACTCATCTTACTGTCTATGTTTTGAACCTTTCCCGTGACACTAGTTTTAGATTCCGATGCTTCACTTCAGGTTTACTGTATCCCTCTGGCCTTCTTATTGAAGATGAAACTCAGATATTGCATCGGAATTAAATGCAAAGGGCACAATGCCGACTTAAGTACAAGAAAACTGACTCTTCTTACTGTCTATGTTTGAACCATTCATGTGACACCAGTTATAGCTTCCGATGCTTCACTTCAGGTTTACTGTATCCCTCTGACCATCTTATTGTTGATGAAACACAGATATAGCATCGGATTTAAATACAAAAGGCACAATGCCTACATAAGTACAAGAAAACTGACTCTTCTTACTGTCTATGTTTTGAACCTTTCCTGTGACACTAGTTATAGATTCCGATGCTTCACTTCAGGTTTACTGTATCCCTCTGGCCTGCTTATTTAAGATGAAACACAGATATTGCATCGGAATTAAATGCAAAGGGCACAATGCCGACTTAAGTACAAGAAAACAGACTCTTCTTACTGTCAGTGTTTTGAACCATTCATGTGACACTAGGCATAGCTTCCGATGCTTCACTTCATGTATACTGTATCCATCTGACCTTCTTATTATCGATAAAAGACAGAATTTGCATCGGAATTAAATACAAAAGGCACAATGCCGACATATGTACAAGAAAACTGATACTTCTTACTGTCTATGTTTGAACCATTCATGTGACACTAGTTATAGATTCCGATGCTTCACTTCTGGTTTACTGTATCCCTCTGACCTTCTTATCGGCGATGAAACACAGAAATTGCATCGGAATTAAATACAAAAGGCACAATGCCGACTTAAGTACAAGAAAACTGACTCCTCTTACTGTCTATGATTGAACCATTCCTGTGACACTAGTTATAGATTCCGATGCTTCTCTTCAGGTTTACTGTATCCCTCTGACCTTCTTATTGACGATGAAACACAGATATTGCATCGGAATTAAATACAAAAGGCACAATGCCGACTTAAGTACAAGAAAACAGACTCTTCTTGCTGTCTGTGCTTTGAACCATTCATGTGACGCTAGGCATAGTTTCCGATGCTTCACTTCAGGTTTACTGTATCCATCTGACCTTCTTATTATCGATAAAACACAGAATTTTCATCGGAATTAAATACAAAAGCCACAATGCCGACTTATGTACAAGAAAACTGACACTTCTTACTGTCCATGTTTGAACCATTCATGTACCACTAGTTATAGATTCCGATGCTTCACTTCAGGTTTACTGTATCCCTCTGACCTTCTTATCGACGATGAAACACAGAAATTGCATCGGAATTAAATACAAAAGGCACAATGCCGACTTAAGTACAAGAAAACAGACTCTTCTTACTGTCTATGATTTGAACCATCCCTGTGACACTAGTTATAGATTCCGATGCTTCTTTTCTGGTTTACTGTATCCCTCTGACCTTCTTATTGACGATGAAACACAGATATTGCATCGGAATTAAATACAAAAGGCACAACGCCGACTTAAGTACAAGAAAACTGACTCATCTTACTGTCTATGTTTTGAACCTTTCCTGTGACACTAGTTATAGATTCCGATGCTTCACTTCAGGTTTACTGTATCCCTCTGACCTTCTTATTGAAGATGAATTACAGAAATTGCATCGGAATTAAATACAAAAGGCACAATGCCTACATAAGTACAATAAAACTGACCCTTCTTACTGTCTATGTTTTGAACCATTCCTGTTACACTAGTTATAGATTCCGATGCTTCACTTCAGGTTTACTGTATCCATCTGACCTTCTTATTATCGATGAAACATAGAAATTGCATCGGAATTAAATACAAAAGGCACAATGCCGACTTAAGTACAAGAAAACTGACTCCTCTTACTCTCTATGATTGAACCATTCCTGTGACACTAGTTATAAATTCCGATGCTTCTCTTCAGGTTTATTGTATCCCTCTGACATTCTTATTGACGATGAAACACAGATATTGCATCGGAATTAAATACAAAAGGCACAATGCCGACTTAAGTACAAGAAAACAGACTCTTCTTGCTGTCTGTGATTTGAACCATTCCTGTGACACTAGTTATAGATTCCGATGCTTCTCTTCTGGTTTACTGTATCCCTCTGACCTTCTTGTCGACGATGAAACACAGAAATTGCATCGGAATTAAATACAAAAGGCACAATGCCGACTTAAGTACAAGAAAACAGACTCTTCTTACTGTCTATGATTTGAACCATTCCTGTGACACTAGTTATAGATTCCGATGCTTCTCTTCTGGTTTACTGTATCCCTCTGACCTTCTTATTGACGATGAAACACAGAAATTGCATCGGAATTAAATACAAAAGGCACAACACCGACTTAAGTACAAGAAAACTGACTCATCTTACTGTCTATGTTTTGAACCTTTCCTGTGACACTAGTTATAGATTCCGATGCTTCACTTCAGGTTTACTGTATCCCTCTGTCCTTCTTATTGAAGATGAAACACAGATATTGCATCGGAATTAAATACAAAGGGCACAATGCTGACTTAAGTACAAGAAAACAGACTCTTCTTACTGTCTATGATTTGAACCATTCCTGTGACACTAGTTATAGATTCCGATGCTTTTCTTCTGGTTTACTGTATCCCTCTGACCTTCTTATTGACGATGAAACACAGAAATTGCATCGGAATTAAATACAAAAGTCACAACGCCGACTTAAGTACAAGAAAACTGACTCATCTTACTGTCTATGTTTTGAACCTTTCCTGTGACACTAGTTATAGATTCCGATGCTTTACTTCAGGTTTACTGTATCCCTCTGACCTTCTTATTGAAGATGAAACACAGAAATTGCATCGGAATTATATACAAAAGGCACAATGCCTACATAAGTACAATAAAACTGACTCTTCTTACTGTCTATGTTTTGAACCATTCCTGTTGCAGTAGTTATAGATTCCGATGCTTCACTTCAGGTTTACTGTATCCATCTGACCTTCTTATTATCGATGAAACATAGAAATTGCATCGGAATTAAATACAAACGGCACAATGCCGACTTAAGTACAAGAAAACTGACTCCTCTTACTGTCTATGATTGAACCATTCCTGTGACACTAGTTATAGATTCCGATGCTTCTCTTCAGGTTTACTGTATCCCTCTGACCTTCTTATTGACGATGAAACACAGATATTGCGTCGGAATTAAATACAAAAGGCACAATGCCGACTTAAGTACAAGAAAACAGACTCTTCTTGCTGTCTGTGTTTTGAACCATTCATGTGACGCTAGGCATAGTTTCCGATGCTTCACTTCAGGTTTACTGTATCCATCTGACCTTCTTATTATCGATAAAACACAGAATTTTCATCGGAATTAAATACAAAAGCCACAATGCCGACTTATGTACAAGAAAACTGACACTTCTTACTGTCCATGTTTGAACCATTCATGTACCACTAGTTATAGATTCCGATGCTTCACTTCAGGTTTACTGTATCCCTCTGACCTTCTTATTGACGATGAAACACAGCTATTGCATCGGAATAAAATACAAAAGGCACAATGCCGACTTAAGTACAAGAAAACAGACTCTTCTTATTGTCTGTGTTTTGAACCATTCATGTGACGCTAGGCATAGTTTCCGATGCTTCACTTCAGGTTTACTGTATCCCTCTGGCCTTCTTATTGAAGATGAAACACAGACATTGCATCGGAGTTAAATACAAAAGGCACAATGCCAACATAAGTTCAAGAAAACTGACTCTTCTTACTGTCTATGTTTTGAACTATTCCTGTGACACTAGTTATAAATTCCGATGCTTCACTTCAGGTTTACTGTATCCCTCTGACCCTCTTATTGTTGATGAAACACAGATATAGCATCGAAATTAAATACAAAAGACACAATGCCTACATAAGTACAAGAAAACTGACTCTTCTTACTGTCTATGATTTGAACCATTCCTGTGACACTAGTTATAGATTCCGATGCTTCTCTTCAGGTTTACTGTCTCCCTCTGACCTTCTTATTGACGATGAAACACAGACATTGCATCGGAGTTAAATACAAAAGGCACAATGCCAACATAAGTACAAGAAAACTGACTCTTCTTACTGTCTATGTTTTGAACCATTCCTGTGACACTAGTTATAAATTCCGATGCTTCACTTCAGTTTTACTGTATCCCTCTGACCCTCTTATTGTTGATGAAACACAGATATAGCATCGGAATTAAATACAAAAGACACAATGCCTACATAAGTACAAGAAAACTGACTCTTCTTACTGTCTATGATTTGAACCATTCCTGTGACACTAGTTATAGATTCCGATGCTTCTCTTCAGGTTTACTGTCTCCCTCTGACCTTCTTATTGACGATGAAACACAGAAATTGCATCGGAATTAAATACAAAAGGCACAACGCCGACTTAAGTACAAGCAAACTGACTCATCTGTATCCCTCTGGCCTTCTTATTGAAGATGAAACACAGATATTGCATCGGAATTAAATGCAAAGGGCACAATGCCGACTTAAGTACAAGAAAACTGACTCTTCTTACTGTCTATGTTTGAACCAATTATGTGACACCAGTTATAGCTTCCGATGCTTCACTTCAGGTTTACTGTATCCCTCTGACCATCTTATTGTTGATGAAACACATATATAGCATCGGATTTAAATACAAAAGGCACAATGTTTACATAAGTACAAGAAAACTGACTCTTCTTACTGTCTATGATTTGAACCATTCCTGTGACACTAGTTATAGATTCCGATGCTTCTCTTCAGGTTTACTGTTTCCCTCTGACCTTCTTATTGACGATAAAATACAGAAATTGCATCGGAATTAAATACAAAAGGCACAATGCCGACTGAAGTACAAGAAAAGAGACTCTTCTTACTGTCTGTGTTTTGAACCATTCATGTGACACTAGTTATAGATTCCGATGCTTCACTTCAGGTTTACTGTATCTTTCTGACCTTCTTATCGACGATGAAACACAGAAATTGCATCGGAATTAAATACAAAAGGCACAATGCCGACTTAAGTCCAAGAAAACAGACTCTTCTTACTGTCTATGATTTGAACCATTCCTGTGACACTAGTTATAGATTCCGATGCTTCTCTTCTGGTTTACTGTATCCCTCTGACCTTCTTATTGGCGATGAAACACAGAAATTGCATCGGAATTAAATACAAAAGGCACAACGCCGACTTAAGTACAAGAAAACTGACTCATCTTACTGTCTATGTTTTGAACCTTTCCTGTGACACTAGTTATAGATTCCGATGCTTCACTTCAGGTTTACTGTATCCCTCTGACCTTCTTATTGAAGATGAAACACAGAAATTGCATCGGAATTAAATACAAAAGGCACAATGCCTACATAAGTACAATAAAACTGACTCTTCTTACTTTCTATGTTTTGAACCATTCCTGTTACACTAGTTATAGATTCCGATGCTTCACTTCAGGTTTACTGTATCCATCTGACCTTCTTATTATCGATGAGACATAGAAATTGCATCGGAATTAAATACAAAAGGCACAATGCCGACTTAAGTACAAGAAAACTGACTCCTCTTACTGTCTATGATTGAACCATTCCTGTGACACTAGTTATAGATTCCGATGCTTCTCTTCAGGTTTACTGTATCCCTCTGACCTTCATATTGACGATGAAACACAGATATTGCATCGGAATTAAATACAAAAGGCACAATGCCGACTTAAGTACAAGAAAACAGACTCTTCTTGCTGTCTGTGATTTGAACCATTCCTGTGACACTAGTTATAGATTCCGATGCTTCTCTTCTGGTTTACTGTATCCCTCTGACCTTCTTGTCGACGATGAAACACAGAAATTGCATCGGAATTAAATACAAAAGGCACAATGCCGACTTAAGTACAAGAAAACAGACTCTTCTTACTGTCTATGATTTGAACCATTCCTGTGACACTAGTTATAGATTCCGATGCTTCTCTTCTGGTTTACTGTATCCCTCTGACCTTCTTATTGACGATGAAACACAGAAATTGCATCGGAATTAAATACAAAAGGCACAACGCCGACTTAAGTACAAGAAAACTGACTCATCTTACTGTCTATGTTTTGAACCTTTCCTGTGACACTAGTTATAGATTCCGATGCTTCACTTCAGGTTTACTGTATCCCTCTGACCTTCTTATTGAAGATGAAACACAGATATTGCATCGGAATTAAATACAAAGGGCACAATGCTGACTTAAGTACAAGAAAACAGACTCTTCTTACTGTCTATGATTTGAACCATTCCTGTGACACTAGTTATAGATTCCGATGCTTCTCTTCTGGTTTACTGTATCCCTCTGACCTTCTTATTGGCGATGAAACACAGAAATTGCATCGGAATTAAATACAAAAGGCACAACGCCGACTTAAGTACAAGAAAACTGACTCATCTTACTGTCTATGTTTTGAAACTTTCCTGTGACACTAGTTATAGATTCCGATGCTTCACTTCAGGTTTACTGTATCCCTCTGACCTTCTTATTGAAGATGAAACACAGAAATTGCATCGGAATTAAATACAAAAGGCACAATGCCTACATAAGTACAATAAAACTGACTCTTCTTACTGTCTATGTTTTGAACCATTCCTGTTACACTAGTTATAGTTTCCGATGCTTCACTTCAGGTTTACTGTATCCATCTGACCTTCTTATTATCGATGAAACATAGAAATTGCATCGGAATTAAATACAAAAGGCACAATGCCGACTTAAGTACAAGAAAACAGACTCTTCTTGCTGTCTGTGTTTTGAACCATTCATGTGACGCTAGGCATAGTTTCCGATGCTTCACTTCAGGTTTACTGTATCCATCTGACCTTCTTATTATCGATAAAACACAGAATTTTCATCGGAATTAAATACAAAAGCCACAATGCCGATTTATGTACAAGAAAACTGACACTTCTTACTGTCCATGTTTGAACCATTCATGTACCACTAGTTATAGATTCCGATGCTTCACTTCAGGTTTACTGTATCCCTCTGACCTTCTTATTGACGATGAAACACAGCTATTGCATCGGAATTAAATACAAAAGGCACAATGCCGACTTAAGTACAAGAAAACAGACTCTTCTTGCTGTCTGTGTTTTGAACCATTCATGTGACGCTAGGCATAGTTTCTGATGCTTCACTTCAGGTTTACTGTATCCCTCTGGCCTTCTTATTGAAGATGAAACACAGACATTGCATCGGAGTTAAATACAAAAGGCACAATGCCAACATAAGTACAAGAAAACTGACTCTTCTTACTGTCTATGTTTTGAACCATTCCTGTGACACTAGTTATAAATTCCGATGCTTCACTTCAGGTTTACTGTATCCCTCTGACCCTCTTATTGTTGATGAAACACAGATATTGCATCGGAATTAAATACAAAAGACACAATGCCTACATAAGTACAAGAAAACTGACTCTTCTTACTGTCTATCATTTGAACCATTCCTGTGACACTAGTTACAGATTCCGATGCTTCTCTTCAGGTTTACTGTCTCCCTCTGACCTTCCTATTGACGATGAAACACAGAAATTGCATCGGAATTAAATACAAAAGGCACAACGCCGACTTAAGTACAAGAAAACTGACTCATCTTACTGTCTATGTTTTGAACCTTTCCTGTGACACTAGTTATAGATTCCGATGCTTCACTTCAGGTTTACTGTATCCCTCTGGCCTTCTTATTGAAGATGAAACGCAGATATTGCATCGGAATTAAATGCAAAGGGCACAATGCCGACTTAAGTACAAGAAAACTGACTCTTCTTACTGTCTATGTTTGAACCATTCATGTGACACCAGTTATAGCTTCCGATGCTTCACTTCAGGTTTACTGTATCCCTCTGACCATCTTATTGTTGATGAAACACAGGTATAGCATCGGATTTAAATACAAAAGGCACAAAGCCTACATAAGTACAAGAAAACTGACTCTTCTTACTGTCTATGTTTTGAACCTTTCCTGTGACACTAGTTATAGATTCCGATGCTTCACTTCAGGTTTACTGTATCCCTCTGGCCTGCTTACTTAAGATGAAACACAGATATTGCATCGGAATTAAATGCAAAGGGCACAATGCCGACTTAAGTACAAGAAAACAGACTCTTCTTACTGTCAGTGTTTTGAACCATTCATGTGACACTAGGCATAGCATCCGATGCTTCACTTCAGGTTTACTGTATCCATTAGACCTTCTTATTATCGATGGAACACAGACTTTGCATCGGAATAAAATACAAAATGCACAATGCCGACTTAAGTACAAAAAAACTTCCTCTTCTTACTGTCTATGATTGAACCGTTTTTGGGACACTAGTTATAGATTCCGATGCTTCACTTGAGGTTTACTGTATCCCTCTGACCATCCTATTGACGATGAAAAACAGAAATTGCATCGGAATTAAATACAAAAGGCACAATGCCGACTTAAGTACACGAAAACTGACTCTTCTTACTGTCTATGCTTTGAACCGTTCCTGTGACACTAGTTATAGATTCCGATGCTTCACTTCAGGTTTACTGTATCCCTCTGACCTTCATATCGACGATGAAACACAGAAATTGCATCGGAATTAAATACAAAAGGCACAATGCCGACTTACGTACAAGAAAACAGACTCTTCTTACTGTCTGTGTTTTGAACCATTCATGTGACACTAGGCATAGCATCCGATGCTTCACTTCAGGTTTACTGTATCCATTAGACCTTCTTATTATCGATGGAACACAGACTTTGCATCGGAATTAAATACAAAATGCACAATGCCGACTTAAGTACAAAAAAACTGACTCTTCTACTGTCTATGATTGAACCGTTTTTGGGACACTAGTTATAGATTCCGATGCTTCACTTGAGGTTTACTGTATCCCTCTGACCATCCTATTGACGATGAAAAACAGAAATTGCATCGGAATTAAATGCAAAAGGCACAATGCCGACTTAAGTACACGAAAACTGACTCTTCTTACTGTCTATGCTTTGAACCGTTCCTGTGACACTAGTTATAGATTCCGATGCTTCACTTCAGGTTTACTGTATCCCTCTGACCTTCATATCGACGATGAAACACAGAAATTGCATCGGAATTAAATACAAAAGGCACAATGCCGACTTAAGTACAAGAAAACAGACTCCTCTTACTGTCTATGATTGAACCATTCCTGTGACACTAGTTATAATTTCCGATGCTTCTCTTCAGGTTTACTGTATCCCTCTGACCTTCTTATTGACGATGAAACACAGATATTGCATCGGAATGAAATACAAAAGGCACAATGCCGACTTAAGTACAAGAAAACAGACTCTTCTTGCTGTCTGTGTTTTGAACCATTCATGTGACGCTAGGCATAGTTTCCGATGCTTCACTTCAGGTTTACTGTATCCATCTGACCTTCTTATTATCGATAAAACACAGAATTTTCAACGGAATTAAATACAAAAGCCACAATGCCGACTTATGTACAAGAAAACTGACACTTCTTACTGTCCATGTTTGAACCATTCATGTATCACTAGCTATAGATTCCGATGCTTCACTTCAGTTTTACTGTATCCCTCTGACCTTCTTATCGACGATGAAACACAGAAATTGCATCGGAATTAAATACAAATGGCACAATGCCGACTTAAGTACAAGAAAAGTGACTCCTCTTACTGTCTATGATTGAAACATTCCTGTGTCACTAGTTATTGATTCCGATGCTTCACTTGAGGTTTACTGTAGCCCTCTGACCTTCTTATTGACGATGAAACACAGAAATTGCATCGGAATTAAATACAAAAGGCACAACACCGACTTAAGTACAAGAAAACTGACTCATCTTACTGTCTATGTTTTGAACCTTTCCTGTGACACTAGTTATAGATTCCGATGCTTCACTTCAGGTTTACTGTATCCCTCTGGCCTTCTTATTGAAGATGAAACACAGACATTGCATCGGAGTTAAATACAAAAGGCACAATGCCAACATAAGTACAAGAAAACTGACTCTTCTTACTGTCTATGTTTTGAACCATTCCTGTGACACTACTTATAAATTCCGATGCTTCACTTCAGGTTTACTGTATCCCTCTGACCCTCATATTGTTGATGAAACACAGATATAGCATCGGAATTAAATACAAAAGACACAATGCCTACATAAGTACAAGAAAACTGACTCTTCTTACTGTCTATGATTTGAACCATTCCTGTGACACTAGTTATAGATTCCGATGCTTCTCTTCAGGTTTACTGTTTCCCTCTGACCTTCTTATTGACGATAAAATACAGAAATTGCATCGGAATTAAATACAAAAGGCACAATGCCGACTTAAGTACAAGAAAAGAGACTCTTCTTACTGTCTGTGTTTTGAACCATTCATGTGACACTAGTTATAAATTCCGATGCTTCACTTCAGGTTTACTGTATCCCTCTGACCTTCTTATCGGCGATGAAACACAGAAATTGCATCGGAATTAAATACAAAAGACACAATGCCGACTTAAGTACAAGAAAACAGACTCTTCTTACTCTCTATGATTTGAACCATTCCTGTGACATTAGTTACAGATTCCGATGCTTCTCTTCTGGTTTACTGTATCCCTCTGACCTTCTTATTGACGATGAAACACAGAAATTGCATCGGAATTAAATACAAAAGGCACAACGCCGACTTAAGTACAAGAAAACTGACTCATCTTACTGTCTATGTTTTGAACCTTTCCTGTGACACTAGTTATAGATTCCGATGCTTCACTTCAGGTTTACTGTATCCCTCTGACCTTCTTATTGAAGATGAAACACAGATATTGCATCGGAATTAAATACAAAGGGCACAATGCTGACTTAAGTACAAGAAAACTGACTCTTCTTACTGTCTATGTTTGAACCATTCATGTGACACTAGTTATAGATTCCGATGCTTCACTTCAGGTTTACTGTATCCCTCTGACCATTTTATTGTTGATGAAACACAGATATAGCATCGGAATTAAATACAAAAGGCACAGAGCCCACATAAGTACAATAAAACTGACTCTTCTTACTGTCTATGTTTTGAACCATTCCTGTTACACTAGTTATAGATTCCGATGCTTCTCTTCAGGTTTACTGTATCCCTCTGACCTTTCTTATTGACGATGAAACACAGAAATTGCATCGGAATTAAATACAAAAGGCACAATGCCGACTTAAGTACAAAAAAACAGACTCTTCTTACTGTCTGTGTTTTGAACCATTCATGTGACACTAGGCATAGCTTACGATGCTTCACTTCAGGTTTACTGTATCCATCTGACCTTCTTATTATCGATGAAACACAGAATTTGCATCGGCATTAAATACAATAGGCACAATGCCGACTTATGTACAAGAAAACTGACTCTTCTTACTGTCTATGTTTGAACCATTCATGTGACACTAGTTATAGATTCCGATGCTTCACTTCAGGTTTACTGTATCCCTCTGACCTTCTTATCGACGATGAAACACAGAAATTGCATCGGAATTAAATACAAAAGGCACAATGCCCACTTAAGTACAAGAAAACTGACTCCTCTTACTGTCTATGATTGAAACATTCCTGTGACACTAGTTATAGATTCCGATGCTTCACTTGAGGTTTACTGTATCCCTCTGACCTTCTTATTGACGATGAAACACAGAAATTGCATCGGAATTAAATACAAATTGCACAATGCAGACTTAAGTACAAGAAAACTGACTCTTCTTACTGTCTACGTTTGGAACCATTCCTGTGACACTAGTTATAGATTCCGATGCTTCACTTCAGGTTTACTGTATCCCTCTGACCTTCTTATTGACGATGAAACACAGACATTGCATCGGAGTTAAATACAAAAGGCCCAATACCTACTTAAGTACAAGAAAACTGACTCTTCTTACTGTCTATGTTTTGAACCATTCCTGTGACACTAGTTATAGATTCCGATGCTTCACTTGAGGTTTACTGTATCCCTCTGACCACCTTATTGTTGATGAAACACAGATATAGCATCGGAATTAAATACAAAAGACACAATGCCTACATAAGTACAAGAAAACTGACTCTTCTTACTGTCTATGATTTGAACCATTCCTGTGACACTAGTTATAGATTCCGATGCTTCTCTTCAGGTTTACTGTATCCCTCTGACCTTCTTATTGACGATAAAACACAGAAATTGCAACGGAATTAAATACAAAAGGCACAATGCCGACTTAAGTACAAGAAAACAGACTCTTCTTACTGTCTGTGTTTTGAACCATTCATGTGACACTAGGCATAGCTTCCGATGCTTCACTTCAGGTTTACTGTATCCCTCTGACTTTCTTATTGACAATGAAACACAGAAATTGCATCGGATTTAATACAAAAGGCACATTGCCGACTTAAGTACAAGAAAACTGACTCCTCTTACTGTCTATGATTTGAACCATTCCTGTGACATTAGTTATAGTTTCCGATGCTTCACTTCAGCTTTACTGTATCCCTCTGACCTTCTTATTGACGATGAAACACAGAAATTGCATCGGAATTAAATACAAAAGGCACAATGCCGACTTAAGTACAAGAAAACTGACTCTTCTTACTGCCTAGGTTTTGAACCATTCCTGTGACACTAGTTATAGATTCCAATGCTTCACTTCAGGTTTACTGTATCCCTCTGACCTTCTTATTGACGATGAAACACAGGTATTGCATCGTAATTAAATACAAAAGGCACAATGCCGACTTAAGTACAAGAAAACTAACTCTTCTTACTGTCTATGTTTGAACCATTCCTGTGACATTGGTTATAGATTCGGATGCTTCACTTCAGGTTTACTGTATCCCTCTGACCTTCTTATTGACGATGAAACACAGAAATTGCATCGGAATTAAATACAAAAGGCACAATGCCGGCTTAAGTACAAGAAAACTGACTTTTCTTACTGTCTATGTTTTGAACCACTCCTGTGACACTAGTTATAGATTCCGATGCTTCACTTCAGGTTTACTGTATCCCTCTGACCATCTTATTGTTGATGAAACACAGATATAGCATCGGAATTAAATACAAAAGATACAATGCCTACATAAGTACAAGAAAACTGTCTCTTCCTACTGTCTATGATTTGAACCATTCCTATGACACTAGTTATAGATTCCGATGCTTCTCTTCAGGTTTACTGTATCCCTCTGACTTTCTTATTGACGATGAAACACAGAAATTGCATCGGAGTTAAATACAAAAGGCACAATGTCGACTTAAGTACAAGAAAGCTGACTCTTCTTACTGTCTATGTTTTGAACCTTTCCTGTGACACTAGTTATAGATTCCGATGCTTCACTTCAGGTTTACTGTATCCCTCTGAACTTCTTATTGAAGATGACACACAGATATTGCATCGGAATTAAATACAAAGGGCACAAAAAAACTGACTCTTCTTACTGTCTATGTTTGAACCATTCATGTGACACTAGTTATAGATTCCGATGCTTCACTTCAGGTTTACTGTATCCCTCTGACCATTTTATTGTTGATGAAACACAGATATAGCATAGGAATTAAATACAAAAGGCACAATGCCTACATAAGTACAAGAAAACTGACTCTTCTTACTGTCTATGATATGAACCATTCCAGTGACACTAGTGATGGATTCCGATGCTTCTCTTCAGGTTTACTGTATCCCTCTGACCTTCTTATTGACGATAAAACACAGAAATTGCATCGGAATTAAATACAAAAGGCACAATGCCGACTTAAGTACAAGAAAACAGACTCTTCTTACTGTCTGTGTTTTGAACCAGTCATGTGACACTAGGCATAGCTTCCGATGCTTCACTTCATGTATACTGTATCCATCTGACCTTCTTATTATCGATAAAACACAGAATTTGCATCGGAATTAAATACAAAAGGCACAATGCCGACATATGTACAAGAAAACTGATACTTCTTACTGTCTATGTTTGAACCATTCATGTGACACTAGTTATAGATTCCGATTCTTCACTTCTGGTTTACTGTATCCCTCTGACCTTCTTATCGACGATGAGACACAGAAATTGCATCGGAATTAAATACAAAAGGCACAATGCCGACTTAAGTACAAGAAAACTGACTCCTCTTACTGTCTATGATTGAACCATTCCTGTGACACTAGTTATAGATTCCGATGCTTCTCTTCAGGTTTACTGTATCCCTCTGACCTTCTTATTGACGATGAAACACAGATATTGCATCGGAATTAAATACAAAAGGCACAATGCCGACTTAAGTACAAGAAAACAGACTCTTCTTGCTGTCTGTGTTTTGAACCATTCATGTGACGCTAGGCATAGTTTCCGATGCTTCACTTCAGGTTTACTGTAATCATCTGACCTTCTTATTATCGATAAAACACAGAATTTTCATCGGAATTAAATACAAAAGCCACAATGCCGACTTATGTACAAGAAAACTGACACTTCTTACTGTCCATGTTTGAACCATTCATGTACCACTAGTTATAGATTCCGATGCTTCACTTCAGGTTTACTGTATCCCTCTGACCTTCTTATCGACGATGAAACACAGAAATTGCATCGGAATTAAATACAAAAGGCACAATGCCGACTTAAGTACAAGAAAACTGACTACTCTTACTGTCTATGATTGAAACATTCCTGTGTCACTAGTTATTGATTCCGATGCTTCACTTGAGGTTTACTGTAGCCCTCTGACCTTCTTATTGACGATGAAACACAGAAATTGCATCGGAATTAAATACAAAAGGCACAACGCCGACTTAAGTACAAGAAAACTGACTCATCTTACTGTCTATGTTTTGAACCTTTCCTGTGACACTAGTTATAGATTCCGATGCTTCACTTCAGGTTTACTGTATCCCTCTGGCCTTCTTATTGAAGATGAAACACAGACATTGCATCGGAGTTAAATACAAAAGGCACAATGCCAACATAAGTACAAGAAAACTGACTCTTCTTACTGTCTATGTTTTGAACCATTCCTGTGACACTAGTTATAGATTCCGATGCTTCTCTTCAGGTTTACTGTCTCCCTCTGACCTTCTTATTGACGATGAAACACAGAAATTGCATCGGAATTAAATACAAAAGGCACAACGCCGACTTAAGTACAAGCAAACTGACTCATCCTACTGTCTATGTTTTGAACCTTTCCTGTGACACTAGTTATAGATTCCGATGCTTCACTTCAGGTTTACTGTATCCCTCTGGCCTTCTTATTGAAGATGAAACACAGATATTGCATCGGAATTAAATGCAAAGGGCACAATGCCGACTTAAGTACAAGAAAACTGACTCTTCTTACTGTCTATGTTTGAACCATTCATGTGACACCAGTTATAGCTTCCGATGCTTCACTTCAGGTTTACTGTATCCCTCTGACCATCTTATTGTTGATGAAACACATATATAACATCGGATTTAAATACAAAAGGCACAATGCCTACATAAGTACAAGAAAACTGACTCTTCTTACTGTCTATGATTTGAACCATTCCTGTGACACTAGTTATAGATTCCGATGCTTCTCTTCAGGTTTACTGTTTCCCTCTGACCTTCTTATTGACGATAAAATACAGAAATTGCATCGGAATTAAATACAAAAGGCACAATGCCGACTTAAGTACAAGAAAAGAGACTCTTCTTACTGTCTGTATTTGAACCATTCATGTGACACTAGTTATAGATTCCGATGCTTCACTTCAGGTTTACTGTATCCCTCTGACCTTCTTATCGACGATGAAACACAGAAATTGCATCGGAATTAAATACAAAAGACACAATGCCGACTTAAGTACAAGAAAACAGACTCTTCTTACTGTCTATGATTTGAACCATTCCTGTGACACTAGTTATAGATTCCGATGCTTCTCTTCTGGTTTACTGTATCCCTCTGACCTTCTTATTGACGATGAAACACAGAAATTGCATCGGAATTAAATACAAAAGGCACAACGCCGACTTAAGTACAAGAAAACTGACTCATCTTACTGTCTATGTTTTGAACCTTTCCTGTGACACTAGTTATAGATTCCGATGCTTCACTTCAGGTTTACTGTATCCCTCTGACCTTCTTATTGAAGATGAAACACAGATATTGCATCGGAATTAAATACAAAGGGCACAATGCTGATTTAAGTACAAGAAAACTGACTCTTCTTACTGTCTATGAGTGAACCATTCATGTGACTCTAGTTATAGATTCCGATGCTTCACTTCAGGTTTACTGTATCCCTCTGACCATTTTATTGTTGATGAAACACAGATATAGCATCGGAATTAAATACAAAAAAAACAGAGCCCACACAAGTACAATAAAACTGACTCTTCTTACTGTCTATGTTTTGAACCATTCCTGTTACACTAGTTATAGATTCCGATGCTTCTCTTCATGTTTACTGTATCCCTCTGACCTTTCTTATTGACGATGAAACACAGAAATTGCATCGGAATTAAATACAAAAGGCACAATGCCGACTTAAGTACAAGAAAACAGACTCTTCATACTGTCTGTGTTTTGAACCATTCATGTGACACTAGGCATAGCTTACGATGCTTCACTTCAGGTTTACTGTATCCATCTGACCTTCTTATTATCGATGAAACACAGAATTTGCATCGGAATTAAATACAAAAGGCACAATGCCGACTTATGTACAAGAAAACTGACTCTTCTTACTGTCTATGTTTGAACCATTCATGTGACACTAGTTATAGATTCCGATGCTTCACTTCAGGTTTACTGTATCCCTCTGACCTTCTTATTGACGATGAAACACAGAAATTGCATCGGAATTAAATACAAAAGGCACAATGCCGACTTAAGTACAAGAAAACAGACTCTTCTTACTGTCTGTGTTTTGAACCATTCATGTGACACTAGGCATAGCTTCCGATGCTTCACTTCATGTATACTGTATCCATCTGACCTTCTTATTATCGATAAAACACAGAATTTGCATCGGAATTAAATACAAAAGGCACAATGCCGACATATGTACAAGAAAACTGATACTTCTTACTGTCTATGTTTGAACCATTCATGTGACACTAGTTATAGATTCCGATGCTTCACTTCTGGTTTACTGTATCCCTCTGATCTTCTTATCGACGATGAAACACAGAAATTGCATCGGAATTAAATACAAAAGGCACAATGCCGACTTAAGTACAAGAAAACTGACTCCTCTTACTGTCTATGATTGAACCATTCCTGTGACACTAGTTATAATTTCCGATGCTTCTCTTCAGGTTTACTGTATCCCTCTGACCTTCTTATTGACGATGAAACACAGATATTGCATCGGAATTAAATACAAAAGGCACAATGCCGACTTAAGTACAAGAAAACAGACTCTTCTTGCTGTCTGTGTTTTGAACCATTCATGTGACGCTAGGCATAGTTTCCGATGCTTCACTTCAGGTTTACTGTATCCATCTGACCTTCTTATTATCGATAAAATACAGAATTTTCAACGGAATTAAATACAAAAGCCACAATGCCGTTTTATGTACAAGAAAACTGACACTTCTTACTGTCCATGTTTGAACCATTCATGTACCACTAGCTATAGATTCCGATGCTTCACTTCAGGTTTACTGTATCCCTCTGACCTTCTTATCGACGATGAAACACAGAAATTGCATCGGAATTAAATACAAAAGGCACAATGCCGACTTAAGTACAAGAAAAGTGACTCCTCTTACTGTCTATGATTGAAACATTCCTGTGTCACTAGTTATTGATTCCGATGCTTCACTTGAGCTTTACTGTAGCCCTCTGACCTTCTTATTGACGATGAAACACAGAAATTGCATCGGAATTAAATACAAAAGGCACAACACCGACTTAAGTACAAGAAAACTGACTCATCTTACTGTCTATGTTTTGAACCTTTCCTGTGACACTAGTTATAGATTCCGATGCTTCACTTCAGGTTTACTGTATCCCTCTGGCCTTCTTATTAAAGATGAAACACAGACATTGCATCGGAGTTAAATACAAAAGGCACAATGCCAACATAAGTACAAGAAAACTGACTCTTCTTACTGTCTATGTTTTGAACCATTCCTGTGACACTACTTATAAATTCCGATGCTTCACTTCAGGTTTACTGTATCCCTCTGACCCTCATATTGTTGATGAAACACAGATATAGCATCGGAATTAAATACAAAAGACACAATGCCTACATAAGTACAAGAAAACTGACTCTTCTTACTGTCTATGATTTGAACCATTCCTGTGACACTAGTTATAGATTCCGATGCTTCTCTTCAGGTTTACTGTTTCCCTCTGACCTTCTTATTGACGATAAAATACAGAAATTGCATCGGAATTAAATACAAAAGGCACAATGCCGACTTAAGTACAAGAAAAGAGACTCTTCTTACTGTCTGTGTTTTGAACCATTCATGTGACACTAGTTATAAATTCCGATGCTTCACTTCAGGTTTACTGTATCCCTCTGACCTTCTTATCGACGATGAAAGACAGAAATTGCATCGGAATTAAATACAAAAGACACAATGCCGACTTAAGTACAAGAAAACAGACTCTTCTTACTGTCTATGATTTGAACCATTCCTGTGACACTAGTTACAGATTCCGATGCTTCTCTTCTGGTTTACTGTATCCCTCTGACCTTCTTATTGACGATGAAACACAGAAATTGCATCGGAATTAAATACAAAAGGCACAACGCCGACTTAAGTACAAGAAAACTGACTCATCTTACTGTCTATGTTTTGAACCTTTCCTGTGACACTAGTTATAGATTCCGATGCTTCACTTCAGGTTTACTGTATCCCTCTGACCTTCTTATTGAAGATGAAACACAGATATTGCATCGGAATTAAATACAAAGGGCACAATGCTGACTTAAGTACAAGAAAACTGACTCTTCTTACTGTCTATGTTTGAACCATTCATGTGACACTAGTTATAGATTCCGATGCTTCACTTCAGGTTTACTGTATCCCTCTGACCATTTTATTGTTGATGAAACACAGATATAGCATCGGAATTAAATACAAAAGGCACAGAGCCCACATAAGTACAATAAAACTGACTCTTCTTACTGTCTATGTTTTGAACCATTCCTGTTACACTAGTTATAGATTCCGATGCTTCTCTTCAGGTTTACTGTATCCCTCTGACCTTTCTTATTGACGATGAAACACAGAAATTGCATCGGAATTAAATACAAAAGGCACAATGCCGACTTAAGTACAAAAAAACAGACTCTTCTTACTGTCTGTGTTTTGAACCATTCATGTGACACTAGGCATAGCTTACGATGCTTCACTTCAGGTTTACTGTATCCATCTGACCTTCTTATTATCGATGAAACACAGAATTTGCATCGGCATTAAATACAATAGGCACAATGCCGACTTATGTACAAGAAAACTGACTCTTCTTACTGTCTATGTTTGAACCATTCATGTGACACTAGTTATAGATTCCGATGCTTCACTTCAGGTTTACTGTATCCCTCTGACCTTCTTATCGACGATGAAACACAGAAATTGCATCGGAATTAAATACAAAAGGCACAATGCCCACTTAAGTACAAGAAAACTGACTCCTCTTACTGTCTATGATTGAAACATTCCTGTGACACTAGTTATAGATTCCGATGCTTCACTTGAGGTTTACTGTATCCCTCTGACCTTCTTATTGACGATGAAACACAGAAATTGCATCGGAATTAAATAGAAATTGCACAATGCAGACTTAAGTACAAGAAAACTGACTCTTCTTACTGTCTACGTTTGGAACCATTCCTGTGACACTAGTTATAGATTCCGATGCTTCACTTCAGGTTTACTGTATCCCTCTGACCTTCTTATTGACGATGAAACACAGACATTGCATCGGAGTTAAATACAAAAGGCCCAATACCTACTTAAGTACAAGAAAACTGACTCTTCTTACTGTCTATGTTTTGAACCATTCCTGTGACACTAGTTATAGATTCCGATGCTTCACTTGAGGTTTACTGTATCCCTCTGACCACCTTATTGTTGATGAAACACAGATATAGCATCGGAATTAAATACAAAAGACACAATGCCTACATAAGTACAAGAAAACTGACTCTTCTTACTGTCTATGATTTGAACCATTCCTGTGACACTAGTTATAGATTCCGATGCTTCTCTTCAGGTTTACTGTATCCCTCTGACCTTCTTATTGACGATAAAACACAGAAATTGCAACGGAATTAAATACAAAAGGCACAATGCCGACTTAAGTACAAGAAAACAGACTCTTCTTACTGTCTGTGTTTTGAACCATTCATGTGACACTAGGCATAGCTTCCGATGCTTCACTTCAGCTTTACTGTATCCCTCTGACTTTCTTATTGACAATGAAACACAGAAATTGCATCGGATTTAATACAAAAGGCACAATGCCGACTTAAGTACAAGAAAACTGACTCCTCTTACTGTCTATGATTTGAACCATTCCTGTGACATTAGTTATAGATTCCGATGCTTCACTTCAGCTTTACTGTATCCCTCTGACCTTCTTATTGACGATGAAACACAGAAATTGCATCGGAATTAAATACAAAAGGCACAATGCCGACTTAAGTACAAGAAAACTGACTCTTCTTACTGCCTAGGTTTTGAACCATTCCTGTGACACTAGTTATAGATTCCAATGCTTCACTTCAGGTTTACTGTATCCCTCTGACCTTCTTATTGACGATGAAACACAGGTATTGCATCGTAATTAAATACAAAAGGCACAATGCCGACTTAAGTACAAGAAAACTAACTCTTCTTACTGTCTATGTTTGAACCATTCCTGTGACATTGGTTATAGATTCGGATGCTTCACTTCAGGTTTACTGTATCCCTCTGACCTTCTTATTGACGATGAAACACAGAAATTGCATCGGAATTAAATACAAAAGGCACAATGCCGGCTTAAGTACAAGAAAACTGACTTTTCTTACTGTCTATGTTTTGAACCACTCCTGTGACACTAGTTATAGATTCCGATGCTTCACTTCAGGTTTACTGTATCCCTCTGACCATCTTATTGTTGATGAAACACAGATATAGCATCGGAATTAAATACAAAAGATACAATGCCTACATAAGTACAAGAAAACTGTCTCTTCCTACTGTCTATGATTTGAACCATTCCTATGACACTAGTTATAGATTCCGATGCTTCTCTTCAGGTTTACTGTATCCCTCTGACTTTCTTATTGACGATGAAACACAGAAATTGCATCGGAGTTAAATACAAAAGGCACAATGTCGACTTAAGTACAAGAAAGCTGACTCTTCTTACTGTCTATGTTTTGAACCTTTCCTGTGACACTAGTTATAGATTCCGATGCTTCACTTCAGGTTTACTGTATCCCTCTGACCTTCTTATTGAAGATGACACACAGATATTGCATCGGAATTAAATACAAAGGGCACAAAAAAACTGACTCTTCTTACTGTCTATGTTTGAACCATTCATGTGACACTAGTTATAGATTCCGATGCTTCACTTCAGGTTTACTGTATCCCTCTGACCATTTTATTGTTGATGAAACACAGATATAGCATAGGAATTAAATACAAAAGGCACAATGCCTACATAAGTACAAGAAAACTGACTCTTCTTACTGTCTATGATATGAACCATTCCAGTGACACTAGTGATGGATTCCGATGCTTCTCTTCAGGTTTACTGTATCCCTCTGACCTTCTTATTGACGATAAAACACAGAAATTGCATCGGAATTAAATACAAAAGGCACAATGCCGACTTAAGTACAAGAAAACAGACTCTTCTTACTGTCTGTGTTTTGAACCAGTCATGTGACACTAGGCATAGCTTCCGATGCTTCACTTCATGTATACTGTATCCATCTGACCTTCTTATTATCGATAAAACACAGAATTTGCATCGGAATTAAATACAAAAGGCACAATGCCGACATATGTACAAGAAAACTGATACTTCTTACTGTCTATGTTTGAACCATTCATGTGACACTAGTTATAGATTCCGATGCTTCACTTCTGGTTTACTGTATCCCTCTGACCTTCTTATCGACGATGAAACACAGAAATTGCATCGGAATTAAATACAAAAGGCACAATGCCGACTTAAGTACAAGAAAACTGACTCCTCTTACTGTCTATGATTGAACCATTCCTGTGACACTAGTTATAGATTCCGATGCTTCTCTTCAGGTTTACTGTATCCCTCTGACCTTCTTATTGACGATGAAACACAGATATTGCATCGGAATTAAATACAAAAGGCACAATGCCGACTTAAGTACAAGAAAACAGACTCTTCTTGCTGTCTGTGTTTTGAACCATTCATGTGACGCTAGGCATAGTTTCCGATGCTTCACTTCAGGTTTACTGTAATCATCTGACCTTCTTATTATCGATAAAACACAGAATTTTCATCGGAATTAAATACAAAAGCCACAATGCCGACTTATGTACAAGAAAACTGACACTTCTTACTGTCCATGTTTGAACCATTCATGTACCACTAGTTATAGATTCCGATGCTTCACTTCAGGTTTACTGTATCCCTCTGACCTTCTTATCGACGATGAAACACAGAAATTGCATCGGAATTAAATACAAAAGGCACAATGCCGACTTAAGTACAAGAAAACTGACTCCTCTTACTGTCTATGATTGAAACATTCCTGTGTCACTAGTTATTGATTCCGATGCTTCACTTGAGGTTTACTGTAGCCCTCTGACCTTCTTATTGACGATGAAACACAGAAATTGCATCGGAATTAAATACAAAAGGCACAACGCCGACTTAAGTACAAGAAAACTGACTCATCTTACTGTCTATGTTTTGAACCTTTCCTGTGACACTAGTTATAGATTCCGATGCTTCACTTCAGGTTTACTGTATCCCTCTGGCCTTCTTATTGAAGATGAAACACAGACATTGCATCGGAGTTAAATACAAAAGGCACAATGCCAACATAAGTACAAGAAAGCTGACTCTTCTTACTGTCTATGTTTTGAACCATTCCTGTGACACTAGTTATAGATTCCGATGCTTCTCTTCAGGTTTACTGTCTCCCTCTGACCTTCTTATTGACGATGAAACACAGAAATTGCATCGGAATTAAATACAAAAGGCACAACGCCGACTTAAGTACAAGCAAACTGACTCATCTTACTGTCTATGTTTTGAACCTTTCCTGTGACACTAGTTATAGATTCCGATGCTTCACTTCAGGTTTACTGTATCCCTCTGGCCTTCTTATTGAAGATGAAACACAGATATTGGATCGGAATTAAATGCAAAGGGCACAATGCCGACTTAAGTACAAGAAAACTGACTCTTCTTACTGTCTATGTTTGAACCATTCATGTGACACCAGTTATAGCTTCCGATGCTTCACTTCAGGTTTACTGTATCCCTCTGACCATCTTATTGTTGATGAAACACATATATAACATCGGATTTAAATACAAAAGGCACAATGCCTACATAAGTACAAGAAAACTGACTCTTCTTACTGTCTATGATTTGAACCATTCCTGTGACACTAGTTATAGATTCCGATGCTTCTCTTCAGGTTTACTGTTTCCCTCTGACCTTCTTATTGACGATAAAATACAGAAATTGCATCGGAATTAAATACAAAAGGCACAATGCCGACTTAAGTACAAGAAAAGAGACTCTTCTTACTGTCTGTATTTGAACCATTCATGTGACACTAGTTATAGATTCCGATGCTTCACTTCAGGTTTACTGTATCCCTCTGACCTTCTTATCGACGATGAAACACAGAAATTGCATCGGAATTAAATACAAAAGACACAATGCCGACTTAAGTACAAGAAAACAGACTCTTCTTACTGTCTATGATTTGAACCATTCCTGTGACACTAGTTATAGATTCCGATGCTTCTCTTCTGGTTTACTGTATCCCTCTTACCTTCTTATTGACGATGAAACACAGAAATTGCATCGGAATTAAATACAAAAGGCACAACGCCGACTTAAGTACAAGATAACTGACTCATCTTACTGTCTATGTTTTGAACCTTTCCTGTGACACTAGTTATAGATTCCGATGCTTCACTTCAGGTTTACTGTATCCCTCTGACCTTCTTATTGAAGATGAAACACAGATATTGCATCGGAATTAAATACAAAGGGCACAATGCTGATTTAAGTACAAGAAAACTGACTCTTCTTACTGTCTATGATTGAACCATTCATGTGACTCTAGTTATAGATTCCGATGCTTCACTTCCGGTTTACTGTATCCCTCTGACCATTTTATTGTTGATGAAACACAGATATAGCATCGGAATTAAATACAAAAGGCACAGAGCCCACACAAGTACAATAAAACTGACTCTTCTTACTGTCTATGTTTTGAACCATTCCTGTTACACTAGTTATAGATTCCGATGCTTCTCTTCATGTTTACTGTATCCCTCTGACCTTTCTTATTGACGATGAAACACAGAAATTGCATCGGAATTAAATACAAAAGGCACAATGCCGACTTAAGTACAAGAAAACAGACTCTTCTTACTGTCTGTGTTTTGAACCATTCATGTGACACTAGGCATAGCTTACGATGCTTCACTTCAGGTTTACTGTATCCATCTGACCTTCTTATTATCGATGAAACACAGAATTTGCATCGGAATTAAATACAAAAGGCACAATGCCGACTTATGTACAAGAAAACTGACTCTTCTTACTGTCTATGTTTGAACCATTCATGTGACACTAGTTATAGATTCCGATGCTTCACTTCAGGTTTACTGTATCCCTCTGACCTTCTTATCGACGATGAAACACAGAAATTGCATCGGAATTAAATACAAAAGGCACAATGCCGACTTAAGTACAAGAAAACTGACTCCTCTTACTGTCTATGATTGAAACATTCCTGTGACACTAGTTATAGATTCCGATGCTTCACTTGAGGTTTACTGTATCCCTCTGACCTTCTTATTGACGATGAAACACAGAAATTGCATCGGAATTAAATACAAATTGCACAATGCAGACTTAAGTACAAGAAAACTGACTCTTCTTACTGTCTACGTTTGGAACCATTCCTGTGACACTAGTTATAGATTCCGATGCTTCACTTCAGGTTTACTGTATCCCTCTGACCTTCTTATTGACGATGTAACACAGACATTGCATCGGAGTTAAATACAAAAGGCCCAATACCTACTTAAGTACAAGAAAACTGACTCTTCTTACTGTCTGTGTTTTGAACCATTCCTGTGACACTAGTTATAGATTCCGATGCTTCACTTGAGGTTTACTGTATCCCTCTGACCACCTTATTGTTGATGAAACACAGATATAGCATCGGAATCAAATACAAAAGACACAATGCCTACATAAGTACAAGAAAACTGACTCTTCTTACTGTCTATGATTTGAACCATTCCTGTGACACTAGTTATAGATTCCGATGCTTCTCTTCAGGTTTACTGTATCCCTCTGACCTTCGTATTGACGATAAAACACAGAAATTGCAACGGAATTAAATACAAAAGGCACAATGCCGACTTAAGTACAAGAAAACAGACTCTTCTTACTGTCTGTGTTTTGAACCATTCATGTGACACTAGGCATAGCTTCCGAAGCTTCACTTCAGGTTTACTGTATCCCTCTGACTTTCTTATTGACAATGAAACACAGAAATTGCATCGGATTTAATACAAAAGGCACAATGCCGACTTAAGTACAAGAAAACTGACTCCTCTTACTGTCTATGATTTGAATCATTCCTGTGACATTAGTTATAGATTCCGATGCTTCACTTCAGCTTTACTGTATCCCTCTGACCTTCTTATTGACGATGAAACACAGAAATTTCATCGGAATTAAATACAAAAGGCACAATGCCGACTTAAGTACAAGAAAACTGACTCTTCTTACTGCCTAGGTTTTGAACCATTCCTGTGACACTAGTTATAGATTCCAATGCTTCACTTCAGGTTTACTGTATCCCTCTGACCTTCTTATTGACGATGAAACACAGGTATTGCATCGTAATTAAATACAAAAGGCACAATGCCGACGTAAGTACAAGAAAACTAACTCTTCTTACTGTCTATGTTTGAACCATTCCTGTGACATTGGTTATAGATTCGGATGCTTCACTTCAGGTTTACTGTATCCCTCTGACCTTCTTATTGACGATGAAACACAGAAATTGCATCGGAATTAAATACAAAAGGCACAATGCCGACTTAAGTACAAGAAAACTGACTTTTCTTACTGTCTATGTTTGAACCATTCCTGTGACACTAGTTATAGATTCCGATGCTTCACTTCAGGTTTAGTGTATCCCTCTGACCATCTTATTGTTGATGAAACACAGATATAGCATCGGAATTAAATACAAAAGATACAATGCCTACATAAGTACAAGAAAACTGACTCTTCCTACTGTCTATGATTTGAACCATTCCTGTGACACTAGTTATAGATTCCGATGCTTCTCTTCAGGTTTACTGTATCCCTCTGACTTTCTTATTGACGATGAAACACAGAAATTGCATCGGAGTTAAATACAAAAGGCACAATGTCGACTTAAGTACAAGAAGGCTGACTCTTCTTACTGTCTATGTTTTGAACCTTTCCTGTGACACTAGTTATAGATTCCGATGCTTCACTTCAGGTTTACTGTATCCCTCTGACCTTCTTATTGAAGATGAAACACAGATATTGCATCGGAATTAAATACAAAGGGCACAAAAAAACTGACTCTTCTTACTGTCTATGTTTGAACCATTCATGTGACACTAGTTATAGATTCCGATGCTTCACTTCAGGTTTACTGTATCCCTCTGACCATTTTATTGTTGATGAAACACAGATATAGCATGGGAATTAAATACAAAAGGCACAATGCCTACATAAGTACAAGAAAACTGACTCTTCTTACTATCTATGATATGAACCATTCCAGTGACACTATGGATGGATTCCGATGCTTCTCTTCAGGTTTACTGTATCCCTCTGACCTTCTTATTGACGATAAAACACAGAAATTGCATCGGAATTAAATACAAAAAGCACAATACCAACTTAAGTGCAAGAAAACAGACTCTTCTTACTGTCTGTGTTTTGAACCATTCATGCGACACTAAGCAAAGCTTCCGATGCTTCACTTCAGGTTTACTGTATCCCTCTGACCATCTTATTGTTGATGAAACACAGATATAGCATCGGAATTAAATACAAAAGGCACAATGCCTACATAAGTACAATAAAACTGACTCTTCTTACTGTCTATGTTTGGAACCATTCCTGTGACACTAGTTATAGATTCCGCTGCTTTACTTCAGGTTTACTGTATCCCTCTGACCATCTTATTGTTGATGAAACACAGATATAGCATCGGAATTAAATACAAAAGACACAGTGCCTACATAAGTACAAGGAAACTGACTCTTCTTACTGTCTATGATTTGAACCATTCCTGTGACACTACTTATAGATTCCGATGCTTCTCTTCAGGTTTACTGTATCCCTCTGACCTTCTTATTGACGATAAAACACAGAAATTGCATCGTAATTAAATAAAAAATGCACAATGCCGACTTAAGTACAAGAAAACAGACTCTTCTTACTGTCTATGTTTTGAACCTTTCCTGTGACACTAGTTATAGATTCCGATGCTTCACTTCAGGTTTACTGTATCCCTCTGATCTTCTTATTGAAGATGAAACACAGATATTGCATCGGAATTAAATACAAAGGGCACAATGCTGATTTAAGTACAAGAAAACTGACTCTTCTTACTGTCTATGATTGAACCATTCATGTGACTCTAGTTATAGATTCCGATGCTTCACTTCAGGTTTACTGTATCCCTCTGACCATTTTATTGTTGATGAAACACAGATATAGCATCGGAATTAAATACAAAAGACACAGAGCCCACACAAGTACAATAAAACTGACTCTTCTTACTGTCTATGTTTTGAACCATTCCTGTTACACTAGTTATAGATTCCGATGCTTCACTTCAGGTTTACTGTATCCCTCTGGCCTTCTTATTGAAGATGAAACACAGACATTGCATCGGAGTTAAATACAAAAGGCACAATGCCAACATAAGTACAAGAAAGCTGACTCTTCTTACTGTCTATGTTTTGAACCATTCCTGTGACACTAGTTATAGATTCCGATGCTTCTCTTCAGGTTTACTGTCTCCCTCTGACCTTCTTATTGACGATGAAACACAGAAATTGCATCGGAATTAAATACAAAAGGCACAACGCCGACTTAAGTACAATAAAACTGACTCATCTTACTGTCTATGTTTTGAACCTTTCCTGTGACACTAGTTATAGATTCCGATGCTTCACTTCAGGTTTACTGTATCCCTCTGGCCTTCTTATTGAAGATGAAACACAGACATTGCATCGGAGTTAAATACAAAAGGCACAATGCCAACATAAGTACAAGAAAGCTGACTCTTCTTACTGTCTATGTTTTGAACCATTCCTGTGACACTAGTTATAGATTCCGATGCTTCTCTTCAGGTTTACTGTCTCCCTCTGACCTTCTTATTGACGATGAAACACAGAAATTGCATCGGAATTAAATACAAAAGGCACAACGCCGACTTAAGTACAAGCAAACTGACTCATCTTACTGTCTATGTTTTGAACCTTTCCTGTGACACTAGTTATAGATTCCGATGCTTCACTTCAGGTTTACTGTATCCCTCTGGCCTTCTTATTGAAGATGAAACACAGATATTGCATCGGAATTAAATGCAAAGGGCACAATGCCGACTTAAGTACAAGAAAACTGACTCTTCTTACTGTCTATGTTTGAACCATTCATGTGACACCAGTTATAGCTTCCGATGCTTCACTTCAGGTTTACTGTATCCCTCTGACCATCTTATTGTTGATGAAACACATATATAACATCGGATTTAAATACAAAAGGCACAATGCCTACATAAGTACAAGAAAACTGACTCTTCTTACTGTCTATGATTTGAACCATTCCTGTGACACTAGTTATAGATTCCGATGCTTCTCTTCAGGTTTACTGTTTCCCTCTGACCTTCTTATTGACGATAAAATACAGAAATTGCATCGGAATTAAATACAAAAGGCACAATGCCGACTTAAGTACAAGAAAAGAGACTCTTCTTACTGTCTGTATTTGAACCATTCATGTGACACTAGTTATAGATTCCGATGCTTCACTTCAGGTTTACTGTATCCCTCTGACCTTCTTATCGACGATGAAACACAGAAATTGCATCGGAATTAAATACAAAAGACACAATGCCGACTTAAGTACAAGAAAACAGACTCTTCTTACTGTCTATGATTTGAACCATTCCTGTGACACTAGTTATAGATTCCGATGCTTCTCTTCTGGTTTACTGTATCCCTCTGACCTTCTTATTGACGATGAAACACAGAAATTGCATCGGAATTAAATACAAAAGGCACAACGCCGACTTAAGTACAAGATAACTGACTCATCTTACTGTCTATGTTTTGAACCTTTCCTGTGACACTAGTTATAGATTCCGATGCTTCACTTCAGGTTTACTGTATCCCTCTGACCTTCTTATTGAAGATGAAACACAGATATTGCATCGGAATTAAATACAAAGGGCACAATGCTGATTTAAGTACAAGAAAACTGACTCTTCTTACTGTCTATGATTGAACCATTCATGTGACTCTAGTTATAGATTCCGATGCTTCACTTCCGGTTTACTGTATCCCTCTGACCATTTTATTGTTGATGAAACACAGATATAGCATCGGAATTAAATACAAAAGGCACAGAGCCCACACAAGTACAATAAAACTGACTCTTCTTACTGTCTATGTTTTGAACCATTCCTGTTACACTAGTTATAGATTCCGATGCTTCTCTTCATGTTTACTGTATCCCTCTGACCTTTCTTATTGACGATGAAACACAGAAATTGCATCGGAATTAAATACAAAAGGCACAATGCCGACTTAAGTACAAGAAAACAGACTCTTCTTACTGTCTGTGTTTTGAACCATTCATGTGACACTAGGCATAGCTTACGATGCTTCACTTCAGGTTTACTGTATCCATCTGACCTTCTTATTATCGATGAAACACAGAATTTGCATCGGAATTAAATACAAAAGGCACAATGCCGACTTATGTACAAGAAAACTGACTCTTCTTACTGTCTATGTTTGAACCATTCATGTGACACTAGTTATAGATTCCGATGCTTCACTTCAGGTTTACTGTATCCCTCTGACCTTCTTATCGACGATGAAACACAGAAATTGCATCGGAATTATATACAAAAGGCACAATGCCGACTTAAGTACAAGAAAACTGACTCCTCTTACTGTCTATGATTGAAACATTCCTGTGACACTAGTTATAGATTCCGATGCTTCACTTGAGGTTTACTGTATCCCTCTGACCTTCTTATTGACGATGAAACACAGAAATTGCATCGGAATTAAATACAAATTGCACAATGCAGACTTAAGTACAAGAAAACTGACTCTTCTTACTGTCTACGTTTGGAACCATTCCTGTGACACTAGTTATAGATTCCGATGCTTCACTTCAGGTTTACTGTATCCCTCTGACCTTCTTATTGACGATGTAACACAGACATTGCATCGGAGTTAAATACAAAAGGCCCAATACCTACTTAAGTACAAGAAAACTGACTCTTCTTACTGTCTGTGTTTTGAACCATTCCTGTGACACTAGTTATAGATTCCGATGCTTCACTTGAGGTTTACTGTATCCCTCTGACCACCTTATTGTTGATGAAACACAGATATAGCATCGGAATTAAATACAAAAGACACAATGCCTACATAAGTACAAGAAAACTGACTCTTCTTACTGTCTATGATTTGAACCATTCCTGTGACACTAGTTATAGATTCCGATGCTTCTCTTCAGGTTTACTGTATCCCTCTGACCTTCGTATTGACGATAAAACACAGAAATTGCAACGGAATTAAATACAAAAGGCACAATGCCGACTTAAGTACAAGAAAACAGACTCTTCTTACTGTCTGTGTTTTGAACCATTCATGTGACACTAGGCATAGCTTCCGAAGCTTCACTTCAGGTTTACTGTATCCCTCTGACTTTCTTATTGACAATGAAACACAGAAATTGCATCGGATTTAATACAAAAGGCACAATGCCGACTTAAGTACAAGAAAACTGACTCCTCTTACTGTCTATGATTTGAATCATTCCTGTGACATTAGTTATAGATTCCGATGCTTCACTTCAGCTTTACTGTATCCCTCTGACCTTCTTATTGACGATGAAACACAGAAATTTCATCGGAATTAAATACAAAAGGCACAATGCCGACTTAAGTACAAGAAAACTGACTCTTCTTACTGCCTAGGTTTTGAACCATTCCTGTGACACTAGTTATAGATTCCAATGCTTCACTTCAGGTTTACTGTATCCCTCTGACCTTCTTATTGACGATGAAACACAGGTATTGCATCGTAATTAAATACAAAAGGCACAATGCCGACGTAAGTACAAGAAAACTAACTCTTCTTACTGTCTATGTTTGAACCATTCCTGTGACATTGGTTATAGATTCGGATGCTTCACTTCAGGTTTACTGTATCCCTCTGACCTTCTTATTGACGATGAAACACAGAAATTGCATCGGAATTAAATACAAAAGGCACAATGCCGACTTAAGTACAAGAAAACTGACTTTTCTTACTGTCTATGTTTGAACCATTCCTGTGACACTAGTTATAGATTCCGATGCTTCACTTCAGGTTTAGTGTATCCCTCTGACCATCTTATTGTTGATGAAACACAGATATAGCATCGGAATTAAATACAAAAGATACAATGCCTACATAAGTACAAGAAAACTGACTCTTCCTACTGTCTATGATTTGAACCATTCCTGTGACACTAGTTATAGATTCCGATGCTTCTCTTCAGGTTTACTGTATCCCTCTGACTTTCTTATTGACGATGAAACACAGAAATTGCATCGGAGTTAAATACAAAAGGCACAATGTCGACTTAAGTACAAGAAAGCTGACTCTTCTTACTGTCTATGTTTTGAACCTTTCCTGTGACACTAGTTATAGATTCCGATGCTTCACTTCAGGTTTACTGTATCCCTCTGACCTTCTTATTGAAGATGAAACACAGATATTGCATCGGAATTAAATACAAAGGGCACAAAAAAACTGACTCTTCTTACTGTCTATGTTTGAACCATTCATGTGACACTAGTTATAGATTCCGATGCTTCACTTCAGGTTTACTGTATCCCTCTGACCATTTTATTGTTGATGAAACACAGATATAGCATAGGAATTAAATACAAAAGGCACAATGCCTACATAAGTACAAGAAAACTGACTCTTCTTACTATCTATGATATGAACCATTCCAGTGACACTATGGATGGATTCCGATGCTTCTCTTCAGGTTTACTGTATCCCTCTGACCTTCTTATTGACGATAAAACACAGAAATTGCATCGGAATTAAATACAAAAAGCACAATACCAACTTAAGTGCAAGAAAACAGACTCTTCTTACTGTCTGTGTTTTGAACCATTCATGCGACACTAAGCAAAGCTTCCGATGCTTCACTTCAGGTTTACTGTATCCCTCTGACCATCTTATTGTTGATGAAACACAGATATAGCATCGGAATTAAATACAAAAGGCACAATGCCTACATAAGTACAATAAAACTGACTCTTCTTACTGTCTATGTTTGGAACCATTCCTGTGACACTAGTTATAGATTCCGCTGCTTTACTTCAGGTTTACTGTATCCCTCTGACCATCTTATTGTTGATGAAACACAGATATAGCATCGGAATTAAATACAAAAGACACAGTGCCTACATAAGTACAAGGAAACTGACTCTTCTTACTGTCTATGATTTGAACCATTCCTGTGACACTACTTATAGATTCCGATGCTTCTCTTCAGGTTTACTGTATCCCTCTGACCTTCTTATTGACGATAAAACACAGAAATTGCATCGTAATTAAATAAAAAATGCACAATGCCGACTTAAGTACAAGAAAACAGACTCTTCTTACTGTCTATGTTTTGAACCTTTCCTGTGACACTAGTTATAGATTCCGATGCTTCACTTCAGGTTTACTGTATCCCTCTGACCTTCTTATTGAAGATGAAACACAGATATTGCATCGGAATTAAATACAAAGGGCACAATGCTGATTTAAGTACAAGAAAACTGACTCTTCTTACTGTCTATGATTGAACCATTCATGTGACTCTAGTTATAGATTCCGATGCTTCACTTCAGGTTTACTGTATCCCTCTGACCATTTTATTGTTGATGAAACACAGATATAGCATCGGAATTAAATACAAAAGGCACAGAGCCCACACAAGTACAATAAAACTGACTCTTCTTACTGTCTATGTTTTGAACCATTCCTGTTACACTAGTTATAGATTCCGATGCTTCTCTTCATGTTTACTGTATCCCTCTGACCTTTCTTATTGACGATGAAACACAGAAATTGCATCGGAATTAAATACAAAAGGCACAATGCCGACTTAAGTACAAGAAAACAGACTCTTCTTACTGTCTGTGTTTTGAACCATTCATGTGACACTAGGCATAGCTTACGATGCTTCACTTCAGGTTTACTGTATCCATCTGACCTTCTTATTATCGATGAAACACAGAATTTGCATCGGAATTAAATACAAAAGGCACAATGCCGACTTATGTACAAGAAAACTGACTCTTCTTACTGTCTATGTTTGAACCATTCATGTGACACTAGTTATAGATTCCGATGCTTCACTTCAGGTTTACTGTATCCCTCTGACCTTCTTATCGACGATGAAACACAGAAATTGCATCGGAATTAAATACAAAAGGCACAATGCCCACTTAAGTACAAGAAAACTGACTTCTCTTACTGTCTATGATTGAAACATTCCTGTGACACTAGTTATAGATTCCGATGCTTCACTTGAGGTTTACTGTATCCCTCTGACCTTCTTATTGACGATGAAACACAGAAATTGCATCGGAATTAAATACAAATTGCACAATGCAGACTTAAGTACAAGAAAACTGACTCTTCTTACTGTCTACGTTTGGAACCATTCCTGTGACACTAGTTATAGATTCCGATGCTTCACTTCAGGTTTACTGTATCCCTCTGACCTTCTTATTGACGATGAAACACAGACATTGCATCGGAGTTAAATACAAAAGGCCCAATACCTACTTAAGTACAAGAAAACTGACTCTTCTTACTGTCTGTGTTTTGAACCATTCCTGTGACACTAGTTATAGATTCCGATGCTTCACTTGAGGTTTACTGTATCCCTCTGACCACCTTATTGTTGATGAAACACAGATATAGCATCGGAATTAAATACAAAAGACACAATGCCTACATAAGTACAAGAAAACTGACTCTTCTTACTGTCTATGATTTGAACCATTCCTGTGACACTAGTTATAGATTCCGATGCTTCTCTTCAGGTTTACTGTATCCCTCTGACCTTCGTATTGACGATAAAACACAGAAATTGCAACGGAATTAAATACAAAAGGCACAATGCCGACTTAAGTACAAGAAAACAGACTCTTCTTACTGTCTGTGTTTTGGACCATTCATGTGACACTAGGCATAGCTTCCGATGCTTCACTTCAGGTTTACTGTATCCCTCTGACCATTTTATTGTTGATGAAACACAGATATAGCATAGGAATTAAATACAAAAGGCACAATGCCTACATAAGTACAAGAAAACTGACTCTTCTTACTATCTATGATATGAACCATTCCAGTGACACTATGGATGGATTCCGATGCTTCTCTTCAGGTTTACTGTATCCCTCTGACCTTCTTATTGACGATAAAACACAGAAATTGCATCGGAATTAAATACAAAAAGCACAATACCAACTTAAGTGCAAGAAAACAGACTCTTCTCACTGTCTGTGTTTTGAACCATTCATGCGACACTAAGCAAAGCTTCCGATGCTTCACTTCAGGTTTACTGTATCCCTCTGACCATCTTATTGTTGATGAAACACAGATATAGCATCGGAATTAAATACAAAAGGCACAATGCCTACATAAGTACAATAAAACTGACTCTTCTTACTGTCTATGTTTGGAACCATTCCTGTGACACTAGTTATAGATTCCGCTGCTTTACTTCAGGTTTACTGTATCCCTCTGACCATCTTATTGTTGATGAAACACAGATATAGCATCGGAATTAAATACAAAAGACACAGTGCCTACATAAGTACAAGGAAACTGACTCTTCTTACTGTCTATGATTTGAACCATTCCTGTGACACTACTTATAGATTCCGATGCTTCTCTTCAGGTTTACTGTATCCCTCTGACCTTCTTATTGACGATAAAACACAGAAATTGCATCGTAATTAAATAAAAAATGCACAATGCCGACTTAAGTACAAGAAAACAGACTCTTCTTACTGTCTGTGTTTTGAACCATTCATGTGACACTAGGCATAGCTTCCGATGCTTCACTTCAGGTTTACTGTATCCCTCTGACTTTCTCATTGACAATGAAACACAGAAATTGCATCGGATTTAATACAAAAGGCACAATGCCGACTTAAGTACAAGAAAACTGACTCCTCTTACTGTCTATGTTTTGAACCATTCCTGTGACACTAGTTATAGATTCCGATGCTTCACTTCAGCTTTACTGTATCCCTCTGACCTTCTTATTGACGATGAAACACAGAAATTGCATCGGAATTAAATACAAAAGGCATAATGTTGACTCAAGTACAAGAAAACTGACTCTTCTTACTGCCTAGGTTTTGTACCATTCCTGTGACACTTGTTATAGGTTCCAATGCTTCACTTCAGGTTTACTGTATCCCTCTGACCTTCTTATTGACGATGAAACACAGGTATTGCATCGTAATTAAATACAAAAGGCACAATGCCGACTTCAGTACAAGTAAAAAACTGACTCTTCTTACTGTCTATGTTTTGAACCATTCATGTGACACTAATTATAGAGTCCCATGCTTCACTTCAGGTTTACTGTATCCCTCTGACCTTCTTATTGACGATGAAACACAGAAATTGCATCGGAATTAAATACAAAAGGCACAATGCCGACTGATGTTCAAGAAAACTGATTCTTCTTACTGTTTATGTTTGAACCATTCCTGTGACACTAGTTATAGATTCCGATGCCTCACTTCAGGTTTACTGTATCCCTCTGACCTTCTTATTGACGATGAAACACAGAAATTGCATCGGAATGAAGTACAAAAGGCACAATGCCGACTTAAGTACAAGAAAACTGACTCTTCTTACTGTCTATGTTTGAACCATTCCTGTGACATTGGTTATAGATTCGGATGCTTCACTTCAGGTTTACTGTATCCCTCTGACCTTCTTATTGACGATGAAACACAGAAATTGCATCGCAATTAAATACAAAAGGCACAATGCCGACTTAAGTACAAGAAAACTGACTTTTCTTAATGTCTATGCTTTGAACCATTCCTGTGACACTAGTTACAGATTCCGATGCTTCACTTCAGGTTTACTGTATCCCTCTGACCATCTTATTGTTGATGAAACACAGATATAGGATCGGAATTAAATACAAAAGACACAATGCCTACATATGTACAAGAAAACTGACTCTTCTTACTGTCTATGATTTGAACCATTCCTGTGACACTAGTTATAGATTCCGATGCTTCTCTTCAGGTTTACTGTCTCCCTCTGACCTTCTTATTGATGATGAAACACAGAAATTGCATCGGAATTAAATACAAAAGGCACAACGCCGACTTAAGTACAAGAAAACTGACTCATCTTACTGTCTATGTTTTGAACCTTTCCTGTGACACTAGTTATAGATTCCGATGCTTCACTTCAGGTTTACTGTATCCCTCTGGCCTTCTTATTGAAGATGAAACACAGATATTGCATCGGAATTAAATACAAAAGGCACAATGCCGACTTAAGTACAAGAAAATGGACTCTTCCTACTGTCTATGATTTGAACCATTCCTGTGACACTAGTTATAGATTCCGATGCTTCTCTTCTGGTTTACTGTATCCCTCTGACCTTCTTATTGACGATGAAACACAGAAATTGCATCGGAATTAAATACAAAAGGCACAACGCCGACTTAAATACAAGAAAACTGACTCATCTTACTGTCTATGTTTTGAACCTTTCCTGTGACACTAGTTATAGATTCCGATGCTTCACTTCAGGTTTACTGTATCCCTCTGACCTTCTTATTGAAGATGAAACACAGATATTGCATCGGAATTAAATACAAAGGGCACAATGCTGACTTAAGTACAAGATAACTGACTCTTCTTACTGTCTATGTTTGAACCATTCATGTGACACTAGTTATAGATTCCGATGCTACACTTCAGGTTTACTGTATCCCTCTGACCATTTTATTGTTGATGAAACACAGATATAGCATCGGAATTAAATACAAAAGGCACAATGCCTACATAAGTACAGGAAAACTGACTCTTCTTACTGTCTATGATATGAACCATTCCAGTGACACTAGTGATGGATTCCGATGCTTCTCTTCAGGTTTACTGTATCCCTCTGACCTTCTTATTGACGATAAAACACAGAAATTGCATCGGAATTAAATACAAAAAGCACAATGCCGACTTAAGTACAAGAAAACAGACTCTTCTTACTGTCTGTGTTTTGAACCATTCATGTGACACTAGGCATAGCTTCCGATGCTTCACTTCAGGTTTGCTGTATACCTCTGACCATCTTATTGTTGATGAAACACAGATATAGCATCGGAATTAAATACAAAAGGCACAATGCCTACATAAGTACAATAAAACTGACTCTTCTTACTGTCTACGTTTTGAACCATTCCTGTTACACTAGTTATAGATTCCGATGCTTCTCTTCAGGTTTACTGTATCCCTCTGACCTTCTTATTGACGATGAAACACAGAAATTGCATCGGAATTAAATACAAAAGGCACAATGCCGACTTAAGTACAAGAAAACAGACTCTTCTTACTGTCTGTGTTTTGAACCATTCATGTGACACTAGGCATAGCTTCCGATGCTTCACTTCAGGTTTACTGTATCCATCTGACTTTCTTATTATCGATGAAACACAGAATTTGCTTCGGAATTAAATACAAAAGGCACAATGCCGACTTATGTACAAGAAAACTGACTCTTCTTACTGTCTATGTTTGAACCATTCATGTGACACTAGTTATAGATTCCGATGCTTCACTTCAGGTTTACTGTATCCCTCTGACCTTCTTATCGACGATGAAACACAGAAATTGCATCGGAATTCAATACAAAAGGCACAATGCCGACTTAAGTACAAGAAAACTGACTCCTCTTACTGTCTATGATTGAAACATTCCTGTGACACTAGTTATAGATTCCGATGCTTCACTTGAGATTTACTGTATCCCTCTGACCTTCTTATTGACGATGAAACACAGAAATTGCATCGGAATTAAATACAAATGGCACAATGCAGACTTAAGTACAAGAAAACTGACTCTTCTTACTGTCTATGTTTGGAACCATTCCTGTGACACTAGTTATAGATTCCGATGCTTCACTTCAAGTTTACTGTATCCCTCTGACCTTATTGACGATGAAACACAGACATTGCATCGGAGTTAAATACAAAAGGCACAATGCCTACCTACATACAAGAAATCTGTCTCTTCTTACTGTCTATGTTCTGAACCATTCCTGTGACACTAGTTATAGATTCCGATGCTTCACTTCAGGTTTACTGTATCCCTCTGACCATCTTATTGTTGATGAAACACAGATATAGCATCGGAATTATATACAAAAGACACAATGCCCACATAAGTACAAGAAAACTGACTCTTCTTACTGTCTATGATTTGATCCATTCCTGTGACACTAGTTATAGATTCCGATGCTTCTCTTCAGGATTACTGTATCCCTCTGACCTTCTTATTGACGATAAAACACAGAAATTGCATCGGTATTAAATACAAAAGGCACAATGCCGACTTAAGTACAAGAAAACAGACTCTTCTTACTGTCTGTGTTTTGAACCATTCATGTGACACTAGGCATAGCTTCCGATGCTTCACTTCAGGTTTACTGAATCCCTCTGACTTTCTTATTGACAATGAAACACAGAAATTGCATCGGCTTTAATACAAAAGGCACAATGAAGACTTAAGTACAAGAAAACTGACTCCTCTTACTGTCTATGTTTTGAACCATTCCTGTGACACTAGTTATAGATTCCGATGCTTCACTTCAGGTTTACTGTATCCCTCTGACCTTCTTATTGACGATGAAACACAGAAATTGCATCGGAATTAAATACAAAAGGCACAATGCCGACTTAAGTACAAGAAAACTGACTCTTCTTACTGCCTAGGTTTTGAACCATTCCTGTGACACTAGTTATAGATTCCAATGCTTCACTTCAGGTTTACTGTATCCCTCTGACCTTCTTATTGAGGATGAAACACAGGTATTGCATCGTAATTACATACAAAAGGCACAATGCCGACTTCAGTACAATAAAACTGACTCTTCTTACTGTCTATGTTTTGAACCATTCATGTGACACTAGTTATAGAGTCCGATGCTTCACTTCAGGTTTACTGTATCCCTCTGACCTTCTTATTGACGATGAAACACAGAAGTTGCATCGGAATTAAATACAAAAGGCACAATGCCGACTTAAGTACAAGAAAACAGACTCTTCTTACTGTCTGTGTTTTGAACCATTCATGTGACACTAGGCATAGCTTCCGATGCTTCACTTCAGGTTTACTGTATCCATCTGACTTTCTTATTATCGATGAAACACAGAATTTGCTTCGGAATTAAATACAAAAGGCACAATGCCGACTTATGTACAAGAAAACTGACTCTTCTTACTGTCTATGTTTGAACCATTCATGTGACACTAGTTATAGATTCCGATGCTTCACTTCAGGTTTACTGTATCCCTCTGACCTTCTTATCGACGATGAAACACAGAAATTGCATCGGAATTCAATACAAAAGGCACAATGCCGACTTAAGTACAAGAAAACTGACTCCTCTTACTGTCTATGATTGAAACATTCCTGTGACACTAGTTATAGATTCCGATGCTTCACTTGAGATTTACTGTATCCCTCTGACCTTCTTATTGACGATGAAACACAGAAATTGCATCGGAATTAAATACAAATGGCACAATGCAGACTTAAGTACAAGAAAACTGACTCTTCTCACTGTCTATGTTTGGAACCATTCCTGTGACACTAGTTATAGATTCCGATGCTTCACTTCAGGTTTACTGTATCCCTCTGACCTTCTTATTGACGATGAAACACAGAAATTGCATCGGAATTAAATACAAAAGGCACAATGCCGACTTAAGTACAAGAAAACTGACTCTTCTTACTGCCTAGGTTTTGAACCATTCCTGTGACACTAGTTATAGATTCCAATGCTTCACTTCAGGTTTACTGTATCCCTCTGACCTTCTTATTGAGGATGAAACACAGGTATTGCATCGTAATTACATACAAAAGGCACAATGCCGACTTCAGTACAATAAAACTGACTCTTCTTACTGTCTATGTTTTGAACCATTCATGTGACACTAGTTATAGAGTCCGATGCTTCACTTCAGGTTTACTGTATCCCTCTGACCTTCTTATTGACGATGAAACACAGAAGTTGCATCGGAATTAAATACAAAAGGCACAATGCCGACTTAAGTACAAGAAAACAGACTCTTCTTACTGTCTGTGTTTTGAACCATTCATGTGACACTCGGCATAGCTTCCGATGCTTCACTTCAGGTTTACTGTATCCATCTGACCTTCTTATTATCGATGAAACACAGAATTTGCATCGGAATTAAATACAAAAGGCACAATGCCGACTTATGTACAAGAAAACTGACTTTTCTTACTGTCTATGTTTGAACCATTCATGTGACACTAGTTATAGATTCCGATGCTTCACTTCAGGTTTACTGTATCCCTCTGACCTTCTTATCGACGATGAAACACAGAAATTGCATCGGAATTAAATACAAAAGGCACAATGCCGACTTAAGTACAAGAAAACTGACTCTTCTTACTATCTATGATATGAACCATTCCAGTGACACTATGGATGGATTCCGATGCTTCACTTCAGGTTTACTGTATCCCTCTGACCTTCTTATCGACGATGAAACACAGAAATTGCATCGGAATTAAATACAAATGGCACAATGCAGACTTAAGTACAAGAAAACTGACTCTTCTTGCTGTCTATGTTTGGAACCATTCCTGTGACACTAGTTATAGATTCCGATGCTTTACTTCAGGTTTACTGTATCCCTCTGACCTTCTTATTGACGATGAAACACAGACATTGCATCGGAGTTAAATACAAAAGGCACACTGCCTACTTAAGTACAAGAAAACAGACTCTTCTTACTGTCTATGTTTTGAACCATTCCTGTGACACTAGTTATAGATTCCGATGCTTCACTTCAGGTTTACTGTATCCCTCTGACCATCTTATTGTTGATGAAACACAGATATAGCATCGGAATTAAATACAAAAGACACAGTGCCTACATAAGTACAAGGAAACTGACTCTTCTTACTGTCTATGATTTGAACCATTCCTGTGACACTACTTATAGATTCCGATGCTTCTCTTCAGGTTTACTGTATCCCTCTGACCTTCTTATTGACGATAAAACACAGAAATTGCATCGTAATTAAATAAAAAATGCACAATGCCGACTTAAGTACAAGAAAACAGACTCTTCTTACTGTCTGTGTTTTGAACCATTCATGTGACACTAGGCATAGCTTCCGATGCTTCACTTCACGTTTACTGTATCCCTCTGACTTTCTCATTGACAATGAAACACAGAAATTGCATCGGATTTAATACAAAAGGCACAATGCCGACTTAAGTACAAGAAAACTGACTCCTCTTACTGTCTATGTTTTGAACCATTCCTGTGACACTAGTTATAGATTCCGATGCTTCACTTCAGCTTTACTGTATCCCTCTGACCTTCTTATTGACGATGAAACACAGAAATTGCATCGGAATTAAATACAAAAGGCACAATGTTGACTTAAGTACAAGAAAACTGACTCTTCTTACGCCTAGGTTTGAACCATTCCTGTGACACTTGTTATAGGTTCCAATGCTTCACTTCAGGTTTACTGTATCCCTCTGACCTTCTTATTGACGATGAAACACAGGTATTGCATCGTAATTAAATACAAAAGGCACAATGCCCACTTCAGTACAAGAAAACTGACTCTTCTTACTGTCTATGTTTTGAACCATTCATGTGACACTAATTATAGAGTCCGATGCTTCACTTCACGTTTACTGTATCCCTCTGACCTTCTTATTGACGATGAAACACAGAAATTGCATCGGAATTAAATACAAAAGGCACAATGCCGACTGATGTTCAAGAAAACTGATTCTTCTTACTGTTTATGTTTGAACCATTCCTGTGACACTAGTTATAGATTCCGATGCCTCACTTCAGGTTTACTGTATCCCTCTGACCTTCTTATTGACGATGAAACACAGAAATTGCATCGGAATGAAGTACAAAAGGCACAATGCCGACTTAAGTACAAAAAACTGACTCTTCTTACTGTCTATGTTTGAACCATTCCTGTGACATTGGTTATAGATTCGGATGCTTCACTTCAGGTTTACTGTATCCCTCTGACCCTCTTATTGACGATGAAACACAGAAATTGCATCGGAATTAAATACAAAAGGCACAATGCCGACTTAAGTACAATAAAACTGACTTTTCTTAATGTCTATGTTTTGAACCATTCCTGTGACACTAGTTACAGATTCCGATGCTTCACTTCAGGTTTACTGTATCCCTCTGACCATCTTATTGTTGATGAAACACAGATATAGCATCGGAATTAAATACAAAAGACACAATGCCTACGTATGTACAAGAAAACTGACTCTTCTTACTGTCTATGATTTGAACCATTCCTGTGACACTAGTTATTGATTCCGATGCTTCTCTTCAGGTTTACTGTCTCCCTCTGACCTTCTTATTGATGATGAAACACAGAAATTGCATCGGAATTAAATACAAAAGGCACAACGCCGACTTAAGTACAAGAAAACTGACTCATCTTACTGTCTATGTTTTGAACCTTTCCTGTGACACTAGTTATAGATTCCGATGCTTCACTTTAGGTTTACTGTATCCCTCTGGCCTTCTTATTGAAGATGAAACACAGATATTGCATCGGAATTAAATGCAAAGGGCACAATGCCGACTTAAGTACAAGAAAACTGACTCTTCTTACTGTCTATGTTTGAACCATTCATGTGACACCAGTTATAGATTCCGATGCTTCACTTCAGGTTTACTGTATCCCTCTGACCATCTTATTGTTGATGAAACACAGATATAGCATCGGATTTAAATACAAAAGGCACAATGCCTACATAAGTACAAGAAAACTGACTCTTCTTCCTGTCTATGATTTGAACCATTCCTGTGACACTAGTTATAGATTCCGATGCTTCTCTTCAGGTTTACTGTTTCCCTCTGACCTTCTTATTGACGATAAAACACAGAAATTGCATCGGAATTAAATACAAAAGGCACAATGCCGACTTAAGTACAAGAAAACAGACTCTTCTTACTGTCTGTGCTTTGAACCATTCATGTGACACTAGTTATGGAATCCGACGCTTCACTTCAGGTTTACTGTATCCCTCTGACCTTCTTATCGACGATGAAACACAGAAATTGCATCGGAATTAAATACAAAAGGCACAATGCCGACTTAAGTACAAGAAAATGGACTCTTCCTACTGTCTATGATTTGAACCATTCCTGTGACACTAGTTATAGATTCCGATGCTTCTCTTCTGGTTTACTGTATCCCTCTGACCTTCTTATTGACGATGAAACACAGAAATTGCATCGGAATTAAATACAAAAGGCACAACGCCGACTTAAATACAAGAAAACTGACTCATCTTACTGTCTATGTTTTGAACCTTTCCTGTGACACTAGTTATAGATTCAGATGCTTCACTTCAGGTTTACTGTATCCCTCTGACCTTCTTATTGAAGATGAAACACAGATATTGCATCGGAATTAAATACAAAGGGCACAATGCTGACTTAAGTACAAGATAACTGACTCTTCTTACTGTCTATGTTTGAACCATTCATGTGACACTAGTTATAGATTCCGATGCTACACTTCAGGTTTACTGTATCCCTCTGACCATTTTATTGTTGATGAAACACAGATATAGCATCGGAATTAAATACAAAAGGCACAATGCCTACATAAGTACAGGAAAACTGGCTCTTCTTACTGTCTATGATATGAACCATTCCAGTGACACTAGTGATGGATTCCGATGCTTCTCTTCAGGTTTACTGTATCCCTCTGACCTTCTTATTGACGATAAAACACAGAAATTGCATCGGAATTAAATACAAAAAGCACAATGCCGACTTAAGTACGAGAAAACAGACTCTTCTTACTGTCTGTGTTTTGAACCATTCATGTGACACTAGGCATAGCTTCCGATGCTTCACTTCAGGTTTACTGTATACCTCTGACCATCTTATTGTTGATGAAACACAGATATAGCATCGGAATTAAATACAAAAGGCACAATGCCTACATAAGTACAATAAAACTGATTCTTCTTACTGTCTACGTTTTGAACCATTCCTGTTACACTAGTTATAGATTCCGATGCTTCTCTTCAGGTTTACTGTATCCCTCTGACCTTCTTATTGACGATGAAACACAGAAATTGCATCAGAATTAAATACAAAAGGCACAATGCCGACTTAAGTACAAGAAAACAGACTCTTCTTACTGTCTGTGTTTTGAACCATTCATGTGACACTAGGCATAGCTTCCGATGCTTCACTTCAGGTTTACTGTATCCATCTGACTTTCTTATTATCGATGAAACACAGAATTTGCTTCGGAATTAAATACAAAAGGCACAATGCCGACTTATGTACAAGAAAACTGACTCTTCTTACTGTCTATGTTTGAACCATTCATGTGACACTAGTTAAAGATTCCGATGCTTCACTTCAGGTTTACTGTATCCCTCTGACCTTCTTATCGACGATGAAACACAGAAATTGCATCGGAATTCAATACAAAAGGCACAATGCCGACTTAAGTACAAGAAAACTGACTCCTCTTACTGTCTATGATTGAAACATTCCTGTGACACTAGTTATAGATTCCGATGCTTCACTTGAGATTTACTGTATCCCTCTGGCCTTCTTATTGACGATGAAACAAAGAAATTGCATCGGAATTAAATACAAATGGCACAATGCAGACTTAAGTACAAGAAAACTGACTCTTCTTACTGTCTATGTTTGGAACCATTCCTGTGACACTAGTTATAGATTCCGATGCTTCACTTCTAGTTTACTGTATCCCTCTGACCTTCTTATTGACGATGAAACACAGACATTGCATCGGAGTTAAATACAAAAGGCACAATGCCTACCTACATACAAGAAATCTGACTCTTCTTACTGTCTATGTTCTGAACCATTCCTGTGACACTAGTTATAGATTCCGATGCTTCACTTCAGGTTTACTGTATCCCTCTGACCATCTTATTGTTGATGAAACACAGATATAGCATCGGAATTAAATACAAAGGGCACAATGCTGACTTAAGTACAAGATAACTGACTCTTCTTACTGTCTATGTTTGAACCATTCATGTGACACTAGTTATAGATTCCGATGCTACGCTTCAGGTTTACTGTATCCCTCTGACCATTTTATTGTTGATGAAACACAGATATAGCATCGGAATTAAATACAAAAGGCACAATGCCTACATAAGTACAGGAAAACTGGCTCTTCTTACTGTCTATGATATGAACCATTCCAGTGACACTAGTGATGGATTCCGATGCTTCTCTTCAGGTTTACTGTATCCCTCTGACCTTCTTATTGACGATAAAACACAGAAATTGCATCGGAATTAAATACAAAAAGCACAATGCCGACTTAAGTACGAGAAAACAGACTCTTCTTACTGTCTGTGTTTTGAACCATTCATGTGACACTAGGCATAGCTTCCGATGCTTCACTTCAGGTTTACTGTATACCTCTGACCATCTTATTGACGATGAAACACAGAAATTGCATCGGAAATAAATACAAAAGGCACAATGCCGACTTAAGTACAAGAAAACTGACTCTTCTTACTGCCTAGGTTTTGAACCATTCCTGTGACACTAGTTATAGATTCCAATGCTTCACTTCAGGTTTACTGTATCCCTCTGACCTTCTTATTGAGGATGAAACACAGGTATTGCATCGTAATTACATACAAAAGGCACAATGCTGACTTCAGTACAAGAAAACTGACTCTTCTTACTGTCTATGTTTTGAACCATTCATGTGACACTAGTTATAGAGTCCGATGCTTCACTTCAGGTTTACTGTATCCCTCTGACCTTCTTATTGACGATGAAACACAGAAATTGCATCGGAATTAAATACAAAAGGCACAATGCCGACTGATGTACAAGAAAACTGATTCTTCTTACTGTTTATGTTTGAACCATTCCTGTGACACTAGTTATAGATTCCGATGCCTCACTTCAGGTTTACTGTATCCCTCTGACCTTCTTATTGACGATGAAACACAGAAATTGCATCGGAATTAAATACAAAAGGCACAATGCCGACTTAAGTACAAGAAAACTGACTCTTCTTACTGTCTATGTTTGAACCATTCCTGTGACATTGGTTATAGATTCGGATGCTTCACTTCAGGTTTACTGTATCCCTCTGACCTTCTTATTGACGATGAAACACAGAAATTGCATCGGAATTAAATACAAAAGACACAATGCCGACTTAAGTACAAGGAAGCTGACTTTTCTTACTGTCTATGTTTTGAACCATTCCTGTGACACTAGTTATAGATTCCGATGCTTTACTTCAGGTTTACTGTATCCCTCTGACCTTCTTATTGACGATGAAACACAGATATTGCATCGGAGATAAATACAAAAGGCACAATGCCGACTTAAGTACAAGAAAACTGACTCATCATATTGTCTATGTTTTGAACCATTCCTGTGACACTAGTTATAGATTCCGATGCTTCACTTCAGGTTTACTGTATCCCTATGACCTTCGTATTGACGATGAAACACAGAAATTGCATGGGAATTAAATCCAAAAGTTACAACGCGAACTTAAGTACAAGAAAGCTGACTCATGTTATTGTCTATGTTTTGAACCTTTCCTGTGACGCTAGTTATAGAATCCGATGCTTCACTTCAGGTTTACTGTATCTCTCTGACCTTCTTATTGAAGATGAAACACAGATATTGCATCGGAATTAAATACAAAGGGCACAATGCCTACTTAAGTACAAGAAAACTGTCTCTTCTTACTGTCTATGTTTGAACCATTCATGTGACACTAGTTATAGATTCCGATGCTTCACTTCAGGTTTACTGTATCCCTCTGACCATCTTATTGTTGATGAAACACAGATATAGCATTGGAATTAAATACAAAAGGCACAATGCCTACATAAGTACAAGAAAATTGATTCTTCTTAGTGTCTATGACTTGAACCGTTCCTGTTACACTAGTTATAGATTCCGATGCTTCTCTTCAGGTTTACTGTATCCCTCTGACCTTCTTATTGACGATGAAACACAGAAATTGCATCGGAATTAAATACAAAACGCACAATGCCGACTTAAGTACAAGAAGACAGACTCTTCTTACTGTCTGTGTTTCGAACCATTCATGTGACACTAGGCATAGCATCCGATGCTTCACTTCAGGTTTACTGTATCCATTAGACCTTCTTATTATCGATGGAACACAGACTTTGCATCGGAATTAAATACAAAATGCACAATGCCGACTTAAGTACAAAAAAACTGACTCTTCTTACTGTCTATGATTGAACCGTTCTTGTGACACTAGTTATAGATTCCGATGCTTCACTTGAGGTTTACTGTATCCCTCTGACCTTCTTATTGACGATGAGAAACAGAAATTGCATCGGAATTTAATACAAAAGGCACAATGCCGACTTAAGTACAAGAAAACAGACTCTTCTTACTGTCTGTGTCTTGAACCATTCATGTGACACTAGGCCTAGCTTCTGATGCTTCACTTCATTTTTACTGTATCCCTCTGACTTTCTTATTGACAATGAAACACAGAAATTGCATCGGATTTAATACAAAAGGCACAATGCCGACTTAAGTACAAGAAAACTGACTCCTCTTACTGTCTATGTTTTGAACCATTCCTGTGACACTAGTTATATATTCCGATGCTTCACTTCAGCTTTAATGTATCCCTCTGACCTTCTTATTGACGATGAAACACAGAAATTGCATCGGAATTAAATACAAAAGGCACAATGCCGACTTAAGTACAAGAAAACTGACTCTTCTTACTGCCTAGGTTTTGAACCATTCCTGTGACATTAGTTGTAGATTCCGATGCTTCTCTTCAGGTTTACTGTATCCCTCTGACCTTCTTATTGACGATGAAACACAGGTATTGCATCGTAATTAAATACAAAAGGCACAATGCCGACTACAGTACAAGAAAACTGACTCTTCTTACTGTTTATGTTTGAACCATTCCTGTGACACTAGTTATAGATTCCGATGCCTCACTTCAGGTTTACTGTATCCCTCTGACCTTCTTATTGACGATGAAACACAGAAATTGCATCGGAATTAAATACAAATGGCACAATGCCGACTTAAGTACAAGAAAACTGACTCTTCTTACTGTCTATGTTTGAACCATTCCTGTGACACTGGTTATAGATTCGGATGCATCACTTCAGGTTTACTGTATCCCTCTGACCTTCTTATTGACGATGAAACACAGAAATTGCATCGGAATTAAATACAAAAGGCACAATGCCGACTTAAGTACAAGAAAACTGACTTTTCTTACTGTCTATGTTTTGAACCATTCCTGTGACACTAGTTATAGATTCCGATGCTTTACTTCAGGTTTACTGTATCCCTCTGACCTTCTTATTGACGATGAAACACAGATATTGCATCGGAGATAAATACAAAAGACACAATGCCGACTTAAGTACAAGAAAACTGACTCATCATATTGTCTATGTTTTGAACCATTCCTGTGACACTAGTTATAGATTCCGATGCTTCACTTCAGGTTTACTGTATCCCTATGACCTTCGTATTGACGATGAAACACAGAAATTGCATGGGAATTAAATCCAAAAGTTAAAACGCGAACTTAAGTACAAGAAAACTGACTCATCTTATTGTCTATGTTTTGAACCTTTCCTGTGACACTAGTTATAGATTCCGATGCTTCACTTCAGGTTTACTGTATCCCTCTGACCTTCGTATTGAAGATGAAACACAGGTATTGCATCGTAATTAAATACAAAAGGCACAATGCCGACTTCAGTACAAGAAAACTTACTCTTCTTACTGTCTATGTTTTGAACCATTCATGTGACACTAATTATAGGGTCCGATGCTTCACTTCAGGTTTACTGTATCCCTCTGACATTCTTATTGACGATGAAACACAGAAATTGTATCGGAATTAAATACAAAAGGCACAATGCCGAATGATGTACAAGAAAACTGATTCTTTTTACTGTTTATGTTTGAACCATTCCTGTGACACTAGTTATAGATTCCGATGCCTCACTGCAGGTTTACTGTATCCCTCTGACCTTCTTATTGACGATGAAACACAGAAATTTCATCGGAATTAAATACAAAAGGCACAATGCCGACTTAAGTACAAGAAAACTGACTCTTCTTACTGTCTATGTTTGAACCATTCCTGTGACATTGGTTATAGATTCGGATGCACCACTTCAGGTTTACTGTATCCCTCTGACCTTCTTATTGACGATGAAACACAGAAATTGCATCGGAATTAAATACAAAAGGCACAATGCCGACTTAAGTACAAGAAAAATGACTTTTCTTACTGTCTATGTTTCGAACCATTCCTGTGACACTAGTTATAGATTCCGATGCTTTACTTCAGGTTTACTGTATCCCTCTGACCTTCTTATTGACGATGAAACACAGATATTGCATCGGAGATAAATACAAAAGGCACAATGCCGACTTAAGTACAAGAAAACTGACTCATCATATTGTCTATGTTTTGAACCATTCCTGTGACACTAGTTATAGATTCCGATGCTTCACTTCAGTTTTACTGTATCCCTATGACCTTCGTATTGACGATGAAACACAGAAATTGCATGGGAATTAAATCCAAAAGTTACAACGCGAACTTAAGTACAAGAAAACTGACTCATCTTATTGTCTATGTTTTGAACCTTTCCTGTGACACGAGTTATAGATTCCGATGCTTCACTTCAGGTTTACTGTATCCCTCTGACCTTCTTATTGAAGATGAAACACAGATATTGCATCGGAATTAAATACAAAGGGCACAATGCCTACTTAAGTACAAGAAAACTGACTCTTCTTACTGTCTATGTTTGAACCATTCATGTGACACTTGTTATAGATTCCGATGCTTCACTTCAGGTTTACTGTATCCCTCTGACCATCTTATTGTTGATGAAAGACAGATATAACATCGGAATTAAATACAAAAGGCACAATGCCTACATAAGTACAAGAAAATTGACTCTTCTTAGTGTCTATGACTTGAACCATTCCTGTAACACTAGTTATAGATTCCGATGCTTCACTTCAGGTTTACTGTATCCCTCTGACCTTCTTATTGACGATGAAACACAGAAATTGCATCGGAATTAAATACAAATGGCACAATGCCGACTTATGTACAAGAAAACAGACTCTTCTTACTGTCTATGATTGAACCGTTCTTGTGACACTAGTTATAGATTCCGATGCTTCACTTGAGGTTTACTGTATCCCTCTGACCTTCTTATTGACGATGAAACACAGAAATTGCATCGGAATTAAATACAAAAGGCACAATGCCGACTGATGTACAAGAAAACTGACACTTCTTACTGTCCATGTTTGAACCATTCATGTACCACTAGTTATAGATTCCGATGCTTCACTTCAGGTTTACTGTATTCCTCTGACCTTCTTATCGACGATGAAACACAGAAATTGCATCGGAATTAAATACAAAAGGCACAATGCCGACTTAAGTACAAGAAAACTGACTCCTCTTACTGTCTATGATTGAACCATTCCTGTGACACTAGTTACGGATTCCGATGCTTCACTTCAGGTTTACTGTATCCCTCTGACCATCTTATTGTTGATGAAACACAGTTCTAGCATCGGAATTAAATACAAAAGGCACAATGCCTACATAAGTACAATTAAACTGACTCTTCTTACTGTCTATGATTTGAACCATTCATGTGACACTAGGCATAGCATCCGATGCTTCACTTCAGGTTAACTGTATCCATTAGACCTTCTTATTGTCGATGGAACACAGACTTTGCATCGGAATTAAATACAAAATGCACAATGCCGACTTAAGTACAAAAAAACTGACTCTTCTTACTGTCTATGATTGAACCGTTCTTGTGACACTAGTTATAGATTCCGATGCTTCACTTGAGGTTTACTGTATCCCTCTGACCTTCTTATTGACGATGAGAAACAGAAATTGCATAGGAATTAAATACAAAAGGCACAATGCCGAGTTAAGTACAAGAAAACAGACTCTTCTTACTGTCTGTGTTTTGAACCATTCATGTGACACTAGGCCAAGCTTCTGATGCTTGACTTCAGGTTTACTGTATCCCTCTGACTTTCTTATTGACAATGAAACACAGAAATTGCATCGGATTTAATACAAAGGGAACAATGCCCACTTAAGTACAGGAAAACTGACTCCTCCTACTGTCTATGTTTTGAACCATTTCTGTGACACTAGTTATAGATTCCGATGCTTCACTTCAGCTTTACTGTATCCCTCTGACCTTCTTATTGACGATGAAACACAGAAATTGCATCGGAATTAAATACAAAAGGCACAATGCCGACTTAAGTACAAGAAAACTGACTCTTCTTACTGTCTATGTTTTGAACCATTCATGTGACACTGATTATAGAGTCCGATGCTTCACTTCAGGTTTACTGTATCCCTCTGACCTTCTTATTGACGATGAAACACAGAAATTGCATCGGAATTAAATACAAAAGGCACAATGCCGACTGATGTACAAGAAAACTGATTCTTCTTACTGTTTATGTTTTGAACCATTCCTGTGACACTAGTTATAGATTCCGATGCTTTACTTCAGGTTTACTGTATCCCTCTGACCTTCTTATTGACGATGAAACACAGATATTGCATCGGAGATAAATACAAAAGGCACAATGCCGACTTAAGTACAAAAAACTGACTCTTCTTACTGTCTATGTTTGAACCATTCCTGTGACATTGGTTATAGATTCGGATGCTTCACTTCAGGTTTACTGTATCCCTCTGACCTTCTTATTGACGATGAAACACAGAAATTGCATCGGAATTAAATACAAAAGGCACAATGCCGACTTAAGTACAAGAAAACTGACTTTTCTTAATGTCTATGTTTTGAACCATTCCTGTGACACTAGTTACAGATTCCGATGCTTCACTTCAGGTTTACTGTATCCCTCTGACCATCTTATTGTTGATGAAACACAGATATAGCATCGGAATTAAATACAAAAGACACAATGCCTACATATGTACAAGAAAACTGACTCTTCTTACTGTCTATGATTTGAACCATTCCTGTGACACTAGTTATAGATTCCGATGCTTCTCTTCAGGTTTACTGTCTCCCTCTGACCTTCTTATTGATGCTGAAACACAGAAATTGCATCGGAATTAAATACAAAAGGCACAATGCCGACTTAAGTACAAGAAAATGGACTCTTCCTACTGTCTATGATTTGAACCATTCCTGTGACACTAGTTATAGATTCCGATGCTTCTCTTCTGGTTTACTGTATCCCTCTGACCTTCTTATTGACGATGAAACACAGAAATTGCATCGGAATTAAATACAAAAGGCACAACGCCGACTTAAATACAAGAAAACTGACTCATCTTACTGTCTATGTTTTGAACCTTTCCTGTGACACTAGTTATAGATTCAGATGCTTCACTTCAGGTTTACTGTATCCCTCTGACCTTCTTATTGAAGATGAAACACAGATATTGCATCGGAATTAAATACAAAAGGCACAATGCTGACTTAAGTACAAGATAACTGACTCTTCTTACTGTCTACGTTTTGAACCATTCCTGTTACACTAGTTATAGATTCCGATGCTTCTCTTCAGGTTTACTGTATCCCTCTGACCTTCTTATTGACGATGAAACACAGAAATTGCATCGGAATTAAATACAAAAGGCACAATGCCGACTTAAGTACAAGAAAACAGACTCTTCTTACTGTCTGTGTTTTGAACCATTCATGTGACACTAGGCATAGCTTCCGATGCTTCACTTCAGGTTTACTGTATCCATCTGACTTTCTTATTATCGATGAAACACAGAATTTGCTTCGGAATTAAATACAAAAGGCACAATGCCGACTTATGTACAAGAAAACTGACTCTTCTTACTGTCTATGTTTGAACCATTCATGTGACACTAGTTATAGATTCCGATGCTTCACTTCAGGTTTACTGTATCCCTCTGACCTTCTTATCGACGATGAAACACAGAAATTGCATCGGAATTCAATACAAAAGGCACAATGCCGACTTAAGTACAAGAAAACTGACTCCTCTTACTGTCTATGATTGAAACATTCCTGTGACACTAGTTATAGATTCCGATGCTTCACTTGAGATTTACTGTATCCCTCTGACCTTCTTATTGACGATGAAACACAGAAATTGCATCGGAATTAAATACAAATGGCACAATGCAGACTTAAGTACAAGAAAACTAACTCTTCTTACTGTCTATGTTTGGAACCATTCCTGTGACACTAGTTATAGATTCCGATGCTTCACTTCAAGTTTACTGTATCCCTCTGACCTTCTTATTGACGATGAAACACAGACATTGCATCGGAGTTAGATACAAAAGGCACAATGCCTACCTACATACAAGAAATCTGACTCTTCTTACTGTCTATGTTCTGAACCATTCCTGTGACACTAGTTATAGATTCCGATGCTTCACTTCAGGTTTACTGTATCCCTCTGACCATCTTATTGTTGATGAAACACAGATATAGCATCGGAATTAAATACAAAAGACACAATGCCCACATAAGTACAAGAAAACTGACTCTTCTTACTGTCTATGATTTGATCCATTCCTGTGACACTAGTTATAGATTCCGATGCTTCTCTTCAGGATTACTGTATCCCTCTGACCTTCTTATTGACGATAAAACACAGAAATTGCATCGGTATTAAATACAAAAGGCACAATGCCGACTTAAGTACAAGAAAACAGACTCTTCTTACTGTCTGTGTTTTGAACCATTCATGTGACACTAGGCATAGCTTCCGATGCTTCACTTCAGGTTTACTGAATCCCTCTGACTTTCTTATTGACAATGAAACACAGAAATTGCATCGGCTTTAATACAAAAGGCACAATGCCGACTTAAGTACAAGAAAACTGACTCCTCTTACTGTCTATGTTTTGAACCATTCCTGTGACACTAGTTATAGATTCCGATGCTTCACTTCAGGTTTACTGTATCCCTCTGACCTTCTTATTGACGATGAAACACAGAAATTGCATCGGAATTAAATACAAAAGGCACAATGCCGACTTAAGTACAAGAAAACTGACTCTTCTTACTGCCTAGGTTTTGAACCATTCCTGTGACACTAGTTATAGATTCCAATGCTTCACTTCAGGTTTACTGTATCCCTCTGACCTTCTTATTGAGGATGAAACACAGGTATTGCATCGTAATTACATACAAAAGGCACAATGCCGACTTCAGTACAAGAAAACTGACTCTTCTTACTGTCTATGTTTTGAACCATTCATGTGACACTAGTTATAGAGTCCGATGCTTCACTTCAGAATTACTGTATCCCTCTGACCTTCTTATTGACGATGAAACACAGAAATTGCATCGGAATTAAATACAAAAGGCACAATGCCGACTGATGTACAAGAAAACTGATTCTTCTTACTGTTTATGTTTGAACCATTCCTGTGACACTAGTTATAGATTCCGATGCCTCACTTCAGGTTTACTGTATCCCTCTGACCTTCTTATTGACGATGAAACACAGAAATTGCATCGGAATTAAATACAAAAGGCACAATGCCGGCTTAAGTACAAGAAAACTGACTCTTCTTACTGTCTATGTTTGAACCATTCCTGTGACATTGGTTATAGATTCGGATGCTTCACTTCAGGTTTACTGTATCCCTCTGACCTTCTTATTGACGATGAAACACAGAAATTGCATCGGAATTAAATACAAAAGGCACAATGCCGACTTAAGTACAAGGAAGCTGACTTTTCTTACTGTCTATGTTTTGAACCATTCCTGTGACACTAGTTATAGATTCCGATGCTTTACTTCAGGTTTACTGTATCCCTCTGACCTTCTTATTGACGATGAAACACAGATATTGCATCGGAGATAAATACAAAAGGCACAATGCCGACTTAAGTACAAGAAAACTGACTCATCATATTGTCTATGTTTTGAACCATTCCTGTGACACTAGTTATAGATTCCGATGCTTCACTTCAGGTTTACTGTATCCCTATGACCTTCGTATTGACGATGAAACACAGAAATTGCATGGGAATTAAATCCAAAAGTTACAACGCGAACTTAAGTACAAGAAAGCTGACTCATGTTATTGTCTATGTTTTGAACCTTTCCTGTGACACTAGTTATAGAATCCGATGCTTCACTTCAGGTTTACTGTATCTCTCTGACCTTCTTATTGAAGATGAAACACAGATATTGCATCGGAATTAAATACAAAGGGCACAATGCCTACTTAAGTACAAGAAAACTGACTCTTCTTACTGTCTATGTTTGAACCATTCATGTGACACTAGTTATTGATTCCGATGCTTCACTTCAGGTTTACTGTATCTCTCTGACCATCTTATTGTTGATGAAACACAGATATAGCATCGGAATTAAATACAAAAGGCACAATGCCTACATAAGTACAAGAAAATTGATTCTTCTTAGTGTCTATGACTTGAACCATTCCTGTTACACTAGTTATAGATTCCGATGCTTCTCTTCAGGTTTACTGTAACCCTCTGACCTTCTTATTGACGATGAAACACAGAAATTGCATCGGAATTAAATACAAAAGGCACAATGCCGACTTAAGTACAAGAAAACAGACTCTTCTTACTGTCTGTGTTTCGAACCATTCATGTGACACTAGGCATAGCATCCGATGCTTCACTTCAGGTTTACTGTATCCATTAGACCTTCTTATTATCGATGGAACACAGACTTTGCATCGGAATTAAATACAAAATGCACAATGCCGACTTAAGTACAAAAAAACTGACTCTTCTTACTGTCTATGATTGAACCGTTCTTGTGACACTAGTTATAGATTCCGATGCTTCACTTGAGGTTTACTGTATCCCTCTGACCTTCTTATTGACGATGAGAAACAGAAATTGCATCGGAATTAAATACAAAAGGCACAATGCCGACTTAAGTACAAGAAAACAGACTCTTCTTACTGTCTGTGTCTTGAACCATTCATGTGACACTAGGCCTAGCTTCTGATGCTTCACTTAATTTTTACTGTATCCCTCTGACTTTCTTATTGACAATGAAACACAGAAATTGCATCGTATTTAATACAAAAGGCACAATGCCGACTTAAGTACAAGAAAACTGACTCCTCTTACTGTCTATGTTTTGAACCATTCCTGTGACACTAGTTATAGATTCCGATGCTTCACTTCAGCTTTAATGTATCCCTCTGACCTTCTTATTGACGATGAAACACAGAAATTGCATCGGAATTAAATACAAAAGGCACAATGCCGACTTATGTACAAGAAAATTGACTCTTCTTACTGCCTAGGTTTTGAACCATTCCTGTGACATTAGTTGTAGATTCCGATGCTTCTCTTCAGGTTTACTGTATCCCTCTGACCTTCTTATTGACGATGAAACACAGGTATTGCATCGTAATTAAATACAAAAGGCACAATGCCGACTACCGTACAAGAAAACTGACTCTTCTTACTGTTTATGTTTGAACCATTCCTGTGACACTAGTTATAGATTCCGATGCCTCACTTCAGGTTTACTGTATCCCTCTGACCTTCGTATTGACGATGAAACACAGAAATTGCATCGGAATTAAATACAAATGGCACAATGCCGACTTAAGTACAAGAAAACTGACTCTTCTTACTGTCTATGTTTGAACCATTCCTGTGACACTGGTTATAGATTCGGATGCATCACTTCAGGTTTACTGTATCCCTCTGACCTTCTTATTGACGATGAAACACAGAAATTGCATCGGAATTAAATACAAAAGTCACAATGCCGACTTAAGTACAAGAAAACTGACTTTTCTTACTGTCTATGTTTTGAACCATTCCTGTGACACTAGTTATAGATTCCGATGCTTTACTTCAGGTTTACTGTATCCCTCTGACTTTCTTATTGACGATGAAACACAGATATTGCATCGGAGATAAATACAAAAGACACAATGCCGACTTAAGTACAAGAAAACTGACTCATCATATTGTCTATGTTTTGAACCATTCCTGTGACACTAGTTATAGATTCCGATGCTTCACTTCAGGTTTACTGTATCCCTATGACCTTCGTATTGACGATGAAACACAGAAATTGCATGGGAATTAAATCCAAAAGTTAAAACGCGAACTTAAGTACAAGAAAACTGACTCATCTTATTGTCTATGTTTTGAACCTTTCCTGTGACACTAGTTATAGATTCCGATGCTTCACTTCAGGTTTACTGTATCCCTCTGACCTTCTTATTGAAGATGAAACACAGATATTGCATCGGAATTAAATACAAAGGGCACAATGCCTACATAAGTACAAGAAAACTGACTCTTCTTACTGTCTATGATTTCAACCATTCCTGTGACACTAGTTACAGATTCCAATGCTTCACTTCAGGTTTACTGTATCCCTCTGACCTTCTTATTGACGATGAAACACAGGTATTGCATCGTAATTAAATACAAAAGGCACAATGCCGACTTCAGTACAAGAAAACTTACTCTTCTTACTGTCTATGTTTTGAACCATTCATGTGACACTAATTATAGGGTCCGATGCTTCACTTCAGGTTTACTGTATCCCTCTGACATTCTTATTGACGATGAAACACAGAAATTGCATCGGAATTAAATACAAAAGGCACAATGCCGAATGATGTACAAGAAAACTGATTCTTTTTACTGTTTATGTTTGAACCATTCCTGTGACACTAGTTATAGATTCCGATGCCTCACTTCAGGTTTACTGTATCCCTCTGACCTTCTTATTGACGATGAAACACAGAAATTTCATCGGAATTAAATACAAAAGGCACAATGCCGACTTAAGTACAAGAAAACTGACTCTTCTTACTGTCTATGTTTGAACCATTCCTGTGACATTGGTTATAGATTCGGATGCACCACTTCAGGTTTACTGTATCCCTCTGACCTTCTTATTGACGATGAAACACAGAAATTGCATCGGAATTAAATACAAAAGGCACAATGCCGACTTAAGTACAAGAAAAATGATTTTTCTTACTGTCTATGTTTCGAACCATTCCTGTGACACTAGTTATAGATTCCGATGCTTTACTTCAGGTTTACTGTATCCCTCTGACCTTCTTATTGACGATGAAACACAGATATTGCATCGGAGATAAATACAAAAGGCACAATGCCGACTTAAGTACAAGAAAACTGACTCATCATATTGTCTATGTTTTGAACCATTCCTGTGACACTAGTTATAGATTCCGATGCTTCACTTCAGTTTTACTGTATCCCTATGACCTTCGTATTGACGATGAAACACAGAAATTGCATGGGAATTAAATCCAAAAGTTACAACGCGAACTTAAGTACAAGAAAACTGACTCATCTTATTGTCTATGTTTTGAACCTTTCCTGTGACACGAGTTATAGATTCCGATGCTTCACTTCAGGTTTACTGTATCCCTCTGAACTTCTTATTGAAGATGAAACACAGATATTGCATCGGAATTAAATACAAAGGGCACAATGCCTACTTAAGTACAAGAAAACTGACTCTTCTTACTGTCTATGTTTGAACCATTCATGTGACACTTGTTATAGATTCCGATGCTTCACTTCAGGTTTACTGTATCCCTCTGACCATCTTATTGTTGATGAAAGACAGATATAACATCGGAATTAAATACAAAAGGCACAATGCCTACATAAGTACAAGAAAATTGACTCTTCTTAGTGTCTATGACTTGAACCATTCCTGTAACACTAGTTATAGATTCCGATGCTTCACTTCAGGTTTACTGTATCCCTCTGACCTTCTTATTGACGATGAAACACAGAAATTGCATCGGAATTAAATACAAATGGCACAATGCCGACTTATGTACAAGAAAACAGACTCTTCTTACTGTCTATGATTGAACCGTTCTTGTGACACTAGTTATAGATTCCGATGCTTCACTTGAGGTTTACTGTATCCCTCTGACCTTCTTATTGACGATGAAACACAGAAATTGCATCGGAATTAAATACAAAAGGCACAATGCCGACTGATGTACAAGAAAACTGACACTTCTTACTGTCCATGTTTGAACCATTCATGTACCACTAGTTATAGATTCCGATGCTTCACTTCAGGTTTACTGTATTCCTCTGACCTTCTTATCGACGATGAAACACAGAAATTGCATCGGAATTAAATACAAAAGGCACAATGCCGACTTAAGTACAAGAAAACAGACTCTTCTTACTGTCTGTGTTTTGAACCATTCATGTGACACTAGGCCAAGCTTCTGATGCTTGACTTCAGGTTTACTGTATCCCTCTGACTTTCTATTTGACAATGAAACACAGAAATTGCATCGGATTTAATACAAAAGGAACAATGACGACTTAAGTACAAGAAAACTGACTCCTCCTACTGTCTATGTTTTGAACCATTCCTGTCACACTAGTTATAGATTCCGATGCTTCACTTCAGCTTTACTGTATCCCTCTGACCTTCTTATTGACGATGAAACACAGAAATTGCATCGGAATTAAATACAAAAGGCACAATGCCGACTTAAGTACAAGAAAACTGACTCTTCTTACTGTCTATGTTTGAACCATTCATGTGACACTGATTATAGAGTCCGATGCTTCACTTCAGGTTTACTGTATCCCTCTGACCTTCTTATTGACGATGAAACACAGAAATTGCATCGGAATTAAATACAAAAGGCACAATGCCGACTGATGTACAAGAAAACTGATTCTTCTTACTGTTTATGTTTTGAACCATTCCTGTGACACTAGTTATAGATTCCGATGCTTTACTTCAGGTTTACTGTATCCCTCTGACCTTCTTATTGACGATGAAACACAGATATTGCATCGGAGATAAATACAAAAGGCACAATGCCGACTTAAGTACAAGAAAACTGACTCATCATATTGTCTATGTTTTGAACCATTCCTGTGACACTGGTTATAGATTCCGATGCTTCACTTCAGGTTTACTGTATCCCTATGACCTTCGTATTGACGATGAAACACAGAAATTGCATGGGAATTAAATCCAAAAGTTACAACGCGAACTTAAGTACAAGAAAACTGACTCATCTTATTGTCTATGTTTTGAACCTTTCCTGTGACACTAGTTATAGATTCCGATGCTTCACTTCAGGTTTACTGTATCCCTCTGACCTTCTTATTGAAGATGAAACACAGATATTGCATCGGAATTAAATACAAAGGGCACAATGCGTACTTAAGTACAAGAACACTGACTCTTCTTACTGTCTATGTTTGAACCATTCATGTGACACTAGTTATAGATTCCGATGCTACTCTTCAGGTTTACTGTATCTCTCTGACCTTCTTATTGACGATGAAACACAGAAATTGCATCGGAATTAAATACAAAAGGCACAATGCCGACTTAAGTACAAGAAAACAGACTCTTCTTACTGTCTGTGCTTTGAACCATTCATGTGACACTAGGCATAGCATCCGATGCTTCACTTCAGGTTTACTGTATCCATTAGACCTTCTTATTATCGATGGAACACAGACTTTGCATCGGAATTAAATACAAAATGCACAATGCCGACTTAAGTACAAAAAAACTGACTCTTCTTACTGTCTATGATTGAACCGTTCTTGTGACACTAGTTATAGATTCCGATGCTTCACTTGAGGTTTACTGTATCCCTCTGACCTTCTTATTGACGATGAAAAACAGAAATTGCATCGGAATTAAATACAAAAGGCACAATGCCGACTTAAGTACAAGAAAACTGACTCCTCTTACTGTCTATGATTGAACCATTCCTGTGACACTAGTTATAGATTCCGATGCTTCTCTTCAGGTTTACTGTATCCCTCTGACCATCTTATTGTTGATGAAACACAGTTCTAGCACCGGAATTAAATACAAAAGGCACAATGCCTACATAAGTACAAGTAAACTGACTCTTCTTACTGTCTATGATTTGAACCATTCTTGTTACACTAGTTATAGATTTCGATGCTTCTCTTCAAGTTTACTGTATCCCTCTGACCTTCTTATTGACGAAGAAACACAGAAATTGCATCAGAATTAAATACAAATGGCACAATGTAGACTTAAGTACAAGAAAACAGACTCTTCTTACTGTCTATGTTTTGAACCATTCATGTGACATTAGGCATGGCTTCCGATGCTTCACTTCAGGTTTACTGTATCCATCTCACCTTCTTATTATCGATGAAACACAGAATTTGTATCGGAATTAAATACAAAAGGCACAATGCCGACATATGTACAAGAAAACTCACTCTTCTTACTGTCTATGTTAGAACCATTCATGTGACATTAGTTATAGATTCCGATGCTTCACATCAGGTTTACTGTTTCCCTCTGACCTTCTTATCGACGATGAAACACAGAAATTGCATCGGAATTAAATACAAAAGACACAATGCCGACTTAAGTACAAGAAAACAGACTCTTCTTACTGTCTATGATTGAACCATTCCTGTGACACTAATTATAGATTCCGATGCTTCACTTGAGGTTTACGGTGTCCCTCTGACCTTCTTATTGACGATGAAACACAGAAATTGCATAGGAATTAAATACAAAACTCACAATGCCGACTAAAGTAGAAGAAAACTGACTCTTCTTACTGTCTATGCTTTGAACCATTCCTGTGACACTAGTTATAGATTCCGATGCTTCACTTCAGGTTTACTGTACCCCTCTGACCTTCTTATTGACGATGAAACACAGAAATTGCATCGGAATTAAATACAAAAGGCACAATGTTGACTTAAGTACAAGAAAACTGACTCTTCTTACTGTCTATGTTTTGAACCATTCCTGTGACACTAGTTATAGATTCCGATGCTTCACTTCAGGTTTTCTGTATCCCTCTGACCTTCTTATTGACGATGAAACACAGAAATTGCATCGGAATTAAGGACAAAAGGCACAACGCCGACTTAAGTACAAGAAAACTGACTCTTCTTACTGTCTATGCTTTGAACCTTTCCTGTGACACTAGTTATAGATTCCGATTCTTCACTTCAGGTTTACTGTATCCCTCTGACCTTCTTATTGAAGATGAAACACAGATATAGCATCGGAATTAAATACAAAAGGCACAATGCCTACATAAGTACAAGAAAACTGACTCTTCTTACTGTCTATGATTTGAACCATTCCTTTGACACTAGTTATAGATTCCGATGCTTCTCTTCAGGTTTACTGTATCCCTCGGACCTTCTTGTTGACGATGAAACACAGAAATTGCATCGGAATTAAATACAAAAGGGCACAATGCCGACTTACGTACAAGATAACTGACTCTTCTTACTGTCTATGATTTAACCATTCCTGTGACACTAGTTATAGATTCCGATGCTTCACTTTGAATATACTGTATCCCTCTGACCTTCTTATTGACGATGAAACACAGAAATTGCATCGGAGTTAAATACAAAAGGCACAATGCCGACTTAATTACAAGAAAACTGACTCTTCATACTGTCTATGTTTTGAACCATTCCTGTGACACTAGTTATAGATTCCGATGCTTCACTTCAAGGTTTACTGTATCCCTCTGACCTTCTTATTGAAGATGAAACACAGATATTGCATCGGAATTAAATACAAAGGGCATAATGCCGACTTAAGTACAAGAAAACTGACTCTTCTTACTGTCTACGTTTGAACCATTCATGTGACACTAGTTATAGATTCCGATGCTTCACTTCAGGTTTACTGTATCCCTCTGACCATCTTATTGTTGATGATACACAGACATAGGATCGGAATTAAATACAAAATGCACAATGCCGAATAATGTGCAAGAAAACTGACTCTTCTTACTGTCTGTGTTTTGAACCATTCATGTGACACTAGTTATAGATTCCGATGCTTTATCCCAGGTTTACTGTATCCCTCTGACCTTCTTATTGACGATGAATGACAGAAATTGCTGCGGAATTAAATACAAAAGGCACAATGCCGACTTAAGTACCAGAAAACTGACTCTTCTTACTGTCTATGTTTTGAACCTTTCTTGTGAGACCGGTTTTAGATTCCGATGCTTCACTTCAGGTTTACTGTATCCCTCTGACCTTCTTATTGAAGATGAAACACAGATATTGCATCGGAATTAAATACAAAGGGCATAATGCCGACTTAAGTACAAGAAAACTGACTCTTCTTACTGTCAATGTTTGAACCATTCATGTGACACTAGTTATAGATTCCGATATTTCACTTAAGGTTTACTGTATCCCTCTGACCTTCTTATTGACGATGAAACACAGAAATTGCATCGGAATTAAATACAAAAGGCACAATACCGACTCAAGTACAAGAACACTGGCTTTTCTTACTGTCTATGTTTTGAACCTTTCCTGTGAGACCGGTTTTAGATTCCGATGCATCACTTCAGGTTTACTGTATCCCGTGTACCTTCTTATTGACGACGAAACGCAGAAATTGCATCGGAAATGAATACAAAAGGCACAATGCCGACTTAAGTACAAGAAAACTGACACTTCTTACTGCCTATGTTTTGCACCATTCCTGTGACACTAGTTATAGATTCCGATGCTTCACTTCAGGTTTACTGTATCCCTCTGTCCTTCTAATTGACGATGAAACACAGAAATTGCATCGGAATTAAATAGAAAAGGCACAATGTCGACTTAAGTCCAAGAAAACTGACTCTTATTACTGTTTATGTTTTGAACCATTACTGGGACACTAGTTGTAGATTCCGATGCTTCACTTCAGGTTAACTGTATCCCTGTGATCTTCTTATTGACGATGAAATACAGAAATTGCTTCGGAATTATATGCAGAAGGCACAATGCCGACTCAAGTACAAGAGAACTGACTCTTCTTACTGTCTAAGATTTGAACCATTCTTGTGACACTAGTTATAGATTTCGATGCTTCACATTAGGTTTACTGTATCCCTCTGACCTTCCTATTGGCGATGAAACACAGAAATTGCATCGGAATTAAATACAAAAGGCACAATGCCGACTTAAGTACAAGAAGACTGACTCTTCCTACTGCCTATGTTTTGAACCATTCATGTGACACCAGTTATAGTTTCCGATGCTTGACTTCAGGTTTACTGTATCCCTCTGACCTTCTTATTGAAGATGAAACACAGATATTGCATCGGAATTAAATACAAAAGGCACAATGCCGACTTATGTACAAGAAAACTGACTCTTCTTACTGTCTATGGTTTGAACCATTCCTGTGACACTAGTTATAGATTCCGATGCTTCTTTTCAGGTTTACTGTGACCTTCTGACCATCTTATTGCTGATGAAACACAGATATAGCATCGGAATTAAATACAAAAGGCACAATGCCTACATAAGTACAAGAAAACTGACACTTCTTACTGTCTATGATTTGAACCATTCCTGTGACACTAGTTATAGATTCCGATGCTTCTCTTCATGTTTACTGTATCCCTCTGACCTTCTTATTGACGATGAAACACAGAAATTGCATCAGAATTAAATACAAAAGGCACAATGCCGACTTAAGTACAAGAAAACAGACTCTTCTTACTGTCTATGTTTTGAACCATTCACGTGACACTAGGCATAGCTTCCGATGCTTCACTTCAGGTTTACTGTATCCATCTGACCTTCTTATTATCGATGATGCACAGAATTTGTATCGGAATTAAATACAAAAGGCACTATGCCGACTTATGTACAAGAAAACTGACTCTTCTTACTGTCTACGTTTGAACCATTCATGTGACACTAGTTATAGATTCCGATGCTTCACTTCAGGTTTAATGAATCCCTCTGCCCTCCTTATTGACGATGAAACACAGAAATTGCATCGGAATTAAATACAAAAGGCACTATGCCGACTTATGTACAAGAAAACTGACTCTTCTTACTGTCTACGTTTGAACCATTCATGTGACACTAGGCATAGCTTCCGATGCTTCACTTCAGGTTTACTGTATCCCTCTGACCTTCTTATTGACGATGAAACACCGAAATTGCATCGGAGTTAAATACAAAAGGCACAATGCCGACTTAAGTACAAGAAAACTGACTCTTCTTACTGTCTATGTTTTGAACATTTCCTGTGACACTAGTTATAGATACCGAAGATTCACTTCAAGTTTACTGTATCCCTCTGACCTTGTTATTGACGATGAAACACAGAAATTGCATCGGAATTACATACAAAAAGCAGAATGCCGACTTATGTACAAGAAAACTGACTCTTCTTACTGTCTATGTTTTGAACCATTCATGTGACACTAGTTATAGATTCCGATGCTTTACTCCAGGTTTACTGTATCCCTCTGACCTTCTTATTGACGATGAATCACAGAAATTGTTTCGGAATTAAATACAAAAGGCACAATGCCGACTTAAGTACAAGAAAACTGACTCTTCTTACTGTCTACGTTTGAACCATTCATGTGACACTAGTTATAGATTCCGATGCTTCACTTCACGTTTTTTGAATCCCTCTGACCTTCTTATTGACGATGAAACACAGAAATTGCATCGGAATTAAATACAAAAGGCACAATGCCGACTGATGTACAAGAAAACTGATTCTTCTTACTTTTTATGTTTGAACCATTCCTGTGACACTAGTTATAGTTTCCGATGCTTCACTTCAGGTTTACTGTATCCCTCTGACCTTCTTGTTGACGATGAAACACAGAAATTGCATCGGAATTAAATACAATAGGTACAATGCGCACTTAAGTACAAGAAAACTGACTCTTCTTACTGTCTATGATTGAACCATTCCTGTGACACTAGTTATAGATTCCGATGTTTCACTTGAGGTTTACTGTATCCCTCTGACCTTCTTATTGACGATGAAACACAGAAATTGCATTGTAAATAAATACAAAAGGCACAATGCCGACTTAAGTACAAGAAAACTGACTCTTCTTACTGTCTATGATTGAACCATTCCTGTGACACTAGTTATAGATTCCGATGCTTCACTTGAGGTTTACTGTATCCCTCTGACTTTCTTATTGACGTTGAAACACAGAAATTGCATCGGAGTTAAATACAAAAAGCACAATGCCGACTTAAGTGCAAGAAAACTTACTCTTCTTACTGTCTATTCTTTGAACCATTCCTGTGACACTAGTTATAGATTCCGATGCTTCACTTCGGGTTTACTGTATTCCTCTGACCTTCTTATTGACGATGAAACACAGAAATTGCATCGGAGTTAAATACAAAAGGCACAATGCCGACATAAGTACAAGAAAACTGACTCTTCATACTGTCTATGTTTTGAACCATTCCTGTGCCACTAGTGATTGTTTCCGATGCTTCACTTCATATTTACTGTATCCCTCTGACTTTCTTATTGACGATTAAACACAGAAATTTCATCGGAATTAAATAGAAATGGCACAATGCCGACTTAAGTACAGGAAAACTGACTCTTCTTACTGTCTATGCCTTGAACCATTCCTGTGACACTAGTTGTAGATTCGATGCTTCACTTCAGGTTTACTGTATCCCTCTGACCTTCTTATTGACGATGAAACACAGAAATTGCATCGTAATTAAATACAAAAGGCACAATGCCGCCTTAAGTACAAGAAAACTGTCTCTTCTCACTGTCTACGTTTTGAACCATTCCTGTGACACTAGTTATAGATCCGATGCTTCGCCTCAGGTTTGCTGTATCCCTCTGACCTTCTTATTGACGATGAAACACCGAAATTGCAACGGAATTAAATACAAAAGGCTCAATGTCGACTTAAGTACAAGAAAAATGACTCTTCTTACTGTCTATGTTTTGAACCATTCCTGAGACACTAGTTATAGATTCCGATGCTTCACTTCAGGTTTACTGTATCCCCCTGACCTTCTTATTGACGATGAAACACAAAAAATGCATCGGATTTAATACAAAAGGCACAATGCCGACTTAAGTACATGAAAACTGACTCCTCTTACTGTCTATGCTTTGAACCATTCCTGTGACACTACTTATAGATTCCGAAGCTTCACTTCAGCTTTACTGTATCCCTCTGACCTTCTTATTGACGATGAAACACAGAAATTGCACCGTAATTAAATACAAAAGGCACAATGCCGACTTTAGTACAAGAAAACTGACTCTTCTTACTGTCTATGATTTGAACCATTCCTGTGACACTAGTTACAGATACCGATGCTTCACTTCAGGTTTACTGTATCCCTCTGACCTTCTTATTGACGATGAAACACAGAAATTGCATCGTAATTAAATACAAAAGGCACAATGCCTACTTAAGTACAAGAAAACTGACTCTTCTTACTGTCTATGTTTGAACCATTCATGTGACACTAGTTATAGATTCCGATGCTTCACTTCAGGTTTACTGTATCCCTCTGACCATCTTATTGTTGATGAAACACAGATACAGCATCGGAATTAAATACAAATGGCACAATGCCTACATAAGTACAAGGAAATTGACTCTTCTTAGTGTCTATGACTTGAACCATTCCTGTTACACTAGTTATAGATTCCGATGCTACTCTTCAGGTTTACTGTATCCCTCTGAGCTTCTTATTGACGATGAAACACAGAAATTGCATCGGAATTAAATACAAAAGGCACAATGCCGACTTAAGTACAAGAAAACAGACTCTTCTTACTGTCTGTGGTTTGAACCATTCATGTGACACTAGGCATAGCTTAAGATGCTTCACTTCATGTATACTGTATCCATCTGACCTTCTTATTGTCGATAAAACACAGAATTTGCATCGGAATTAAATACAAAGGCACAATGCCGACATATGTACAAGGAGACTGATACTTCTTACTGTCTATGTTTGAGCCATTCATGTGACACTAGTTATAGATTCCGATGCTTCACTTCAGGTTTACTTTATCCCTCTGACCTTCTTATCGACGATGAAACACAGAAATTGCATCGGAATTAAATACAAAAGGCACAATGCCGACTTAAGTACAAGAAAACTGACTCTTCTTACTGTCTATGCTTTGAACCATTCCTGTGACACTAGTTGTAGATTCGATGCTTCACTTCAGGTTTACTGTATCCCTCTGACCTTCATATTGACATAGAAACACAGAAATTTCCGCGGAATTAAATACAAAAGGCACAATGCCGCCTTAAGTACAAGAAAACTGACTCTCCTTACTGTCTATGTTTTGAACCATTCCTGTGACACTAGTTATAGATCCGATGCTTCGCCTCAGGTTTGCTGTATCCCTCTGACCTTCTTATTGACGATGAAACACTGAAATTGCAACGGAATTATATACAAAAGGCACAATGTCGACTTAAGTACAAGAAAATTGACTCTTCTTAGTGTCTATGACTTGAACCATTCCTGTTACACTAGTTATAGATTCCGATGCTTCACTTCAGGTTTACTGTATTCCTCTGACCTTCTTATTGACGATGAAACACAAAAATTGCATCGGATTTAGTACAAAAGGCACAATGCCGACTTAAGTACATGAAAACTGACTCTTCTTACTGTCTATGTTTTGAACCATTCATGTGACACTAATTATAGAGTCAGATGCTTCACTTCAGGTTTACTGTATCCCTCTGACCTTCTTATTGACGATGAAACAAAGAAATTGCATCGGAATTAAATACCAAAGGCAGAATGCCGACTGATGTACAAGAAAACTGATTCTTCTTACTGTTTATGTTTGAACCATTCCTGTGACACTAGTTATAGATTCCGATGCTTCACTTCAGGTTTACTGTATCCCTCTGATCTTCTTATTGACGATGAAACACAGAAATTGCATCGGAATTACATACAAAAGGCACAGTGCCGACTTAAGTACAAGAAAACTGACTCTTCTTACTGTCTATGTTTTGAACCTTTCCTGTGACACTAGTTGTAGATTCCGAAGCTTCACTTCAGGTTTACTGTATCCCTCTGACCTTCTTATTGAAGATGATACACAGATATTGCATCGGAATTAAATACAAAGGGCACAATGCCTACTTAAGTACAAGAAAACTGACTCTTCTTACTGTCTATGTTTGAACCATTCATGTGACACTAGTTATAGATTCCGATGCTTCACTTCAGGTTTACTGTATCCCTCTGACCATCTTATTGTTGATGAAACACAGATATAGCATCGGAATTAAATACAAATGGCACAATGCCTACATAAGTACAAGAAAATTGACTCTTCTTAGTGTCTATGATTTGAACCATTCCTGTTACACTAGTTATAGATTCAGATGCTACTCTTCAGGTTTACTGTATCCCTCTGAGCTTCTTATTGACGATGAAACACAGAAATTGCATCGGAATTTAATACAAAAGGCACAATGCCGACTTAAGTACAAGAAAACAGACTCTTCTTACTGTCTGTGTTTTGAACCATTCATGTGACACTAGGCATAGCTTCCGATGCTTCACTTCAGGTTCACTGTATCAATTAGACCTTCTTATTATCGATGGAACACAGACTTTGCATCGGAATTAAATACAAAATGCACAATGCAGACTTAAGTACAAGAAAACAGACTCTTCTTACTGTCTGTGCTTTGAACCATTCATGTGACACTAGGCATAGCTTCCGATGCTTCACTTCATGTATACTGTATCCATCTGACCTTCTTATTGTCGATAAAACACAGAATTTGCATCGGAATTAAATACAAAGGCACAATGCCGACATATGTACAAGGAAACTGATACTTCTTACTGTCTATATTTGAACCATTCATGTGACACTAGTTATAGATTCCGATCCTTCACTTCAGGTTTACTGTATCCCTCTGACCTTCTTATCGACGATGAAACACAGAAATTGCATCGGAATTAAATACAAAGGGCACAATGCCGACTTAAGTACAAGAAAACTGACTCCTCTTACTGACTATGATTGAACCATTCCTGTGAAACTAGTTATAGATTCCGATGCTTCTCTTCAGCTTTACTGTTTCCCTCTGACCTTCTTATTGACGATGAAACACAGATATTACATCGGAATTAAATACAAAAGGCACAATGCCGACTTAAGTACAAGAAAACAGACTCTTCTTGCTGTCTGTGTTTTGAACCATTCATGTGACGCTAGGCATAGTTTCCGATGCTTCACTTCAGGTTTACTGTATCCATCTGACCTTCTTATTATCGATAAAACACAGAATTTGCATCGGAATTAAATACAAAAGGCACAATGCCGACTTATGTACAAGAAAACTGACACTTCTTACTGTCCATGTTTGAACCATTCACGTACCACTAGTTATAGATTCCGATGCTTCACTTCAGGTTTACTGTGTTTCTCTGACCTTCTTATCGACGATAAAACACAGAAATTGCATCGGAATTAAGTACAAAAGGCACAATGCCGACTTAAGTACAAAAAAAAATGACTCCTCTTACTGTCTATGATTGAACCATTCCTGTGAAACTAGTTATGGATTCCGATGCTTCACTTCAGGTTTACTGTATCCCTCTGACCTTCTTATTGACGATGAAGCACAGAAATTGCATCGGAATTGAATACAAAAGGCACAATGCCGACTTAAGTACAAGAAAACAGACTCTTCTTACTGTCTATGTTTTGAACCATTCCTGTGACACTAGTTATAGATTCCGATGCTTCACTTCAGGTTTACTGTATCCCTCTGACCATCTTATTGCTGATGAAACACAGTTATAGCATCGGAATTAAATACAAAAGGCACAATGCCTACATACGAACAAGTAAACTGACTCTTCTTACTGTCTATGTTTGAACCATTCATGTGACATTAGTTATAGATTCCGATGCTTCACTTCAGGTTTACTGTATCCCTCTGACCTTCTTATCGACGATGAAACACAGAAATTGCATCGGAATTAAATACAAAAGGCACAATGCCGACTTAAGTACAAGAAAACTGACTCTTCTTACTGTCTATGCTTTGAACCATTCCTGTGACACTAGTTATAGATTCCGATGCTTCACTTCAGGTTTACTGTATCCCTCTGACCTTCTTATTGACGATGAAACACAGAAATTGCATCGTAATTAAATACAAAAGGCACAATGCCGACTTAAGTACAAAAAAACTGACACTTCTTACTGTCTATGTTTTGAACCATTCATGTGACACTAATTATAGAGTCCGATGCTTCACTTCAGGTTTACTGTATCCCTCTGACCTTCTTACGGACGATGAAACACAGAAATTGCATCGGAATTAAATACAAAACGCACAATGCCGGCTGATGTACAAGAAAACTGATTCTTCTTACTGTTTATGTTTGAACCATTCCTGTGACACTAGCTATAGATTCCGATGCTTCACTTCAGGTTTGCTGTACCCCTCTGACCTTCTTATTGACGATGAAACACAGAAATTGCTTCGGAATTTAATACAAAAGGCACAATGTTGACTTAAGTACAAGAAAACTGACTCTACTTACTGTCTATGTTTGAACCATTCCTGTGACACTAGTTATAGATTCGGATGCTTCTCTTCAGGTTTACTGTATCCCTCCGACCATCTTATTGACGATGAAACACAGAAATTCCATGGGAATTAAATACATACGGCACAATGCAGAATTAAGTACAAGAAAACTGACTCTTCTTACTGTCTATGTTTTGAACCATTTCTGTGACACTAGTTATAGATTCCGATGCTTCACTTCAGGTTTACTGTATCCCTCTGACCTTCTTATTGACGATGAAACACAGAAATTGCATCGGAATTAAATACAAAAGGCACAACGCCGACTTAAGTACAAGAAAACAGACTCTTCTTACTGTCTATGCTTTGAACCTTTCCTGTGACACTAGTTATAGATTCCGATTCTTCACTTCAGGTTTACTGTATCTCTCTGACCTTCTTATTGAAGATGAAACACAGATATAGCATCGGAATTAAATACAAAAGGCACAATGCCTACATAAGTACAAGAAAACTGACTCTTCTTACTGTCTATGATTTGAACCATTCCTGTGACACTAGTTATAGATTCCGATGCTTCTCTTCAGGTTTACTGTATCCCTCGGACCTTCTCGTTGACGATGAAACACAGAAATTGCATCGGAATTAAATACAAAAGGCACAATGCCGACTTAAGTACAAGATAACTGACTCTTCTTACTGTCTATGATTGAACCATTCCTGTGACACTAGTTATGGATTCCGATGCTTCACTTTAGGTATACTGTATCCCTCTGACCTTCTTATTGACGATGAAACACAGAAATTGCATCGGAGGTATATACAAAAGGCACAATGCCGACTTAATTACAAGAAAACTGACTCTTCATACTGTCTATGTTTTGAGCCATTCCTGTGACACTAGTTATAGATTCCGATGCTTCACTTCAGGTTTACTGTATCCCTCTGACCTTCTTATTGAAGATGAAACACAGATATTGCATCGGAATTAAATACAAAGGGCATAATGCCGACTTAAGTACAAGAAAACTGACTCTTCTTACTGTCTATGTTTGAACTATTCATGTGACACTAGTTATAGATTCCGATGCTTCACTTCAGGTTTACTGTATCCCTCTGACCATCTTATTGTTGATGATACACAGACATTGGATCGGAATTAAATACAAAAGGCACAATGCCGACTTAAGTTCAAGAAAACTGACTCTTCTTACTGTCTATGTTTTGATCCATTCCTGTGTCACTATTTATAGAATCCGATGCTTCTTTTCACGTTTACTGTGACCTTCTGACCATCTTATTGTTGATGAAACACAGATATAGCATCGGAAGTAAATACAAAAGGCACAATGCCTACATAAGTGCAAGAAAACTGACACTTCTTACTGTCTATGATTTGAATTATTCCTGTGACACTAGTTATAGATTCCGATGCTTCTCTTCATGTTTACTGTATCCCTCTGACCTTCTTATTGACGATGAAACACAGAAATTGCATCAGAATTAAATACAAAAGGCACAATGCCGACTTAAGTACAAGAAAACAGACTCTTCTTACTGTCTATGTTTTGAACCATTCATGTGACACTAGGCATAGCTTCCGATGTTTCACTTCAGGTTTACCGTATCCATCTGACCTTCTTATTATCGATGAAACACAGAATTTGTATCGGAATTAAATACAAAAGGCACTATGCCGACTTATGTACAAGAAAACTGACTCTTCTTACTGTCTACGTTTGAACCATTCATGTGACACTAGTTATAGATTCCGATGCTTCACTTCAGGTTTACTGAATCCCTCTGACCTTCTTATTGACGATGAAACACAGAAATTGCGTCGGAATTAAATACAAAAGTCACAATGCCGACTGATGTACAAGAAAACTGATTCTTCTTACTGTTTATGTTTGAACCATTCCTGTGACACTAGTTATAGTTTCCGATGCTTCACTTCAGGTTTACTGTATCCCTCTGACCTTCTTATTGACGATGAAACACAGAAATTGCATCGGAATTAAATACAATAGGTACAATGCCGACTTAAGTACAAGAAAACTGACTCTTCTTACTGTCTATGATTGAACCATTCCTGTGACACTAGTTATAGATTCCGATGTTTCACTTGAGGTTTACTGTATCCCTCTGACTTTCTTATTGACGATGAAACACTGAAATTGCATCGGAGTTAAATGCAAAAGGCACAATGCCGACTTAAGTACAAGAAAACTGACTCTTCTTACTGTCTATTCTTTGAACCATTCCTGTGACACTAGTTATAGATTCCGATGCTTCACTTCGGGTTTACTGTATCCCTCTGACTTTCTTATTGACGATGAAACACAGAAATTGTATCGGAGTTAAATACAAAAGGCACAATGCCGACATAAGTACAAGAAAACTGACGCTTCTTACTGTCTATGTTTTGAACCATTCCTGTGCCACTAGTGATTGCTTCCGATGCTTCACTTTATATTTACTGTATCCCTCTGACTTTCTTATTGACGATTAAACACAGAAATTTCATCGGAATTAAATAGAAATAGCACAATGCCGACTCAAGTACAAGAAAACTGACTCTTCTTACTGTCTATGCTTTGAACCATTCCTGTGACACTAGTTATAGATTCGATGCTTCACTTCAGGTTTACTGTATCCCTCTGACCTTCATATTGACATAGAAACACAGAAATTTCCGTGGAATTAAATACAAAATGCACAATGCCGCCTTAAGTACAAGAAAACTGACTCTTCTTACTGTCTATGTTTTGAACCATTCCTGTGACACTAGTTATAGATCCGATTCTTCGCCTCGGGATTGCTGTATCCCTCTGACCTTCTTATTGACGATGAAACACTGAAATTGCAACGGAATTAAATACAAAAGGCACAATGTCGACTTAAGTACAAGAAAAATGACTCTTCTTACTGTCTATGTTTTGAACCATTCCTGAGACACTAGTTATAGATTCCGAAGCTTCACTTCAGCTTTACTGTATCCCTCTGACCTTCTTATTGACGATGAAACACAGAAATTGCATCGTAATTTAATACAAAAGCACAATGCCGACTTAAGTACAAGAAAACTGACTCTCCTTACTGTCTATGATTTGAACCATTCCTGTGAAACTAGTTATAGATTCCGATGCTTCACTTCAGGTTTACTGTATCCCTCTGACCTTCTTATTGACGATGAAACACAGAAATTGCAACGTAATTAAATACAAAAGGCACAATGCCGACTTAAGTACAAGAAAACTGACTCTTCTTACTGTCTATGTTTTGAACCATTCATGTGACACTAATTATATAGTCCGATGCCTCACTTCAGGTTTACTGTATCCATCTGACCTTCTTATTACCGATGAAACACAGAATTTGTATCGGAATTAAATACAAAAGGCACTATGCCGACTTATGTACAAGAAAACTGACTCTTCTTACTGTCTACGTTTGAACCATTCATGTGACACTAGTTATAGATTCCGATGCTTCACTTCAGGTTTACTGAATCCCTCTGACCTTCTTATTGACGATGAAACACAGAAATTGCATCGAAATTAAATACAAAAGGCACAATGCCGACTGATGTACAAGAAAACTGATTCTTCTTACTGTTTATGTTTGAACCATTCCTGTGACACTAGTTATGGATTCCGATGCTTCACTTCAGATTTACTGTATCCCTCTGACCTTCTTATTGACGATGAAACACAGAAATTGCATCGGAATTAAATACAAAAGCCACAATGCCGACTTAAGTACAAGAAAACTGACTCATCTTACTGTCTATGTTTTTAACCATTCCTGTGACACTAGTTATAGATTCCGATGCCTCACTTCAGGTTTACTGTATCCTTCTGACCTTCTTATTGACGATCAAAAACACAGAAATTGCATCGGAGTTTAATACAAAAGGCACAATGCCGACTTAAGTAAAGGAAAACTGACTCTTCTTACTGTCTATGTTTGAACCATTCCTATGACACTAGTTATAGATTCCGATGCTTCAATTCAGGTTTACTGTGTCCCTCTGACCTTCTTATTGACAATGAAACACAGTAATTGCATCGGAGTTAAATACAAAAGGCACAATGCCGCCTTAAGTACAAGAAAACTGACTCTTCTTACTGTCTATGTTTTGAACCATTCCTGTGACACTAGTTATAGATCCGATGCTTCGCCTCAGGTTTGCTGTATCCCTCTGACCTTCTTATTGACGATGAAGCACAGAAATTGTTTCGGAATCAAATACAAAAGGCACAATGCCGACTTAAGTACAAGAAAACTGACTCTTCTTACTGTCTATGTTTTGATCCTTTCCTGTGTCACTAGTTATAGATTCCGATGCTTCACTGCAGGTTTACTGTATCCCTCTGACCTTCTTATTGACGATGAAACATAGAAATTGCATCGGAATTAAATAGAAAAGGAACAATGCCGACTTAAGTACAAGAAAATTGACTCTTCTCACTGTCTATGTTTTGAACCATTCCTGTGACACTAGTTATAGATTCCGATGCTTCTTTTCAGGTCTACTGTATCCTTCTGACCACCTTATTGTTGATGAAACACAGATATAGCATCGTTATTAAAAACAAAAGGCTCAATGCCTACATAAGTACAAGAAAACTGACACTTCTTACTGTCTTTGATTTGAACCATTCCTGTGACACTAGTTATAGATTCCGATGCTTCTCTTCATGTTTACTGTATCCCTCTGACCTTCTTATTGACGATGAAACACAGAAATTGCATCGGATTTAAATACAAAAGGCACAATGCCGACTTAAGTACAAGAAAACAGACTCTTCTTACTGTCTATGTTTTGAACAATTCATGTGACACTAGGCATAGCTTCCGATGTTTCACTTCAGGTTTACTGTGTCCATCCGACCTTCTTATTATCGATGAAACACAGAATTTGCATCGGAATTAAATACAAAAGGCACAATGGCGACTTATGTACAAGAAAACTGACTCTTCTTACTGTCTACGTTTGAACCATTCATGTGACTCTAATTATAGATTCCGATGCTTCACTTCAGGTTTACTGTATCCCTCTGACCTTCTTATTGTCGATGAAACACAGAAATTGCATCGGTATTAAATACAAAAGGCACAATGCCGACTGATGTACAAGAAAACTGATTCCTCTTACTTCTTATGTTTGAACAATTCCTGTGATACTAGTTATAGATTCGGAAGCTTCACCTCAGGTTTAATGTATCCCTCTGACTTTCTAATTGACGATGAAACACAGAAATTGCATGGGAATTAAATACAAAAGGCACATCGGCGACTTAAGTACAAGAAAACTGACTCTTCTTACTGTCTATGTTTTGAACCTTTCCTGTGACACTAGTTATAGATTCCGATGCTTCACTTCAGGTTTACTGTATCCCTCTGACCTTCTTATTGACGATGAAACTCAGAAATTGCATCGGAATTAAATACAAAAGGCACAATGCCGACTCAAGTACAAGAAGACTGCCTCCTCTTACTGTCTATGTTTTGAACGATTCCTGTGACACTAGTTATAGATTCCGATGCTTCACTTCAGGTTTACTATATCCCTCTGAACTTCTTATAGACGATGAAACACAGAAATTGCATCGGAACTATATACAAAAGGCACAATGCCGACTTAAGTACAAGAAGACTGACTCTTCTTACTGTGTACGGTTTGAAACATTCCTGTGACACTAGTTATAGATTACGATGCGTCACTTCAGGTTTACTGTATCCCTCAGACCTTCTTATTGACGATGAAACACAGAAATTGCGTCTTAATTAGATACAAAAGGCACAATGCCGACTTAAGTACAAGAAGACTGACTCTTCTTACTGTCTATGATTTAAACCATTCCTGTGACACTAGTTATAGTTTCCGATGCTTCATTTCAGTTTTACTGTATCCCTCTGACCTTCTTATTGACGATGAAACACAGATATTGCATCGGAATTAAATACAAAAGGCACAATGCCGACTCAAGTACAAGAAGACTGACTCTTCCTACTGTCTATGCTTTGAACTATTCCTGTGACACTAGTTATAGATTCCGATGCTTCACTTCAGGTTTACTTTATCCCTCTGACCTTCTTATTGACGATGAAACACAGAAATTGCATCGGAATTACATACAAAAGGCACAATGATGACATAAGTACAAGAAAACTGACTCTTCTTACTGTCTATGTTTTGAACCATTCCTGTGACACTAGTTATAGATTCCGATGCTTCACTTCAGGTTTACTGTATCCCTCTGACCTTCTTATTGTTGATGAAACACAGAAATTGCATCGGAATTAAATACTAAAGGCACAATGCCGACTTAAGTACAAGAAAACTGACTTTTCCTACTGTCTATGTTTTGAGCCATTCCTGTGACACAAGTTATAGATTCCAATGCTTCACTACAGGTTTACTGTATCCAGCTGACCTTCTTATTGACGATGAATCACAGAAATTGCATCGGCAATTAATACCAAAGGCACAATGCCGACTTAAGTACAAGAAAACTGACTCTTCTTACTGTCTATGTTTTGAACCATGCCTATGACACTAGTTATAAATTCCGATGCTTCAATTCAGTTTTAATGTATCCCTGTGACCTTCCTATTGTTGATGAAACACAGAAATTGCATCGGAATTAAATACAAAAGGCACAATGCCGACTTAAGTACAAGAAAACTGACTCTTCCTACTGTCTATGTTTTGAACCACTCCTGTGACACTTGTTATAGATTCCGATGCTTCACTTCAGGTTTACTGTATCCCTCTGACCGTCGTAATGACGTTGAAACACAGAAATTACGTTGGAATTAAATACAAAAGGCACAATGTCGACCCAAGTACAAGAAAACTGACTCTTCATACTGTTTATGTTTTGAACCACTCCTGTGACACTAGTTATAGATTCCGATGCTTTACTTCAGGTTTACAGTATCCCGTGTACCTTCTTATTGACGACGAAACGCAGAAATTGCATCGGAAATGAATACAAAAGGCACAATGCCGACTTAAGTACAAGAAAACTGACTCTTCCTACTGTCTATGTTTTGAACCACTCCTGTGACACTAGTTATAGATTCCGATGCTTTACTTCAGGTTTACAGTATCCCGTGTACCTTCTTATTGACGACGAAACGCAGAAATTGCATCGGAAATGAATACAAAAGGCACAATGCCGACTTAAGTACAAGAAAACGGACACTTCTTACTGTCTATGTTTTGCACCATTCCTGTGACACTAGTTATAGATTCCGATGCTGCACTTCAGGTGTACTGTATCCCTCTGTCCTTCTTATTGACGATGAAACACAGAAATTGCATCGGAATTAAATAGAAAAGGCACAATGCCGACTTAAGTCCAAGAAAACTGACTCTTCTTACTGTTTATGTTTTGAACCATTAGTGGGACACTAGTTGTAGATTCCGATGCTTCACTTCAGGTTAACTGTATCCCTGTGATCTTCTTATTGACGATGAAATACAGAAATTGCTTCGGAATTATATACAGAAGGCACAATGCCGACTCAAGTACAAGAGAACTGACTCTTCTTACTGTCTAAGACTTGAACCATTCCTGTGACACTAGTTTTAGATTTCGATGCTTCACATTAGGTTTACTGTATCCCTCTGACCTTCCTATTGACGATGAAACACAGAAATTGCATCGGAATTAAATACAAAAGGCACAATGCCGACTTAAGTACAAGAAAACTGACTCTTCTTACTGTCTATGTTTGAACCATTCATGTGACACTAGTTATAGATTCCGATGCTTCACTTCAGGTTTACTGTATCCCTCTGACCATCTTATTGTTGATGATACACAGACATAGGATCGGAATTAAATACAAAAGCACAATGCCGACTTAAGTACAAGAAAACTGACTCTTCTTACTGTCTATGTTTTGAACCATTCCTGTGACACTAGTTATAGATTCCGATGCTTCACTTCAGGTTTACTGTATCCCTCTGACCTTCTTATTGACGATGAAACACAGAAATTGCATCGTACATAAATACAAAAGGCACAATGCCGACTTAAGTACAAGAAAACTGACTCTTCTTACTGTCTATGATTGAACCATTCCTGTGACACTAGTTATAGATTCCGATGCTTCACTTGAGGTTTACTGTATCCCTCTGACTTTCTTATTGACGATGAAACACAGAAATTGCATCGGAGTTAAATACAAAAGGCACAATGGCGACTTAAGTACAAGAAAACTTACTCTTCTTACTGTCTATTCTTTGAACCATTCCTGTGACACTAGTTATAGATTCCGATGCTTCACTTCGGGTTTACTGTATCCCTCTGACCTTCTTATTGACGATGAAACACAGAAATTGCATCGGAGTTAAATACAAAAGGCGCAATGCCGACATAAGTACAAGAAAACTGACTCTTCTTACTGTCTATGTTTTGAACCATTCCTGTGCCACTAGTGATTGTTTCCGATGCTTCACTTCATATTTACTGTATCCCTCTGACTTTCTTATTGACGATTAAACACAGAAATTTCATCGGAATTAAATAGAAATGGCACAATGCCGACTTAAGTACAAGTTAACTGACTCTTCTTACTGTCTATGCTTAGAACCATTCCTGTGACACTAGTTATAGATCCGATGCTTCGCCTCAGGTTTGCTGTATCCCTCTGACCTTCTTATTGACGATGGAACACTGAAATTGCAACGGAATTAAATACAAAAGGCACAATGTCGACTTAAGTACAAGAAAAATGACTCTTCTTACTGTCTATGTTTTGAACCATTCCTGAGACACTAGTTATAGATCCCGATGCTTCACTACAGGTTTACTGTATCCCTCTGACCTTCTTATTGACGATGAAACACAGAAATTGCATCGGATTTAATACAAAAGGCACAATGCCGACTTAAGTACATGAAAACTGACTCCTCTTACTGTCTATGCTTTGAACCATTCCTGTGACAATACTTATAGATTCCGAAGCTTCACTTCAGCTTTACTGTATCCCTCTGACCTTCTTATGGACGATGAAACACAGAAATTGCATCGTAATTAAATACAAAAGGCACAATGCCGACTTAAGTACAAGAAAACTGACTCTTCTTACTGTCTATGTTTTGAACCATTCCTGTGACACTAGTTATAGATTCCGATGCTTCACTTCAGGTTTACTGTATCCCTCTGACCTTCTTATTGACGATGAAACACAGAAATTGCATCGTATTTAAATACAAAAGGCACAATGCCGACTTAAGTACAAGAAAACTGACTCTTCTTACTGTCTATGTTTTGAACCATTCATGTGACACTAATTATAGAGTCCGATGCTTCACTTCAGGTTTACTGTATCCCTCTGACCTTCTTATTGACGATGAAACAAAGAAATTGCATCGGAATTAAATACCAAAGGCACAATGCCGACTGATGTACAAGAAAACTGATTCTTCTTACCGTTTATGTTTGAACCATTCCTGTGACACTAGTTATAGATTCCGGTGCTTCACTTCAGGTTTACTGTATACCTCTGACCTTCTTATTGACGATGAAACACAGAAATTGCATCGGAATTAAATACAAAAGGCACAGTGCCGACTTAAGTACAAGAAAACTGGCTCTTCTTACTGTCTGTGTTTGAACCATTCCTGTGACACTAGCTATAGATTCCGATGCTTCAATTCAGGTTTACTGTGTCCCTCTGACCTTCTTATTGACGATGAAACACAGAAATTGCATCGGAGTTAAATACAAATGGCACAATGCTGACTTAAGTACAAGGAAATTGACTCTTCTTACCGTCTATGTTTTCAACCATTTCTGTGACACTAGTTATAGATTCCGATGTTTCACTTCAGGTTTACTGTATCCCTCTGACCTTCTTATTGACGATCAAAAACACAGAAATTGCATCGGAGTTCAATACAAAGGGCACAATGCCGACTGAAATACAAAAAAACTGACTCTTCGTACTGCCTATGTTTTGAACCATTCCTGTGACACTAGTTATAGATTCCGATGCTTCACTTCAGGTTTAATGTATCCCTCTGACCTTCGTATTGACGATGAAACACAGAAATTGCATCGGAGTTAAATACAAAAGGCACAATGCCGACTTTAGTACAAGGAGACTGACTCTTCTTACTGTCTATGTTTTAAACCATTCCTGTGACACTAGTTATAGTTTCCGATGCTTCATTTCAGTTTTACTGTATCCCTCTGACCTTCTTATTGACGATGAAACACAGATATTGCATCGGAATTAAATACAAAAGGCACAATGCCGACTCAAGTACAAGAAGACTGCCTCCACTTACTGTCTATGATTTGAACGATTCCTGTGACACTAGTTATAGATTCCGATGCTTCACTTCAGGTTTACTATATCCCTCTGAACTTCTTATAGACGATGAAACACAGAAATTGCATCGGAACTATATACAAAAGGCACAATGCCGACTTAAGTACAAGAAGACTGTTTCTTCTTACTGTCTACGGTTTGAACCATTCCTGTGACACTAGTTTTAGATTCCGATGCTTCACTTCAGGTTTACTGTATACCTCTGATTTCCTTATTGACGATAAAACACAGAAGTTGCATCTTAATTAAATACAAAAGCACAATGCCAATTTAAGTACAAGAATACTGACTCTTCTTATTGTCCATGCTTGAACCATTCCCGTGACACTAGTTATAGATTCCGATGCTTTACTTTAGGTTTACTGTGTCCCTCTGACCTTCTTATTGACGATCAAACACAGAAATTTCATCGGAATTAAATACAAAAGGCCCAATGCCGACTCAAGTACAAGAAGACTGGCTCTTCTTACTGAATATAATTTGAACCATTCCTGTGACACTAGTTATAGATTCCGATGCTTCACTTCAGGTTTACTGTGTATCCCTGACCTTCTTCTTGACGATAAAGCACAGAAATTGCATCGGAATCAAATACAAATGGCACAATGCCGACCCAAGTACAAGAAGACTGGCTCTTCTTACTGTCTATGTTTTGAACCTATCCTGTGAGACCGGTTTTAGATTCCGGTGCTTCACTTCAGGTTTACTGTATCCCTCTGACCGTCTTATTGACGATGAAACATAGAAACTGCATCGGGATTAAATACAAAAGGCACATTGCCAACTTAAGTACAAGATAACGGACTCTTCTTACAGTCTATGTTTTGAACCATTCCTGTGAGACTTGTTATAGATTCCGATATTTCACTTAAGGTTTACTGTATCCCTCTGACCTTCTTATTGACGATGAAACACAGAAATTGCATCGGAATTAAATACAAAAGGCACAATACCGACTCAAGTACAAGAACACTGGCTTTTCTTACTGTCTATGTTTTGAACCTTACCTGTGAGACCGGATTTGGAATCCGATGCATCACTTCAGGTTTACTGTATCCCGTGTACCTTCTTATTGACGACGAAACGCAGAAATTGCATCGGAAATGAATACAAAAGGCACACTGCCGACTTAAGTAGAAGAAAACTGACACTTCTTACTGTCTATGTTATGCACCATTCCTGTGACACTAGTTATAGATTCCGATGCTTCACTTCAGGTTTACTGTATCCCTCTGTCCTTCTTATTGACGATGAAACACAGAAATTGCATCGGAATTAAATAGAAAAGGCACAATGCCGACTTAAGTCCAAGAAAACTGACTCTTCTTACTGTTTATGTTTTGAACCATTACTGGTACACTAGTTGTAGATTCCGATGCTTCACTTCAGGTTAACTGTATGCCTGTGATCTTCTTATTGACGATGAAATACAGAAATTGCTTCGGAATTAAATACAGAAGGCACAATGCCGACTCAAGTACAAGAGAACTGGCTCTTCTTACTGTCTAAGATTTGAACCATTCCTGTGACACTAGTTACAGATTTCGATGCTTCACATTAGGTTTACTGTATCCCTCTGACCTTCCTATTGACGATGAAACACAGAAATTGCATCGGAATTAAATACAAAAGGCACAATGCCGACTTAAGTACAAGAAGACTGACTCTCCTTACTGTCTACGGTTTGAACCATTCCTGTGACACTAGTTATAAATTCCGATGCGTCACTTCAGGTTTACTGTATCCCTCTGACATTCTTATTGACGATGAGACACAGAAATTGCATCGGAATTAAATACAAAAGGCACAATGCCGACTCAAGTACAAGAAGACTGACTCTTCCTACTGTCTACGATTTGAACCATTCCTGTGACACTAGTTTTAGATTCCGATGCTTCACTTGAGATTTACTGTATCCCTCTGACCTCCTTGTTGACGATGAAACACAGATATTGCATCTTAATTAAATACAAAACCACATTGCCGATTTAAGTACAAGAATGCTGACTCTTCTTATTGTCTATGTTTTGAACCATTCCTGTGACACTAGTTATAGATTCCGATGCTTCACTTCAGGTTTACTGTATCCAGCTGACCTTATTATTGACGTTGAAACACAGAAATTGCATCGGAATTAAATACAAAAGGCACAATGCCGACTTAAGTACAAGAAGACGGACTCTTCTTACTGTCTATGTTTTGAACCATTCCTGTGACACTAGTTTTAGCTTCCGATGCTTCACTTCAGTTTTACTGTATCCCTCTGACCTTCTTATTAACGATGAAACACAGAAATTGCATCGCAATTACATACAAAAGGCACAATGCCGATTTAAGTACAAGAAGACTGACTCTTCCTACTGTCTGTGTTTTGAACCGTTCCTGTGACACTAGTTATTGATTCCGATGCTTCACTTCAGGTTTACTGTATCCCTCTGACCGTCTTATTGACGATGAAACACATATATTGCATCGTTATTAAATAGAAAAGGCACAATGTCGACTCAAGTACAAGAAGTCTGGCTCTCCTCACTGTCTATGTTTTGATCCTTTTCTGTGACACTAGTTGTAGATTCCGATGCTTCACTTCAGGTTAACTGTATGCCTGTGATCTTCTTATTGACGATGAAATACAGAAATTGCTTCGGAATTATATACAGAAGGCACAATGCCGACTCAAGTACAAGAGAACTGACTCTTCTTACTGTCTAAGATTTGAACCATTCCTGTGACACTAGTTACAGATTTCGATGCTTCACATTAGGTTTACTGTATCCCTCTGACCTTCCTATTGACGATGAAACACAGAAATTGCATCGGAATTAAATCCAAAATGCACAATGCCGACCTAAGTATAAGAAAACTGACTCTTCTTACTGTTTATGTTTTGAACAATTCCTGTGACACTAGTTATAGATTCCGATGCTTAACGTCAGGTTTACTGTATCCCTGTGACCTTCTTATTATTCATGAAACACAGAAATTGCATCGGAATTAAATACAAAAGGCACAATGCCGGCTTAAGTAAGAGAAAACTGACTCTTCCTACTGTCTATGTTTTGAACCATTCCTGTGACACTAGTTATATATTCCGATGCTTCACTACAGGTTTACTGTATCCAGCTGACCTTCTTATTGACGATGAATCACAGAAATTGCATCGGAAATTAATACAAAAGGCACAATGCCGAATTAAGTACAAGAAGACTGACTCTTCTTACTGTCTATGTTGGAACCAATCCTGTGACACTAGTAATAAATTACGATGCTTCACTTCAGTTCTAATGTATCCCTGTGACCTTCTTATTGTTGATGAAACACAGAAATTGCATCGGAATTAAACACAAAAGGCACAATGCCGACTTAAGTACAAGAAAACTGACTCTTCCTACAGTCTATGTTTTGAACCACTCCTGTGACACTAGTTATAGATTCCGATGCTTCACTTTGGGTTTACTATATCCCTCTGACCGTCGTACTGACGATGAAACACAGAAATTGCATTGGAATTAAATACAAAATGCACAATGCCGACTCAAGTACAAGAAGACTGATTCTTCCTGCTGTCTATGTTTTGAACCATTCCTGTGACACTAGTTATAGATTCCGATGCTCCAATTCAGGTTTACTGTAACCCTCTGACCTTCTTATTGACGATGAAACACAGATATTGCATCGCAATTAAATACAAAAGGCACAATGCCGACTTAAGTAGAAGAAGACTGACTCTTCTTACTGTCTATGTTTTGAACCATTCATGTGACACTAGTTATAGATTCCGATGCATCACTTCAGGTTTACTGTAACCTTCTGACCAACTTATTGACGATGAAACACAGATATTGCATCGGAATTAAATACGAAAGGCACAATGCCGACTCAAGTACAACAAGACTGGCTCTTCTTACTGTCTATGTTTTGAACCATTTCTGTGACACTTGTTATTGATTCCGATGCTTCACTTCAGGTTTACTGTATCCCTCTGGCCTTCTTATTGACGAAGAAATACAGATATTGCATCGGAATTAAATACAAAAGGCACAATGCCGACTTAAGTACAGGAAGACTGACCCTTCTTACTGTCTATGTTTTGAACAATCCCTGTGACACTGGTTATAGATTCCGATGCTTCACTTCAGGTTTACTGTATCCCTCTGACCTTCGTATTGACGATGAAACACAGGAATTGCAGCGGAATAAAATACAAAGGGCACAATGCCGACTTAAGTACAAGAAGACTGGCTCTTCTTACTGTCTATGTTATGAACCATTTCTGTGACACTTGTTATAGATTCCGATGCTTCACTTCAAGTTTACTGTATCCCTCTGGCCTTCTTATCGACGAAGAAATACAGATATTGCATCGGAATTAAATACAAAAGGCACAATGCCGACATAAGTACAGGAAGACTGACCCTTCTTACTGTCTATGTTTTGAACAATCCCTGTGACACTGGTTATAGTTTCCGATGCTTCACTTCAGGTTTACTGTATCCCTCTGACCTTCGTATTGACGATGAAACACAGAAATTGCATCGGAATTAAATACAAAAGGCATAATGCCGACTCAAGTACAAGAAGAATGGCTCTTCTTACTGTCAATGTTTTGAACCTTTCCTGTGAGACCGGTTTTAGATTCCGATGCTTCACTTCAGGTTTACTGTATCCCTTGGACCTTGTTATTGACGACGATACACAGAAATTGCATCGGAATTAAATAGAAGAGGCACAATGCCGACTCATGTACAAGAAGACTGGCAATACTTCCTGTCTATGTTTTGAACCATTCCTGTGACACTAGTTATAGATTCTGATGCTTCACTTCAGGTTTACTGTATCCAGCTGACCATCTTATTGACGATGAAAAACAGAAATTGCATCGGAATTAAATACAAAAGGCACAATGCTGACCCATGTACAAGAAGACTGGCTCTTCTTACTGTCTATGTTTTGAACCTTTCCTCTGAGACCGGTTTTAGATTCCGATGCTTCACTTCAGGTTTACTGTATCCCTTGGACCTTCTTATTGACGACGAACACAGAAATTGCATCGGAATTAAATAAAAAAGGCACAATGCCGGCTTAAGTACAAGCAAATTGACTCTTCTGACTGTCTATGTTTTGTACCATTCCTGTGACTCTAGTTATAGATTCCGATGCTTCACTTCAGGTTTACTGTATCCCTCTGACCTTCTTATTGACGATGAAACACAGAAATTGCATCGGAATCACATACACAAGGCTTACTGTATCCCTCTGACAAGAAAACTGACTATTCTTACTGTCTATATTTTGAACCATTCCTGTGACACTAGTTATAGATTCCGATGCTTCACTTAAGGTTTACTGTATCCCTCTGACCTACTTATTGACAATGAACCACAGAAATTGCATCGGAATTAAATACAGGAGGCAGAATGCCGACCTAAGTACAAGAAAACTGACTCTTCTTACTGTTAATGTTCTCAACCATCATTGTGACACTAGTTATAGATCCCGATGCATCACTTCAGGTTTACTGTATCCCTGTGACCTTCTTATTGACTATGAAACACAGATATTGCATCGGAATGAAATACAAAAGGCACAATGCCGTCTTAAGTACAAGAAAACTGACTCTTCTTACTGTCTATGTTTTGAACCATTCCTGTGACACTAGTTATAGATTCCGGTGCTTCACCTCAGGTTTACAGTATCCCTCTGACCTTCTTATTGACGATGAAACACTTAAATTGCGTCGGAATTAAATACAAAAGGCACAATGCCGACTTAAGTACAAGAAGACTGACTCTTGTTACTGTCTATGTTTTGAACCACTCCTGTGACACTAGTTATAGATTCCGATGCTTCACTTCAATTTTTACTGTATCCCTCGGACCTTCTTATTGACGATGAAACACAGAAATTGCATCGGAATGAAATACAAAAGGCACAATGCCGACTTAAGTACAAAAAGACTGACTCTTCTTACTGTCTATGTACTGAACAATTCCTGTGACACTGGTTACAGATTCGGATGCTTCACTTCAGGTTTACTGTATGCCACTGACCTTCTTATTGACGACGAAACACAGAAATTGCATCGGAATTAAATACAAAAGACACAATGCCGACTTAAGTACAAGAAAACCGACTCTTCTAACTGTCTATGTTTTGAACCATTCCTGTGACACTAGTAATAGATTCTGATGCTTCACTTCTGGTTTATTGTATCCCGCTGAGCTTCTTATTGACGATGAAACACAGAAATTGCATCGGAGTTATATACAAAAGGCACAATGCCGACTTAAGTACAAAAAGACCGACTCTTCTTACTGTCTATGTTTTGAACCATTCCTGTGACACTAGTTTTTGAGTCCAATGCTTCACTTCAGGTTTACTGTATCCCTCTGACCGTCGTACTGACGATGAAACACAGAAATTGCATCGGAATTGAATAGAAGAGGCACAATGCCGACTTATGTACAAGGAAACAGAGTCTTCTTAATAACTATGTTTTGAACCTTTTCTGTGACACTAGTCATAGATTCCGAAGCATCACTTCAGGTTTACTGTATACCTCTGACCTTCTTATTGACGATGAAACATCGAAATTGCATCGGAATTACATACAAAAGGTTTACTGTATCCCTCTGACAAGAAAACTGACTCTTCTTACTGTCTGTGTTTTGAACCATTCCTGTGACACTAGTAATAGATTCCGAAGCTTCACTTTAGGTTTACTGTATCCCTCTGACCTTCTTATTGACTATGAAACACAGATATTGCATCGGAATAAAATACAAAAGGCACAATGCCGTCTTAAGTACAAGAAAACTGACTCTTCTTACTGTCTATGTTTTAACCATTTCTGTGACACTAGTTATAGATTCCGATGCTTCACTTCAGGTTTACTGTATCCCTCTGACCTTCTTATTGACGATGAAACACTTAAATTGCATCGGAATTAAATACAAAAGGCACAATGCCGACTTAAGTACAATAAGACTGACTCCTCTTACTGTCTATGTTTTGAACCACTCCTGTGACACTAGTTATAGATTCCGATGCTTCACTTCAGGCTTACTGTATCCCTCGGACCTTCTTATTGACGATGAAACACAGAAATTGCATCGGAATTAAATACAAAAGGCACAATGCCGCCTTACGTACAAGAAGACTGGCTCTTCTTACTGTCTATGGTTTGAACTATTTCTGTGACACTAGTTATAGATTCCGATGCTTCACTTCAGGTTTCCTATATGCCTCTGACCTTCTTATTGACGAAGAAACACAGATATTGCATCGGAATTAAATACAAAAGGCACAAAACCCGACTTAAGTACAAGAAGACTGACCCTTCTTACTGTCTATGTTTTGATTTATTCCTGTGACACTAGTTATAGAATCCGATGCTTCCCTTCAGGTTTACTGTATCCCTCTGACCTTAGTATTGACGATGAAACACAGACATTGCATCGGAATTAAATACAAAAGGCACAATGCCGACTTAAGTACAAAAAGACTGACTCTTCTTACTGTCTATGTTTTGAACAATTCCTGTGACACTAGTTACAGATTCCGATGCTTCACTTCAGGTTTACTGTATCCCACTGACCTTCTTATTGACGACGAAACACAGAAATTGCATCGGAATTAAATACAAAAGACACAATGCCGACTTAAGTACAAGAAAACCGACTCTTCTTACTGTCTATGTTTTGAACCATTCCTGTGACACTAGTAATAGATTCTGATGCTTCACTTCTGGTTTATTGTAACCCTCTGAGCTTCTTATTGACGATGGAACACAGAAATTGCATGGGAGTTATATACAAAAGGCACAGTGCCGACTTAAGTACAAAAAGACTGACTCTTCTTACTGTCTATGTTTTGAACCATTCCTGTGATACTAGTTTTTGATTCCGATGCTTCACTTAAGGTTTACTGTATCCCTCTGACCGTCGTACTGACGATGAAACACAGAAATTGCATCGGAATTAAATACAAAACGCACAATGCCGACTCAAGTACAAGAAGACCGGCTCTTCTTACTGTCTATGTTTTGAACCTTTCCTGTGAGCCCGACTTTAGACTACGAAGCTTCACTTCAGGTTTACAGTGTCCCTTGGACCTTGTTTCTGACGACGAAACACAGAAATTGCATCGGAATTGAATAGAAGAGGCACAATGCCGACTTATGTACAAGGAAACAGACTCTTCTTAATAACTATGTTTTGAACCATTTCTGTGACACTAGTCATAGATTCCGAAGCATCACTTCAGGTTTACTGTATCCCTCTGACTCTCTTATTGACGATGAAACACAGAAAATGCATCGGAATTAAATACAAGAGGCACAATGCCGACTTAAGTACTAGAAGACTGACTCTTCTTAGTGTCTATGTTTTGAACCATTTCGTGACACTAGTTATAGATTCGGATGCTTCACTTCAGGTTTACTGTATCCCTCTGACCGTCGTATTGACGATGAAACACAGAAATTGCATCGGAATTAAATAGAAAAGGCACAATGCCGACTTAAGTACAAGCAAATTGACTCTTCTTACTGTCTATGTTTTGAACCATTCCTGTGACTAGTTATAGATTCCGATGCTTCACTTCAGGTTTACTGTATCCCTCTGACCTTCTTATTGACGATGAAACATAGAATTTGCATCGGAATTACATACAAAAGGTTTACTGTATCCCTCTGACAAGAAAATTGACTCTTCTTACTGTCTATGTTTTGAACCTTTCCTGTGACACTAGTTATAGATTCCGAAGCTTCACTTCAGGTTTACTGTATTCCTCTGACCTTCTTATTGACGATGAACCACAGAAATTGCATCGGAATTAAATACAAGAGGCACAATGCCGACCTAAGTACAAGAAAACTGACTCTTCTTACTGTTTATGTTTTGAACCATTCCTGTGACACTAGTTATAGATCCCGATGCTTCACTTCAGGTTTACTGTATCCCTGTGACCTTCTTATTGACTATGAAACACAGATATTGCATCGGAATTAAATACAAAAGGCACAATGCCGTCTTAAGTACAAGAAAACTGACTCTTCTTACTGTCTATGTTTTTAACCATTCCTGTGACACTAGTTATAGATTCGGATGCTTCACTTCAGGTTTACTTTATCCCTGTGACCTTCTTATGGACGATGAAACACTTAAATTGCATCGGAATTAAATACAAAAGGCACAATGCCGACTTAAGTACAAGAAGACTGACTCCTCTTACTGTCTACGTTTTGAACCATTCCTGTGACACTAGTTATAGAATCCGATGCTTCGCTTCAGGTTTACTGTATCCCTCTGACCTTAGTATTGACGATAAAACACAGAAATTGCATCGGAATTAAAAATGCCGACTTATGTACAAAAAGACTGACTCTTCTTACTGTCTATGTTTTGAACAATTCCTGTGACACTAGTTACAGATTCCGATGCTTCACTTCAGGTTTACTGTATCCCACTGACCTTCTTAGTGACGACGAAACACAGAAATTGCATCGGAATTAAATACAAAAGACGCAATGCCGACTTAAGTACAAGAAAACCGACTCTTCTTACTGTCTATGTTTTGAACCATTCCTGTGACACTAGTAATAGATTCTGATGCTTCACTTCTGGTTTATTGTATCCCTCTGAGCTTCTTATTGACGATGAAACACAGAAATTGCATCGGAGTTATATACAAAAAGCACAATGCCGACTTAAGTACAAAAAGACTGACTCTTCTTACTGTCTATGTTTTGAACCATTCCTGTGACACTAGTTTTTGATTCCGATGCTTCACTTCAGGTTTACTGTATCCCTCTGACCGTCGTACTGACGATGAAACACAGAAATTGCATCGGAATTAAATACAAAACGCACAATGCCGACTCAAGTACAAGAAGACTGGCTCTTCTTACTGTCTATGCTTTGAACCTTTCCTGTGAGCCCGACTTTAGATTACGAAGCTTCACTTCAGGTTTACAGTGTCCCTTGGACCTTGTTTCTGACGACGAAACACAGAAATTGCATCGGTATTGAATAGAAGAGGCACAATGCCGACTTTTGTACAAGGAAACAGACTCTTCTTAATAACTATGTTTTGAACCATTTCTGTGACACTAGTCATAGATTCCGAAGCATCACTTCAGGTTTACTGTATCCCTCTGACCCTCTTATTGACGATGAAACACAGAAAATGCATCGGAATTAAATACAAGAGGCACAATGCCGACTTAAGTACTAGAAGACTGACTCTTCTTAGTGTCTATGTTTTGAACCATTCCTGTGACACTAGTTATAGATTCGGATGCTTCACTTCAGGTTTACTGTATCCCTCTGACCGTCGTATTGACGATGAAACACAGAAATTGCATCGGAATTAAATAGAAAAGGCACAATGCCGACTTAAGTACAAGCAAATTGACTCTTCTTACTCTCTATGTTTTGAACCATTCCTGTGACACTAGTTATAGATTCCGATGCTTCACTTCAGGTTTACTGTATCCCTCTGAACTTCTTATTGACGATGAATCATAGAGTTTGCATCGGAATTACATACAAAAGGTTTACTGTATCCCTCTGACAAGAAAATTGACTCTTCTTACTGTCTATGTTTTGAACCATTCCTGTGACACTAGTTACAGATTCCGAAGCTTCACTTCAGGTTTACTGTATCCCTCTGACCTTCTTATTGACGATGAACCACAGAAATTGCATCGGAATGAAATACAAGAGGCACAATGCCGACCTAAGTACAGGAAAACTGACTCTTCTTACTGTTTATGTTTTCAACCATTCCTAACACACTAGTTATAGATCCTGATGCTTCACTTCAGGTTTACTGTATCCCTGCGACCATCTTATTGACTATGAAACACAGATATTGCATCGGAATTAAATACAAAAGGCACAATGCCGTCTTAAGTACAAGAAAACTGACTCTTCTTACTGTCTATGTCTTGACCCATTCCTGTGACACTAGTTATAGATTCGGATGCTTCACTTCAGGTTTACTGTATCCCTCTGACCTTCTTATTGACGATGAAACACTTAAATTGCATCGGAATTAAATACAAAAGGCACAATGCCGACTTAAGTACAAGAAGACTGACTCCTCTTACTGTCTATGTTTTGAACCATTCCTGTGACACTAGTTATAGAATCCGATGCTTCGCTTCAGGTTTACTGTATCCCTCTGACCTTAGTATTGACGATGAAACACAGAAATTGCATCGGAATTAAAAATGCCGACTTATGTACAAAAAGACTGACTCTTCTTACTGTCTATGTTTTGAACAATTCCTGTGACACTAGTTACAGATTCCGATGCTTCACTTCAGTTTTACTGTATCCCTCTGACCTTCTTATTGACGATGAAACATAGAATTTGCATCGGAATTACATACAAAAGGTTTACTGTATCCCTCTGACAAGAAAATTGACTCTTCTTACTGTCTATGTTTTGAACCATTCCTGTGACACTCGTTATAGATTCCGAAGCTTCACTTCAGGTTTACTGTATCCCTCTGACCTTCTTATTGACGATGAACCACAGAAATTGCATCGGAATTAAATACAAGAGGCACAATGCCGACCTAAGTACAAGAAAACTGACTCTTCTTACTGTTTAAGTTTTGAACCATTCCTGTGAGACTAGTTATAGATCCCGATGCTTCACTTCAGGTTTACTGTATCCCTGTGACCTTCTTATTGACTATGAAACACAGATATTGCATCGGAATTAAATACAAAAGGCACAATGCCGTCTTAAGTACAAGAAAACTGACTCTTCTTACTGTCTATGTTTTGACCCATTCCTGTGACACTAGTTATAGATTCGGATGCTTCACTTCAGGTTTACTGTATCCCTTTGTCCTTCTTATTGACGATGAAACACCTAAATTGCATCGGAATTAAATACAAAAGGCACAATGCCGACTTAAGTACAAGAAGACTGACTCCTCTTACTGTCTATGTTTTGAACCATTCCTGTGACACTAGTTATAGAATCCGATGCTTCGCTTCAGGTTTACTGTATCCCTCTGACCTTAGTATTGACGATGAAACACAGAAATTGCATCGGAATTAAAAATGCTGACTTATGTACAAAAAGACTGACTCTTCTTACTGTCTATGTTTTGAACAATTCCTGTGACACTAGTTACAGATTCCGATGCTTCACTTCAGGTTTACTGTGTCCCACTGACCTTCGTATTGACGACGAAACACAGAAATTGCATCGGAATTAAATACAAAAGACACAATGCCGACTTAAGTACAAGGAAACCGACTCTTCTTACTGTCTATGTTTTGAACCATTCCTGTGACCCTAGTAATAGATTCTGATGCTTCACTTCTGGTTTATTGTATCCCTCTGAGCTTCTTATTGACGATGAAACACAGAAATTGCATCGGAGTTATATACAAAAGGCACAATGCCGACTTAAGTACAAAAAGACTGACTCTTTTTACTGTCTATGTTTTGAACCATTCCTGTGACACTAGTTTTTGATTCCGATGCTTCACTTCAGGTTTACTGTATCCCTCTGACCGTCGTACCGACGATGAAACACAGAAATTGCATCGGAATTAAATACAAAACGCACAATGCCGACTCAAGTACAAGAAGACTGGCTCTTCTTACTGTCTATGTTTTGAACCTTTCCTGTGAGCCCGACTTTAGATTACGAAGCTTCACTTCAGGTTTACAGTGTCCCTTGGACCTTGTTTCTGACGACGAAACACAGAAATTGCATCGGAATTGAATAGAAGAGGCACAATGCCGACTTATGTACAAGGAAACAGACTCTTCTTAATAACTATGTTTTGAACCATTTCTGTGACACTAGTCATAGAATCCGAAGCATCACTTCAGGTTTACTGTATCCCTCTGACCCTCTTATTGACGATGAAACACAGAAAATGCATCGGAATTAAATACAAGAGGCACAATGCCGACTTAAGTACTAGAAGACTGACTCTTCTTAGTGTCTATGTTTTGAACCATTCCTGTGACACTAGTTATAGATTCGGATGCTTCACTTCAGGTTTACTGTATCCCTCTGACCGTCGTATTGACGATGAAACACAGAAATTGCATCGGAATTAAATAGAAAAGGCACAATGCCGACTTAAGTACAAGCAAATTGACTCTTCTTACTGTCTATGTTTTGAACCATTCCTGTGACACTAGTTATAGATTCCGATGCTTCACTTCAGGTTTACTGTATCCCTCTGACCTTCTTATTGACGATGAAACATAGAATTTGCATCGGAATTACATACAAAAGGTTTACTGTATCCCTCTGACAAGAAAATTGACTCTTCTTACTGTCTATGTTTTGAACCATTCCTGTGACACTAGTTATAGATTCCGAAGATTTACTTCAGGTTTACTGTATCCCTCTGACCTTCTTATTGACGATGAACCACAGAAATTGCATCGGAATTAAATACAAGAGGCACAATGCCGACCTAAGTACAAGAAAACTGACTCTTCTTACTGTTTACGTTTTGAACCATTCCTGTGACACTAGTTATAGATCCCGATGCTTCACTTCAGGTTTACTGTATCCCTGTGACCTTCTTATTGACTATGAAACACAGATATTGCATCGGAATTAAATACAATAGGCACAATGCCGTCTTAAGTACAAGAAAACTGACTCTTCTTACTGTCTATGTTTTGAACCATTCCTGTGACACTAGTTATAGATTCGGATGCTTCACTTCAGGTTTACAGTATCCCTCTGACTTTCTTATTGTCGATGAAACACTTAAATTGCATCGGAATTAAATACAAAAGCACAATGCCGACTTTAGTACAAGAAGACTGACTCTTCTTACTGTCTATGTTTTGAACAATTCCTGTGACACTAGTTACAGATTCCGATGCTTCACTTCAGGTTTACTGTATCCCACTCACCTTCTTATTGACGACGAAACACAGAAATTGCATCGGAATTAAATACAAAAGACACAATGCCGACTTATGTACAAGAAAACCGACTCTTCCTACTGCCTGTGTTTTGAACCATTCCTGTGACACTAGTAATAGATTCCGATGCTTCACTTCTGGTTTATTGCATCCCTCTGAGCTTCTTATTGACGATGAAACACAGAAATTGCATCGGAGTTATATACAAAAGGCACAATGCCGACTTATGTACAAGAAGACTGACTCTTGTTACTGTCTATGTTTTGAACCATTCCTGTGACACTAGTTTTTGATTCCGATGCATCACTTCAGGTTTACTGTATCCCTCTGACCGGCGTACTGACGATGAAACACAGAAATTGCGTCGGAATTAAATACAAAATGCACAATGCCGACTCAAGTACAAGAAGACTGGCTTTTCTTACTGTCTATGCTTTGAACCTTTCCTGTGAGACCGGTTTCAGATTCCGATGATTCACTTCAGGTATAATGTATCCCTTGGACCTTGTTTCTGACGACGAAACACAGAAATTGCATCGGAATTGAATAGAAGAGGCGCAATGCCGAATTATGTACAAGGAAACAGACTCTTCTTAATAACTATGTTTTGAACCATTCCTGTGACACTAGTCATAGATTCCGAAACATCACTTCAGGTTTACTGTATCCCTCTGACCCTCTTATTGACGATGAAACACAGAAAATGCATCGGAATTAAATACAAAAGGTTTACTGTATCCCTCTGACAAGAAAAGTGACTCTTCTTACTGTCTATGTTTTGAACCATTCCTGTGACACTAGTTATAGATTCCGATGCTTCACTTCAGGTTTACGGTATCCCTCTGACCTTCTTATTGACGATGAAACACAGAAATTGCATCGGAATTACATACAAAAGGTTTACTGTATCCCTCTGACAAGAACACTGACTCTTCTTACTGTCTATGTTTTGAACCATTCCTGTGACACTAGTTATAGATTCCGATGCTTCACTTCATTATTACCTTATCCAGCTGACCTTCTTATTGACGATGAAACACAGAAATTGCATCGGAATTAAATACAAAAGGCACAATGCCGACATAAGTACAAGAAGACTGACTCCTTCAACTGTCTATGTTTTGAACCACTCCTGTGACACTAGTTATAGGTTTCCGATGCTTCACTTCAATTTTACTGTATCCTTCTGACCTTCTTATTGACGATGAAACACAGAAATTGCATCGGAATTAAATACAAAAGGCACAATGCCGACTCAAGTACAAGAAGACTGACTCTTCTTACTGTCTATGTTTTGAACAATTCCTGTGACACTAGTTACAGATTCCGATGCTTTACTTAGGTTTACTGTATCCCACTGACCTTCTTATTGACGACGAAACACAGAAATTGCATCGGAATTAAATACAAAAGACACAATGCCGACTTAAGTACAAGAAAACCGACTCTTCCTACTGTCTGTGTTTTGAACCATTCCTGTGACACTAGTATTAGATTCCGATGCTTCACTTCTGGTTTATTGTATCCCTCTGAGCTTCTTATTGACGATGAAACATAGAAATTGCATCGGAGTTATATACAAAAGGCACAATGCCGACTTATGTACAAGAAGACTGACTCTTGTTACTGTCTATGTTTTGAACCATTCCTGTGACACTAGTTTTTGATTCCGATGCATCACTTCAGGTTTACTGTATCCCTCTGACTGTCGTACTGACGATGAAACACAGAAATTGCATCGGAATTAAATACAAAATGCACAATGCCGACTCAAGTACAAGAAGACTGGCTTTTCTTACTGTCTATGCTTTGAACCTTTCCTGTGAGACCGGTTTTAGATTCCGATGATTCACTTCAGGTATAATGTATCCCTTGGACCTTGTTTCTGACGACGAAACACAGAAATTGCATCGGAATTGAATAGAAGAGGCACAATGCCGACTTATGTACAAGGAAACAGACTCTTCTTAATAACTATGTTTTGAACCATTCCTGTGACACTAGTCATAGATTCCGAAACATCACTTCAGGTTTACTGTGTCCCTCTGACCCTCTTATTGACGATGAAACACAGAAAATGCATCGGAATTAAATACAAAAGGCACAATGCCGACTTAAGTACTAGGAGACTGACTCTTCTTACTGTCTATGTTTTGAACCATTCCTGTGACACTAGTTATAGATTCGGATGCTTCACTTCAGGATTACTGTATCCCTCTGACCGTCGTATTGACGATGAAACACAGAAATTGCATCGGAATTAAATAGAAAAGGCACAATGCCGACTGAAGTACAAGCAAATTGACTCTTCTTACTGTCTATGTTTTGAACCATTCCTGTGACACTAGTTATAGATTCCGATGTTTCGCTTCAGGTTTACTGTATCCCTCTGACCTTCTTATTGACGATGAAACATAGCAATTGCATCGGAATTACATACAAAAGGTTTACTGTATCCCTCTGACAAGAAAAGTGACTCTTCTTATTGTCTATGTTTTGAACCATTCCTGTGACACTAGTTATAGATTCCGATGCTTTACTTCAGGTTTACGGTATCCCTCTGACCTTCTTATTGACGATGAAACACAGAAATTGCATCTGAATTACATACAAAAGGTTTACTGTATCCCTCTGACAAGAACACTGACTCTTCTTACTGTCTATGTTTTGAACCATTCCTGTGACACTAGTTATAAATTCCGATGCTTCATTTCAGGTTTACTGTGTCCCTCTGACCCTCTTATTGACGATGAAACACAGAAAATGCATCGGAATTAAATACAAAAGGCACAATGCCGACTTAAGTACTAGGAGACTGACTCTTCTTACTGTCTATGTTTTGACCCATTCCTGTGACACTAGTTATAGATTCGGATGCTTCACTTCAGGTTTACTGTATCCCTTTGTCCTTCTTATTGACGATGAAACACCTAAATTGCATCGGAATTAAATACAAAAGGCACAATGCCGACTTAAGTACAAGAAGACTGACTCCTCTTACTGTCTATGTTTTGAACCATTCCTGTGACACTAGTTATAGAATCCGATGCTTCGCTTCAGGTTTACTGTATCCCTCTGACCTTAGTATTGACGATGAAACACAGAAATTGCATCGGAATTAAAAATGCTGACTTATGTACAAAAAGACTGACTCTTCTTACTGTCTATGTTTTGAACAATTCCTGTGACACTAGTTACAGATTCCGATGCTTCACTTCAGGTTTACTGTGTCCCACTGACCTTCGTATTGACGACGAAACACAGAAATTGCATCGGAATTAAATACAAAAGACACAATGCCGACTTAAGTACAAGGAAACCGACTCTTCTTACTGTCTATGTTTTGAACCATTCCTGTGACCCTAGTAATAGATTCTGATGCTTCACTTCTGGTTTATTGTATCCCTCTGAGCTTCTTATTGACGATGAAACACAGAAATTGCATCGGAGTTATATACAAAAGGCACAATGCCGACTTAAGTACAAAAAGACTGACTCTTTTTACTGTCTATGTTTTGAACCATTCCTGTGACACTAGTTTTTGATTCCGATGCTTCACTTCAGGTTTACTGTATCCCTCTGACCGTCGTACCGACGATGAAACACAGAAATTGCATCGGAATTAAATACAAAACGCACAATGCCGACTCAAGTACAAGAAGACTGGCTCTTCTTACTGTCTATGTTTTGAACCTTTCCTGTGAGCCCGACTTTAGATTACGAAGCTTCACTTCAGGTTTACAGTGTCCCTTGGACCTTGTTTCTGACGACGAAACACAGAAATTGCATCGGAATTGAATAGAAGAGGCACAATGCCGACTTATGTACAAGGAAACAGACTCTTCTTAATAACTATGTTTTGAACCATTTCTGTGACACTAGTCATAGAATCCGAAGCATCACTTCAGGTTTACTGTATCCCTCTGACCCTCTTATTGACGATGAAACACAGAAAATGCATCGGAATTAAATACAAGAGGCACAATGCCGACTTAAGTACTAGAAGACTGACTCTTCTTAGTGTCTATGTTTTGAACCATTCCTGTGACACTAGTTATAGATTCGGATGCTTCACTTCAGGTTTACTGTATCCCTCTGACCGTCGTATTGACGATGAAACACAGAAATTGCATCGGAATTAAATAGAAAAGGCACAATGCCGACTTAAGTACAAGCAAATTGACTCTTCTTACTGTCTATGTTTTGAACCATTCCTGTGACACTAGTTATAGATTCCGATGCTTCACTTCAGGTTTACTGTATCCCTCTGACCTTCTTATTGACGATGAAACATAGAATTTGCATCGGAATTACATACAAAAGGTTTACTGTATCCCTCTGACAAGAAAATTGACTCTTCTTACTGTCTATGTTTTGAACCATTCCTGTGACACTAGTTATAGATTCCGAAGATTTACTTCAGGTTTACTGTATCCCTCTGACCTTCTTATTGACGATGAACCACAGAAATTGCATCGGAATTAAATACAAGAGGCACAATGCCGACCTAAGTACAAGAAAACTGACTCTTCTTACTGTTTACGTTTTGAACCATTCCTGTGACACTAGCTATAGATCCCGATGCTTCACTTCAGGTTTACTGTATCCCTGTGACCTTCTTATTGACTATGAAACACAGATATTGCATCGGAATTAAATACAATAGGCACAATGCCGTCTTAAGTACAAGAAAACTGACTCTTCTTACTGTCTATGTTTTGAACCATTCCTGTGACACTAGTTATAGATTCGGATGCTTCACTTCAGGTTTACAGTATCCCTCTGACTTTCTTATTGTCGATGAAACACTTAAATTGCATCGGAATTAAATACAAAAGCACAATGCCGACTTTAGTACAAGAAGACTGACTCTTCTTACTGTCTATGTTTTGAACAATTCCTGTGACACTAGTTACAGATTCCGATGCTTCACTTCAGGTTTACTGTATCCCACTGACCTTCTTATTGACGACGAAACACAGAAATTGCATCGGAATTAAATACAAAAGACACAATGCCGACTTATGTACAAGAAAACCGACTCTTCCTACTGCCTGTGTTTTGAACCATTCCTGTGACACTAGTAATAGATTCCGATGCTTCACTTCTGGTTTATTGCATCCCTCTGAGCTTCTTATTGACGATGAAACACAGAAATTGCATCGGAGTTATATACAAAAGGCACAATGCCGACTTATGTACAAGAAGACTGACTCTTGTTACTGTCTATGTTTTGAACCATTCCTGTGACACTAGTTTTTGATTCCGATGCATCACTTCAGGTTTACTGTATCCCTCTGACCGGCGTACTGACGATGAAACACAGAAATTGCGTCGGAATTAAATACAAAATGCACAATGCCGACTCAAGTACAAGAAGACTGGCTTTTCTTACTGTCTATGCTTTGAACCTTTCCTGTGAGACCGGTTTCAGATTCCGATGATTCACTTCAGGTATAATGTATCCCTTGGACCTTGTTTCTGACGACGAAACACAGAAATTGCATCGGAATTGAATAGAAGAGGCGCAATGCCGAATTATGTACAAGGAAACAGACTCTTCTTAATAACTATGTTTTGAACCATTCCTGTGACACTAGTCATAGATTCCGAAACATCACTTCAGGTTTACTGTATCCCTCTGACCCTCTTATTGACGATGAAACACAGAAAATGCATCGGAATTAAATACAAAAGGTTTACTGTATCCCTCTGACAAGAAAAGTGACTCTTCTTACTGTCTATGTTTTGAACCATTCCTGTGACACTAGTTATAGATTCCGATGCTTCACTTCAGGTTTACGGTATCCCTCTGACCTTCTTATTGACGATGAAACACAGAAATTGCATCGGAATTACATACAAAAGGTTTACTGTATCCCTCTGACAAGAACACTGACTCTTCTTACTGTCTATGTTTTGAACCATTCCTGTGACACTAGTTATAGATTCCGATGCTTCACTTCATTATTACCTTATCCAGCTGACCTTCTTATTGACGATGAAACACAGAAATTGCATCGGAATTAAATACAAAAGGCACAATGCCGACATAAGTACAAGAAGACTGACTCCTTCAACTGTCTATGTTTTGAACCACTCCTGTGACACTAGTTATAGGTTTCCGATGCTTCACTTCAATTTTACTGTATCCTTCTGACCTTCTTATTGACGATGAAACACAGAAATTGCATCGGAATTAAATACAAAAGGCACAATGCCGACTCAAGTACAAGAAGACTGACTCTTCTTACTGTCTATGTTTTGAACAATTCCTGTGACACTAGTTACAGATTCCGATGCTTTACTTAGGTTTACTGTATCCCACTGACCTTCTTATTGACGACGAAACACAGAAATTGCATCGGAATTAAATACAAAAGACACAATGCCGACTTAAGTACAAGAAAACCGACTCTTCCTACTGTCTGTGTTTTGAACCATTCCTGTGACACTAGTATTAGATTCCGATGCTTCACTTCTGGTTTATTGTATCCCTCTGAGCTTCTTATTGACGATGAAACATAGAAATTGCATCGGAGTTATATACAAAAGGCACAATGCCGACTTATGTACAAGAAGACTGACTCTTGTTACTGTCTATGTTTTGAACCATTCCTGTGACACTAGTTTTTGATTCCGATGCATCACTTCAGGTTTACTGTATCCCTCTGACTGTCGTACTGACGATGAAACACAGAAATTGCATCGGAATTAAATACAAAATGCACAATGCCGACTCAAGTACAAGAAGACTGGCTTTTCTTACTGTCTATGCTTTGAACCTTTCCTGTGAGACCGGTTTTAGATTCCGATGATTCACTTCAGGTATAATGTATCCCTTGGACCTTGTTTCTGACGACGAAACACAGAAATTGCATCGGAATTGAATAGAAGAGGCACAATGCCGACTTATGTACAAGGAAACAGACTCTTCTTAATAACTATGTTTTGAACCATTCCTGTGACACTAGTCATAGATTCCGAAACATCACTTCAGGTTTACTGTGTCCCTCTGACCCTCTTATTGACGATGAAACACAGAAAATGCATCGGAATTAAATACAAAAGGCACAATGCCGACTTAAGTACTAGGAGACTGACTCTTCTTACTGTCTATGTTTTGAACCATTCCTGTGACACTAGTTATAGATTCGGATGCTTCACTTCAGGATTACTGTATCCCTCTGACCGTCGTATTGACGATGAAACACAGAAATTGCATCGGAATTAAATAGAAAAGGCACAATGCCGACTGAAGTACAAGCAAATTGACTCTTCTTACTGTCTATGTTTTGAACCATTCCTGTGACACTAGTTATAGATTCCGATGTTTCGCTTCAGGTTTACTGTATCCCTCTGACCTTCTTATTGACGATGAAACATAGCAATTGCATCGGAATTACATACAAAAGGTTTACTGTATCCCTCTGACAAGAAAAGTGACTCTTCTTATTGTCTATGTTTTGAACCATTCCTGTGACACTAGTTATAGATTCCGATGCTTTACTTCAGGTTTACGGTATCCCTCTGACCTTCTTATTGACGATGAAACACAGAAATTGCATCTGAATTACATACAAAAGGTTTACTGTATCCCTCTGACAAGAACACTGACTCTTCTTACTGTCTATGTTTTGAACCATTCCTGTGACACTAGTTATAAATTCCGATGCTTCGTTTCAGGTTTACTGTATCCCGCTGACCTTCTTATTGACGATGATACACAGAAATTGAAACGGAATTAAATACAAAAGGCACAATGCCGACTCAAGTACAAGAAGACTGGCTCTTCTTACTGTCTATGGTTTGAACCATTTCTGTGACTCTAGTTATAGGTTCCGACGCTTCACTTCAGGTTCACTGTATCCATCTGACCCTCTTATTGACGAAGAAACACAGATATTGCATCGGAATTAAATACAAAAGGCACAATGCCACTTAAGTACAAGGAGACTAACCCTTCTTACTGTCTATGTTTTGAACCATTCCTGTGACACTAGTTATAGATTCCGATGCTTCACTTCAGGTTTACTGTATCTCTCGGACCTTCGTATTGACGATGAAACACAGAAATTGCATCGGAATTAAATAAAAAATACACAATGCCCTCTTAAGTAAAAAAAGACTGACTCTTCTTACTGTCTATGTTTTGAACCATTCCTGTGATACTAGTTATAGATTCCGATGCTTCACTTCAGTTTTAATTAATCCCTCTGACCGTCTTATTGACGATGAAACACACAAATTGCATCGCAATTAAATACAAAAGGCACAATGCCGACCCAAGTGCAAGTAGTCTGGCTCTTCTTACTGTCTATGTTTTGAACCTTTCCTGTGGGACCGGTTTTAGATTCCGATGCTTCACTTCAGGTTTTCTGTATCCCTTGGGCCTTCTTATCGACGACAAACACAGAAATTGCATCGGAATTATATAGAAAATGCACAATGCCGACTTCAGTACAAGATAACTGTCTCATTTTCCTGTCTTTGTTTTGAACCATTCCTGTGACACTAGTTATAGATTCCGATGCTTCACTTCATTATTACCTTATCCAGCTGACCTTCTTATTGACGATGAAACACAGAAATTGCATCGGAATTAAATACAAAATGCACAATGCCGACTTAAGTACAAGAAGACTGACTCCTCCTACTGTCTATGTTTTGAACCACTCCTGTGACACTAGTTATAGATTCCGATGCTTCACTTCAATTTTACTGTATCCTTCCGACCTTCTTATTGACGATGAAACACAGAAATTGCATCGGAATTAAAAACAAAAGGCACAATGCCGACTCAATTACAAGAAGACTGACTCTTCTTACTATCTATGTTTTGAACCATTCCTGTGACACTAGTTATAGATTCCGATGCTTCACTTCAGTTTTACTGTATCCGTCTGACCTTCTTATTGACGATGAAACACAGAAATTGCATCAGAAATAAATACCAAAGGCACAATGCCGACCCAAGTACAAGAAGACTGACACTTCTTACTGTCTATGCTTTGAACCATTCCTGTGACACTAGTTATAGATTCCGATGCTTCATTTCAGTTTTACTGTGTCCTTCTGACCTTCTTATTGACGATGAAACACATAAATTGCATCGGAATTAAATACAAAAGGCACAATGCCGAATCAAGCACAAGAAGACTGACTCTTCCTACTGTCTATGCTTTGAACCATTCCTGTGACACTAGTTATAGATTCCGATGCTTCACTTCAGGTTTACTTTATCCCTCTGACCTTCTTATTGACGATGAAACACAGAAATTGCATCGGAATTACATACAAAAGGCACAATGGTGACTTAAGTACAAGAAAACTGACTCTTCTTACTGTCTATGTTTTGAACCATTCCTGTGACACTAGTTATAAATTCCGATGCTTCAATTCAGTTTTAATGTATCCCTGTGACCTTCCTATTGTTGATGAAACACAGATATTGCATCGGAATTAAATACAAAAGACACAATGCCGACTTAAGTACAAGAAAACTGACTCTTCCTACTGTCTATGTTTTGAACCACTCCTGTGACACTAGTTATAGATTCCGATGCTTCACTTCAGGTTTACTGTATCCCTCTGACCGTCGTAATGACGTTGAAACACAGAAATTAGATTGGAATTAAATACAAAAGGCACAATGCCGACCCAACTACCAGAAAACTGACTCTTCTTACTGTTTATGTTTTGAACCATTCCTGTGACACTAGTTATAGATTCGGATGCTTCACTTCAGGTTTACTGTATCCCTCTGACCGTCGTATTGACGATGAAACACAGAAATTGCATCGGAAATAAATAGAAAAGGCACAATGGCGACTGAAGTACAAGCAAATTGACTCTTCTTACTGTCTATGTTTTGAACCATTCCTGTGACACTAGTTATAGATTCCGATGTTTCGCTTCAGGTTTACTGTATCCCTCTGACCTTCTTATTGACGATGAAACATAGAAATTGCATCGGAATTACATACAAAAGGTTTACTGTATCCCTCTGACAAGAAAAGTGACTCTTCTTACTGTCTATGTTTTGAACCATTCCTGTGACACTAGTTATAGATTCCGATGCTTCACTTCAGGTTTACGGTATCCCTCTGACCTTCTTATTGACGATGAAACACAGAAATTGCATCGGAATTACATACAAAAGGTTTACTGTATCACTCTGACAAGAACACTGACTCTTCTTACTGTCTATGTTTTGAACCATTCCTGTGACACTAGTTATAAATTCCGATGCTTCATTTCAGGTTTACTGTATCCCTCTGACCTTCTTATTGACGATGATACACAGAAATTGAATCGGAATTAAATACAAAAGGCACAATGCCGACTCAAGCACAAGAAGACTGGCTCTTCTTACTGTCTATGGTTTGAACCATTTCTGTGACACTAGTTATAGGTTCCGATGCTTCACTTCAGGTTCACTGTATCCATCTGACCCTCTTATTGACGAAGAAACACAGATAATGCATCGGAATTAAATACAAAAGGCACAATGCCACTTAAGTACAAGGAGACTGACCCTTCTTACTTTCTATGTTTTAAACCATTCCTGTGATACTAGTTATAGATTCCGATGCTTCACTTCAGGTTTTCTGTATCCCTCGGACCTTCGTATTGACGATGAAACACAGAAATTGCATCGGAATTAAATAAAAAATACACAATGCCCTCTTAAGTACAAAAAGACTGACTCTTCTTACTGTCTATGTTTTGAACCATTCCTGTGATACTAGTTATAGATTCCGATGCTTCACTTCTGGTTTACTGTACCCCTCTGACCTTCTTATTGACGATGAAACACACAAATTGCATCGGAATTAAATACAAAAGGCACAATGCCGACCCAAGTGCAAGTAGTCTGGCTCTTCTTACTGTCTATGTTTTGAACCTTTCCTGTGGGACCGGTTTTAGATTCCGATGCTTCACTTCAGGTTTTCTGTATCCCTTGGGCCTTCTTATCGACGACGAACACAGAAATTGCATCGGAATTATATAGAAAATGCACAATGCCGACTTCAGTACAAGATAACTGTCTCCTTTTCCTGTCTTTGTTTTGAACCATTCCTGTGACACTAGTTATAGATTCCGATGCTTCACTTCATTATTACCTTATCCAGCTGACCTTCTTATTGACGATGAAACACAGAAATTGCATCGGAATTAAATACAAAAGGCACATTGCCGACTTAAGTACAAGAAGACTGACTCCTCCTACAGTCTATGTTTTGAACCACTCCTGTGACACTAGTTATAGATTCCGATGCTTCACTTCAATTTTACTGTATCCTTCTGACTTTCTTATTGACGATGAAACACAGAAATTGCATCGGAATTAAATACAAAAGGCACAATGCCGACTCAAGTACAAGAAGACTGACTCTTCTTACTATCTATGTTTTGAACCATTCCTGTGACACTAGTTATAGATTCCGATGCTTCACTTCGGTTTTACTGTATCCGTCTGACCTTCTTATTGACGATGAAACACAGAAATTGCATCAGAAATAAATACAAAAGGCACAATGCCGACTCAAGTACAAGAAGACTGACACTTCTTACTGTCTATGTTTTGAACCATTCCTGTGACACTAGTTATAGATTCCGATGCTTCATTTCAGTTTTACTGTATCCTTCTGACCTTCTTATTGACGATGAAACACATAAATTGCATCGGAATTAAATACAAAAGGCACAATGCCGACTGAAGTACAAGAAGACTGACTCCTCTTACTCTATATGTTTTGAACCACTCCTGTGACACTAGTTATAGATTCCGATGCTTCACTTCAGGTTTACTGTATCCCTCTGTCCGTCGTACTGACGATGAAACACAGAAATTGCATTGGAATTAAATACAAAAGGCACAATGCCGACTCAAGCACAAGAAGACTGACCCTTCCTACTGTCTATGCTTTGAACCATTCCTGTGACACTAGTTATAGATTCCGATGCTTCACTTCAGGTTTACTTTATCCCTCTGACCTTCTTATTGACGATGAAACATAGAAATTGCATCGGAATTACATACAAAAGGTTTACTGTATCCCTCTGACAAGAAAAGTGACTCTTCTTACTGTCTATGTTTTGAACCATTCCTGTGACACTAGTTATAGATTCCGATGCTTCACTTCAGGTTTACTGTATCCCTCTGTCCGTCGTACTGACGATGAAACACAGAAATTGCATTGGAATTAAATACAAAAGGCACAATGCCGACTCAAGCACAAGACGACTGACCCTTCCTACTGTCTATGCTTTGAACCATTCCTGTGACACTAGTTATAGATTCCGATGTTTCGCTTCAGGTTTACTGTATCCGTCTGACCTTCTTATTGACGATGAAACATAGAAATTGCATCGGAATTACATACAAAAGGTTTACTGTATCCCTCTGACAAGAAAAGTGACTCTTCTTACTGTCTATGTTTTGAACCATTCCTGTGACACTAGTTATAGATTCCGATGCTTCACTTCAGGTTTACGGTATCCCTCTGACCTTCTTATTGACGATGAAACACAGAAATTGCATCGGAATTACATACAAAAGGTTTACTGTATCACTCTGACAAGAACACTGACTCTTCTTACTGTCTATGTTTTGAACCATTCCTGTGACACTAGTTATAAATTCCGATGCTTCATTTCAGGTTTACTGTAGCCCTCTGACCTTCTTATTGACGATGATACACAGAAATTGAATCGGAATTAAATACAAAAGGCACTATGCCGACTCAAGTACAAGAAGACTGGCTCTTCTTACTGTCTATGGTTTGAACCATTTCTGTGACACTAGTTATAGGTTCCGATGCTTCACTTCAGGTTCACTGTATCCATCTGACCCTCTTATTGACGAAGAAACACAGATATTGCATCGGAATTAAATACAAAAGGCACAATGCCACTTAAGTACAAGGAGACTGACCCTTCTTACTGTCTATGTTTTGAACCATTCCTGTGACACTAGTTATAGATTCCGATGCTTCACTTCAGGTTTACTGTATCCCTCGGACCTTCGTATTGACGATGAAACACAGAAATTGCATCGGAATTAAATAAAAAATACACAATGCCCTCTTAAGTACAAAAAGACTGACTCTTCTTACTGTCTATGTTTTGAACCATTCCTGTGATACTAGTTATAGATTCCGATGCTTCACTTCAGGTTTACTGTACCCCTCTGACCTTCTTATTGACGATGAAACACAGAAATTGCATCGGAATTAAAGACAAAAGACACAATGCCGACTTAAGTACAAGAAAACCGACTCTTCCTACTGTCTGTGTTTTGAACCATTCCTGTGACACTAGTAATAGATTCGGATGCTTCACTTCTGGTTTATTGTATCCCTCTGAGCTTCTTATTGTCGATGAAACACAGAAATTGCATCGGAGTTATATACAAAAGGCACAATGCCGACTTATGTACAAGAAGACTGACTCTTGTTACTGTCTATGTTTTGAACCATTCCTGTGACACTAGTTTTTGATTCCGATGCATCACTTCAGGTTTACTGTATCCCTCTGACTGGCGTACTGACGATGAAACACAGAAATTGCATCGGAATTAAATACAAAATGCACAATGCCGACTCAAGTACAAGAAGACTGGCTTTTCTTACTGTCTATGTTTTGAACCATTCCTGTGACACTAGTTATAGATTCCGATGCTTCACTTCAGGTTTACTGTATCCCTCTGTCCGTCGTACTGACGATGAAACACAGAAATTGCATTGGAATTAAATACAAAAGGCACAATGCCGACTCAAGCACAAGACGACTGACCCTTCCTACTGTCTATGCTTTGAACCATTCCTGTGACACTAGTTATAGATTCCGATGTTTCGCTTCAGGTTTACTGTATCCGTCTGACCTTCTTATTGACGATGAAACATAGAAATTGCATCGGAATTACATACAAAAGGTTTACTGTATCCCTCTGACAAGAAAAGTGACTCTTCTTACTGTCTATGTTTTGAACCATTCCTGTGACACTAGTTATAGATTCCGATGCTTCACTTCAGGTTTACGGTATCCCTCTGACCTTCTTATTGACGATGAAACACAGAAATTGCATCGGAATTACATACAAAAGGTTTACTGTATCACTCTGACAAGAACACTGACTCTTCTTACTGTCTATGTTTTGAACGATTCCTGTGACACTAGTTATAAATTCCGATGCTTCATTTCAGGTTTACTGTAGCCCTCTGACCTTCTTATTGACGATGATACACAGAAATTGAATCGGAATTAAATACAAAAGGCACTATGCCGACTCAAGTACAAGAAGACTGGCTCTTCTTACTGTCTATGGTTTGAACCATTTCTGTGACACTAGTTATAGGTTCCGATGCTTCACTTCAGGTTCACTGTATCCATCTGACCCTCTTATTGACGAAGAAACACAGATATTGCATCGGAATTAAATACAAAAGGCACAATGCCACTTAAGTACAAGGAGACGGACCCTTCTTACTGTCTATGTTTTGAACCATTCCTGTGACACTAGTTATAGATTCCGATGCTTCACTTCAGGTTTACTGTATCCCTCGGACCTTCGTATTGACGATGAAACACAGAAATTGCATCGGAATTAAATAAAAAATACACAATGCCCTCTTAAGTACAAAAAGACTGACTCTTCTTACTGTCTATGTTTTGAACCATTCCTGTGATACTAGTTATAGATTCCGATGCTTCACTTCAGGTTTACTGTACCCCTCTGACCTTCTTATTGACGATGAAACACAGAAATTGCATCGGAATTAAAGACAAAAGACACAATGCCGACTTAAGTACAAGAAAACCGACTCTTCCTACTGTCTGTGTTTTGAACCATTCCTGTGACACTAGTAATAGATTCGGATGCTTCACTTCTGGTTTATTGTATCCCTCTGAGCTTCTTATTGTCGATGAAACACAGAAATTGCATCGGAGTTATATACAAAAGGCACAATGCCGACTTATGTACAAGAAGACTGACTCTTGTTACTGTCTATGTTTTGAACCATTCCTGTGACACTAGTTTTTGATTCCGATGCATCACTTCAGGTTTACTGTATCCCTCTGACTGGCGTACTGACGATGAAACACAGAAATTGCATCGGAATTAAATACAAAATGCACAATGCCGACTCAAGTACAAGAAGACTGGCTTTTCTTACTGTCTATGCTTTGAACCTTTCCTGTGAGACCGGTTTTAGATTCCGATGATTCACTTCAGGTATAATGTATCCCTTGGACCTTGTTTCTGACGACGAAACACAGAAATTGCATCGGAATTGAATAGAAGAGGCACAATGCCGACTTATGTACAAGGAAACAGACTCTTCTTAATAACTATGTTTTGAACCATTCCTGTGACACTAGTCATAGATTCCGAAACATCACTTCAGGTTTACTGTATCCCTCTGACCCTCTTATTGACGATGAAACACAGAAAATGCATCGGAATTAAATACAAAAGGCACAATGCCGACTTAAGTACTAGGAGACTGACTCTTCTTACTGTCTATGTTTTGAACCATTCCTGTGACACTAGTTATAGATTCGGATGCTTCACTTCAGGTTTACTGTATCCCTCTGACCGTCGTATTGACGATGAAACACAGAAATTGCATCGGAATTAAATAGAAAAGGCACAATGCCGACTGAAGTACAAGCAAATTGACTCTTCTTACTGTCTATGTTTTGAACCATTCCTGTGACACTAGTTATAGATTCCGATGTTTCGCTTCAGGTTTACTGTATCCCTCTGACCTTCTTATTGACGATGATACATAGAAATTGCATCGGAATTACATACAAAAGGTTTACTGCATCCCTCTGACAAGAAAAGTGACTCTTCTTATTGTCTATGTTTTGAACCATTCCTGTGACACTAGTTATAGATTCCGATGCTTCACTTCAGGTTTACGGTATCCCTCTGACCTTCTTATTGACGATGAAACACAGAAATTGCATCGGAATTACATACAAAAGGTTTACTGTATCCCTCTGACAAGAACACTGACTCTTCTTACTGTCTATGTTTTGAACCATTCCTGTGACACTAGTTATAAATTCCGATGCTTCATTTCAGGTTTACTGTATCCCTCTGACCTTCTTATTGACGATGATACACAGAAATTGAATCGGAATTAAATACAAAAGGCACAATGCCGACTCAAGTACAAGAAGACTGGCTCTTTTTACTGTCTATGGTTTGAACCATTTCTGTGACACTAGTTATAGGTTCCGACGCTTCACTTCAGGTTCACTGTATCCATCTGACCCTCTTATTGACGAAGAAACACAGATATTGCATCGGAATTAAATACAAAAGGCACAATGCCACTTAAGTACAAGGAGACTAACCCTTCTTACTGTCTATGTTTTGAACCATTCCTGTGACACTAGTTATAGATTCCGATGCTTCACTTCAGGTTTACTGTATCCCTCGGACCTTCGTATTGACGATGAAACACAGAAATTGCATCGGAATTAAATAAAAAATACACAATGCCCTCTTAAGTAAAAAAAGACTGACTCTTCTTACTGTCTATGTTTTGAACCATTCCTGTGATACTAGTTATAGATTCCGATGCTTCACTTCAGTTTTAATTAATCCCTCTGACCGTCTTATTGACGATGAAACACACAAATTGCATCGGAATTAAATACAAAAGGCACAATCCCGACCCAAGTGCAAGTAGTCTGGCTCTTCTTACTGTCTATGTTTTGAACCTTTCCTGTGGGACCGGTTTTAGATTCCGATGCTTCACTTCAGGTTTTCTGTATCCCTTGGGCCTTCTTATCGACGACGAACACAGAAATTGCATCGGAATTATATAGAAAATGCACAATGCCGACTTCAGTACAAGATAACTGTCTCTTTTTCCTGTCTTTGTTTTGAACCATTCCTGTGACACTAGTTATAGATTCCGATGCTTCACTTCATTATTACCTTATCCAGCTGACCTTCTTATTGACGATGAAACACAGAAATTGCATCGGAATTAAATACAAAAGGCACAATGCCGACTTAAGTACAAGAAGACTGACTCCTCCTACTGTCTATGTTTTGAACCACTCCTGTGACACTAGTTATAGATTCCGATGCTTCACTTCAATTTTACTGTATCCTTCTGACCTTCTTATTGACGATGAAACACAGAAATTGCATCGGAATTAAATACAAAAGGCACAATGCCGACTCAATTACAAGAAGACTGACTCTTCTTACTATCTATGTTTTGAACCATTCCTGTGACACTAGTTATAGATTCCGATGCTTCACTTCAGTTTTACTGTATCCGTCTGACCTTCTTATTGACGATGAAACACAGAAATTGCATCAGAAATAAATACAAAAGGCACAATGCCGACTCAAGTACAAGAAGTCTGACACTTCTTACTGTCTATGCTTTGAACCATTCCTGTGACACTAGTTATAGATTCCGATGCTTCATTTCAGTTTTACTGTATCCTTCTGACCTTCTTATTGACGATGAAACACATAAATTGCATCGGAATTAAATACAAAAGGCACAATGCCGACTCAAGTACAAGAAGACTGACTCCTCTTACTGTATATGTTTTGAACCACTCCTGTGACACTAGTTATAGATTCCGATGCTTCACTTCAGGTTTACTGTATCCCTCTGTCCGTCGTACTGACGATGAAACACAGATATTGCATTGAAATTAAATACAAAAGGCACAATGCCGAATCAAGCACAAGAAGACTGACTCTTCCTACTGTCTATGCTTTGAACCATTCCTGTGACACTAGTTATAGATTCCGATGCTTCACTTCAGGTTTACTTTATCCCTCTGACCTTCTTATTGACGATGAAACACAGAAATTGCATCGGAATTACATACAAAAGGCACAATGGTGACTTAAGTACAAGAAAACTGACTCTTCTTACTGTCTATGTTTTGAACCATTCCTGTGACACTAGTTATAGATTCCGATGCTTCACTTCAGCTTTACTGTATCCCTCTGACCTCCTTATGGTTGATGAAACACAGAAATTGCATCGGAATTAAATACTAAAGGCACAATGCCGACTTAAGTACAAGAAAACTGACTTTTCCTACCGTCCATGTTTTGAGCCATTCCTGTGACACAAGTTATAGATTCCGATGCTTCACTAAAGGTTTACTGTATCCAGCTGACCTTCTTATTGACGATGAATCACAGAAATTGCATCAGCAATTAATACCAAAGGCACAATGCCGACTTAAGTACAAGAAAACTGACTCTTCTTACTGTCTATGTTTTGAACCAATCCTATGACACTAGTTATAAATTCCGATGCTTCAATTCAGTTTTAATGTATCCCTGTGACCTTCCTATTGTTGATGAAACACAGATATTGCATCGGAATTAAATACAAAAGACACAATGCCGACTTAAGTACAAGAAAACTGACTCTTCCTACTGTCTATGTTTTGAACCACTCCTGTGACACTAGTTATAGATTCCGATGCTTCACTTCAGGTTTACTGTATCCCTCTGACCGTCGTAATGACGTTGAAACACAGAAATTAGATTGGAATTAAATACAAAAGGCACAATGCCGACCCAACTACCAGAAAACTGAGTCTTCTTACTGTTTATGTTTTGAACCATTCCTGTGACACTAGTTATAGATTCGGATGCTTCACTTCAGGTTTACTGTATCCCTCTGACCGTCGTATTGACGATGAAACACAGAAATTGCATCGGAATTAAATAGAAAAGGCACAATGGCGACTGAAGTACAAGCAAATTGACTCTTCTTACTGTCTATGTTTTGAACCATTCCTGTGACACTAGTTATAGATTCCGATGCTTCACTTCAGGTTTACTGTATCCCTCTGTCCGTCGTACTGACGATGAAACACAGAAATTGCATTGGAATTAAATACAAAAGGCACAATGCCGACTCAAGCACAAGACGACTGACCCTTCCTACTGTCTATGCTTTGAACCATTCCTGTGACACTAGTTATAGATTCCGATGTTTCGCTTCAGGTTTACTGTATCCGTCTGACCTTCTTATTGACGATGAAACATAGAAATTGCATCGGAATTACATACAAAAGGTTTACTGTATCCCTCTGACAAGAAAAGTGACTCTTCTTACTGTCTATGTTTTGAACCATTCCTGTGACACTAGTTATAGATTCCGATGCTTCACTTCAGGTTTACGGTATCCCTCTGACCTTCTTATTGACGATGAAACACAGAAATTGCATCGGAATTACATACAAAAGGTTTACTGTATCACTCTGACAAGAACACTGACTCTTCTTACTGTCTATGTTTTGAACCATTCCTGTGACACTAGTTATAAATTCCGATGCTTCATTTCAGGTTTACTGTATCCCTCTGACCTTCTTATTGACGATGATACACAGAAATTGAATCGGAATTAAATACAAAAGGCACTATGCCGACTCAAGTACAAGAAGACTGGCTCTTCTTACTGTCTATGGTTTGAACCATTTCTGTGACACTAGTTATAGGTTCCGATGCTTCACTTCAGGTTCACTGTATCCATCTGACCCTCTTATTGACGAGAAACACAGATATTGCATCGGAATTAAATACAAAAGGCACAATGCCACTTAAGTACAAGGAGACTGACCCTTCTTACTGTCTATGTTTTGAACCATTCCTGTGACACTAGTTATAGATTCCGATGCTTCACTTCAGGTTTACTGTATCCCTCGGACCTTCGTATTGACGATGAAACACAGAAATTGCATCGGAATTAAATAAAAAATACACAATGCCCTCTTAAGTACAAAAAGACTGACTCTTCTTACTGTCTATGTTTTGAACCATTCCTGTGATACTAGTTATAGATTCCGATGCTTCACTTCAGGTTTACTGTACCCCTCTGACCTTCTTATTGACGATGAAACACAGAAATTGCATCGGAATTAAAGACAAAAGACACAATGCCGACTTAAGTACAAGAAAACCGACTCTTCCTACTGTCTGTGTTTTGAACCATTCCTGTGACACTAGTAATAGATTCCGATGCTTCACTTCTGGTTTATTGTATCCCTCTGAGCTTCTTATTGACGATGAAACACAGAAATTGCATCGGAGTTATATACAAAAGGCACAATGCCGACTTATGTACAAGAAGACTGACTCTTGTTACTGTCTATGTTTTGAACCATTCCTGTGACACTAGTTTTTGATTCCGATGCATCACTTCAGGTTTACTGTATCCCTCTGACTGGCGTACTGACGATGAAACACAGAAATTGCATCGGAATTAAATACAAAATGCACAATGCCGACTCAAGTACAAGAAGACTGGCTTTTCTTACTGTCTATGCTTTGAACCTTTCCTGTGAGACCGGTTTTAGATTCCGATGATTCACTTCAGGTATAATGTATCCCTTGGACCTTGTTTCTGACGACGAAACACAGAAATTGCATCGGAATTGAATAGAAGAGGCACAATGCCGACTTATGTACAAGGAAACGGACTCTTCTTAATAACTATGTTTTGAACCATTCCTGTGACACTAGTCATAGATTCCGAAACATCACTTCAGGTTTACTGTATCCCTCTGACCCTCTTATTGACGATGAAACACAGAAAATGCATCGGAATTAAATACAAAAGGCACAATGCCGACTTAAGTACTAGGAGACTGACTCTTCTTACTGTCTATGTTTTGAACCATTCCTGTGACACTAGTTATAGATTCGGATGCTTCACTTCAGGTTTACTGTATCCCTCTGACCGTCGTATTGACGATGAAACACAGAAATTGCATCGGAATTAAATAGAAAAGGCACAATGCCGACTGAAGTACAAGCAAATTGACTCTTCTTACTGTCTATGTTTTGAACCATTCCTGTGACACTAGTTATAGATTCCGATGTTTCGCTTCAGGTTTACTGTATCCCTCTGACCTTCTTATTGACGATGATACATAGAAATTGCATCGGAATTACATACAAAAGGTTTACTGCATCCCTCTGACAAGAAAAGTGACTCTTCTTACTGTCTATGTTTTGAACCATTCCTGTGACACTAGTTATAGATTCCGATGTTTCGCTTCAGGTTTACTGTATCCCTCTGACCTTCTTATTGACGATGATACATAGAAATTGCATCGGAATTACATACAAAAGGTTTACTGCATCCCTCTGACAAGAACACTGACTCTTCTTACTGTCTATGTTTTGAACCATTCCTGTGACACTAGTTATAAATTCCGATGCTTCATTTCAGGTTTACTGTATCCCTCTGACCTTCTTATTGACGATGATACACAGAAATTGAATCGGAATTAAATACAAAAGGCACAATGCCGACTCAAGTACAAGAAGACTGGCTCTTCTTACTGTCTATGGTTTGAACCATTTCTGTGACACTAGTTATAGGTTCCGACGCTTCACTTCAGGTTCACTGTATCCATCCGACCCTCTTATTGACGAAGAAACACTGATATTGCATCGGAATTAAATACAAAAGGCACAATGCCACTTAAGTACAAGGAGACTAACCCTTCTTACTGTCTATGTTTTGAACCATTCCTGTGACACTAGTTATAGATTCCGATGCTTCACTTCAGGTTTACTGTATCCCTCGGACCTTCGTATTGACGATGAAACACAGAAATTGCATCGGAATTAAATAAAAAATACACAATGCCCTCTTAAGTAAAAAAAGACTGACTCTTCTTACTGTCTATGTTTTGAACCATTCCTGTGATACTAGTTATAGATTCCGATGCTTCACTTCAGTTTTAATTAATCCCTCTGACCGTCTTATTGACGATGAAACACACAAATTGCATCGGAATTAAATACAAAAGGCACAATGCCGACCCAAGTGCAAGTAGTCTGGCTCTTCTTACTGTCTATGTTTTGAACCTTTCCTGTGGGACCGGTTTTAGATTCCGATGCTTCACTTCAGGTTTTCTGTATCCCTTGGGCCTTCTTATCGACGACGAACACAGAAATTGCATCGGAATTATATAGAAAATGCACAATGCCGACTTCAGTACAAGATAACTGTCTCTTTTTCCTGTCTTTGTTTTGAACCATTCCTGTGACACTAGTTATAGATTCCGATGCTTCACTTCATTATTACCTTATCCAGCTGACCTTCTTATTGACGATGAAACACAGAAATTGCATCGGAATTAAATACAAAAGGCACAATGCCGACTTAAGTACAAGAAGACTGACTCCTCCTACTGTCTATGTTTTGAACCACTCCTGTGACACTAGTTATAGATTCCGATGCTTCACTTCAATTTTACTGTATCCTTCTGACCTTCTTATTGACGATGAAACACAGAAATTGCATCGGAATTAAATACAAAAGGCACAATGCCGACTCAATTACAAGAAGACTGACTCTTCTTACTATCTATGTTTTGAACCATTCCTGTGACACTAGTTATAGATTCCGATGCTTCACTTCAGTTTTACTGTATCCGTCTGACCTTCTTATTGACGATGAAACACAGAAATTGCATCAGAAATAAATACAAAAGGCACAATGCCGACTCAAGTACAAGAAGACTGACACTTCTTACTGTCTATGCTTTGAACCATTCCTGTGACACTAGTTATAGATTCCGATGCTTCATTTCAGTTTTACTGTATCCTTCTGACCTTCTTATTGACGATGAAAGACATAAATTGCATCGGAATTAAATACAAAAGGTACAATGCCGACTCAAGTACAAGAAGACTGACTCCTCTTACTGTATATGTTTTGAACCACTCCTGTGACACTAGTTATAGATTCCGATGCTTCACTTCAGGTTTACTGTATCCCTCTGTCCGTCGTACTGACGATGAAACACAGATATTGCATTGAAATTAAATACAAAAGGCACAATGCCGAATCAAGCACAAGAAGACTGACTCTTCCTACTGTCTATGCTTTGAACCATTCCTGTGACACTAGTTATAGATTCCGATGCTTCACTTCAGGTTTACTTTATCCCTCTGACCTTCTTATTGACGATGAAACACAGAAATTGCATCGGAATTACATACAAAAGGCACAATGGTGACTTAAGTACAAGAAAACTGACTCTTCTTACTGTCTATGTTTTGAACCATTCCTGTGACACTAGTTATAGATTCCGATGCTTCACTTCAGCTTTACTGTATCCCTCTGACCTCCTTATGGTTGATGAAACACAGAAATTGCATCGGAATTAAATACTAAAGGCACAATGCCGACTTAAGTACAAGAAAACTGACTTTTCCTACCGTCCATGTTTTGAGCCATTCCTGTGACACAAGTTATAGATTCCGATGCTTCACTAAAGGTTTACTGTATCCAGCTGACCTTCTTATTGACGATGAATCACAGAAATTGCATCAGCAATTAATACCAAAGGCACAATGCCGACTTAAGTACAAGAAAACTGACTCTTCTTACTGTCTATGTTTTGAACCAATCCTATGACACTAGTTATAAATTCCGATGCTTCAATTCAGTTTTAATGTATCCCTGTGACCTTCCTATTGTTGATGAAACACAGATATTGCATCGGAATTAAATACAAAAGACACAATGCCGACTTAAGTACAAGAAAACTGACTCTTCCTACTGTCTATGTTTTGAACCACTCCTGTGACACTAGTTATAGATTCCGATGCTTCACTTCAGGTTTACTGTATCCCTCTGACCGTCGTAATGACGTTGAAACACAGAAATTAGATTGGAATTAAGTACAAAAGGCACAATGCCGACCCAACTACCAGAAAACTGACTCTTCTTACTGTTTATGTTTTGAACCATTCCTGTGACACTAGTTATAGATTCGGATGCTTCACTTCAGGTTTACTGTATCCCTCTGACCGTCGTATTGACGATGAAACACAGAAATTGCATCGGAATTAAATAGAAAAGGCACAATGCCACTTAAGTACAAGGAGACTGACCCTTCTTACTGTCTATGTTTTGAACCATTCCTGTGACACTAGTTATAGATTCCGATGCTTCACTTCAGGTTTACGGTATCCCTCTGACCTTCTTATTGACGATGAAACACAGAAATTGCATCGGAATTACATACAAAAGGTTTACTGTATCACTCTGACAAGAACACTGACTCTTCTTACTGTCTATGTTTTGAACCATTCCTGTGACACTAGTTATAAATTCCGATGCTTCATTTCAGGTTTACTGTATCCCTCTGACCTTCTTATTGACGATGATACACAGAAATTGAATCGGAATTAAATACAAAAGGCACAATGCCGACTCAAGCACAAGAAGACTGGCTCTTCTTACTGTCTATGGTTTGAACCATTTCTGTGACACTAGTTATAGGTTCCGATGCTTCACTTCAGGTTCACTGTATCCATCTGACCCTCTTATTGACGAAGAAAAACAGATATTGCATCGGAATTAAATACAAAAGGCACAATGCCACTTAAGTACAAGGAGACTGACCCTTCTTACTGTCTATGTTTTGAACCATTCCTGTGATACTAGTTATAGATTCCGATGCTTCACTTCAGGTTTACTGTATCCCTCGGACCTTCGCATTGACGATGAAACACAGAAATTGCATCGGAATTAAATAAAAAATACACAATGCCCTCTTAAGTACAAAAAGACTGACTCTTCTTACTGTCTATGTTTTGAACCATTCCTGTGATACTAGTTATAGATTCCGATGCTTCACTTCAGGTTTACTGTACCCCTCTGACCTTCTTATTGACGATGAAACACAGAAATTACATCGGAATTAAAGACAAAAGACACAATGCCGACTTAAGTACAAGAAAACTGACTCTTCTTACTATCTATGTTTTGAATCATTCCTGTGACACTAGTTATAAATTCCGATGCTTCACTTCAGTTTTAATTAATCCCTCTGACCGTCTTATTGACGATGAAACACACAAATTGCATCGGAATTAAATACAAAAGGCACAATGCCGACCCAAGTGCAAGTAGTCTGGCTCTTCTTACTGTCTATGTTTTGAACCTTTCCTGTGGGACCGGTTTTAGATTCCGATGCTTCACTTCAGGTTTTCTGTATCCCTTGGGCCTTCTTATCGACGACGAACACAGAAATTGCATCGGAATTATATAGAAAATGCACAATGCCGACTTCAGTACAAGATAACTGTCTCTTTTTCCTGTCTTTGTTTTGAACCATTCCTGTGACACTAGTTATAGATTCCGATGCTTCACTTCATTATTACCTTATCCAGCTGACCTTCTTATTGACGATGAAACACAGAAATTGCATCGGAATTAAATACAAAAGGCACAATGCTGACTTAAGTACAAGAAGACTGACGCCTCCTACTGTCTATGTTTTGAACCACTCCTGTGACACTAGTTATAGATTCCGATGCTTCACTTCAATTTTACTGTATCCTTCTGACCTTCTTATTGACGATGAAACACAGAAATTGCATCGGAATTAAATACAAAAGGCACAATGCCGACTCAAGTACAAGAAGACTGACTCTTCTTACTATCTATGTTTTGAACCATTCCTGTGACACTAGTTATAGATTCCGATGCTTCACTTCAGTTTTACTGTATCCGTCTGACCTTCTTATTGACGATGAAACACAGAAATTGCATCAGAAATAAATACAAAAGGCACAATGCCGACTGAAGTACAAGAAGACTGACTCCTCTTACTGTATATGTTTTGAACCACTCCTGTGACACTAGTTATAGATTCCGATGCTTCACTTCAGGTTTACTGTATCCCTCTGTCCGTCGTACTGACGATGAGACACAGAAATTGCATTGGAATTAAATACAAAAGGCACAATGCCGACTCAAGCACAAGAAGACTGACCCTTCCTACTGTCTATGCTTTGAACCATTCCTGTGACACTAGTTATAGATTCCGATGCTTCACTTCAGGTTTACTTTATCCCTCTGACCTTCTTATTGACGATGAAACATAGAAATTGCATCGGAATTACATACAAAAGGTTTACTGTATCCCTCTGACAAGAAAAGTGACTCTTCTTACTGTCTATATTTTGAACCATTCCTGTGACACTAGTTATAGATTCCGATGCCTCACTTCAGGTTTACTGTATCCCTCTGTCCGTCGTACTGACGATGAAACACAGAAATTGCATTGGAATTAAATACAAAAGGCACAATGCCGACTCAAGCACAAGACGACTGACCCTTCCTACTGTCTATGCTTTGAACCATTCCTGTGACACTAGTTATAGATTCCGATGTTTCGCTTCAGGTTTACTGTATCCGTCTGACCTTCTTATTGACGATGAAACATAGAAATTGCATCGGAATTACATACAAAAGGTTTACTGTATCCCTCTGGCAAGAAAAGTGACTCTTCTTACTGTCTATGTTTTGAACCATTCCTGTGACACTAGTTATAGATTCCGATGCTTCACTTCAGGTTTACGGTATCCCTCTGACCTTCTTATTGACGATGAAACACAGAAATTGCATCGGAATTACATGCAAAAGGTTTACTGTATCACTCTGACAAGAACACTGACTCTTCTTACTGTCTATGTTTTGAACCATTCCTGTGACACTAGTTATAAATTCCGATGCTTCATTTCAGGTTTACTGTATCCCTCTGACCTTCTTATTGACGATGATACACAGAAATTGAATCGGAATTAAATACAAAAGGCACTATGCCGACTCAAGTACAAGAAGACTGGCTCTTCTTACTGTCTATGGTTTGAACCATTTCTGTGACACTAGTTATAGGTTCCGATGCTTCACTTCAGGTTCACTGTATCCATCTGACCCTCTTATTGACGAAGAAACACAGATATTGCATCGGAATTAAATACAAAAGGCACAATGCCACTTAAGTACAAGGAGACTGACCCTTCTTACTGTCTATGTTTTGAACCATTCCTGTGACACTAGTTATAGATTCCGATGCTTCAATTCAGGTTTACTGTATCCCTCGGACCTTCGTATTGACGATGAAACACAGAAATTGCATCGGAATTAAATAAAAAATACACAATGCCCTCTTAAGTACAAAAAGACTGACTCTTCTTACTGTCTATGTTTTGAACCATTCCTGTGATACTAGTTATAGATTCCAACGCTTCACTTCAGGTTTACTGTACCCCTCTGACCTTCTTATTGACGATGAAACACAGAAATTGCATCGGAATTAAAGACAAAAGACACAATGCCGACTTAAGTACAAGAAAACTGACTCTTCTTACTATCTATGTTTTGAATCATTCCTGTGACACTAGTTATAAATTCCGATGCTTCACTTCAGTTTTAATTAATCCCTCTGACCGTCTTATTGACGATGAAACACACAAATTGCATCGGAATTAAATACCAAAGGCTCAATGCCGACCCAAGTGCAAGTAGTCTGGCTCTTCTTACTGTCTATGTTTTGAACCTTTCCTGTGGGACCGGTTTTAGATTCCGATGCTTCACTTCAGGTTTTCTGTATCCCTTGGGCCTTCTTATCGACGACGAACACAGAAATTGCATCGGAATTATATAGAAAATGCACAATGCCGACTTCAGTACAAGATAACTGTCTCTTTTTCCTGTCTTTGTTTTGAACCATTCCTGTGACACTAGTTATAGATTCCGATGCTTCACTTCATTATTACCTTATCCAGCTGACCTTCTTATTGACGATGAAACACAGAAATTGCATCGGAATTAAATACAAAAGGCACAATGCCGACTTAAGTACAAGAAGACTGACTCCTCCTACTGTCTATGTTTTGAACCACTCCTGTGACACTAGTTATAGATTCCGATGCTTCACTTCAATTTTACTGTATCCTTCTGACCTTCTTATTGACGATGAAACACAGAAATTGCATCGGAATTAAATACAAAAGGCACAATGCCGACTCAAGTACAAGAAGACTGACTCTTCTTACTATCTATGTTTTGAACCATTCCTGTGCCACTAGTTATAGATTCCGATGCTTCACTTCGGTTTTACTGTATCCGTCTGACCTTCTTATTGACGATGAAACACAGAAATTGCATCAGAAATAAATACAATAGGCACAATGCCGACTCAAGTACAAGAAGACTGACACTTCTTACTGTCTATGTTTTGAACCATTCCTGTGACACTAGTTATAGATTCCGATGCTTCATTTCAGTTTTACTGTATCCTTCTGACCTTCTTATTGACGATGAAACACATAAATTGCATCGGAATTAAATACAAAAGGCACAATGCCGACTGAAGTACAAGAAGACTGACTGTTCTTACTGTATATGTTTTGAACCACTCCTGTGACACTAGTTATAGATTCCGATGCTTCACTTCAGGTTTACTGTATCCCTCTGTCCGTCGTACTGACGATGAAACACAGAAATTGCATTGGAATTAAATACAAAAGGCACAATGCCGACTCAAGGACAAGAAGACTGACCCTTCCTACTGTCTATGCTTTGAACCATTCCTGTGGCACTAGTTATAGATTCCGATGCTTCACTTCAGGTTTACTTTATCCCTCTGACCTTCTTATTGACGATGAAACACAGAAATTGCATCGGAATTACATACAAAAGGCACAATGATGACTTAAGTACAAGATAACTGACTCTTATTACTGTCTATGTTTTGAACCATTCCTGTGACACTAGTTATAGATTCCGATGCTTCACTTCAGCTTTACTGTATCCCTCTGACCTTCTTATTGTTGATGAAACACAGAAATTGCATCGGAATTAAATACTAAAGGCACAATGCCGACTTAAGTACAAGAAAACTGACTTTTCCTACTGTCTATGTTTTGAGCCATTCCTGTGACACAAGTTATAGATTCCGATGCTTCACTAAAGGTTTACTGTATCCAGCTGACCTTCCTATTGACGATGAATCACAGAAATTGCATCGGCAATTAATACCAAAGGCACAATGCCGACTTAAGTACAAGAAAACAGACTCTTCTTACTGTCTATGTTTTGAACCAATCCTATGACACTAGTTATAAATTCCGATGCTTCAATTCAGTTTTAATGGATCCCTGTGACCTTCCTATTGTTGATGAAACACAGATATTGCATCGGAATTAAATACAAAAGGCACAATGCCGACTTAAGTACAAGAAAACTGACTCTTCCTACTGTCTATGTTTTGAACCACTCCTGTGACACTAGTTATAGATTCCGATGCTTCGCTTCAGGTTTACTGTATCCCTCTGACCGTCGTAATGACGTTGAAACACAGAAATTAGATTGGAATTAAATACAAAAGGCACAATGCCGACCCAACTACAAGAAAACTGACTCTTCTTACTGTTTATGTTTTGAACCATTCCTGTGACACTAGTTATAGATTCCGATGCTTCACTTCAGGTTTACAGTATCCCTGTGACCTTCCTATTGTTGATGAAACACAGATATTGCATCGGAATTAAATACAAAAGGCACAATGCCGACTTAAGTACAAGAAAACTGACTCTTCTTACTGTCTATGGTTTGAACCATTTCTGTGACACTAGTTATAGGTTCCTATGCTTCACTTCAGGTTCACTGTATCCATCTGACCCTCTTATTGACGAAGAAACACAGATATGGCATCGGAATTAAATACAAAAGGCACAATGCCACTTAAGTACAAGGAGACTGACCCTTCTTACTGTCTATGTTTTGAACCATTCCTGTGACACTAGTTATAGATTCCGATGCTTCACTTCAGGTTTACTGTATCCCTCGGACCTTCGTATTGACGATGAAACACAGAAATTGCATCGGAATTAAATAAAAAATACACAATGCCCTCTTAAGTACAAAAAGACTGACTCTTCTTACTGTCTATGTTTTGAACCATTCCTGTGATACTAGTTATAGATTCCGATGCTTCACTTCAGGTTTACTGTACCCCTCTGACCTTCTTATTGACGATGAAACACAGAAATTGCATCGGAATTAAAGACAAAAGACACAATGCCGACTTAAGTACAAGAAAACTGACTCTTCTTACTATCTATGTTTTGAATCATTCCTGTGACACTAGTTATAAATTCCGATGCTTCACTTCAGTTTTAATTAATCCCTCTGACCGTCTTATTGACGATGAAACACACAAATTGCATCGGAATTAAATACAAAAGGCACAATGCCGACCCAAGTGCAAGTAGTCTGGCTCTTCTTACTGTCTATGTTTTGAACCTTTCCTGTGGGACCGGTTTTAGATTCCGATGCTTCACTTCAGGTTTTCTGTATCCCTTGGGCCTTCTTATCGACGACGAACACAGAAATTGCATCGGAATTATATAGAAAATGCACAATGCCGACTTCAGTACAAGATAACTGTCTCTTTTTCCTGTCTTTGTTTTGAACCATTCCTGTGACACTAGTTATAGATTCCGATGCTTCACTTCATTATTACCTTATCCAGCTGACCTTCTTATTGACGATGAAACACAGAAATTGCATCGGAATTAAATACAAAAGGCGCAACGCCGACTTAAGTACAAGAAGACTGACTCCTCCTACTGTCTATGTTTTGAACCACTCCTGTGACACTAGTTACAGATTCCTATGCTTCACTTCAATTTTACTGTATCCTTCTGACCTTCTTATTGACGATGAAACACAGAAATTGCATCGGAATTAAATACAAAAGGCACAATGCCGACTCAAGTACAAGAAGACTGGCTCTTCTTACTATCTATGTTTTGAACCATTCCTGTGACACTAGTTATAGATTCCGATGCTTCACTTCAGTTTTACTGTATCCGTCTGACCTTCTTATTGACGATGAAACACAGAAATTGCATCAGAAATAAATACAATAGGCACAATGCCGACTCAAGTACAAGAAGACTGACACTTCTTACTGTCTATGTTTTGAACCATTCCTGTGACACTAGTTATAGATTCCGATGCTTCATTTCAGTTTTACTGTATCCTTCTGACCTTCTTATTGACGATGAAACACATAAATTGCATCGGAGTTAAATACAAAAGGCACAATGCCGACTGAAGTACAAGAAGACTGACTCCTCTTACTGTATATGTTTTGAACCACTCCTGTGACACTAGTTATAGATTCCGATGCTTCACTTCAGGTTTACTGTATCCCTCTGTCCGTCGTACTGACGATGAAACACAGAAATTGCATTGGAATTAAATACAAAAGGCACAATGCCGACTCAAGCACAAGAAGACTGACCCTTCCTACTGTCTATGCTTTGAACCATTCCTGTGACACTAGTTATAGATTCCGATGCTTCACTTCAGCTTTACTGTATCCCTCTGACCTTCTTATTGTTGATGAAACACAGAAATTGCATCGGAATTAAATACTAAAGGCACAATGCCGACTTAAGTACAAGAAAACTGACTCTTCTTACTGTCTATGTTTTGAACCAATCCTATGACACTAGTTATAAATTTCGATGCTTCAATTCAGTTTTAATGGATCCCTGTGACCTTCCTATTGTTGATGAAACACAGATCTTGCATCGGAATTAAATACAAAAGGCACAATGCCGACTTAAGTACAAGAAAACTGACTCTTCTTACTGTCTATGTTTTGAACCATTCCTGTGACACTAGTTATAGATTCCGATGCTTCACTTCAGCTTTACTGTATCCCTCTGACCTTCTTATTGTTGATGAAACACAGAAATTGCATCGGAATTAAATACAAAAGACACAATGCCGACTTAAGTACAAGAAAACCGACTCTTTCTACTGTCTGTGTTTTGAACCATTCCTGTGACACTAGTTATAGATTCCGATGCTTCACTTCTGGTTTATTGTATCCCTCTGAGCTTCTTATTGACGATGAAACACAGAAATTGCATCGGAGTTATATACAAAAGGCACAATGCCGACTTATGTACAAGAAGACTGACTCTTGTTACTGTCTATGTTTTGAACCATTCCTGTGACACTAGTTTTTCATTCCGATGCATCACTTCAGGTTTACTGTATCCCTCTGACCGGCGTACTGACGTTGAAACACAGAAATTGCATCGGAATTAAATAGAAAAGGCACAATGGCGACTGAAGTACAAGCAAATTGACTCTTCTTACTGTCTATGTTTTGAACCATTCCTGTGACACTAGTTATAGATTCCGATGTTTCGCTTCAGGTTTACTGTATCCCTCTGACCTTCTTATTGACGATGAAACATAGAAATTGCATCGGAATTACATACAAAAGGTTTACTGTATCCGTCTGACAAGAAAAGTGACTCTTCTTACTGTCTATGTTTTGAACCATTCCTGTGACACTAGTTATAGATTCCGATGCTTCACTTCAGGTTTACGGTATCCCTCTGACCTTCGTATTGACGATGAAACACAGAAATTGCATCGGAAATACATACAAAAGGTTTACTGTATCCCTCTGACAAGAACACTGACTCTTCTTACTGTCTATGTTTTGAACCATTCCTGTGACACTTGTTATAAATTCCGATGCTTCATTTCAGGTTTACTGTATCCCTCTGACCTTCTTATTGACGATGATACACAGAAATTGAATCGGAATTAAATACAAAAGGCACAATGCCGACTCAAGTACAAGAAGACTGGCTCTTCTTACTGTCTATGGTTAGAACCATTTCTGTGACACTAGTTATAGCTTCCGATGCTTCACTTCAGGTTCACTGTATCCATCTGACCCTCTTATTGACGAAGAAACACAGATATTGCATCGGAATTAAATACAAAAGGCACAATGCCACTTAAGTACAAGGAGAATGACCCTTCTTACTGTCTATGTTTTGAACCATTCCTGTGACACTAGTTATAGATTCCGATGCTTCACTTCAGGTTTACTGTATCCCTCGGACCTTCGTATTGACGATGAAACACAGAAATTGCATCGGAATTAAATAAAAAATACACAATGCCCTCTTAAGTACAAAAAGACTGACTCTTCTTACTGTCTATGTTTTGAACCATTCCTGTGAAACTAGTTATAGATTCCGATGCTTCACTTCAGGTTTACTGTACCCCTCTGACCTTCTTATTGACGATGAAACACAGAAATTGCATCGGAATTAAAGAGAAAAGACACAATGCCGACTTAAGTACAAGAAAACTGACTCTTCTTACTATCTATGTTTTGAATCATTCCTGTGACACTAGTTATAAATTCCGATGCTTCACTTCAGTTTTAATTAATCCCTCTGACCGTCTTATTGCCGATGAAACACACAAATTGCATCGGAATTAAATACAAAAGGCACAATGCCGACCCAAGTGCAAGTAGTCTGGCTCTTCTTACTTTCTATGTTTTGAACCTTTCCTGTGGGACCGGTTTTAGATTCCGATGCTTCACTTCAGGTTTTCTGTATCCCTTGGGCCTTCTTATCGACGACGAACACAGAAATTGCATCGGAATTATACATAAAATGCACAATGCCGACTTCAGTACAAGATAACTGTCTCTTTTTCCTGTCTTTGTTTTGAACCATTCCTGTGACACTAGTTATAGATTCCGATGCTTCACTTCATTATTACCTTATCCAGCTGACCTTCTTATTGACGATGAAACACAGAAATTGCATCGGAATTAAATACAAAAGGCACAATGCCGACTTAAGTACAAGAAGACTGACTCCTCCTACTGTCTATGTTTTGAACCACTCCTGTGACACTAGTTATAGATTCCGATGCTTCACTTCAATTTTACTGTATCCTTCTGACCTTCTTATTGACGATGAAACACAGAAATTGCATCGGAATTAAATACAAAAGGCACAATGCCGACTCAAGTACAAGAAGACTGACTCTTCTTACTGTCTATGTTTTGAACCATTCCTGTGACACTAGTTATAGATTCCGATGCTTCATTTCAGTTTTACTGTATCCTTCTGACCTTCTTATTGACGATGAAACACATAAATTGCATCGGAATTAAATACAAAAGGCACAATGCCGACTCAAGTACAAGAAGACTGACTCCTCTTACTGTATATGTTTTGAACCACTCCTGTGACACTAGTTATAGATTCCGATGCTTCACTTCAGGTTTACTGTATCCCTCTGTCCGTCGTACTGACGATGAAACACAGAAATTGCATTGGAATTAAATACAAAAGGCACAATGCCGACTCAAGCACAAGAAGACTGACCCTTCCTACCGTCTATGCTTTGAACCATTCCTGTGACACTAGTTATAGATTCCGATGCTTCACTTCAGGTTTACTTCATCCCTCTGACCTTCTTATTGACGATGAAACACAGAAATTGCATCGGAATTACATACAAAAGGCACAATGATGACTTAAGTACAAGAAAACTGACTCTTCTTACTGTCTATGTTTTGAACCATTCCTGTGACACTAGTTATAGATTCCGATGCTTCACTTCAGCTTTACTGTATCCCTCTGACCTTCTTATTGTTGATGAAACACAGAAATTGCATCGGAATTAAATACTAAAGGCACAATGCCGACTTAAGTAGAAGAAAACTGACTTTTCCTACTGTCTATGTTTTGAGCCATTCCTGTGACACAAGTTATAGATTCCGATGCTTCACTAAAGGTTTACTGTATCCAGCTGACCTTCTTATTGACGATGAATCACAGAAATTGCATCGGCAATTAATACCACAGGCACAATGCCGACTTAAGTACAAGAAAACTGTTTCTTCTTACTGTCTACGTTTTGAACCAATCCTATGACACTAGTTATAAATTCCGATGATTCAATTCAGTTTTAATGTATCCCTGTGACCTTCCTATTGTTGATGAAACACAGATATTGCATCGGAATTAAAAACAAAAGGCACAATGCCGAGTTAAGTACAAGAAAACTGACTCTTCCTACTGTCTATGTTTTGAACCACTCCTGTGACACTAGTTATAGATTCCGATGCTTCACTTCAGGTTTACTGTATCCCTCTGACCGTCGTAATGACGTTGAAACACAGAAATTAGATTGGAATTAAATACAAAAGGCACAATGCCGACCCAACTACAAGAAAACTGACTCTTCTTACTGTTTATGTTTTGAACCAATCCTGTGACACTAGTTATAGATTCCGATGCTTCACTTCAGGTTTACAGTATCCCTGTGACCTTCCTATTGTTGATGAAACACAGATATTGCATCGGAATTAAATACAAAAGGCACAATGCCGACTCAAGTACAAGAAGACTGACACTTCTTACTGTCTATGTTTTGAACCAATCCTATGACACTAGTTATAAATTCCGATGCTTCAATTCAGTTTTAATGAATCCCTGTGACCTTCCTATTGTTGATGAAACACAGATATTGCATCGGAATTAAATACAAAAGGCACAATGCCGACTTAAGTACAAGAAAACCGACTGTTCCTACTGTCTATGTTTTGAACCACTCCTGTGACACTAGTTATAGATTCCGATGCTTTACTACAGGTTTACTGTATCCCTCTGACCCTCTTATTGACGATGAAACACAGAAAATGCATCGGAATTAAGTACAAAAGGCAAAATGCCGACTTAAGTACTAGGAGACTGACTCTTCTTACTGTCTATGTTTTGAACCATTCCTGTGACACTAGTTATAGATTCCGATGTTTCGCTTCAGGTTTACTGTATCCCTCTGACCTTCTTATTGACGATGAAACATAGAAATTGCATCGGAATTACATACAAAAGGTTTACTGTATCCCTCTGACAAGAAAACTGACTCTTCTTACTGTCTATATTTTGAACCATTCCTGTGACACTAGTTATAGTTTCCGATGCTTCACTTCAGGTTTACTGTATCCCTCGGACCTTCGTATTGACGATGAAACACAGAAATTGCATCGGAATTAAAGACAAAAGACACAATGCCGACTTAAGTACAAGAAAACTGACTCTTCTTACTATCTATGTTTTGAACCATTCCTGTGACACTAGTTATAAATTCCGATGCTTCACTTCAGTTTTAATTAATCCCTCTGACCGTCTTATTGACGATGAAACACACAAATTGCATCGGAATAAAATACAAAAGGCACAATGCCGACCCAAGTGCAAGTAGTCTGGCTCTTCTAACTGCCTATGTTTTGAACCTTTCCTGTGGGACCGGTTTTAGATTCCGATGCTTCACTTCAGGTTTTCTGTATCCCTTGGGCCTTCTTATCGACGACGAACACAGAAATTGCATCGGAATTATATAGAAAATGCACAATGCCGACTTCAGTACAAGATAACTGTCTCTTTTTCCTGTCTTAGCTTTGAACCATTCCTGTGACACTAGTTATAGATTCCGATGCTTCACTTCATTATTACCTTATCCAGCTGACCTTCTTATTGACGATGAAACACAGAAATTGCATCGGAATTAAATACAAAAGGCACAATGCCGACTTAAGTACAAGAAGACTGACTCCTCCTACTGTCTATGTTTTGAACCACTCCTGTGACACTAGTTATAGATTCCGATGCTTCACTTCAGTTTTTCTGTATCCTTCTGACTTTCTTATTGACGATGAAACACAGAAATTGCATCGGAATTAAATACAAAAGGCACAATGCCGACCCAAGTACAAGAAGACTGACTCTACTTACTATCTATGTTTTGAACCATTCCTGTGACACTAGTTATAGATTCCGATGCTTCACTTCAGTTTTACTGTATCCGTCTGACCTTCTTATTGACGATGAAACACAGAAATTGCATCAGAAATAAATACAAAAGGCACAATGCCGACTCAAGTACAAGAGGACTGACACTTCTTACTGTCTATGTTTTGAACCATTCCTGTGACACTAGTTATAGATTCCGATGCTTCATTTCAGTTTTACTGTATCCTTCTGACCTTCTTATTGACGATGAAACACATAAATTGCATCGGAATTAAATACAAAAGGCACAATGCCGACTCAAGTACAAGAAGACTGACACTTCTTACTGTCTATGTTTTGAACCAATCCTATGACACTAGTTATAAATTCCGATGCTTCAATTCAGTTTTAATGAATCCCTGTGACCTTCCTATTGTTGATGAAACACAGATATTGCATCGGAATTAAATACAAAAGGCACAATGCCGACTTAAGTACAAGAAAACCGACTGTTCCTACTGTCTATGTTTTGAACCACTCCTGTGACACTAGTTATAGATTCCGATGCTTTACTACAGGTTTACTGTATCCAGCTGACCTTCTTATTGACGATGAATCACAGAAATTGCATCGGATTTACATACAAAAGGCACAATGCCGACTTATGTACAAGAAAACTAACTCTTCTTACTGTCTATGTTTTGAACTATTACTGTGACACTAGTTATAGACTCCGATGCTTCACTTCAGGTTTACTGTATCCCTCTGACCTTCTTATTGACGATGAAACACAGAAATTGCATCTGAATTAAATACAAGAGGCACAATGCCGACTCAAGTACAAGAAGACTACCTCTTCTTATTGTTTATGTTTTGAACGTTTCCTGTGAGACCGGTTTTAGATTCTGATGCTTCACTTCAGGTTTACTGTATCCCTTGGAAATTCTTATTGACGCAGAAAAACACGGAAATTGCATCGGAATTAAATAGAAAAGGCACAATGCCGACGTAGGTACAAGAAAACTGACTCTTCTTACTGTCTATGTTTTGAACCATTCCTGTGACACTAGTAATAGATTCAGATGCTTCACTTCAGGTTTACTGTATCCCTCTGACCTTCTTATTGACGATGACACACAGAAATTGCATCGGAATTAAATACAAAGGCACAATGCCGACTTAAGTACAAGAAAACTGACTCTTCTTACTGTCTATGTTTTGAACCATTCCTGCGACCCTAGTTATAGATTCCGATGCTTAGCTTCAGGTTTACTATATCCCTCTGACCTTCTTATTGACGATGAGACACAGAAATTGCATCGGAATTAAATACAAAAGGCACAATTCCGACTTAAGTACAAGAAAACTGACTCTTCTTACTGTTTATGTTTTGAACATTCCTGTGACACTAGTTATAGATTCCGATGCTTCACATCATGTTTACTGTATCCCTGTGACCTTCTTATTGGCGATGAAGCACAGAAATTGCATCGGAATTAAATACAAAATGCACAATGCCGACTTCAGTACAAGAAAACTGACTATTCTTACTGTCTATGTTTTGAACCATTCCTGTGACACTAGTTATATATTCCGATGCTTTACTTCAGGTTTACTGTATCCCTCTGACCTTGTTATTGACGATGAAACACAGAAATTACATCGCAATTAAATACCAAAGGCACAATGCCGACTTAAGTACAAGAAGACTGACTCTTCCTACTATCTATGTTTTAACCATTCCTGTGACACTAGTTATAGATTCCGATGCTTCACTACAGGTTTACTGTATCCAGCTGACCTTCTTATTGACGATGAATCACAGAAATTGCATCGGAATTAAATGCAAAAGGCACAATGCCGACTTAAGTACAAGAAAACTGACTCTTCTTACTGTCTATGTTTTGCACCTTTCCTGTGACACTAGTTATAGATTCCGATGCTTCACTTCAGTTTTACTGTATCCTTCTGACCTTCTTATTGACGATGAACCACAGAAATTGCATCGGAATTAAATACAAAAGGCACAATGCCGACCCAAGTACAAGTAGTCTGGCTATTCTTACTGTCTATGTTTTGAACATTTCCTGTGAGACCGGTTTCAGATTCCGATGCTTCACTTCAGGTTTACTGTATCCCTTGGACCTTCTTATTGACGACGAACACAGAAATTGCATCGGAATTATATAGAAAATGCACAATGCCGACTTCAGTACAACATAACTGTCTCTTTTTCCTGTCTTTGTTTTGAACCATTCTTGTGACACTAGTTATAGATTCCGATGCTTCACTTCCGGATTACCTTATCCAGCTGACCCTCTTATTGACGATGAAACACAGAAATTGCATCGGAACTAAATACAAAAGGCACAATGCCGACTTAAGTACAAGAAGACTGACTCCTCCTACTGTCTATGTTTTGAACCACTCCTGTGACACTAGTTATACATTCCGTTGCTTAGCTTCAGTTTTACTGTATCCTTCTGACCTTCTTATTGACGATAAACCACAGAAATTGCATCGGAATTAAATACAAAAGGCACAATGCCGACTCAAGTACAAGAAGACTGACTCTTCTCACCTTCTATGTTTTGAACCATTCCTGTGACACTAGTTATAGATTCCGATGCTTCACTTCAGTTTTACTGTGTCCCTCTGACCGTCGTACTGACGATGAAACACAGAAATTGCATTGGAATTGAATACAAAAGGCACAATGCCGACTCAAGTACAAGAAGACTGTCTCTTCCTACTGTCTATGTTTTGAACCATTCTTGTGACACTAGTTATTGATTCCGATGCTTCACGTCAGGTTTACTTTATCCCTCTGACCTCACTATTGACGATGAAACACAGAAATTGCATCGGAATTACATACAAAAGGCACAATGCCGACTTAAGTACAAGAAAACTGACTCTTCTTATTGTCTATGATTTGAACCATTCCTGTGACACTAGTTATAGATTCCGGTGCTTAACTTCAGGTTTACTGTATCCCTCTGACTTTCTTATTGGTGTAAAACACAGAAATTGCATCGGAATTAAATACTAAAGGCACAATGCCGACTTAAGTACAAGAAAACTGACTCTTCCTACTGTCTATGTTTTGAGCCATTCCTGTGACACTAGTTTTAGATTCCGATGCTTCACTACAGGTATACTGTATCCAGCTGACCTTCTTATTGACGATGAATCACAGAAATTGCATCGGCAATTAACACAAAAGGCACAATGCAGACTTAAGTACTAAAAAACTGACTCTTCTTACTGTCTCTGTTTTGAACCAAACCTGTGACACTAGTTATAAATTCCGATGCTTCACTTCAGTTTTAATGTATCCCTGTGACCTTCTTATTGTTGATGAAACACAGAAATTGCATCGGAATTAAATACAAAATGCACAATGCCGACTTAAGCACAAGAACACTGACTCTTCCTACTGTCTATGTTTTGAACCACTCCTGTGACACTAGTTATAGATTCCGATGCTTCACTTCAGGTTTACTGTATCACTCTGACCGTCTTACTGACGATGAAACACAGAAATTGCATTGGAATTAAATACAAAAGGCACAATGCCGACTCAAGTACAAGAAGACTGACTCTTCCTACTGTCTATGTTTTGAACCATTCCTGTGACACTAGTTATAGATTCCGATGCTTCACTTCAGGTTTGCTGTATCCCTCTGACCTTATTGACGATGAAACACAGAAATTGCATCGCAATTACATACAAAAGGCATAATGCCGACTTAAGTTCAAGAAAACTGACTCTTCTTACTATCTATGTTTTGAACCATTCCTGTGACACTACTTATAGATTCCGATACTTCACTTCAGGTTTACTGTATCCCTCTGACCTTCGTATTGACGATGAAACACGTAAATTGCATCGGAATTAAATACAAAAGGAACAATGCCGACTTAAGTAGATGAAGACTGACTCTTCTTACTTTCTATGTTTTGAACCATTCCTGTGACACTAATTATGGATTCCGATGCTTCACTTCAGGTTTACTGTATCCCTCTGACCTTCTCCTTGACGATGAGACACAGAAATTGCATCGGAGTTAAATACAAAAGGCACAATTCCGACTTATGTACAAGAAAACTGACTCTTCTTACTGTTTATGTTTTGAACATTCCTGTGACACTAGTTATAGATCCGATGCTTCACATTAGGTTTGCCGTATCCCTGTGACCTTCTTATTGACGATGAAACACAGAAATTGCATCGATATTAAATACGAAAGGCACAATGCCGACTTAAGCACAAGAAGACTGACTCTTCCTACTGTCTATGTATTAACCATTCCTGTTACACTAGTTATGGATTCCGATGCTTCACTTCAATATTAATGTATCCCTCTGACCGTCTTATTGACGATGAAACACAGAAATTGCATCAGAATTAAATACAAAAGGCACAATGCCGACTCAAGTACAAGAAGACTGACTCTTCTAACTGTCTATGTTTTGAACCATTCCTGTGACACTAGTTATACATTCCGATGCTTCGCTTCAGTTTTACTGTATCCTTCCTACCTTCTTATTGACGATGAAACACAGAAATTGCATCGGAATTAAATACAAAAGGTACAATGCCGACTCAAGTAGAAGAAGCCTGACTCTTCTTACTGTCTATGTTTTGAACCATTCCTGTGACACTAGTTATAGATTCCGATGCTTCACTTCAGTTTTACTGTATCCTTCTGACCTTCTTATTGACGATAAAACACATAAATTGCATCGGAATTAAATACAAAAGGCACAATGCCGACTCAAGTACAAGAAGACTGACTCCTCTTACTGCCTATGATTTGAACCACTCCTGTGACACTAGTTATAGATTCCGATGCTTCACTTCAGGTTTACTGTATCCCTCTGACCGTCGTATTCACGATGAAACACAGAAATTGCATTGGAATAAAATACAAAAGGCACAATGCCGACTCAAGTACAAGAAGACTGACTCTTCGTACTGTCTATGTTTTGAACCATTCCTGTGACACTAGTCATAGATTCCGACGCTTCACTTCAGGTTTACTGTATCCCTCTGACCTTCTTATTGACGATGAAACACTGACATTGCATCGGAATTAAATCCAAAAGGCACAATGCCGACCTAAGTACAAGAAAACTGACTCTTCTTAATGTTTATGTTTTGTACCATTCCTGTGACACTAGTTATAGATTCCGATGCTTCACTTCAGGTTTAATGTTTCCCTGTGACCTTCTTATTATTGATGAAACACAGAAATTGCATCGGAATTAAATGCAAAAGGCACAATGCCGGCTTAAATAAAAGAAAACTGACTCTTCCTACTGTCTATGTTTTGAACCATTCCTGTGACACTAGTTATATATTCCGATGCTTCACTACAGGTTTACTGTATCCAGCTGACCTTCTTATTGACGATGAATCACAGAAATTGCATCGGAAATTAATACAAAAGGCACAATGCCGACTTAAATACAAGAAAACTGACTCTTCTTACTGTCTATGTTTGAACCAATCCTGTGACACTAGTAATTAATTACGATGCTTCACTTCAGTTCTAATGTATTCCTGTGACCTTCTTATTGTTGATGAAACTCAGAAATTGCATCGGAATTAAATACAAAGGCACAATGCCGACTTAAGTACAAGAAAACTGACTCTTCCTACTGTCTATGTTTTGAACCACTCCTGTAACACTAGTTATAGATTCCGATGCTTCACTTTAGGTTTACTATATCCCTCTGACCGTCGTACTAACGATGAAACACAGAAATTGCATTGGAATTAAATACAAAAGGCACAATGCCGACTCAAGTACAAGAAGACTGATTCTTCCTGCTGTCTATGTTTTGAACCATTCCTGTGACACTAGTTATAGATTCCGATGCTTCACTTCAGGTTTACTGTAACCCTCTGACCTTCTTATTGACGATGAAACACAGATATTGCATCGGCATAAAATTCGAAAGGCACAATGCCGACTCAAGTACAAGAAGACTGGCTCTTCTTACTGTCTATGTTTTGAACCATTTCTGTGACACTAGTTATAGATTCCGATGCTTCACTTCAGGTTTACTGTATCCCTCTGGCCTTCTTATTGACGAAGAAATACAGAAATTGCATCGGAATTAAATACAAAAGGCACAATGCCGACTTAAGTACAAGAAGACTGACCCTTCTTACTGTCTATGTTTTGAACAATCCCTGTGACACTGGTTATAGATTCCGATGCTTCACTTCAGGTTTACTGTATCCCTTGGACCTTCGTATTGACGATGAAACACAGAAATTGCATCGGAATAAAATACAAAAGGCACAATTCCGACTTAAGTACAAGAAAACTGACTCTTCTTACTGTTTATGTTTTGAACATTCCTGTGACACTAGTTATAGATTCCGATGCTTCACATCATGTTTACTGTATCCCTGTGACCTTCTTATTGGCGATGAAGCACAGAAATTGCATCGGAATTAAATACAAAATGCACAATGCCGACTTCAGTACAAGAAAACTGACTATTCTTACTGTCTATGTTTTGAACCATTCCTGTGACACTAGTTATATATTCCGATGCTTTACTTCAGGTTTACTGTATCCCTCTGACCTTGTTATTGACGATGAAACACAGAAATTACATCGCAATTAAATACCAAAGGCACAATGCCGACTTAAGTACAAGAAGACTGACTCTTCCTACTATCTATGTTTTAACCATTCCTGTGACACTAGTTATAGATTCCGATGCTTCACTACAGGTTTACTGTATCCAGCTGACCTTCTTATTGACGATGAATCACAGAAATTGCATCGGAATTAAATGCAAAAGGCACAATGCCGACTTAAGTACAAGAAAACTGACTCTTCTTACTGTCTATGTTTTGCACCTTTCCTGTGACACTAGTTATAGATTCCGATGCTTCACTTCAGTTTTACTGTATCCTTCTGACCTTCTTATTGACGATGAACCACAGAAATCGCATCGGAATTAAATACAAAAGGCACAATGCCGACCCAAGTACAAGTAGTCTGGCTATTCTTACTGTCTATGTTTTGAACATTTCCTGTGAGACCGGTTTCAGATTCCGATGCTTCACTTCAGGTTTACTGTATCCCTTGGACCTTCTTATTGACGACGAACACAGAAATTGCATCGGAATTATATAGAAAATGCACAATGCCGACTTCAGTACAACATAACTGTCTCTTTTTCCTGTCTTTGTTTTGAACCATTCCTGTGACACTAGTTATAGATTCCGATGCTTCACTTCCGGATTACCTTATCCAGCTGACCCTCTTATTGACGATGAAACACAGAAATTGCATCGGAATTAAATACAAAAGGCACAATGCCGACTTAAGTACAAGAAAACTGACTCCTCCTACTGTCTATGTTTTGAACCACTCCTGTGACACTAGTTATACATTCCGATGCTTAGCTTCAATTTTACTGTATCCTTCTGACCTTCTTATTGACGATAAACCACAGAAATTGCATCGGAATTAAATACAAAAGGCACAATGCCGACTCAAGTACAAGAAGACTGACTCTTCTCACTTTCTATGTTTTGAACCATTCCTGTGACACTAGTTATAGATTCCGATGCTTCACTTCAGTTTTACTGTGTCCCTCTGACCGTCGTACTGACGATGAAACACAGAAATTGCATTGGAATTGAATACAAAAGGCACAATGCCGACTCAAGTACAAGAAGACTGTCTCTTCCTACTGTCTATGTTTTGAACCATTCTTGTGACACTAGTTATTGATTCCGATGCTTCACTTCAGGTTTACTTTATCCCTCTGACCTCACTATTGACGATGAAACACAGAAATTGCATCGGAATTACATACAAAAGGCACAATGCCGACTTAAGTACAAGAAAACTGACTCTTCTTATTGTCTATGATTTGAACCATTCCTGTGACACTAGTTATAGATTCCGGTGCTTAACTTCAGGTTTACTGTATCCCTCTGACTTTCTTATTGGTGATGAAACACAGAAATTGCATCGGAATTAAATACTAAAGGCACAATGCCGACTTAAGTACTAGAAAACTGACTCTTCCTACTGTCTATGTTTTGAGCCATTCCTGTGACACTAGTTTTAGATTCCGATGCTTCACTACAGGTATACTGTATCCAGCTGACCTTCTTATTGACGATGAATCACAGAAATTGCATCGGCAATTAACACAAAAGGCACAATGCAGACTTAAGTACTAAAAAACTGACTCTTCTTACTGTCTCTGTTTTGAACCAAACCTGTGACACTAGTTATAAATTCCGATGCTTCACTTCAGTTTTAATGTATCCCTGTGACCTTCTTATTGTTGATGAAACACAGAAATTGCATCGGAATTAAATACAAAATGCACAATGCCGACTTAAGCACAAGAAAACTGACTCTTCCTACTGTCTATGTTTTGAACCACTCCTGTGACACTAGTTATAGATTCCGATGCTTCACTTCAGGTTTACTGTATCACTCTGACCGTCTTACTGACGATGAAACACAGAAATTGCATTGGAATTAAATACAAAAGGCACAATGCCGACTCAAGTACAAGAAGACTGACTCTTCCTATTGTCTATGTTTTGAACCATTCCTGTGACACTAGTTATAGATTCCGATGCTTCACTTCAGGTTTGCTGTATCCCTCTGACCTTATTGACGATGAAACACAGAAATTGCATCGTAATTACATACAAAAGGCATAATGCCGACTTAAGTTCAAGAAAACTGACTCTTCTTACTATCTATGTTTTGAACCATTCCTGTGACACTACTTATAGATTCCGATACTTCACTTCAGGTTTACTGTATCCCTCTGACCTTAGTATTGACGATGAAACACGTAAATTGCATCGGAATTAAATACAAAAGGAACAATGCCGACTTAAGTACAAGAAGACTGACTCTTCTTACTTTCTATGTTTTGAACCATTCCTGTGACACTAATTATAGATTCCGATGCTTCACTTCAGGTTTACTGTATCCCTCTGACCTTCTCCTTGACGATGAGACACAGAAATTGCATCGGAGTTAAATACAAAAGGCACAATTCCGACTTATGTACAAGAAAACTGACTCTTCTTACTGTTTATGTTTTGAACATTCCTTTGACACTAGTTATAGATCCGATGCTTCACATTAGGTTTGCTGTATCCCTGTGACCTTCTTATTGACGATGAAACACAGAAATTGCATCGATATTAAATACAAAATGCACAATGCCGACCTAAGTACAAGAAAACTGACTCTTCTTACTGTCTATGTTTTGAACCATTCCTGTGACACTAGTTATATATTCCGATGCTTCACTTCAGGTTTACTGTATCCCTCTGACCTTCTTATTGACGATGAAACACAGAAATTACATCGGAATTAAATACGAAAGGCACAATGCCGACTTAAGCACAAGAAGACTGACTCTTCCTACTGTCTATGTATTAACCATTCCTGTTACACTAGTTATGGATTCCGATGCTTCACTTCAATATTAATGTATCCCTCTGACCGTCTTATTGACGATGAAACACAGAAATTGCATTAGAATGAAATACAAAAGGCACAATGCCGACTCAAGTACAAGAAGACTGACTCTTCTAACTGTCTATGTTTTGAACCATTCCTGTGACACTAGTTATACATTCCGATGCTTCGCTTCAGTTTTACTGTATCCTTCCTACCTTCTTATTGACGATGAAACACAGAAATTGCATCGGAATTAAATACAAAAGGTACAATGCCGACTCAAGTAGAAGAAGCCTGACTCTTCTTACTGTCTATGTTTTGAACCATTCCTGTGACACTAGTTATAGATTCCGATGCTTCACTTCAGTTTTACTGTATCCTTCTGACCTTCTTATTGACGATAAAACACATAAATTGCATCGGAATTTAATACAAAAGGCACAATGCCGACTCAAGTACAAGAAGACTGACTCCTCTTACTGCCTATGATTTGAACCACTCCTGTGACACTAGTTATAGATTCCGATGCTTCACTTCAGGTTTACTGTATCCCTCTGACCGTCGTATTCACGATGAAACACAGAAATTGCATTGGAATAAAATACAAAAGGCACAATGCCGACTCAAGTACAAGAAGACTGACTCTTCCTACTGTCTATGTTTTGAACCATTCCTGTGACACTAGTCATAGATTCCGACGCTTCACTTCAGGTTTACTGTATCCCTCTGACCTTCTTATTGACGATGAAACACTGACATTGCATCGGAATTAAATCCAAAAGGCACAATGCCGACCTAAGTACAAGAAAACTGACTCTTCTTAATGTTTATGTTTTGTACCATTCCTGTGACACTAGTTATAGATTCCGATGCTTCACTTCAGGTTTAATGTTTCCCTGTGACCTTCTTATTATTGATGAAACACAGAAATTGCATCGGAATTAAATGCAAAAGGCACAATGCCGGCTTAAATAAAAGAAAACTGACTCTTCCTACTGTCTATGTTTTGAACCATTCCTGTGACACTAGTTATATATTCCGATGCTTCACTACAGGTTTACTGTATCCAGCTGACCTTCTTATTGACGATGAATCACAGAAATTGCATCGGAAATTAATACAAAAGGCACAATGCCGACTTAAATACAAGAAAACTGACTCTTCTTACTGTCTATGTTTGAACCAATCCTGTGACACTAGTAATTAATTACGATGCTTCACTTCAGTTCTAATGTATTCCTCTGACCTTCTTATTGTTGATGAAACTCAGAAATTGCATCGGAATTAAATACAAAGGCACAATGCCGACTTAAGTACAAGAAAACTGACTCTTCCTACTGTCTATGTTTTGAACCACTCCTGTAACACTAGTTATAGATTCCGATGCTTCACTTTAGGTTTACTATATCCCTCTGACCGTCGTACTAACGATGAAACACAGAAATTGCATTGGAATTAAATACAAAAGGCACAATGCCGACTCAAGTACAAGAAGACTGATTCTTCCTGCTGTCTATGTTTTGAACCATTCCTGTGACACTAGTTATAGATTCCGATGCTTCACTTCAGGTTTACTGTAACCCTCTGACCTTCTTATTGACGATGAAACACAGATATTGCATCGGAATAAAATTCGAAAGGCACAATGCCGACTCAAGTACAAGAAGACTGGCTCTTCTTACTGTCTATGTTTTGAACCATTTCTGTGACACTAGTTATAGATTCCGATGCTTCACTTCAGGTTTACTGTATCCCTCTGGCCTTCTTATTGACGAAGAAATACAGAAATTGCATCGGAATTAAATACAAAAGGCACAATGCCGACTTAAGTACAAGAAGACTGACCCTTCTTACTGTCTATGCTTTGAACAATCCCTGTGACACTGGTTATAGATTCCGATGCTTCACTTCAGGTTTACTGTATCCCTTGGGCCTTCGTATTGACGATGAAACACAGAAATTGCATCGGAATAAAATACAAAAGGCACAATGCCGACTTGAGTACAAAAAGACTGACTCTTCTTACTGTATATGTTTTGAACCATTCCTGTGACACTAGTTACAGATTCCGATGCTTCACTTCAGGTTTACTGTATCCCTCTGACCGTCGTACTGACGAAGAAACATAGAAATTGCATCGGAATTAAATACAAAAGGCATAATGCCGACTCAAGTACAAGAAGACTGGCTCTTCTTACTGTCAATGTTTTGAACCTTTCCTATGAGACCGGTTTTAGAATCCGATGCTTCACTTCAGAATTAATGTATCCCTTGGACCTTGTTATTGACGACGATACACAGAAATTGCATCGGAATTAAGTAGAAGAGGCACAATGCCGACTCAAGTACAAGAAGACTGGCTATACTTCCTGTCTATGTTTTGAACCATTCCTGTGACACTAGTTATAGATTCCGATGCTTCACTTCAGGTTTAATGTATCCCTGTGACCTTCTTATTATTGATGAAACACAGAAATTGCATCGGAATTAAATACAAAAGGCACAATGCCGGCTTAAGTAAAAGAAAACTGACCCTTCCTACTGTCTATGTTTTGAACCATTCCTGTGACACTAGTTATATATTCCGATGCTTCACTACAGGTTTACTGTATCCAGCTGACCTTCTTATTGACGATGAATCACAGAAATTGCATCGGAATTAAATACAAAAGACACAATGCCGACTTAAGTACAAGAAAACCGACTCTTCCTACTGTCTATGTTTTGAACCATTCCTGTGACACTAGTAATACATTCTGATGCTTCACTTCTGGTTAATTGTATCCCTCTGAGCTTCTTATTGACGATAAAACACAGAAATTGCATCGGAGTTATGTACAAAAGGCACAATGCCAACTTAAGTACAAAAAGACTGACTCTTCTTACTGTCTATGTTTTGAACCATTCCTGTGACACATGTTTTTGATTCCGATGCTTCACTTCAGGTTTACTGTATCCCTCTGACCGTCGTACTGACGATGAAACACAGAAATTGCATCGGAATTAAATACAAAATGCACAATGCCGACTCAAGTACAAGAAGACTGGCTTTTCTTACTGTCTATGTTTTGAACCTTTCCTGTGAGACCGGCTTTGGATTCCGATGCTTCACTTCAGGTTTACTGTGTCCCTTGGACCATGTTTCTGACGACGCAACACAGAAATTGCATCGGAATTGAATAGAAGAGGCACAATGCCGACTTATGTACAAGGAAACAGACTCTTCTTAATAACTATGTTTTGAACCATTTCTGTGACACTAGTCATAGATTCCGAAGCATCACTTCAGGTTTACTGTATCCCTCTGATCCTCTCATTGACGATGAGACACAGAAAATGCATCGGAATTAAATTCAATAGGCACAATGCCGACTTAAGTACTAGAAGACTGACTCTTCTTACAGTCTATGTTTTGAACCATTCCTGTGACACTAGTTATAGATTCCGATGCTTCACTCCAGGTTTACTGTTTCCCTCTGACCGTCGTATTGGCGATGAAACACAGAAATTGCATCGGAATTAAATACAAAAGGCACAATGCCGACTCAAGTACAAGAAGACTGGCTATACTTCCTGTCAATGTTTTGAACCATTCGTGGGACACTAGTTTTAGATTCCGATGCTTCACTTCAGGTTTACTGTATCCAGCTGCCCTTCTTATTGACGATGAAACATAGAAATTGCATCGGAATTACATACAAAAGGTTTACTGTATCCCTCTGACAAGAAAACTGACTCTTCTTACTGTCTATGTTTTGAACCATTCCTGTGATACTAGTTATAGATTCCGATGCTTCACTTCAGGTTTACTGTACCCCTCTGACCTTCGTATTGACGATGAAACACAGAAATTGCATCGGAATTAAAGACAAAAGACACAATGCCGACTTAAGTACAAGAAAACTGACTCTTCTTACTATCTATGCTTTGAACCATTCCTGTGACACTAGTTATAAATTCCGATGCTTCACTTCAGATTTAATTAATCCCTCTGACCGTCTTATTGACGATGAAACACACAAATTGCATCGGAATTAAATACAAAAGGCACAATGCCGACCCAAGAGCAAGTAGTCTGGCTCTTCTTACTGTCTATGTTTTGAACCTTTCCTGTGGGACCGGTTTTAGATTCCGATGCGTCACTTCAGGTTTTCTGTATCCCTTGGGCCTTCTTATTGACGACGAACACAGAAATTGCATCGGAATTATATAGAAAATGCACAATGCCGACTTCAGTACAAGATAACTGTGTCTTTTTCCTGTCTTTGTTTTGAACCATTCCTGTGACACTAGTTATAGATTCCGATGCTTTACTTCATTATTACCTTATCCAGCTGACCTTCTTATTGACGATGAAACACAGAAATTGCATCGGAATTAAATACAAAAGGCACAATGCCGACTTAAGTACAAGAAGACTGACTCCTCCTACTGTCTATGTTTTGAACCACTCCTGTGACACTAGTTATAGATTCCGATGCTTCACTTCAGTTTTACTGTATCCTTCTGACCTTCTTATTGACGATGAAACACAGAAATTGCATCGGAATTAAATACAAAAGGCACAATGCCGACTCAAGTACAAGAAGACTGACTCTTCTTACTATCTATGTTTTGAACCATTCCTGTGACACTAGTTATCGATTCCGATGCTTCACTTCAGTTTTACTGTATCCGTCTGACCTTCTCATTGACGATGAAGCACAGAAATTGCATCAGAAATAAATACAAAAGGCACAATGCCGACACAAGTACAAGAAGACTGACACTTCTTACTGTCTATGTTTTGAACCATTCCTGTGACACTAGTTATAGATTCCGATGCTTCATTTCAGTTTTACTGTATCCTTCTGACCTTCTTATTGACGATGAAACACATAAATTGCATCGGAATTAAATACAAAAGGCACAATGCCGACTCAGGTACAAGAAGACTGACTCCTCTTACTGTATATGTTTTGAACCACTCCTGTGACACTAGTTATAGATTCCGATGCTTCACTTCAGGTTTACTGTATCCCTCTGTCCGTCGTACTATCGATGAAGCACAGAAATTGCATTGGAATTAAATACAAAAGGCACAATGCCGACTCAAGCACAAGAAGACTGACTCTTCCTACTGTCTATGCTTTGAACCATTCCTGTGACACTAGTTATAGATTCCGATGCTTCACTTCAGGTTTACTTTATCCCTCTGACCTTCTTATTGACGATGAAACACAGAAATTGCATCGGAATTACATACAAAAGGCACAATGATGACTTAAGTACAAGAAAACTGACTCTTCTTACTGTCTATGTTTTGAACCATTCCTGTGACACTAGTTATAGATTCCGATGCTTCACTTCAGCTTTACCTTATCCCTCTGACCTTCTTATTGTTGATGAAACACAGAAATTGCATTGGAATTAAATACTAAATGCACAATGCCGACTTAAGTACAAGAAAACTGACTCTTCCTACTGTCTATGTTTTGAACCACTCCCGTGACACTAGTTATAGATTCCGATGCTTCACTTCAGGTTTACTGTATCCCTCTGACCGTCGTAATGACGTTGAAACACAGAAATTAGATTGGAATTAAATACAAAGGGCACAATGCCGACCCAACTACAAGAAAACTGACTCTTCTTACTGTTTATGTTTTGAACCATTCCTGTGACACTAGTTATAGATTCCGATGCTTCACTTCAGGTTTACAGTATCCCTGTGACCTTCTTAATGTTGATGAAACACAGAAATTGCATCGGAATTAAATACAAAAGGCACAATGCCGACTTAAATACAAGAAAACTGACTCGTCCTACTGTCTATGTTTAGAACCGTTCCTGTGACACTAGTTATAGATTCCGATGCTTCACTACAGGTTTACTGTATCCAGCTGACCTTCTTATTGACGATGAATCACAGAAATTGCATCGGAATTACATACAAAAGGCACAATGCCGACTTAAGTACAAGAAAACTAACTCTTCTTACTGTCTATGTTTTGAACTATTACTGTGACACTAGTTATAGACCCCGATGCTTCACTCCAGGTTTACTGTATCCCTCTGACCTTCTTATTGACGATGAAACACAGAAATTGCATCTGAATTAAATACAAGAGGCACAATGCCGAATCAAGTACAAGAAGACTACCTCTTCTTACTGTCTATGTTTTGAACCTTTCCTGTGACACCGGTTTTAGATTCTGATGCTTCACTTCAGGTTTACTGTATCCCTTGGACATTTTTATTGACGCAGGAAAACACGGAAATTGCATCTTAATTAAATAGAAAAGGCACATAGCCGACGTAGGTACAAGAAAACTGACTCTTCTTACTGTCTATGTTTTGAACCATTCCTGTGACACTAGTAATAGATTCAGATGCTTCACTTCAGGTTTACTGTATCCCTCTGACCTTCTCATTGACGATGAAACACAGAAATTGCATCGGAATTAAATACAAAGGCACAATGCCGACTTAAGTACAAGAAAACTGACTCTTCTTACTGTCTATGATTTGAACCATTCCTGCGACCCTAGTTATAGATTCCGATGCTTCACTTCAGGTTTACTATATCCCTCTGACCTGCTTATTGACGATGAGACACAGAAATTGCATCGGAATTAAATACAAAAGGCACAATTCCGACTTAAGTACAAGAAAACTGACTCTTCTTACTGTTTATGTTTTGAACATTCCTGTGACACTAGTTATAGATTCCGATGCTTCACATCATGTTTACTGTATCCCTGTGACCTTCTTATTGGCGATGAAGCTCAGAAATTGCATCGGAATTAAATACAAAATGCACAATGCCGACTTCAGTACAAGAAAACTGACTATTCTTACTGTCTATGTTTTGAACCACTCCTGTGACACTAGTTATATATTCCGATGCTTTACTTCAGGTTTACTGTATCCCTCTGACCTTGTTATTGACGATGAAACACAGAAATTACATCGCAATTAAATACCAAAGGCACAATGCCGACTTAAGTACAAGAAGACTGACTCTTCCTACTATCTATGTTTTAACCATTCCTGTGACACTAGTTACAGATTCCGATGCTTCACTACAGGTTTACTGTATCCAGCTGACCTTCTTATTGACGATGAATCACAGAAATTGCATCGGAATTAAATGCAAAAGGCACAATGCCGACTTAAGTACAAGAAAACTGACTCTTCTTACTGTCTATGTTTTGCACCATTCCTGTGACACTAGTTATAAATTCCGATGCTTCACTTCAGTTTTAATGAATCCCTCTGACCGTCTTATTGACGATGAAACACACAAATTGCATCGGAATTAAATACAAAAGGCACAATGCCGACCCAAGTTCAAGTAGTCTGGCTATTCTTACTGTCTATGTTTTGAACATTTCCTGTGAGACCGGTTTCAGATTCCGATGCTTCACTTCAGGTTTACTGTATCCCTTGGACCTTCTTATTGACGATGAAACACAGAAATTGCATCAGAAATAAATACAAAAGGCACAATGCCGACTCAAGTACAAGATGACTGACTCTTCTTACTGTCTATGTTTTGAACCATTCCTGTGACACTGGTTATAGTTTCCGATGCTTCACTTCATTTTTACTGTATCCTTCTGACCTTCTTATTGACGATGAAACACATAAATTGCATCGGAATTAAACACAAAAGGCACAATGCCGACTCAAGTACAAGAAGACTGACTCCTCTTACTGTCTATGTTTTGAACCACTCCTGTGACACTAGTTATAGATTCCGATGCTTCACTTCAGGTTTACTGTGTCCCTCTGACCGTCGTACTGACGATGAAACACAGAAATTGCATCGGAATTAAATACAAAATGCACAATGCCGACTTAAGTACAAGAAAACTGACTCTTCTTACTGTCTATGTTTTGAACCATTCCTGTGACACTAGTTATATATTCCGATGCTTCACTTCAGGTTTACTGTATCCCTCTGACCTTCTTATTGACGATGAAACACAGAAATTACATCGGAATTAAATACGAAAGGCACAATGCCGACTTAAGCACAAGAAGACTGACTCTTCCTACTGTCTATGTGTTAACCATTCCTGTGACACTAGTTATGGATTCCGATGCTTCACTTCAATATTAATGTATCCCTCTGACCGCCTTATTGACGATGAAACACACAATTTGCATCGGAATTAAATACAAAAGGCACAATGCCGACTTAAGTACAAGAAGACTGACTCCTCCTCCTGTCTATGTTTTGAACCACTCCTGTGACACTAGTTATAGATACCGATGCTTCACTTCAGTTTTACTGTATCCTTCTGACCTTCTTATTGACGATGAAACACAGAAATTGCATCAGAATTAAATACAAAAGGCACAATGCCGACTCAAGTACAAGAAGACTGACTCTTCTTACTGTCTATGTTTTGAACCATTCCTGTGACACTAGTTATACATTCCGATGCTTCGCTTCAGTTTTACTGTATCCTTCCTACCTTCTTATTGACGATGAAACACATAAATTGCATCGGAATTAAATACAAAAGGCACAATGCCGACTCAAGTACAACAAGACTGACTCCTCTTACTGCCTATGATTTGAACCACTCCTGTGACACTAGTTGTAGATTCCGATGCTTCCCTTCAGGTTTACTGTATCCCTCTGACCGTCGTATTGACGATGAAACACAGAAATTGCATTGGAATTAAATCCAAAACGCACAATGCCGACCTAAGTACAAGAAAACTGACTCTTCTTAATGTTTATGTTTTGTACCATTCCTGTGACACTAGTTATAGATTCCGATGCTTCACTTCAGGTTTACTGTATCCCTGTGACCCTCTCATTATTGATGAAACACAGAAATTGCATCGGAATAAATACAAAATTCACAATGCCGGCTTAAGTAAAAGAAAACTGACTCTTCCTACTGTCTATGTTTTGAACCATTCCTGTGACACTAGTTATATATTCCGATGCTTCACTACAGGTTTACTGTATCCAGCTGACCTTCTTATTGACGATGAATCACAGAAATTGCATCGGAAATTAATACAAAAGGCAGAATGCCGACTTAAATACAAGAAAACTGACTCTTCTTACTGTCTATGTTTGAACCAATCCTGTGACAGTAGTAATAAATTACGATGCTTCACTTCAGTTCTAATGTATTCCTGTGACCTTCTTATTGTTGATGAAGCACAGAAATTGCATCGGAATTAAATACAAAGGCACAATGCCGACTTAAGTACAAGAAGACTGACCCTTCTTACTGTCTATGTTTTGAACAATCCCTGTGACACTGGTTATAGATTCCGATGCTTCACTTCAGGTTTACTGTATCCCTCTGACCTTCGTATTGACGATGAAACACAGAAATTGCATCGGAATAAAATACAAAAGGCACAATGCCGACTTAAGTACAAAAACACTGACTCTTCTTACTGTATATGTTTTGAACCATTCCTGTGACACTAGTTACAGATTCCGATGCTTCACTTCAGGTTTACTGTATCCCTCTGACCGTCGTACTGACGAAGAAACATAGAAATTCCATCGGAATTAAATACAAAAGGCATAATGCCGACTCAAGTACAAGAAGACTGGCTCTTCTTACTGTCAATGTTTTGAACCTTTCCTGTGAGACCGGTTTTAGAATCCGATGCTTCACTTCAGGTTTAATGTATCCCTTGGACCTTGTTATTGACGACGATACACAGAAATTGCATCGGAATTAAATAGAAGAGGCACAATGCCGACTCAAGTACAAGAAGACTGGCTATACTTCCTGTCTATGTTTTGAACCATTCCTGTGACACTAGTTATAGATTCTGATGCTTCACTTCAGGTTTACTGTATCCAGCTGACCATCTTATTGACGATGAAAAACAGAAATTGCATCGGAATTAAATACAAAACGCACAATGCTGACCCATGTAATAGAAGACTGGCTCTTCTTACTGTCTATGATTTAAACCTTTTCTCTGAGACCGGTTTTAGATTCCAATGCTTCACTTCAGGTTTACTGTATCCCTTGGACCTTCTTATTGACGACGACACAGAAATTGCATCGGAATTAAATAAAAAAGGCACAATGCCGACTTAAGTACAAAAAGACTGAATCTTCTTACTGTCTATGTTTTGAACAATTCCTGTGACACTAGTTACAGATTCCGATGCTTCACTTCAGGTTTACTGTATCCCACTGACCTTCTTATTGACGACGAAACACAGAAATTGCATCGGAATTAAATACAAAAGACACAATGCCGACTTAAGTACAAGAAAACCGACTCTTCCTACTGTCTATGTTTTAAACCATTCCTGTGACACTAGTAATAGATTCTGATGCTTCACTTCTGGTTAATTGTATCGCTCTAAACTTCTTATTGACGATGAAACACAGAAATTGCATCGGAGTTATGTACAAAAGGCACAATGCCGACTTAAGTACAAAAAGACTGACTCTTCTTACTGTCTATGTTTTGAACCATTCCTGTGACACATGTTTTTGATTCCGATGCTTCACTTCAGGTTTACTGTATCCCTCTGACCGTCGTACTGACGATGAAACACAGAAATTGCTTCGGAATTAAATACAAAATGCACAATGCCGACTCTAGTACAGGAAGACTAGCTCTTCTTACTGTCTATGTTTTGAACCTTTCCTGTGAGACCGGCTTTAGATTCCGATGCTTCACTTCAGGTTTACTGTTTCCCTCTGACCGTCGTATTGGCGATGAAACACAGAAATTGCATCGGAATTAAATACAAAAGGCACAATGCCGACTCAAGTACAAGAAGACTGGCTATACTTCCTGTCAATGTTTTGAACCATTCGTGGGACACTAGTTTTAGATTCCGATGCTTCACTTCAGGTTTACTGTATCCAGCTGCCCTTCTTATTGACGATGAAACATAGAAATTGCATCGGAATTACATACAAAAGGTTTACTGTATCCCTCTGACAAGAAAACTGACTCTTCTTACTGTCTATGTTTTGAACCATTCCTGCGACACTAGTTATAGATTCCGAAGCTTCACTTCAAGTTTACTGTATCCCTCTGATCTTCTTATTGACGATGAACCACAGAAATTGCATCGGAATTAAATACAAGAGGCACAATGCCGACCTAAGTACAAGAAAACTGACTCTTCTTACTGTTTATGTTTTGAACCATTCCTGTGACACTAGTTATAGATCCCGATGCTTCACTTCAGGTTTACTGTATCCCCGTGACCTTCTCATTGACTATGAAACACAGAAATTGCATCGGAATTAAAAACAAAAGGCGCAATGCCGTCTTAAGTACAAGAAAACTGACTCTTCTTACTGTCTATGATTTGAACCATTCCTGTGACACTAGTTATAGATTCCGATGCATCACTTCAGGTTTACTGTATCCCTCTGACCCTCTTATTGACGATGAGACACAGAAAATGCATCGGAATTAAATACAATAGGCACAATGCCGACTTAAGTACTAGAAGACTGACTCTTCTTACAGTCTATGTTTTGAACCATTCCTGTGACACTAGTTATAGATTCCGATGCTTCACTTCAGGTTTACTGTTTCCCTCTGACCGTCTTATTGGCGATGAAACACAGAAATTGCATCGGAATTATATACAAAAGGCACAATGCCGACTCAAGTACAAGAAGACTGGCTATACTTCCTGTCAATGATTTGAACCATTCGTGGGACACTAGTTTTAGATTCCGATGCTTCACTTCAGGTTTACTGTATCCAGCTGACCTGCTTGCTTACGATGAAACACAGAAATTGCATCGGAAAAATAATTCATAAGTCACAATGCCGACATAAGTACAAGAAAACTAACTCTTCATACTGTCTATGTTTTGAAACATTCCTGTGACACTAGTTATAGATTCCGATGCTTCACTTCAGGCTTACTGTATCCCTCTGACCTTCTTATCGACGATGAAACACAGAAATTGCATCGAAATTAAATACAAAAGGCACAATGCCGACTCCTGTACAAGAAAACTGACTTTTCCTACTGTCTATGTTTTGAGCCATTCCTGTGACACTAGTTATAAATTCCGATGCTTCAATTCAGTTTTAATGTATCCCTGTGACGTTCCTATTGTTGATGAAACACAGATATTGCATCGGAATTAAATACAAAAGGCACAATGCCGAGTTAAGTACAAGAAAACTGACTCTTCCTACTGTCTATGTTTTGAACCACTCCTGTGACACTAGTTATAGATTCCGATGCTTCACTTCAGGTTTACTGTATCCCTCTGACCGTCGTAATGACGTTGAAACACAGAAATTAGATTGGAATTAAATACAAAAGGCACAATGCCGACCCAACTACAAGAAAACTGACTCTTCTTACTGTTTATGTTTTGAACCAATCCTGTGACACTAGTTATAGATTCCGATGCTTCACTTCAGGTTTACTGTATCCCTGTGACCTTCCTATTGTTGATGAAACACAGATATTGCATCGGAATTAAATACAAAAGGCACAATGCCGACTTAAGTACAAGAAAACTGACTCTTCTTACTGTCTATGTTTTGAACCATTCCTGTGACACTGGTTATAGATTCCGATGCTTCACTTCAGCTTTACTGTATCCCTCTGACCTTCTTATTGTTGATGAAACACAGAAATTGCATCGGAATTAAATACAAAAGACACAATGCCGACTTAAGTACAAGTAAACCGACTCTTTCTACTGTCTGTGTTTTGAACCATTCCTGTGACACTAGTTATAGATTCCGATGCTTCACTTCTGGTTTATTGTATCCCTCTGAGCTTCTTATTGACGATGAAACACAGAAATTGCATCGGAGTTATATACAAAAGGCACAATGCCGACTTATGTACAAGAAGACTGACTCTTGTTACTGTCTATGTTTTGAACCATTCCTGTGACACTAGTTTTTGATTCCGATGCATCACTTCAGGTTTGCTGTATCCCTCTGACCGGCGTACTGACGATGAAACACAGAAATTGCATCGGAATTAAATACAAAATGCACAATGCCGACTCAAGTACAAGAAGACTGGCTCTTCTTACTGTCTATGGTTTGAACCATTTCTGTGACACTAGTTATAGGTTCCGATGCTTCACTTCAGGTTCACTGTATCCCTCTGACCGTCGTATTGACGTTGAAACACAGAAATTGCATCGGAATTAAATAGAAAAGGCACAATGGCGACTGAAGTACAAGCAAATTGACTCTTCTTACTGTCTATGTTTTGAACCATTCCTGTGACACTAGTTATAGATTCCGATGTTTCGCTTCAGGTTTACTGTATCCCTCTGACCTTCTTATTGACGATGAAACATAGAAATTGCATCGGAATTACATACAAAAGGTTTACTGTATCCCTCTGACAAGAAAACTGACTCTTCTTACTGTCTATGTTTTGAACCATTCCTGTGACACTAGTTATAGATTCCGATGCTTCACATCAGGTTTACGGTATCCCTCTGACCTTCTTATTGACGATGAAACACAGAAATTGCATCGGAATTACATACAAAAGGTTTACTGTATCCCTCTGACAAGAACACTGACTTTTCTTACTGTCTATGCTTTGAACCATTCCTGTGACACTAGTTATAAATTTCGATGCTTCATTTCAGGTTTACTGTATCCCTCTGACCTTCTTATTGACGATGATACACAGAAATTGAATCGGAATTAAATACAAAAGGCACAATGCCGACTCAAGTACAAGAAGACTGGCTCTTCTTACTGTCTATGGTTTGAACCATTTCTGTGACACTAGTTATAGGTTCCGATGCTTCACTTCAGGTTCACTGTATCCGTCTGACCCTCTTATTGTCGAAGAAACACAGATATTGCATCGGAATTAAATACAAAAGGCACAATGCAACTTAAGTACAAGGAGACTGACCCTTCTTACTGTCTATGTTTTGAACCATTCCTGTGACACTAGTTATAGATTCCGATGCTTCACTTCAGGTTTACTGTACCCCCCTGTCCTTCTTATTGACGATGAAACACAGAAATTGCATCGGAAATAAAGACAAAAGACACAATGCCGACTTAAGTACAAGAAAACTGACTCTTCTAACTATCTATGTTTTGAACCATTCCTGTGACACTAGTTATAAATTCCGATGCTTCACTTCAGTTTTAATTAATCCCTCTGACCGTCTTATTGACGATGAAACACACAAATTGCATCGGAATTAAATACAAAAGGCACAATGCCGACCCAAGTGCAAGTAGTCTGGCTCTTCTTACTGCCTATGTTTTGAACCTTTCCTGTGGGACCGGTTTTAGATTCCGATGCTTCACTTCAGGTTTTCTGTATCCCTTGGGCCTTCTTATCGACGACGAACACAGAAATTGCATCGGAATTACATAGAAAATGCACAATGCCGACATCAGTACAAGATAACTGTCTCTTTTTCCTGTCTTTGCTTTGAACCTTTCCTGTGACACTAGTTATAGATTCCGATGCTTCACTTCATTATTACCTTATCCAGCTGACCTTCTTATTGACGATGAAACACAGAAATTGCATCGGAATTAAATACAAAAGGCACAATGCCGACTTAAGTACAAGAAGACTGACTCCTCCTACTGTCTATGTTTTGAACCACTCCTGTGACACTAGTTATAGATTCCGATGCTTCACTTCAGTTTTTCTGTATCCTTCTGACCTTCTTATTGACGATGAAACACAGAAATTGCATCGGAATTAAATACAAAAGGCACAATGCCGACTCAAGTACAAGAAGACTGACTCTACTTACTATCTATGTTTTGAACCATTCCTGTGACACTAGTTATCGATTCCGATGCTTCACTTCAGATTTACTGTATCCGTCTGACCTTCTTATTGACGATGAAACACAGAAATTGCATCAGAAATAAATACAAAAGGCACAATGCTGACTCAAGTACAAGAAGACTGACACTTCTTACTGTCTATGTTTTGAACCAATCCTATGACACTAGTTATAAATTCCGATGCTTCAATTCAGTTTTAATGAATCCCTGTGACCTTCCTAGTGTTGATGAAACACAGATATTGCATCGGAATTAAATACAAAAGGCACAATGCCGACTTAAGTACAAGAAAACCGACTGTTCCTACTGTCTATGTTTTGAACCACTCCTGTGACACTAGTTATAGATTCCGATGCTTCACTTCAGGTTTACTGTATCCCTCTGACCGTCGTAATGACGTTGAAACACAGAAATTAGATTGGAATTAAATACAAAAGGCACAATGCCGACCCAACAACAAGAAAACTGACTCTTCTTACTGTTTATGTTTTGAACCATTCCTGTGACACTAGTTATAGATTCCGATGCTTCACTTCAGGTTTACAGTATCCCTGTGACATTCTTATTGTTGATTAAACACAGAAATTGCATCGGAATTAAATACAAAAGGCACAATGTCGACTTAAATACAAGAAAACTGACTCTTCCTACTGTCTATGTTTAGAACCGTTCCTGTGACACTAGTTATAGATTCCGATGCTTTACTACAGGTTTACTGTATCCAGCTGACCTTCTTATTGACGATGAATCACAGAAATTGCATCGGAATTACATACAAAAGGCACAATGCCGACTTAAGTACAAGAAAACTAACTCTTCTTACTGTCTATGTTTTGAACTATTACTGTGACACTAGTTATAGACTCCGATGCTTCACTTCAGGTTTACTGTATCCCTCTGACCTTCTTATTGACGATGAAACACAGAAATTGCATCTGAATTAAATACAAGAGGCACAATGCCGACTCAAGTACAAGAAGACTACCTCTTCTTATTGTTTATGTTTTGAACGTTTCCTGTGAGGCCGGTATTAGATTCTGATGCTTCACTTCAGGTTTACTGTATCCCTCTGACCTTCTTATTGTCGATGACACACAGAAATTGCATCGGAATTAAATACAAAGGCACAATGCCGACTTAAGTACAAGAAAACTGACTCTTCTTACTGTCTATGTTTTGAACCATTCCTGCGACCCTAGTTATAGATTCCGATGCTTAGCTTCAGATTTACTTTATCCCTCTGACCTTCTTATTGACGATGAGACACAGAAATTGCATCGGAATTAAATACAAAAGGCACAATTCCGACTTAAGTACAAGAAAACTGACTCTTCTTACTGTTTATGTTTTGAACATTCCTGTGACACTCGTTATAGATTCCGATGCTTCACATCATGTTAACTGTATCCCTGTGACCTTCTTATTGGCGATGAAGCACAGAAATTGCATCGGAATTAAATACAAAATGCACAATGCCGACTTCAGTACAAGAAAACTGACTATTCTTACTGTCTATGTTTTGAACCATTCCTGTGACACTAGTTATATATTCCGATGCTTTACTTCAGGTTTACTGTATCCCTCTGACCTTGTTATTGACGATGAAACACAGAAATTACATCGCAATTAAATACCAAAGGCACAATGCCGACTTAAGTACAAGAAGACTGACTCTTCCTACTATCTATGTTTTAACCATTCCTGTGACACTACTTATAGATTCCGATGCTTCACTACAGGTTTACTGTATCCAGCTGACCTTATTGACGATGAATCACAGAAATTGCATCGGAATTAAATGCAAAAGGCACAATGCCGACTTAAGTACAAGAAAACTGACTCTTCTTACTGTCTATGTTTTGCACCTTTCCTGTGACACTAGTTATAGATTCCGATGCTTCACTTCAGGTTTACTGTATCCCTGTGACCTTCCTATTGTTGATGAGACACAAATATTGCATCGGAATTAAATACAAAATGCACAATGCCGACTTCAGTACAAGAAAACTGACTATTCTTACTGTCTATGTTTTGAACCAATCCTATGACACTAGTTATAAATTCCGATGCTTCAATTCAGTTTTAATGTATCCCTGTGACCTTCCTATTGTTGATGAAACACAGATATTGCATCGGAATTAAATACAAAAGGCACAATGCCGAGTTAAGTACAAGAAAACTGACTCTTCCTACTGTCTATGTTTTGAACCACTCCTGTGACACTAGTTATAGATTCCGATGCTTCACTTCAGGTTTACTGTATCCCTCTGACCGTCGTAATGACGTTGAAACACAGAAATTAGATTGGAATTAAATACAAAAGGCACAATGCCGACCCAACTACAAGAAAACTGACTCTTCTTACTGTTTATGTTTTGAACCAATCCTGTGACACTAGTTATAGATTCCGATGCTTCACTTCAGGTTTACTGTATCCCTGTGACCTTCCTATTGTTGATGAAACACAGATATTGCATCGGAATTAAATACAAAAGGCACAATGCCGACTTAAGTACAAGAAAACTGACTCTTCTTACTGTCTATGTTTTTAACCATTCCTGTGACACTAGTTATAGATTCCGATGCTTCACTTCAGCTTTACTGTATCCCTCTGACCTTCTTATTGTTGATGAAACACAGAAATTGCATCGGAATTAAATACAAAAGACACAATGCCGACTTAAGTACAAGAAAACCGACTCTTTCTACTGTCTGTGTTTTGAACCATTCCTGTGACACTAGTTATAGATTCCGATGCTTCACTTCTGGTTTATTGTATCCCTCTGAGCTTCTTATTGACGATGAAACACAGAAATTGCATCGGAGTTATATACAAAAGGCACAATGCCGACTTATGTACAAGAAGACTGACTCTTGTTACTGTCTATGTTTTGAACCATTCCTGTGACACTAGTTTTTGATTCCGATGCATCACTTCAGGTTTGCTGTATCCCTCTGACCGGCGTACTGACGATGAAACACAGAAATTGCATCGGAATTAAATACAAAATGCACAATGCCGACTCAAGTACACGAAGACTGGCTCTTCTTACTGTCTATGCTTTGAACCTTTCTTGTGAGACCGGTTTTAGATTCCGATGATTCACTTCAGGTATAATGTATCCCTTGGACCTTCTTTCTGACGTCGAAACCCAGAAATTGCATCGGAATTGAATAGAAGAGGCACAATGCCGACTTATGTACAAGGAAACAGACTCTTCTTAATAACTATGTTTTGAACCACTCCTGTGACACTAGTCATAGATTCCGAAACATCACTTCAGGTTTACTGTATCCCTCTGACCCTCTTATTGACGATGAAACACAGAAAATGCATCGGAATTAAATACAAAAGGCACAATGCCGACTTAAGTACTAGGAGACTGACTCTTCTTACTGTCTATGTTTTGAACCATTCCTGTGACACTAGTTATAGATTCGGATGCTTCACTTCAGGTTTACTGTATCCCTCTGACCGTCGTATTGACGTTGAAACACAGAAATTGCATCGGAATTAAATAGAAAAGGCACAATGGCGACTGAAGTACAAGCAAATTGACTCTTCTTACTGTCTATGTTTTGAACCATTCCTGTGACACTAGTTATAGATTCCGATGTTTCGCTTCAGGTTTACTGTATCCCTCTGACCTTCTTATTGACGATGAAACATAGAAATTGCATCGGAATTACATACAAAAGGTTTACTGTATCCCTCTGACAAGAAAACTGACTCTTCTTACTGTCTATGTTTTGAACCATTCCTGTGACACTAGTTATAGATTCCGATGCTTCACTTCAGGTTTACGGTATCCCTCTGACCTTCTTATTGACGATGAAACACAGAAATTGCATCGGAATTACATACAAAAGGTTTACTGTATCCCTCTGACAAGAACACTGACTTTTCTTACTGTCTATGCTTTGAACCATTCCTGTGACACTAGTTATAAATTTCGATGCTTCATTTCAGGTTTACTGTATCCCTCTGACCTTCTTATTGACGATGATACACAGAAATTGAATCGGAATTAAATACAAAAGGCACAATGCCGACTCAAGTACAAGAAGACTGGCTCTTCTTTCTGTCTATGGTTTGAACCATTTCTGTGACACTAGTTATAGGTTCCGATGCTTCACTTCAGGTTCATTGTATCCATCTGACCCGCTTATTGTCGAAGAAACACAGATATTGCATCGGAATTAAATACAAAAGGCACAATGCCACTTAAGTACAAGGAGACTGACCCTTCTTACTGTCTATGTTTTGAACCATTCCTGTGACACTAGTTATAGATTCCGATGCTTCACTTCAGGTTTACTGTACCCCCCTGTCCTTCTTATTGACGATGAAACACAGAAATTGCATCGGAAATAAAGACAAAAGACACAATGCCGACTTAAGTACAAGAAAACTGACTCTTCTAACTATCTATGTTTTGAACCATTCCTGTGACACTAGTTATAAATTCCGATGCTTCACTTCAGTTTTAATTAATCCCTCTGACCGTCTTATTGACGATGAAACACACAAATTGCATCGGAATTAAATACAAAAGGCACAATGCCGACCCAAGTGCAAGTAGTCTGGCTCTTCTTACTGCCTATGTTTTGAACCTTTCCTGTGGGACCGGTTTTAGATTCCGATGCTTCACTTCAGGTTTTCTGTATCCCTTGGGCCTTCTTATCGACGACGAACACAGAAATTGCATCGGAATTACATAGAAAATGCACAATGCCGACTTCAGTACAAGATAACTGTCTCTTTTTCCTGTCTTTGCTTTGAACCATTCCTGTGACACTAGTTATAGATTCCGATGCTTCACTTCATTATTACCTTATCCAGCTGACCTTCTTATTGACGATGAAACACAGAAATTGCATCGGAATTAAATACAAAAGGCACAATGCCGACTTAAGTACAAGAAGACTGACTCCTCCTACTGTCTATGTTTTGAACCACTCCTGTGACACTAGTTATAGATTCCGATGCTTCACTTCAGTTTTTCTGTATCCTTCTGACCTTCTTATTGACGATGAAACACAGAAATTGCATCGGAATTAAATACAAAAGGCACAATGCCGACTCAAGTACAAGAAGACTGACTCTACTTACTATCTATGTTTTGAACCATTCCTGTGACACTAGTTATCGATTCCGATGCTTCACTTCAGTTTTACTGTATCCGTCTGACCTTCTTATTGACGATGAAACACAGAAATTGCATCAGAAATAAATACAAAAGGCACAATGCCGACTCAAGTACAAGAGGACTGACACTTCTTACTGTCTATGTTTTGAACCATTCCTGTGACACTAGTTATAGATTCCGATGCTTCATTTCAGTTTTACTGTATCCTTCTGACCTTCTTATTGACGATGAAACACATAAATTGCATCGGAATTAAATACAAAAGGCACAATGCCGACTCAAGTACAAGAAGACTGACACTTCTTACTGTCTATGTTTTGAACCAATCCTATGACACTAGTTATAAATTCCGATGCTTCAATTCAGTTTTAATGAATCCCTGTGACCTTCCTATTGTTGATGAAACACAGATATTGCATCGGAATTAAATACAAAAGGCACAATGCCGACTTAAGTACAAGAAAACCGACTGTTCCTACTGTCTATGTTTTGAACCACTCCTGTGACACTAGTTATAGATTCCGATGCTTCACTTCAGGTTTACTGTATCCCTCTGACCGTCGTAATGACGTTGAAACACAGAAATTAGATTGGAATTAAATACAAAAGGCACAATGCCGACCCAACTACAAGAAAACTGACTCTTCTTACTGTTTATGTTTTGAACCATTCCTGTGACACTAGTTATAGATTCCGATGTTTCACTTCAGGTTTACAGTATCCCTGTGACATTCTTATTGTTGATTAAACACAGAAATTGCATCGGAATTAAATACAAAAGGCACAATGTCGACTTAAATACAAGAAAACTGACTCTTCCTACTGTCTATGTTTAGAACCGTTCCTGTGACACTAGTTATAGATTCCGATGCTTTACTACAGGTTTACTGTATCCAGCTGACCTTCTTATTGACGATGAATCACAGAAATTGCATCGGAATTACATACAAAAGGCACAATGCCGACTTAAGTACAAGAAAACTAACTCTTCTTACTGTCTATGTTTTGAACTATTACTGTGACACTAGTTATAGACTCCGATGCTTCACTTCAGGTTTACTGTATCCCTCTGACCTTCTTATTGACGATGAAACACAGAAATTGCATCTGAATTAAATACAAGAGGCACAATGCCGACTCAAGTACAAGAAGACTACCTCTTCTTATTGTCTATGTTTTGAACGTTTCCTGTGAGACCGGTATTAGATTCTGATGCTTCACTTCAGGTTTACTGTATCCCTCTGACCTTCTTATTGACGATGACACACAGAAATTGCATCGGAATTAAATACAAAGGCACAATGCCGACTTAAGTACAAGAAAACTGACTCTTCTTACTGTCTATGTTTTGAACCATTCCTGCGACCCTAGTTATAGATTCCGATGCTTAGCTTCAGGTTTACTTTATCCCTCTGACCTTCTTATTGACGATGAGACACAGAAATTGCATCGGAATTAAATACAAAAGGCACAATTCCGACTTAAGTACAAGAAAACTGACTCTTCTTACTGTTTATGTTTTGAACATTCCTGTGACACTCGTTATAGATTCCGATGCTTCACATCATGTTAACTGTATCCCTGTGACCTTCTTATTGGCGATGAAGCACAGAAATTGCATCGGAATTAAATACAAAATGCACAATGCCGACTTCAGTACAAGAAAACTGACTATTCTTACTGTCTATGTTTTGAACCATTCCTGTGACACTAGTTATATATTCCGATGCTTTACTTCAGGTTTACTGTATCCCTCTGACCTTGTTATTGACGATGAAACACAGAAATTACATCGCAATTAAATACCAAAGGCACAATGCCGACTTAAGTACAAGAAGACTGACTCTTCCTACTATCTATGTTTTAACCATTCCTGTGACACTACTTATAGATTCCGATGCTTCACTACAGGTTTACTGTATCCAGCTGACCTTATTGACGATGAATCACAGAAATTGCATCGGAATTAAATGCAAAAGGCACAATGCCGCCTTAAGTACAAGAAAACTGACTCTTCTTACTGTCTATGTTTTGCACCTATCCTGTGACACTAGTTATAGATTCCGATGCTTCACTTCAGTTTTACTGTATCCTTCTGACCTTCTTATTGACGATGAACCACAGAAATTGGATCGGAATTAAATACAAAAGGCACAATGCCGACCCAAGTACAAGTAGTCTGGCTATTCTTACTGTCTATGTTTTGAACATTTCCTGTGAGACCGGTTTCAGATTCCGATGCTTCACTTCAGGTTTACTGTATCCCTTGGACCTTCTTATTGACGACGAACACAGAAATTGCATCGGAATTATATAGAAAATGCACAATGCCGACTTCAGTACAACATAACTGTCTCTTTTTCCTGTCTTTGTTTTGAACCATTCCTGTGACACTAGTTATAGATTCCGATGCTTCACTTCAGGATTACCTTATCCAGCTGACCCTCTTATTGACGATGAAACACAGAAATTGCATCGGAATTAAATACAAAAGGCACAATGCCGACTTAAGTACAAGAAGACTGACTCCTCCTACTGTCTATGTTTTGAACCACTCCTGTGACACTAGTTATACATTATGATGCTTCACTTCAGTTTTACTGCATCCTTCTGACCTTCTTATTGACGATGAACCACAGAAATTGCATCGGAACTAAATACAAAAGGCACAATGCCGACTCAAGTACAAGAAGACTGACTCTTCTCACTTTCTATGTTTTGAACCATTCCTGTGACACTAGTTATAGATTCCGATGCTTCACTTCAGTTTTACTGTGTCCCTCTGACCGTCGTACTGACGATGAAACACAGAAATTGCATTGGAATTAAATACAAAAGGCACAATGCCGACTCAAGTACAAGAAGACTGTCTCTTCCTACTGCCTATGTTTTGAACCAATCTTGTGACACTAGTTATTGATTCCGATGCTTCACTTCAGGTTTACTTTATCCCTCTGACCTCCTTATTGACGATGAAACACAGAAATTGCACCGGAATTACATACAAAAGGCACAATGCCGACTTAAGTACAAGAAAACTGACTCTTCTTATTGTCTATGATTTGAACCATTCCTGTGACACTAGTTATAGATTCCGGTGCTTAACTTCAGGTTTACTGTATCCCTCTGACTTCCTTATTGGTGATGAAACACAGAAATTGCATCGGAATTAAATACTAAAGGCACAATGCCGACTTAAGTACAAGAAAACTGACTCTTTCTACTGTCTATGTTTTGAGCCATTCCTGTGACACTAGTTTTAGATTCCGATGCTTCACTACAGGTTTACTGTATCCAGCTGACCTTCTTATTGACGATGAATCACAGAAATTGCATCGGCAATTAATACAAAAGGCACAATGCAGACTTAAGTACTAAAAAACTGACTCTTCTTACTGTCTCTGTTTTGAACCAAACCTGTGAAACTAGTTATAAATTCCGATGCTTCACTTCAGTTTTAATGTATCCCTGTGACCTTCTTATTGTTGATGAAACACAGAAATTGCATCGGAATTAAATACAAAATGCACAATGCCGACTTAAGCACAAGAAAACTGACTCTTCCTACTGTCTATGTTTTGAACCACTCCTGTGACACTAGTTATAGATTCCGATGCTTCACTTCAGGTTTACTGTATCACTCTGACCGTCTTACTGACGATGAAACACAGAAATTGCATTGGAATTAAATACAAAAGGCACAATGCCGACTCAAGTACAAGAAGACTGACTCTTCCTACTGTCTATGTTTTGAACCATTCCTGTGACACTAGTTATAGATTCCGATGCTTCACTTCAGGTTTGCTGTATCCCTCTGACCTTATTGACGATGAAACACAGAAATTGCATCGTAATTACATACAAAAGGCATAATGCCGACTTAAGCACAAGAAAACTGACTCTTCTTACTATCTATGTTTTGAACCATTCCTGTGACACTACTTATAGATTCCGATACTTCACTTCAGGTTTACTGTATCCCTCTGACCTTCGTATTGACGATGAAACACGTAAATTGCATCGGAATTAAATACAAAAGGCACAATGCCGACATAAGTACAAGAAGACTGACTCTTCTTACTTTCTATGTTTTGAACCATTCCTGTGACACTAATTATAGATTCCGATGCTTCACTTCAGGTTTACTGTATCCCTCTGACCTTCTCCTTGACGATGAGACACAGAAATTGCATCGGAGTTAAATACAAAAGGCACAATTCCGACTTATGTACAAGAAAACTGACTCTTCTTACTGTTTATGTTTTGAACATTCCTGTGATACTAGTTATAGATCCGATGCTTCACATTAGGTTTGCTGTATCCCTGTGACCTTCTTATTGACGATGAAACACAGAAATTGCATCGATATTAAATACAAAATGCACAATGCCGACTTAAGTACAAGAAAACTGACTCTTCTTACTGTCTATGTTTTGAACCATTCCTGTGACACTAGTTATATATTCCATGCTTCACTTCAGGTTTACTGTATCCCTCTGACCTTCTTATTGACGATGAAACACAGATATTACATCGGAATTAAATACGAAAGGCACAATGCCGACTTAAGCACAAGAAGACTGACTCTTCCTAGTGTCTATGTATTAACCATTCCTGTTACACTAGTTATGGATTCCGATGCTTCACTTCAATATTAATGTATCCCTCTGACCGTCTTAATGACGATGAAACACAGAAATTGCATCAGAATTAAATACAAAAGGCACAATGCCGACTCAAGTACAAGAAGACTGACTCTTCTAACTGTCTATGTTTTGAACCATTCCTGTGACACTAGTTATACATTCCGATGCTTCGCTTCAGTTTTACTGTATCCTTCCTACCTTCTTATTGACGATGAAACACAGAAATTGCATCGGAATTAAATACAAAAGGTACAATGCCGACTCAAGTAGAAGAAGACTGACTCTTCTTACTGTCTATGTTTTGAACCATTCCTGTGACATTAGTTATAGATTCCGATGCTTCACTTCAGTTTTACTGTATCCTTCTGACCTTCTTATTGACGATAAAACACATAAATTGCATCGGAATTAAATACAAAAGGCACAATGCCGACTCAAGTACAAGAGGACTGACTCCTCTTACTGCCTATGATTTTAACCACTCCTGTGACACTAGTTATAGATTCCGATGCTTCACTTCAGGTTTACTGTATCCCTCTGACCGTCGTATTCACGATGAAACACAGAAATTGCATTGGAATAAAATACAAAAGGCACAATGCCGACTCAAGTACAAGAAGACTGACTCTTCTTACTGTCTATGTTTTGAACCATTCCTGTGACACTAGTTATAGATTCCGACGCTTCACTTCAGGTTTACTGTATCCCTCTGACCTTCTTATTGACGATGAAACACAGACATTGCATCGGAATTAAATCCAAAAGGCACAATGCCGACCTAAGTACAAGAAAACTGACCCTTCTTAATGTTTATGTTTTGTACCATTCCTGTGACACTAGTTATAGATTCCGATGCTTCACTTCAGGTTTAATGTATCCCTGTGACCTTCTTATTATTGATGAAACACAGAAATTGCATCGGAATTAAATGCAAAAGGCACAATGCCGGCTTAAATAAAAGAAAACTGACTCTTCCTACTGTCTATGTTTTGAACCATTCCTGTGACACTAGTTATATATTCCGATGCTTCACTACAGGTTTACTGTATCCAGCTGACCTTCTTATTGACGATGAATCACAGAAATTGCATCGGAAATTAATACAAAAGGCACAATGCCGACTTAAATACAAGAAAACTGACTCTTCTTACTGTCTATGTTTGAACCAATCCTGTGACACTAGTAATTAATTACGATGCTTCACTTCAGTTCTAATGTATTCCTGTGACCTTCTTATTGTTGATGAAACTCAGAAATTGCATCGGAATTAAATACAAAAACACAATGCCGACTTAAGTACAAGAAAACTGACTCTTCCTACTGTCTATGTTTTGAACCACTCCTGTAACACTAGTTATAGATTCCGATGCTTCACTTTAGGTTTACTATATCCCTCTGACCGTCGTACTGACGATGAATCACAGAAATTGCATCGGAATTAAATACAAAAGACACAATGCCGACTTAAGTACAAGAAAACCGACTCTTCCTACTGTCTATGTTTTGAACCATTCCTGTGACACTAGTAATACATTCTGATGCTTCACTTCTGGTTAATTGTATCCCTCTGAGCTTCTTATTGACGATAAAACACAGAAATTGCATCGGAGTTATGTACAAAAGGCACAATGCCAACTTAAGTACAAAAAGACTGACTCTTCTTACTGTCTATGTTTTGAACCATTCCTGTGACACATGTTTTTGATTCCGATGCTTCACTTCAGGTTTACTGTATCCCTCTGACCGTCGTACTGACGATGAAACACAGAAATTGCATCGGAATTAAATACAAAATGCACAATGAAGACTCAAGTACAAGAAGACTGGCTCTTCTTACTGTCTATGTTTTGAACCTTTCCTGTGAGACCGGCTTTGGATTCCGATGCTTCACTTCAGGTTTACTGTGTCCCTTGGACCATGTTTCTGACGACGCAACACAGAAATTGCATCGGAATTGAATAGAAGAGGCACAATGCCGACTTATGTACAAGGAAACAGACTCTTCTTAATAACTATGTTTTGAACCATTTCTGTGACACTAGTCATAGATTCCGAAGCATCACTTCAGGTTTACTGTATCCCTCTGATCCTCTCATTGACGATGAGACACAGAAAATGCATCGGAATTAAATTCAATAGGCACAATGCCGACTTAAGTACTAGAAGACTGACTCTTCTTACAGTCTATGTTTTGAACCATTCCTGTGACACTAGTTATAGATTCCGATGCTTCACTCCAGGTTTACTGTTTCCCTCTGACCGTCGTATTGGCGATGAAACACAGAAATTGCATCGGAATTAAATACAAAAGGCACAATGCCGACTCAAGTACAAGAAGACTGGCTATATTTCCTGTCAATGTTTTGAACCATTCGTGGGACACTAGTTTTAGATTCCGATGCTTCACTTCAGGTTTACTGTATCCAGCTGCCCTTCTTATTGACGATGAAACATAGAAATTGCATCGGAATTACATACAAAAGGTTTACTGTATCCCTCTGACAAGAAAACTGACTCTTCTTACTGTCTATGTTTTGAACCATTCCTGTGATACTAGTTATAGATTCCGATGTTTCACTTCAGGTTTACTGTACCCCTCTGACCTTCTTATTGACGATGAAACACAGAAATTGAATCGGAATTAAATACAAAAGACACAATGCCGACTTAAGTACAAGAAAACTGACTCTTCTTACTATCTATGCTTTGAACCATTCCTGTGACACTAGTTATAAATTCCGATGCTTCACTTCAGATTTAATTAATCCCTCTGACCGTCTTATTGACGATGAAACACACAAATTGCATCGGAATTAAATACAAAAGGCACAATGCCGACCAAGTGCAAGTAGTCTGGCTCTTCTTACTGTCTATGTTTTGAACCTTTCCTGTGGGACCGGTTTTAGATTCCGATGCGTCACTTCAGGTTTTCTGTATCCCTTGGGCCTTCTTATTGACGACGAACACAGAAATTGCATCGGAATTATATAGAAAATGCACAATGCCGACTTCAGTACAAGATAACTGTCTCTTTTTCCTGTCTTTGTTTTGAACCATTCCTGTGACACTAGTTATAGATTCCGATGCTTCACTTCATTATTACCTTATCCAGCTGACCTTCTTATTGACGATGAAACACAGAAATTGCATCGGAATTAAATACAAAAGGCACAATGCCGACTTAAGTACAAGAAGACTGACTCCTCCTACTGTCTATGTTTTGAACCACTCCTGTGACACTAGTTATAGATTCCGATGCTTCACTTCAGTTTTACTGTATCCTTCTGACCTTCTTATTGACGATGAAACACAGAAATTGCATCGGAATTAAATACAAAAGGCACAATGCCGACTCAAGTACAAGAAGACTGACTCTTCTTACTATCTATGTTTTGAACCATTCCTGTGACACTAGTTATCGATTCCGATGCTTCACTTCAGTTATACTGTATCCGTCTGACCTTCTCATTGACGATGAAACACAGAAATTGCATCAGAAATAAATACAAAAGGCACAATGCCGACACAAGTACAAGAAGACCGACACTTCTTACTGTCTATGTTTTGAACCATTCCTGTGACACTAGTTATAGATTCCGATGCTTCATTTCAGTTTTACTGTATCCTTCTGACCTTCTTATTGACGATGAAACACATAAATTACATCGGAATTAAATACAAAAGGCAAAATGCCGACTCAAGTACAAGAAGACTGACTCCTCTTACTGTATATGTTTTGAACCACTCCTGTGACACTAGTTATAGATTCCGATGCTTCACTTCAGGTTTACTGTATCCCTCTGTCCGTCGTACTGACGATGAAGCACAGAAATTGCATTGGAATTAAATACAAAAGGCACAATGCCGACTCAAGCACAAGAAGACTGACTCTTCCTACTGTCTATGCTTTGAACCATTCCTGTGACACTAGTTATAGATTCCGATGCTTCACTTCAGGTTTACTTTATCCCTCTGACCTTCTTATTGACGATGAAACACAGAAATTGCATCGGAATTACATACAAAAGGCACAATGATGACTTAAGTACAAGAAAACTGACTCTTCTTACTGTCTATGTTTTGAACCATTCCTGTGACACTAGTTATAGATTCCGATGGTTCACTTCAGCTTTACCTTATCCCTCTGACCTTCTTATTGTTGATGAAACACAGAAATTGCATTGGAATTAAATACTAAAGGCACAATGCCGACTTAAGTACAAGAAAACTGACTCTTCCTACTGTCTATGTTTTGAACCACTCCCGTGACACTAGTTATAGATTCCGATGCTTCACTTCAGGTTTACTGTATCCCTCTGACCGTCGTAATGACGTTGAAACACAGAAATTAGATTGGAATTAAATACAAAAGGCACAATGCCGACCCAACTACAAGAAAACTGACTCTTCTTACTGTTTATGTTTTGAACCATTCCTGTGACACTAGTTATAGATTCCGATGCTTCACTTCAGGTTTACAGTATCCCTGTGACCTTCTTATTGTTGATGAAACACAGAAATTGCATCGGAATTAAATACAAAAGGCACAATGCCGACTTAAATACAAGAAAACTGACTGGTCCTACTGTCTATGTTTAGAACCGTTCCTGTGACACTAGTTATAGATTCCGATGCTTCACTACAGGTTTACTGTATCCAGCTGACCTTCTTATTGACGATGAATCACAGAAATTGCATCGGAATTACATACAAAAGGCACAATGCCGACTTAAGTACAAGAAAACTAACTCTTCTTACTGTCTATGTTTTGAACTATTACTGTGACACTAGTTATAGACTCCGATGCTTCATTCTAGGTTTACTGTATCCCTCTGACCTTCTTATTGACGATGAAACACAGAAATTGCATCTGAATTAAATACAAGAGGCACAATGCCGAATCAAGTACAAGAAGACTACCTCTTCTTACTGTCTATGTTTTGAACCTTTCCTGTGACACCGGTTTTAGATTCTGATGCTTCACTTCAGGTTTACTGTATCCCTTGGACATTTTTATTGACGCAGGAAAACACGGAAATTGCATCGGAATTAAATAGAAAAGGCACAATGCCGACGTAGGTACAAGAAAACTGACTCTTCTTACTGTCTATGTTTTGAACCATTCCTGTGACACTAGTAATAGATTCAGATGCTTCACTTCAGGTTTACTGTATCCCTCTGACCTTCTTATTGACGATGAAACACAGAAATTGCATCGGAATTAAATACAAAAGCACAATGCCGACTTAAGTACAAGAAAACTGACTCTTCTTACTGTCTATGATTTGAACCATTCCTGCGACCCTAGTTATAGATTCCGATGCTTCACTTCAGGTTTACTATATCCCTCTGACCTTCTTATTGACGATGAGACACAGAAATTGCATCGGAATTAAATACAAAAGGCACAATTCCGACTTAAGTACAAGAAAACTGACTCTTCTTACTGTTTATGTTTTGAACATTCCTGTGACACTAGTTATAGATTCCGATGCTTCACATCATGTTTACTGTATCCCTGTGACCTTCTTATTGGCGATGAAGCCCAGAAATTGCATCGGAATTAAATACAAAATGCACAATGCCGACTTCAGTACAAGAAAACTGACTATTCTTACTGTCTATGTTTTGAACCACTCCTGTGACACTAGTTATATATTCCGATGCTTTACTTCAGGTTTACTGTGTCCCTCTGACCTTGTTATTGACGATGAAACACAGAAATTACATCGCAATTAAATACCAAAGGCACAGTGCCGACTTAAGTACAAGAAGACTGACTCTTCCTACTATCTATGTTTTAACCATTCCTGTGACACTAGTTATAGATTCCGATGCTTCACTACAGGTTTACTGTATCCAGCTGACCTTCTTATTGACGATGAATCACAGAAATTGCATCGGAATTAAATGCAAAAGGCACAATGCCGACTTAAGTACAAGAAAACTGACTCTTCTTACTGTCTATGTTTTGCACCATTCCTGTGACACTAGTTATAAATTCCGATGCTCCACTTCAGTTTTAATGAATCCCTCTGACCGTCTTATTGACGATGAAACACACAACTTGCATCGGAATTAAATACAAAAGGCACAATGCCGACCCAAGTTCAAGTAGTCTGGCTATTCTTACTGTCTATGTTTTGAACATTTCCTGTGAGACCGGTTTCAGATTCCGATGCTTCACTTCAGGTTTACTGTATCCCTTGGACCTTCTTATTGACGATGAAACACAGAAATTGCATCAGAAATAAATACAAAAGGCACAATGCCGACTCAAGTACAAGATGACTGACTCTTCTTACTGTCTATGTTTTGAACCATTCCTGTGACACTGGTTATAGTTTCCGATGCTTCACTTCATTTTTACTGTATCCTTCTGACCTTCTTATTGACGATGAAACACATAAATTGCATCGGAATTAAACACAAAAGGCACAATGCCGACTCAAGTACAAGAAGACTGACTCTTCCTACTGTCTATGTTTTGAACCATTCCTGTGACACTAGTTATAGATTCCGATACATCATTTAAGGTTTACTGTATCCCTCTGACCTTCGTATTGGCGATGAAACACGTAAATTGCATCGGAATTAAAAACAAAAGGCACAATGCCGACTTAAGTACAAGAAGACTGACTCTTCTTACTGTTTATGTTTTGAACATTCCTGTGACACTAGTTATAGATCCGATGCTTCACATTAGGTTTGCTGTATCCCTGTGACCATCTTATTGACGATGAAACACAGAAATTGCATCGGAATTAAATACAAAGTGCACAATGCCGACTTAAGTACAAGTAAACTGACTCTTCTTACTGTCTATGTTTTGAACCATTCCTGTGACACTAGTTATATATTCCGATGCTTCACTTCAGGTTTACTGTATCCCTCTGACCTTCTTATTGACGATGAAACACAGAAATTACATCGGAATTAAATACGAAAGGCACAATGCCGACTTAAGCACAAGAAGACTGACTCTTCCTACTGTCTATGTATTAACCATTCCTGTGACACTAGTTATGGATTCCGATGCTTCACTTCAATATTAATGTATCCCTCTGACCGCCTTATTGACGATGAAACACACAATTTGCATCGGAATTAAATACAAAAGGCACAATGCCGACTTAACTACAAGAAGACTGACTCCTCCTCCTGTCTATGTTTTGAACCACTCCTGTGACACTAGTTATAGATACCGATGCTTCACTTCAGTTTTACTGTATCCTTCTGACCTTCTTATTGACGATGAAACACATAAATTGCATCGGAATTAAATACAAAAGGCACAATGCCGACTCAAGTACAAGAAGACTGACTCCTCTTACTGCCTATGATTTGAACCACTCCTGTGACACTAGTTATAGATTCCGATGCTTCCCTTCAGGTTTACTGTATCCCTCTGACCGTCGTATTGACGATGAAACACAGAAATTGCATTGGAATAAAATACAAAATGCACAATGCCGACTCAAGTACAAGAAGACTGACTCTTCCTACTGTCTATGTTTTGAACCATTCCTGTGACACTAGTTATAGATTCCGATGCTTCACTTCAGGTTTACTGTATCCCTCTGACCTGCTTATTGACGATGAAACACAGAAATTGCATCGGAATTAAATACAAAAGGTACAATGCCGACTCAAGTAGAAGAAGACTGACTCATCTTACTGTCTATGTTTTGAACCATTCCTGTGACACTAGTTATAGATTCCGATGCTTCACTTCAGTTTTACTGTATCCTTCTGACCTTCTTATTGACGATGAAACACATAAATTGCATCGGAATTAAATACAAAAGGCACAATGCCGACTCAAGTACAAGAAAACTGACTCCTCTTACTGCCTATGATTTGAACCACTCCTGTGACACTAGTTATAGATTCCGATGCTTCACTTCAGGTTTACTGTATCCCTCTGACCGTCGTATTGACGATGAAACACAGAAATTGCATTGGAATAAAATACAAAAGGCACAATGCCGACTCAAGTACAAGAAGACTGACTCTTCCTACTGTCAATGTTTTGAACCATTCCTGTGACACTAGTTATAGATTCCGATGCTTCACTTCAGGTTTACTGTATCCCTCTGACGTTCTTATTGACGATGAAACACAGACATTGCATCGGAATTAAATCCAAAAGGCACAATGCCCACCTAAGTACAAGAAAACTGACTCTTCTTAATGTTTATGTTTTGTACCATTCCTGTGACACTAGTTATAGATTCCGATGCTTCACTTCAGGTTTACTGTATCCCTGTGACCCTCTTATTATTGATGAAACACAGAAATTGCATCGGAATTAAATACAAAAGGCACAATGCCGGCTTAAGTAAAAGAAAACTGACTCTTCCTAGTGTCTATGTTTTGAACCATTCCTGTGACACTAGTTATATATTCCGATGCTTCACTACAGGTTTACTGTATCCAGCTGACCTTCTTATTGACGATGAATCACAGAAATTGCATCGGAAATTAATACAAAAGGCAGAATGCCGACTTAAATACAAGAAAACTGACTCTTCTTACTGTCTATGTTTGAACCAATCCTGTGACACTAGTAATAAATTACGATGCTTCACTTCAGTTCTAATGTATTCCTGTGACCTTCTTATTGTTGATGAAGCACAGAAATTGCATCGGAATTAAATACAAAGGCACAATGCCGACTTAAGTACAAGAAGACTGACCCTTCTTACTGTCTACGTTTTGAACAATCCCTGTGACACTGGTTATAGATACCGATGCTTCACTTCAGGTTTACTGTATCCCTCTGACCTTCGTATTGACGATGAAACACAGAAATTGCATCGGAATAAAATACAAAAGGCACAATGCCGACTTAAGTACAAAAAGACTGACTCTTCTTACTGTATTTGTTTTGAACCATTCCTGTGACACTAGTTACAGATTCCGATGCTTCACTTCAGGTTTACTGTATCCCTCTGACCGTCGTACTGACGAAGAAACATAGAAATTGCATCGGAATTAAATACAAAAGGCATAATGCCGACTCAAGTACAAGAAGACTGGCTCTTCTTACTGTCAATGTTTTGAACCTTTCCTGTGAGACCGGTTTTAGAATCCGATGCTTCACTTCAGGTTTAATGTATCCCTTGGACCTTGTTATTGACGACGACACACAGAAATTGCATCGGAATTAAATAGAAGAGGCACAATGCCGACTCAAACACAAGAAGACTGGCTATACTTCCTGTCTATGTTTTGAACCATTCCTGTGACACTAGTTATAGTTTCTGATGCTTCACTTCAGGTTTACTGTATCCAGCTGACCATCTTATTGACGATGAAAAACAGAAATTGCATCGGAATTAAATACAAAACGCACAATGCTGACCCATGTAATAGAAGACTGGCTCTTCTTACTGTCTATGATTTAAACCTTTCCTCTGAGACCGGTTTTAGATTCCAATGCTTCACTTCAGGTTTACTGTATCCCTTGGACCTTCTTATTGACGACGACACAGAAAATGCATCGGAATTAAATAAAAAAGGCACAATGCCGACTTAAGTACAAAAAGACTGACTCTTCTTACTGTCTATGTTTAGAACAATTCCTGTGACACTAGTTACAGATTCCGATGCTTCACTTCAGGTTTACTGTATCCCACTGACCTTCTTATTGACGACGAAACACAGAAATTGCATCGGAATTAAATACAAAAGACACAATGCCGACTTAAGTACAAGAAAACCGACTCTTCCTACTGTCTATGTTTTGAAACATTCCTGTGACGCTAGTAATAGATTCTGATGCTTCACTTCTAGTAAATTGTATCCCTCTAAACTTCTTATTGACGATGAAACACAGAAATTGCATCGGAGTTATGTACAAAAGGCACAATGCCGACTTAAGTACAAAAAGACTGACTCTTCTTACTGTCTATGTTTTGAACCATTCCTGTGACACATGTTTTTGATTCCGATGCTTCACTTCAGGTTTACTGTATCCCTCTGACCGTCGTACTGACGATGAAACACAGAAATTGCATCGGAATTAAATACAAAATGCACAATGCCGACTCTAGTACAGGAAGACTGGCTCTTCTTACTGTCTATGTTTTGAACCTTTCCTGTGAGACCGGCTTTAGATTCCGATGCTTCACTTCAGGTTTATTGTTTCCCTCTGACCGTCGTATTGGCGATGAAACACAGAAATTGCATCGGAATTAAATACAAAAGGCACAATGCCGACTCAAGTACAAGAAGACTGGCTATACTTCCTGTCAATAATTTGAACCATTCGTGGGACACTAGTTTTAGATTCCGATGCTTCACTTCAGGTTTACTGTATCCAGCTGCCCTTCTTATTGACGATGAAACATAGAAATTGCATCGGAATTACATACAAAAGGTTTACTGTATCCCTCTGACAAGAAAACTGACTCTTCTTACTGTCTATGTTTTGAACCATTCCTGCGACACTAGTTATAGATTCCGAAGCTTCACTTCAAGTTTACTGTATCCCTCTGACCTTCTTTTTGACGATGAACCACAGAAATTGCATCGGAATTAAATACAAGAGGCACAATGCCGACTCCTGTACAAGAAGACTGGCTATACTTCCTGTCAATGATTTGAACCATTCGTGGGACACTAGTTTTAGATTCCGATGCTTCACTTCAGGTTTAGTGTATCCAGCTGACCTGCTTGCTTACGATGAAACACAGAAATTGCATCGGAAAAACAATTCATAAGTCACAATGCCGACATAAGTACAAGAAAACTAACTCTTCATACTGTCTATGTTTTGAAACATTCCTGTGACACTAGTTATAGATTCCGATGCTTCACTTCAGGCTTACTGTATCCCTCTGACCTTCTTATCGACGATGAAACACAGAAATTGCATCGAAATTAAATACAAAAGGCACAATGCCGACTCCTGTACAAGAAGACTGGCTCTTCTTACTGTCTACGTTTTGAACCATTCCTGTGACACTAGTTATAGATTCCGATGCTTCACTTCAGTTGTACTGTATCCAACTCACCTTCTTGTTGACGATGAAGTACAGATTTTGCATCGGAATTAAATACAAAAGGCACAATGCCGACTTAAGTACAGGACGACTGACTCTTCCCACTGTCTATGTTTTGAACCATTCCTGTGACACTAGTTATAGATTCCGATGATTCACTTCAGGTTTTCTGTATCCCTCTGACCTCCTTATTGACGATGAAACACAGAAATTGCATCTTAATTAAACACAAAAGTCACAATGCCGACTTAAGTACAAGAAGACTGACTCTTCCTACTGTCAATGTTTTCTACCATTCCTGTGGCACTAGTTATAAATTCCGATGCTTCACTTAAGGTTTACTGTATCCCTCTGACCTTACTATTGACGATCAAACACAGAAAATTCATCGGAAATAAATACAAAAGGCACAATGCCGACTCAAGTACAAGAAGACTGACTCTTCTTTTATGTCTATGTTTTGAACCATTCCGGTGACACTAGTTATATATTCCGATGCTTCACTTCAGGTTTTCTGTATCCCCCTGACCTTCTTATTGACGATGACACACAGAAATTGCATCTTAATTGAATACAAAAGGCACAATGCTGACTTAAGTACAAGAAGACTGACGGTTCTTACTGTCTATGTTTTGAACCATTCCTGTGACACTAGTTGTAGATTCCGATGCTCCACTTCAGGTTTACTGTATCCCTCTGACCTTCTCATTGACGATCAAACACAGATATTTCATCGCAATTAAATACAAAAGGCACAATGCCGACTCAAGTTCAAGAAGACTGGCTCTTAGTACTGTCTATGATTTGAACCATTCCCTTGACACTAGTTATACACTCCAGTGCTGCACTTCAGGTCTACTGTATCGAGCTGACCTTCTTATTGACGATGAAACACAGAAATTGCATCGGAATGAAATACAAAAGGCACAATGCCGACCCAAGTACAAGTAGACTAACTCTTCTTACTTTCTACGATTTGAACCATTCCTGTGACACTAGTTATAAATTTCGATGCTTTACTTCAGTTTTACTGTATCCCTCTGACCGTCTTATTGATGATGAAACACAGAAATTGAATCGGAATTAAATACAAGTACAAAAAGTCCGGCTCTTCTTACTGTCTATGTTTTGAACCTTTCCTGTGAGCCCGGTTTTGGATTCCGGTGCTTCACTTCAGGTTTACTGTATCCTTTGGACTTTCTTATTGACGACGAAACACAGAAATTGCATCGGAATTAAATAGAATAAGCACAATGCCGACTTAAGTACAAGAAGACTGACTCTTCTTACTGCCTATGTTTTGAACCATTCCTTTGACCCTAGTTATAGATTCCGATGCTTCACTTCAGATTTACTGTATCCAGCTGACCTTCTTATTGGCGATGAAACACAGAAATTGCATCGGAATTTTATACAAAAGCACAATGCCGACTTAAGTACAAGAAGACTGACTCTTCTTACTGTCTATGTTTTGTACCATTCCTGTGACACTAGTTATAGATTCCGATGCTTCACTTCAGGTTTACTGTATCCCTCTGACCTTCTTATTGACGATGAAACACAGAAATTGCATCTTAATTAAATACAAATGGCACAATGCCGACTTATGTACAAGAAGACTGACTCTTCTTAATGTCTATGCTTTGAACCATTGCTGTGACACTAGTTACAGATTCCGATGCGACACTTCGGGTTTACTGTATCCCTCTAACCTTCTTATTGACGATCAAACACAGAAAATTGATCGGAATTAAATACAAAAGGCACAATGCCGACTCAAGTACAAGAAGACTGGCTCTTCTTACTGTCTATGTTTTGAACCATTCCTGTGACACTAGTTATAGATTCCGATGCTTCACTTCAGGTTTACTGTATTCAGCTGACCTTCTTATTGACGATGAAGCTCAGAAATTGCGTCGTTATTAAATACAAAACGCACAATGCCGACTTAAGTACAAGTAGACTGACTCTTCTTACTGTCTATGTTTTGAACAATTCCTGTGACACTAGTTATAGATTCCGATGCTACACTTCAGTTTTACTGTATCCCTCTGACCGTCTTATTGATGATGAAACACAGAAATTGCATCGGAATTAAATACAAAGGGCACAATGTCGACTCATTTACGAAAATTCTGGCTCTTCCTACTGTCTTTGTTTTGAACCTCTCCTATGAGCCCGGTTTTGGATTCCGATACTTCACTTAAGGCTTACTGTATCCCTTGGACTTTCTTATTGACGACGAAACACAGAGATTGCATCGGAATTAAATACAAAAGGCTCAATGCCGACTCATGTTCAAGAAGTCTAGCTCTTCTTACTGTCTATGTTTTGAACCTTTCCTGTGAGACCGCTTTTAGATTCCGAAACTTCACTTCAGGTTTACTGTCTCCCTTGGACCTTCTTATTGACGACGAATTACAGAAATTGCATCGGAATTAAATAGAAAAGGCACAATGCCGACTTAAGTACAAAAATACAGACTCTTCTTAATATCTATGTTTTGAACCGTTCCTGTGACACTAGTTATAGATTCCGATGCTTCACTTCATGTTTAGTGTATGCAGCTGACATGGTTATTGACGATGAAACACTGAAATTGCATCGGAATTAAATACAAAAGGCACAATGCCGACTTAAGTACAAGAAGACCGACTCTTCTTACTGTCTATGTTTTGAACCATTCCTGTGACACTAGTTATAGATTCCGATGCTTCACTGCATTTTTACTGTATCCCCCTGACCTTCTTATTGACGATGAAAGACAGACGTTGCATCGGAATTAAATACAAAAGGCACAATGCCGACTCAAGTACTAGAAGACTGACTCTTCTTACTGTCTAAGATTTGAACCATTCCTGTAACACTAGTTATAGATTCCGATGCTTCACTTCAGATTTACTGTATCCCCCTGACCGTCGTATTGACGATGAACACAGAAATTGCATCGGAATTAAATACAAAAAGGCACCTTGCCGACTCAAGTACAAGAAGACTTCCTCTTCTTCCTGTCTATGATTTGAACCATTCCTGTGACACTAGTTATAGATTCCGATGCTTCACTTCAGGTTTACTGTATCCAGCTGACCTTCGTATTGACGATGAAACACAGAATGTGCATCGGAATTAAATACAAAAGGCACAATGCACACTCAAGTACAAGAAGACTCGCTCTTCTTACCGTCTATGTTTTGAACCGTTCCTGTGAGACCAGTTTTAGATTCTGATGCTTCACTTCAAGTTTACTGTATCACTTGGACTTTCTTATTGACGACGAAACACAGAAATTGCATCGGAATTAAATAGAAAAGGCACTATGCCGACTTATGTAGAAGAAACCTGACTCTTATTCCTGTCTATGTTTTGCACCATTCCTGTGACACTAGTTATAGATTCCGATGCCTCACTTCAGGTTTACTGTATCCCTCTGACCGTCTTATTGACGATGAAACACAGAGATTGCATCGGAATTAAATACAGAATGCACAATGCCGACTCAGGTACAAGAAGTCTGGCTCTTCTTCCTGTCTATGTTTTGAACCTTTCCTGTGAGACCGGTTTTAGATTCCGATGCTTCACATCAGGTTTACTGTCTCCCTTGGACCTACTTATTGACGACGAAACACAGAAATTGCATCGGAATTAAATAGAAAAGGCACAATGCCGACTTAAGTACAAGAAAACTGACTCTTCTTAATATCTATGTTTTGAACCATTCCTGTGACACAAGTTATAGATTCCGATGCTTCACTTCAGGTTTACTGTATCCAGCTGACCTTCTTATTGACGATGAAACACAGAAATTACGTCGGAATTAAATGCAAAAGGCACATTGGCGACTTAAGTACAAGGAGACTGACTCTTCTTACTGTCTATGTTTTGAACCATTCCTGTGACACTAGTTATTGATTCCGATGCTTCACTTCAGGTTTACTGTATCCCTTGGACGTTCTTGTTGACTACGAAACATAGAAATTGCATCGGAATTAAATAGAAAATACACAATGCCGACTTAAGTACAAGAAAACAGACTCTTCTAAATATCTATGATTTGAACCATTCCTGTGACACTAGTTTTAGATTCCGATGCTTCACTTCAGGTTTACTGTATCCCTCTAACCTTCTTATTGACGATCAAACACAGAAAATTGACGGGAATTAAATACAAAAGGCACAATGCCGACTCTAGTACAAGAAGACTGGCTCTTCTTACTCTCTATGTTTTGAACCATTCCTGTGACACTAGTCATAGATTCCGATGCTTCACTTCATGTTTACTGTATCCAGCTGACCTCCTTATCGACGATGAAACACAGAAATTGCATCGGAATTAAATACAAAAGGCACAATGCCGACTTTAGTACAAGAAAACTGCCTCTTCCTACTGTCTATGTTTTAAACCATTCCTGTGGCACTAGTTTTAGATTCCGATGCTTCACTTCAGGTTTACTGTATCCCTCAGACCTTCTTATAGACGATGAAACACAGAAATTGCATCGGAATTATATAAAAAAGGCACAATGCCGGGTTCAGTACAAGAAGACTGACTCTTCTTTCTGTCTATGATTTGAGCCATTCCTGAGACACTAGTTATAGATTCCGAAGCTTCACTTCAGTTTTACTGTATCCCTCTGACCTTCTTATTGACGATGAAACACAGAAATTGCATCGGAATTAAATACAAACGGCACAATGCCGACTCAAGTACTAGAAGACTGACTCTTCTTACCGTCTACGTTTTACCCATTCCTGTGACACTAGTTATAGAATGCGATGCTTCACTTCAGGTTTACTGCATCCCTCTGACCGTCGTATTGACGATGAAACACAGAAATTGTAACGGAATTAAACACAAAATGCACAATGTCGACTTAAGTACAAGAAAACTGATTCTTCTTACTGTCTACGATTTGAACCATTCCTGTGACACTAGTTATTGATTCCGATGCTTCACTTCAGGTTTACTGTATCCCTCTGACCGTCATATTGACGAAGAAACACAGAAATTGCATCGGAATTAAATACAAAAGGCACAATGCGACTAAAGTACAAGATGACTGGCGCTTCTTACTGTCTATGTTTTGAACCTTTCCTGTGATACTGGTTTTAGATTCCGATGCTTCACGTCAGGTTTACTGTATCCCTTGGTCCTTCTTATTGACGACGAAACACAGAAACTGAGTCGGAATTAAATACAAAATGCACAATGCAGACTTTTGTACAAGAAAACTGACTCCTCTTACTGTCTATGTTTTGAACCATTCCTGTGACACTAGTAATAGGTTCCAATGCATCACTTCAGGTTCACTGTATCGCTCTGACCTTCATATTGACGATGAAACACAGAAATTGCATCGGAATTAAATACAAAAGGCACAATGCCGACTGGAGTACAAGAAGACTGGCTCTTCTTACTGTCTATGTTTTGAACCATTCCTGTGACAGTAGTTATAGATTCCGATGCTTCACTTCAGGTTTACTGAATCCCTCTGACCTTCTTATTGACGATGAAATACAGATATTGCATCGGAATTATATGCAAAAGGCACAATGCCGACTTAAGTACAAGAAGACTGACTCTTCTTACTGTCTATGATTTGAACCATTCCTGTGACTCTAGTTTTAGATTCCGATGCTTCACTTCAGGTTTACTGTATCCCTCTGACCTTCTTATTGATGATCAAACGCAGAAAATTGAATGGAATAAAATACAAAAGGCACAATGCGGACTCAAGTACAAGAAGACTGGCTCTTCTTACTGTCTATGTTTTGAACCATTCCTGTGACACTAGTCATAGATTCTGATGCTTCACTTCAGGTTTACTGTATCCAGCTGACCTTCTTATTGACGATGAAACACAGAAATTGCATCGGAATTAAATACAAAAGGCACCATGCCGACTTATGTACATGAAGAGTGACACTTCTTACTGTCTATGCTTTGAACCATTCCTGTGACACTAGTTATAGATTCCGATGCGACACTTCAGGTTTACTGTATCCCTCTGACCTTCTTATTGACGATCAAACACAGAAAATTGATCGGAATTAAATACAAAACGCACAATGCCGACTCAAGTACAAGAAGACTGGCTCTTCTTACTGTCTATGCTTTGAACTATTCCTGTGACACTAGTTATAGATTCCGATGCTTCACTTCAGGTTTACTGTATCCCTTGGACCTTCTTAATGACGACGAAACACAGAAATTGCATCGGAATTAAATAGAAAAGGCACAATGCCGACTTAAGTACAAGAAAACTGACTCTTCTTACTGTCTATGTTTTGAACAATTCCTGTGACACTAGTTATAGATTCCGATGCTACACTTCAGTTTTACTGTATCCCTCTGACCGTCTTATTGATGATGAAACACAGAAATTGCATCGGAATTAAATACAAAGGGCACAATGTCGACTCAAGTACGAAAATTCTGGCTCTTCCTACTGTCTTTGTTTTGAACCTTTCCTATGAGCCCGGTTTTGGATTCCGATACTTCACTTCAGGCTTACTGTATCCCTTGGACTTTCTTATTGACGACGAAACACAGAAATTGCATCGGAATTAAATAGAAAATGCACAATGCCGACTTAAGTACAAGAAAACTGACTCTTCCTCCTGTCTATGTTTTGAACCATTCCTGTGACACTAGTTATAGATTCCGATGCTTCACTTGCGGTTTACTGTATCTCTCTGACCGTCTTATTGACGATGAAACACAGAGATTGCATCGGAATTAAATACAAAAGGCACAATGCCGACTCATGTTCAAGAAGTCTAGCTCTTCTTACTGTCTATGTTTTGAACCTTTCCTGTGAGATCGCTTTTAGATTCCGAAGCTTCACTTCAGGTTTACTGTCTCCCTTGGACCTTCTTATTGACGACGAATTACAGAAATTGCATCGGAATTAAATAGAAAAGGCACAATGCCGACTTAAGTACAAAAATACAGACTCTTCTTAATATCTATGTTTTGAACCGTTCCTGTGACACTAGTTATAGATTCCGATGCTTCTATTCATGTTTAGTGTATGCAGCTGACATGGTTATTGACGATGAAACACTGAAATTGCATCGGAATTAAATACACAAGGCACAATGCCAACTTAAGTACAAGAAGACCGACTCTTCTTACTGTCTATGTTTTGAACCATTCCTGTGACACTAGTTATAGATTCCGATGCTTCACTGCATTTTTTCTGTATCCCCCTGACCTTCTTATTGACGATGAAAGACAGACGTTGCATCGGAATTAAATACAAAAGGCACAATGCCGACTCAAGTACTAGAAGACTGACTCTTCTTACTGTCTAAGATTTGAACCATTCCTGTAACACTAGTTATAGATTCAGATGCTTCACTTCAGATTTACTGTATCCCCCTGACCGTCGTATTGACGATGAACACAGAAATTGCATCGGAATTAAATACAAAAAGGCACAATGCCGACTCAAGTACAAGAAGACTTGCTCTTCTTCCTGTCTATGATTTGAACCATTCCTGTGACACTAGTTAGAGATTCCGATGCTTCACTTCAGGTTTACTGTATCCAGCTGACCTTCGTATTGACGATGAAACACAGAATGTGCATCGGAATTAAATACAAAAGGCACAATGCACACTCAAATACAAGAAGACTGGCTCTTCCTACCGTCTATGTATTGAACCGTTCCTGTGAGACCAGTTTTAGATTCCGATGCTTCACTTCAGGTTTACTGTATCACTTGGACTTTCTTATTGACGACGAAACTCAGAAATTGCATCGGAATTAAATAGAAAAGGCACTATGCCGACTTATGTAGAAGAAAGCTGACTCTTATTCCTGTCTATGTTTTGAACCATTCCTGTGACACTAGTTATAGATTCCGATGCTTCACTTCAGGTTTACTGTATCCCTCTGACCGTCTTATAGACGATGAAACACAGAGATTGCATCGGAATTAAATACAGAATGCACAATGCCGACTCAGGTACAAGAAGTCTGGCTCTTCTTCCTGTCTATGTTTTGAACCTTTCCTGTGAGACCGGTTTTAGATTCCGATGCTTCACATCAGGTTTACTGTCTCCCTTGGACCTACTTATTGACGACGAAACACAGAAATTGCATCGGAATTAAATAGAAAAGGCACAATGCCGACTTAAGTACAAGAAAACTGACTCTTCTTAATATCTATGTTTTGAACCATTCCTGTGACGCAAGTTATAGATTCCGATGCTTCACTTCAGGTTTACTGTATCCAGCTGACCTTCTTATTGACGATGAAACACAGAAATTGCGTCGGAATTAAATACAAAAGGCACAATGCCGACTTAAGTACAAGGAGACTGACTCTTCTTACTGTCTGTGTTTTGAACCATTCCTGTGACACTAGTTATTGATTCCGATGCTTCACTTCAGGTGTACTGTATCCCTTGGACGTTCTTGTTGACTACGAAACATAGAAACTGCATCGGAATTAAATAGAAAATACACAATGCCGACTTAAGTACAAGAAAACAGACTCTTCTAAATATCTATGTTTTGAACCATTCCTGTGACACTAGTTTTAGATTCCGATGCTTCACTTCAGGTTTACTGTATCCCTCTGACCTTCTTATTGACGATCAAACACAGAAAATTGACCGGAATTAAATACAAAAGGCACAATGCCGACTCTAGTACCAGAAGACTGGCTCTTCTTACTCTCTATGTTTTGAACCATTGCTGTGACACTAGTCATAGATTCCGATGCTTCACTTCATGTTTACTGTACCCAGCTGACCTTCTTATCGACGATGAAACACAGAAATTGCATCGGAATTAAATACAAAAGGCACAATGCCGACTGGAGTACAAGAAGACTGGCACTTCTTACTGTCTATGTTTTGAACCATTCCTGTGACAGTAGTTATAGATTCCGATGCTTCACTTCAGGTTTACTGAATCCCTCTGACCTTCTTATTGACGATGAAATACAGATATTGCATCGGAATTATATGCAAAAGGCACAATGCCGACTTAAGTACAAGAAGACTGACTCTTCTTACTGTCTATGATTTGAACCATTCCTGTGACTCTAGTTTTAGATTCCGATGCTTCACTTCAGGTTTACTGTATCCCTCTGACCTTATTATTGATGATCAAACGCAGAAAATTGAATGGAATAAAATACAAAAGGCACAATGCGGACTCAAGTACAAGAAGACTGGCTCTTCTTACTGTCTATGTTTTGAACCATTCCTGTGACACTAGTCATAGATTCTGATGCTTCACTTCAGGTTTACTGTATCCAGCTGACCTTCGTATTGACGATGAAACACAGAAATTGCATCGGAATTAAATACAAAAGGCACAATGCCGACTTATGTACAAGAAGAGTGACTCTTCTTACTGTCTATGCTTTGAACCATTCCTGTGACACTAGTTATAGATTCCGATGCGACACTTCAGGTTTACTGTATCCCTCTGACCTTCTTATTGACGATCAAACACAGAAAATTGATCGGAATTAAATACAAAACGCACAATGCCGACTCAAGTACAAGAAGACTGGCTCTTCTTACTGTCTATGCTTTGAACTATTCCTGTGACACTAGTTATAGATTCCGATGCTTCACTTCAGGTTTACTGTATCCCTCTGACCTTCATATTGACGATGAAACACAGAAATTGCATCGGAATTGAATACAAAAGGCACAATGAAGAGTGAAGTACAAGCAGTCTTGCTCTTCTTACTGTCTATATTTTGAACCTTTCCTGTAATACCGGTTCTATATTCCGATGCTTTACTTCAGGTTTACTGTATCCCTTGGACCTTCTTAATGACGACGAAACACAGAAATTGCATCGGAATTAAATAGAAAAAGAACAATGCCGACTTAAGTGCAAGAGAACTGAATCTTCTTCCTGTCGATGTTATGAACCACTACTGTGACACTAGTTATAGGTTCCGATGCATCACTTCAGGTTTACTGTATCCCGCTGACCTTCTTATTGACGATGAAACACAGAAATTGCATCGGAATTAATTACAAAAGGCACAATGCCGACTTAAGTACAAGAAAACTGACTCTTCTTGTTGTCTATATTTTGAACCATTCCTGTGACACTAGTTATAGATTCCGATGCTTCACTTCAGGTTTACTGTATCCCTCAGACCTTCTTACTGACGATGAAACACAGAAATTGCATCGGAATTAAATACAAAAGGCACAATGCCGACTTATGTACAAGAAAACTGACTCTTCTTACTGTCTATGCTTTGAACCATTCCTGTGACACTAGTTATAGATTCCGATGCGACACTTCAGGTTTACTATATCCCTCTGACCTTCTTATTGACGATCAAACACAGAAAATTGATCGGAATTAAATACAAAAGACACAATGCCGACTCAAGTACAAGAAGACTGGCTCTTCTTACTGTCTATGCTTTGAACCATTCCTGTGACACTAGTTATAGATTCCGATGCTTCACTTCAGGTTTACTGTATCCCTCTGACAGTCTTATTGACGATGAAACACAGAAATTGCATCGGAATTAAGTATAAAAGGCACAATGAAGAGTGAAGTACAAGCAGTCTTGCTCTTCTTACTGTCTATTTTTTGAACCTTTCCTGTGATACCGGTTCTATATTCCGATGCTTCACCTCAGGTTTACTGTATCCCTTGGACCTTCTTAATGACGACGAAACACAGAAATTGCATCGGAATTAAATAGAAAAGGCACAATGCCGACTTAAGTGCAAGAGAACTGAATTTTCATCCTGTCTATGTTTTGAACCACTACTGTGACACTAGTTATAGGTTCCGATGCATCACTTCAAGTTTACTGTATCCCGCTGACCTTCTTATTGGCGATGAACCACAGAAATTGCATCGGAATTAATTACAAAAGGCACAATGCCGACTTAAGTACAAGAAAACTGACTCTTCTTACTGTCTATATTTTGAACCATTCCTGTGACACTAGTTATAGATTCCGATGCTTCACTTCAGGTTTACTGTATCCCTCTGACCTTCTTATTGACGACGAAACACAGAAATTGCATCGGAATTAAATACAAAAGGCACAATGCCGACTTAAGTACAAGAAAACTGACTCTTCTTACTGTCTATGTTTTGAACAATTCCTGTGACACTAGTTATAGATTCCGATGCTACACTTCAGTTTTACTGTATCCCTCTGACCGTCTTATTGATGATGAAACACAGAAATTGCATCGGAATTAAATACAAAGGGCACAATGTCGACTCAAGTACGAAAATTCTGGCTCTTCCTACTGTCTTTGTTTTGAACCTTTCCTATGAGCCCGGTTTTGGATTCCGATACTTCACTTCAGGCTTACTGTATCCCTTGGACTTTCTTATTGACGACGAAACACAGAAATTGCATCGGAATTAAATAGAAAATGCACAATGCCGACTTAAGTACAAGAAAACTGACTCTTCCTACTGTCTATGTTTTGAACCATTCCTGTGACACTAGTTATAGATTCCGATGCTTCACTTCCGGTTTACTGTATCTCTCTGACCGTCTTATTGACGATGAAACACAGAGATTGCATCGGAATTAAATACAAAAGGCACAATGCCGACTCATGTTCAAGAAGTCTAGCTCTTCTTACTGTCTATGTTTTGAACCTTTCCTGTGAGATCGCTTTTAGATTCCGAAGCTTCACTTCAGGTTTACTGTCTCCCTTGGACCTTCTTATTGACGACGAATTACAGAAATTGCATCGGAATTAAATAGAAAAGGCACAATGCCGACTTAAGTACAAAAATACAGACTCTTCTTATTATCTATGTTTTGAACCGTTCCTGTGACACTAGTTATAGATTCCGATGCTTCTATTCATGTTTAGTGTATGCAGCTGACATGGTTATTGACGATGAAACACTGAAATTGCATCGGAATTAAATACACAAGGCACAATGCCAACTTAAGTACAAGAAGACCGACTCTTCTTACTGTCTATGTTTTGAACCATTCCTGTGACACTAGTTATAGATTCCGATGCTTCACTGCATTTTTTCTGTATCCCCCTGACCTTCTTATTGACGATGAAAGACAGACGTTGCATCGGAATTAAATACAAAAGGCACAATGCCGACTCAAGTACTAGAAGACTGACTCTTCTTACTGTCTAAGATTTGAACCATTCCTGTAACACTAGTTATAGATTCAGATGCTTCACTTCAGATTTACTGTATCCCCCTGACCGTCGTATTGACGATGAACACAGAAATTGCATCGGAATTAAATACAAAAAGGCACAATGCCGACCCAAGTACAAGAAGACTTGCTCTTCTTCCTGTCTATGATTTGAACCATTCCTGTGACACTAGTTAGAGATTCCGATGCTTCACTTCAGGTTTACTGTATCCAGCTGACCTTCGTATTGACGATGAAACACAGAATGTGCATCGGAATTAAATACAAAAGGCACAATGCACACTCAAGTACAAGAAGACTGGCACTTCCTACCGTCTATGTATTGAACCGTTCCTGTGAGACCAGTTTTAGATTCCGATGCTTCACTTCAGGTTTACTGTATCACTTGGACTTTCTTATTGACGACGAAACTCAGAAATTGCATCGGAATTAAATAGAAAAGGCACTATGCCGACTTATGTAGAAGAAAGCTGACTCTTATTCCTGTCTATGTTTTGAACCATTCCTGTGACACTAGTTATAGATTCCGATGCTTCACTTCAGGTTTACTGTATCCCTCTGACCGTCTTATAGACGATGAAACACAGAGATTGCATCGGAATTAAATACAGAATGCACAATGCCGACTCAGGTACAAGAAGTCTGGCTCTTCTTCCTGTCTATGTTTTGAACCTTCCCTGTGAGACCGGTTTTAGATTCCGATGCTTCACATCAGGTTTACTGTCTCCCTTGGACCTACTTATTGACGACGAAACACAGAAATTGCATCGGAATTAAATAGAAAAGGCACAATGCCGACTTAAGTACAAGAAAACTGACTCTTCTTAATATCTATGTTTTGAACCATTCCTGTGACGCAAGTTATGGATTCCGATGCTTCACTTCAGGTTTACTGTATCCAGCTGACCTTCTTATTGACGATGAAACACAGAAATTGCATCGGAATTAAATACAAAAGGCACAATGGCGACTTAAGTACAAGGAGACTGACTCTTCTTACTGTCTGTGTTTTGAACCATTCCTGTGACACTAGTTATTGATTCCGATGCTTCACTTCAGGTGTACTGTATCCCTTGGACGTTCTTGTTGACTACGAAACATAGAAACTGCATCGGAATTAAATAGAAAATACACAATGCCGACTTAAGTACAAGAAAACAGACTCTTCTAAATATCTATGTTTTGAACCATTCCTGTGACACTAGTTTTAGATTCCGATGCTTCACTTCAGGTTTACTGTATCCCTCTGACCTTCTTATTGACGATCAAACACAGAAAATTGACCGGAATTAAATACAAAAGGCACAATGCCGACTTTAGTACAAGAAGACTGACTCTTCCTACTGTCTATGTTTTAAACCATTCCTGTGACACTAGTTTCAGATTCCGATGCTTCACTTCAGGTTTACTGTATCCCTCAGATCTTCTTATAGACGATTAAACACAGAAATTGCATCAGAATTATATAAAAAAGGCACAATGCCGGCTTCAGTACAAGAAGACTGACTCTTCTTTCTGTCTATGATTTGAACCATTCCAGTGACACTAGTAATAGATTCCGATGCTTCACTTCAGTTTTACTGTATCCCTCTGACCTTCTTATTGACGATGAAAAACAGAAATTGCATCGGAATTAAATACAAACGGCACAATGCCGACTCAAGTACTAGAAGACTGCCTCTTCTTACTGTCTACGTTTTACCCATTCCTGTGACAGTAGTTATAGTATGCGATGCTTCACTTCAGGTTTACTGCATCCCTCTGACCGTCGTATTGACGATGAAACACAGAAATTGTAACGGAATTAAACACAAAATGCACAATGTCGACTTAAGTACAAGAAAACTGATTCTTCTTACTGTCTACGATTTGAACCATTCCTGTGACACTAGTTATTGATTCCGATGCTTCACTTCAGGTTTACTGTATCCCTCTGACCGTCTTATTGACGAAGAAACACAGAAATTGCATCGGAATTAAATACAAAAGGCACAATGCGACTAAAGTACAAGAAGACTGGCGCTTCTTACTGTCTATGTTTTGAACCTTTCCTGTGATACCGGTTTTAGATTCCGATGCTTCACGTCAGGTTTACTGTATCCCTTGGTCCTTCTTATTGACGACGAAACATAGTAACTGCGTCGGAATTAAATACAAAATGCACAATGCAGACTTTTGTACAAGAAAACTGACTCCTCTTACTGTCTATGTTTTGAACCATTCCTGTGACACTAGTAATAGGTTCCAATGCATCACTTCAGGTTTACTGTATCCCTCTGACCTTCATATTGACGATGAAACACAGAAATTGCATCGGAATTAAATACATGAGGCACAATGCCGACTTCTGTATTGAAAACTGACTCTTCTTACTGTCTATGCTTTGAACCATTCCTGTGACACTAATTATAGATTCCGATGCTTCACTTCAGGTTTACTGTATCCCTCTGACCTTCTTATTGACGATGAAACACAGAAATTGCATCGGAATTAAATACAAAAGGCACAATGCCGACCTTTCTACAAGAAAACTGACTCTTCTTACTGTCTATGTTTTCAACCATTCCTGTGACACTAGTTATAGATTCCGATGCTTCACTTTAGGTTTACTGAATCCCTCTGACCTTCTTATTGACGATGAAATACAGATATTGCATCGGAATTATATGCAAAAGGCACAATGCCGACTTAAGTACAAGAAGACTGACTCTTCCTACTGTCTATGTTATGAACCATTCCTGCGACACTAGTTATAGATTCCGATGTTTCACTTCAGGTTTACTGTCTCCCTTGGACCTACTTATTGACGACGAAACACAGAAATTGCATCGGAATTAAATAGAAAAGGCACAATGCCGACTTAAGTACAAGAAAACTGACTCTTCTTAATATCTATGTTTTGAACCATTCCTGTGACGCAAGTTATAGATTCCGATGCTTCACTTCAGGTTTACTGTATCCAGCTGACCTTCTTATTGACGATGAAACACAGAAATTGCGTCGGAATTAAATACAAAAGGCACAATGGCGACTTAAGTACAAGGAGACTGACTCTTCTTACTGTCTGTGTTTTGAACCATTCCTGTGACACTAGTTATTGATTCCGATGCTTCACTTCAGGTGTACTGTATCCCTTGGACGTTCTTGTTGACTACGAAACATAGAAACTGCATCGGAATTAAATAGAAAATACACAATGCCGACTTAAGTACAAGAAAACAGACTCTTCTAAATATCTATGTTTTGAACCATTCCTGTGACACTAGTTTTAAATTCCGATGCTTCACTTCAGGTTTACTGTATCCCTCTGACCTTCTTATTGACGATCAAACACAGAAAATTGACCGGAATTAAATACAAAAGGCACAATGCCGACTCTAGTACAAGAAGACTGGCTCTTCTTACTCTCTATGTTTTGAACCATTCCTGTGACACTAGTCATAGATTCCGATGCTTCACTTCATGTTTACTGTACCCAGCTGACCTTCTTATCGACGATGAAACACAGAAATTGCATCGGAATTAAATACAAAAGGCACAATGCCGACTTTAGTACAAGAAGACTGACTCTTCCTACTGTCTATGTTTTAAACCATTCCTGTGACACTAGTTTCAGATTCCGATGCTTCACTTCAGGTTTACTGTATCCCTCAGACCTTCTTATAGACGATGAAACACAGAAATTGCATCGGAATTATATAAAAAAGGCACAATGCCGGCTTCAGTACAAGAAGACTGACTCTTCTTTCTGTCTATGATTTGAACCATTCCTGTGACACTAGTAATAGATTCCGATGCTTCACTTCAGTTTTACTGTATCCCTCTGACCTTCTTATTGACGATGAAACACAGAAATTGCATCGGAATTAAATACAAACGGCACAATGCCGACTCAAGTACTAGAAGACTGACTCTTCTTACTGTCTACGTTTTACCCATTCCTGTGACAGTAGTAATAGTATGCGATGCTTCACTTCAGGTTTACTGCATCCCTCTGACCGTCGTATTGACGATGAAACACAGAAATTGTAACGGAATTAAACACAAAATGCACAATGTCGACTTAAGTACAAGAAAACTGATTCTTCTTACTGTCTACGATTTGAACCATTCCTGTGACACTAGTTATTGATTCCGATGCTTCACTTCAGGTTTACTGTATCCCTCTGACCGTCTTATTGACGAAGAAACACAGAAATTGCATCGGAATTAAATACAAAAGGCACAATGCGACTAAAGTACAAGAAGACTGGCTCTTCTTACTGTCTATGTTTTGAACCTTTCCTGTGATACCGGTTTTAGATTCCGATGCTTCACGTCAGGTTTACTGTATCCCTTGGTCCTTCTTATTGACGACGAAACATAGTAACTGCGTCGGAATTAAATACAAAATGCACAATGCAGACTTTTGTACAAGAAAACTGACTCCTCTTACTGTCTATGTTTTGAACCATTCCTGTGACACTAGTAATAGGTTCCAATGCATCACTTCAGGTTTACTGTATCCCTCTGACCTTCATATTGACGATGAAACACAGAAATTGCATCGGAATTAAATACATGAGGCACAATGCCGACTTCTGTATTGAAAACTGACTCTTCTTACTGTCTATGCTTTGAACCATTCCTGTGACACTAATTATAGATTCCGATGCTTCACTTCAGGTTTACTGTATCCCTCTGACCTTCTTATTGACGATGAAACACAGAAATTGCATCGGAATTAAATACAAAAGGCACAATGCCGACCTTTCTACAAGAAAACTGACTCTTCTTACTGTCTATGTTTTCAACCATTCCTGTGACACTAGTTATAGATTCCGATGCTTCACTTTAGGTTTACTGAATCCCTCTGACCTTCTTATTGACGATGAAATACAGATATTGCATCGGAATTATATGCAAAAGGCACAATGCCGACTTAAGTACAAGAAGACTGACTCTTCCTACTGTCTATGTTATGAACCATTCCTGCGACACTAGTTATAGATTCCGATGTTTCACTTCAGGTTTACTGTATCCCTTTGACATTCTTATTGACGATGAAACACAGAAATTGCATCGGCATTAAAAACAATAGGCACAATGCCGACTTAAGTACAAGAAGAGTGACTATTCTTACTGTCTATGCTTTGAACCATTCCTGTGACACTAGTTATAGATTCCGATGCGACACTTCAGGTTTACTGTATCCCTCTGACCTTCTTATTGACGATCAAACACAGAAAATTGATCGGAATTAAATACAAAACGCACAATGCCGACTCAAGTACAAGAAGACTGGCTCTTCTTACTGTCTATGCTTTGAACTATTCCTGTGACACTAGTTATAGATTCCGATGCTTCACTTCAGGTTTACTGTATCCCTCTGACCTTCATATTGACGATGAAACACAGAAATTGCATCGGAATTAAATACAAAAGGCACAATGCCGACTTATGTACAAGAAGAGTGACTCTTCTTACTGTCTATGCTTTGAACCATTCCTGTGACACCAGTTATAGATTCCGATGCGACACTTCAGGTTTACTGTATCCCTCTGACCTTCTTATTGACGATCAAACACAGAAAATTGATCGGAATTAAATACAAAACGCACAATGCCGACTCAAGTACAAGAAGACTGGCTCTTCTTACTGTCTATGCTTTGAACTATTCCTGTGACACTAGTTATAGATTCCGATGCTTCACTTCAGGTTTACTGTATCCCTCTGACCTTCATATTGACGATGAAACACAGAAATTGCATCGGAATTGAATACAAAAGGCACAATGAAGAGTGAAGTACAAGCAGTCTTGCTCTTCTTACTGTCTATATTTTGAACCTTTCCTGTAATACCGGTTCTATATTCCGATGCTTTACTTCAGGTTTACTGTATCCCTTGGACCTTCTTAATGACGACGAAACACAGAAATTGCATCGGAATTAAATAGAAAAAGAACAATGCCGACTTAAGTGCAAGAGAACTGAATCTTCTTCCTGTCGATGTTATGAACCACTACTGTGACACTAGTTATAGGTTCCGATGCATCACTTCAGGTTTACTGTATCCCGCTGACCTTCTTATTGACGATGAAACACAGAAATTGCATCGGAATTAATTACAAAAGGCACAATGCCGACTTAAGTACAAGAAAACTGACTCTTCTTGTTGTCTATATTTTGAACCATTCCTGTGACACTAGTTATAGATTCCGATGCTTCACTTCAGGTTTACTGTATCCCTCAGACCTTCTTACTGACGATGAAACACAGAAATTGCATCGGAATTAAATACAAAAGGCACAATGCCGACTTATGTACAAGAAAACTGACTCTTCTTACTGTCTATGCTTTGAACCATTCCTGTGACACTAGTTATAGATTCCGATGCGACACTTCAGGTTTATTATATCCCTCTGACCTTCTTATTGACGATCAAACACAGAAAATTGATCGGAATTAAATACAAAAGACACAATGCCGACTCAAGTACAAGAAGACTGGCTCTTCTTACTGTCTATGCTTTGAACCATTCCTGTGACACTAGTTATAGATTCCGATGCTTCACTTCAGGTTTACTGTATCCCTCTGACAGTCTTATTGACGATGAAACACAGAAATTGCATCGGAATTAAGTATAAAAGGCACAATGAAGAGTGAAGTACAAGCAGTCTTGCTCTTCTTACTGTCTATTTTTTGAACCTTTCCTGTGATACCGGTTCTATATTCCGATGCTTCACCTCAGGTTTACTGTATCCCTTGGACCTTCTTAATGACGACGAAACACAGAAATTGCATCGGAATTAAATAGAAAAGGCACAATGCCGACTTAAGTGCAAGAGAACTGAATTTTCATCCTGTCTATGTTTTGAACCACTACTGTGACACTAGTTATAGGTTCCGATGCATCACTTCAAGTTTACTGTATCCCGCTGACCTTCTTATTGGCGATGAACCACAGAAATTGCATCGGAATTAATTACAAAAGGCACAATGCCGACTTAAGTACAAGAAAACTGACTCTTCTTACTGTCTATATTTTGAACCATTCCTGTGACACTAGTTATAGATTCCGATGCTTCACTTCAGGTTTACTGTATCCCTCTGACCTTCTTATTGACGACGAAACACAGAAATTGCATCGGAATTAAATACAAAAGGCACAATGCCGACTTAAGTACAAGAAAACTGACTCTTCTTACTGTCTATGTTTTGAACAATTCCTGTGACACTAGTTATAGATTCCGATGCTACACTTCAGTTTTACTGTATCCCTCTGACCGTCTTATTGATGATGAAACACAGAAATTGCATCGGAATTAAATACAAAGGGCACAATGTCGACTCAAGTACGAAAATTCTGGCTCTTCCTACTGTCTTTGTTTTGAACCTTTCCTATGAGCCCGGTTTTGGATTCCGATACTTCACTTCAGGCTTACTGTATCCCTTGGACTTTCTTATTGACGACGAAACACAGAAATTGCATCGGAATTAAATAGAAAATGCACAATGCCGACTTAAGTACAAGAAAACTGACTCTTCCTCCTGTCTATGTTTTGAACCATTCCTGTGACACTAGTTATAGATTCCGATGCTTCACTTCCGGTTTACTGTATCTCTCTGACCGTCTTATTGACGATGAAACACAGAGATTGCATCGGAATTAAATACAAAAGGCACAATGCCGACTCATGTTCAAGAAGTCTAGCTCTTCTTACTGTCTATGTTTTGAACCTTTCCTGTGAGATCGCTTTTAGATTCCGAAGCTTCACTTCAGGTTTACTGTCTCCCTTGGACCTTCTTATTGACGACGAATTACAGAAATTGCATCGGAATTAAATAGAAAAGGCACAATGCCGACTTAAGTACAAAAATACAGACTCTTCTTATTATCTATGTTTTGAACCGTTCCTGTGACACTAGTTATAGATTCCGATGCTTCTATTCATGTTTAGTGTATGCAGCTGACATGGTTATTGACGATGAAACACTGAAATTGCATCGGAATTAAATACACAAGGCACAATGCCAACTTAAGTACAAGAAGACCGACTCTTCTTACTGTCTATGTTTTGAACCATTCCTGTGACACTAGTTATAGATTCCGATGCTTCACTGCATTTTTTCTGTATCCCCCTGACCTTCTTATTGACGATGAAAGACAGACGTTGCATCGGAATTAAATACAAAAGGCACAATGCCGACTCAAGTACTAGAAGACTGACTCTTCTTACTGTCTAAGATTTGAACCATTCCTGTAACACTAGTTATAGATTCAGATGCTTCACTTCAGATTTACTGTATCTCCCTGACCGTCGTATTGACGATGAACACAGAAATTGCATCGGAATTAAATACAAAAAGGCACAATGCCGACTCAAGTACAAGAAGACTTGCTCTTCTTCCTGTCTATGATTTGAACCATTCCTGTGACACTAGTTAGAGATTCCGATGCTTCACTTCAGGTTTACTGTATCCAGCTGACCTTCGTATTGACGATGAAACACAGAATGTGCATCGGAATTAAATACAAAAGGCACAATGCACACTCAAGTACAAGAAGACTGGCACTTCCTACCGTCTATGTATTGAACCGTTCCTGTGAGACCAGTTTTAGATTCCGATGCTTCACTTCAGGTTTACTGTATCACTTGGACTTTCTTATTGACGACGAAACTCAGAAATTGCATCGGAATTAAATAGAAAAGGCACTATGCCGACTTATGTAGAAGAAAGCTGACTCTTATTCCTGTCTATGTTTTGAACCATTCCTGTGACACTAGTTATAGATTCCGATGCTTCACTTCAGGTTTACTGTATCCCTCTGACCGTCTTATAGACGATGAAACACAGAGATTGCATCGGAATTAAATACAGAATGCACAATGCCGACTCAGGTACAAGAAGTCTGGCTCTTCTTCCTGTCTATGTTTTGAACCTTTCCTGTGAGACCGGTTTTAGATTCCGATGCTTCACATCAGGTTTACTGTCTCCCTTGGACCTACTTATTGACGACGAAACACAGAAATTGCATCGGAATTAAATAGAAAAGGCACAATGCCGACTTAAGTACAAGAAAACTGACTCTTCTTAATATCTATGTTTTGAACCATTCCTGTGACGCAAGTTATAGATTCCGATGCTTCACTTCAGGTTTACTGTATCCAGCTGACCTTCTTATTGACGTTGAAACACAGAAATTGCATCGGAATTAAATACAAAAGGCACAATGGCGACTTAAGTACAAGGAGACTGACTCTTCTTACTGTCTGTGTTTTGAACCATTCCTGTGACACTAGTTATTGATTCCGATGCTTCACTTCAGGTGTACTGTATCCCTTGGACGTTCTTGTTGACTACGAAACATAGAAACTGCATCGGAATTAAATAGAAAATACACAATGCCGACTTAAGTACAAGAAAACAGACTCTTCTAAATATCTATGTTTTGAACCATTCCTGTGACACTAGTTTTAGATTCCGATGCTTCACTTCAGGTTTACTGTATCCCTCTGACCTTCTTATTGACGATCAAACACAGAAAATTGACCGGAATTAAATACAAAAGGCACAATGCCGACTTTAGTACAAGAAGACTGACTCTTCCTACTGTCTATGTTTTAAACCATTCCTGTGACACTAGTTTCAGATTCCGATGCTTCACTTCAGGTTTACTGTATCCCTCAGACCTTCTTATAGACGATTAAACACAGAAATTGCATCAGAATTATATAAAAAAGGCACAATGCCGGCTTCAGTACAAGAAGACTGACTCTTCTTTCTGTCTATGATTTGAACCATTCCTGTGACACTAGTAATAGATTCCGATGCTTCACTTCAGTTTTACTGTATCCCTCTGACCTTCTTATTGACGATGAAAAACAGAAATTGCATCGGAATTAAATACAATCGGCACAATGCCGACTCAAGTACTAGAAGACTGCCTCTTCTTACTGTCTACGTTTTACCCATTCCTGTGACAGTAGTTATAGTATGCGATGCTTCACTTCAGGTTTACTGCATCCCTCTGACCGTCGTATTGACGATGAAACACAGAAATTGTAACGGAATTAAACACAAAATGCACAATGTCGACTTAAGTACAAGAAAACTGATTCTTCTTACTGTCTACGATTTGAACCATTCCTGTGACACTAGTTATTGATTCCGATGCTTCACTTCAGGTTTACTGTATCCCTCTGACCGTCTTATTGACGAAGAAACACAGAAATTGCATCGGAATTAAATACAAAAGGCACAATGCGACTAAAGTACAAGAAGACTGGCGCTTCTTACTGTCTATGTTTTGAACCTTTCCTGTGATACCGGTTTTAGATTCCGATGCTTCACGTCAGGTTTACTGTATCCCTTGGTCCTTCTTATTGACGACGAAACATAGTAACTGCGTCGGAATTAAATACAAAATGCACAATGCAGACTTTTGTACAAGAAAACTGACTCCTCTTACTGTCTATGTTTTGAACCATTCCTGTGACACTAGTAATAGGTTCCAATGCATCACTTCAGGTTTACTGTATCCCTCTGACCTTCATATTGACGATGAAACACAGAAATTGCATCGGAATTAAATACATGAGGCACAATGCCGACTTCTGTATTGAAAACTGACTCTTCTTACTGTCTATGCTTTGAACCATTCCTGTGACACTAATTATAGATTCCGATGCTTCACTTCAGGTTTACTGTATCCCTCTGACCTTCTTATTGACGATGAAACACAGAAATTGCATCGGAATTAAATACAAAAGGCACAATGCCGACCTTTCTACAAGAAAACTGACTCTTCTTACTGTCTATGTTTTCAACCATTCCTGTGACACTAGTTATAGATTCCGATGCTTCACTTTAGGTTTACTGAATCCCTCTGACCTTCTTATTGACGATGAAATACAGATATTGCATCGGAATTATATGCAAAAGGCACAATGCCGACTTAAGTACAAGAAGACTGACTCTTCCTACTGTCCATGTTATGAACCATTCCTGCGACACTAGTTATAGATTCCGATGTTTCACTTCAGGTTTACTGTCTCCCTTGGACCTACTTATTGACGACGAAACACAGAAATTGCATCGGAATTAAATAGAAAAGGCACAATGCCGACTTAAGTACAAGAAAACTGACTCTTCTTAATATCTATGTTTTGAACCATTCCTGTGACGCAAGTTATAGATTCCGATGCTTCACTTCAGGTTTACTGTATCCAGCTGACCTTCTTATTGACGATGAAACACAGAAATTGCGTCGGAATTAAATACAAAAGGCACAATGGCGACTTAAGTACAAGGAGACTGACTCTTCTTACTGTCTGTGTTTTGAACCATTCCTGTGACACTAGTTATTGATTCCGATGCTTCACTTCAGGTGTACTGTATCCCTTGGACGTTCTTGTTGACTACGAAACATAGAAACTGCATCGGAATTAAATAGAAAATACACAATGCCGACTTAAGTACAAGAAAACAGACTCTTCTAAATATCTATGTTTTGAACCATTCCTGTGACACTAGTTTTAGATTCCGATGCTTCACTTCAGGTTTACTGTATCCCTCTGACCTTCTTATTGACGATCAAACACAGAAAATTGACCGGAATTAAATACAAAAGGCACAATGCCGACTCTAGTACAAGAAGACTGGCTCTTCTTACTCTCTATGTTTTGAACCATTCCTGTGACACTAGTCATAGATTCCGATGCTTCACTTCATGTTTACTGTACCCAGCTGACCTTCTTATCGACGATGAAACACAGAAATTGCATCGGAATTAAATACAAAAGGCACAATGCCGACTTTAGTACAAGAAGACTGACTCTTCCTACTGTCTATGTTTTAAACCATTCCTGTGACACTAGTTTCAGATTCCGATGCTTCACTTCAGGTTTACTGTATCCCTCAGACCTTCTTATAGACGATGAAACACAGAAATTGCATCGGAATTATATAAAAAAGGCACAATGCCGGCTTCAGTACAAGAAGACTGACTCTTCTTTCTGTCTATGATTTGAACCATTCCTGTGACACTAGTAATAGATTCCGATGCTTCACTTCAGTTTTACTGTATCCCTCTGACCTTCTTATTGACGATGAAAAACAGAAATTGCATCGGAATTAAATACAAACGGCACAATGCCGACTCAAGTACTAGAAGACTGACTCTTCTTACTGTCTACGTTTTACCCATTCCTGTGACAGTAGTAATAGTATGCGATGCTTCACTTCAGGTTTACTGCATCCCTCTGACCGTCGTATTGACGATGAAACACAGAAATTGTAACGGAATTAAACACAAAACGCACAATGTCGACTTAAGTACAAGAAAACTGATTCTTCTTACTGTCTACGATTTGAACCATTCCTGTGACACTAGTTATTGATTCCGATGCTTCACTTCAGGTTTACTGTATCCCTCTGACCGTCTTATTGACGAAGAAACACAGAAATTGCATCGGAATTAAATACAAAAGGCACAATGCGACTAAAGTACAAGAAGACTGGCTCTTCTTACTGTCTATGTTTTGAACCTTTCCTGTGATACCGGTTTTAGATTCCGATGCTTCACGTCAGGTTTACTGTATCCCTTGGTCCTTCTTATTGACGACGAAACATAGTAACTGCGTCGGAATTAAATACAAAATGCACAATGCAGACTTTTGTACAAGAAAACTGACTCCTCTTACTGTCTATGTTTTGAACCATTCCTGTGACACTAGTAATAGGTTCCAATGCATCACTTCAGGTTTACTGTATCCCTCTGACCTTCATATTGACGATGAAACACAGAAATTGCATCGGAATTAAATACATGAGGCACAATGCCGACTTCTGTATTGAAAACTGACTCTTCTTACTGTCTATGCTTTGAACCATTCCTGTGACACTAATTATAGATTCCGATGCTTCACTTCAGGTTTACTGTATCCCTCTGACCTTCTTATTGACGATGAAACACAGAAATTGCATCGGAATTAAATACAAAAGGCACAATGCCGACCTTTCTACAAGAAAACTGACTCTTCTTACTGTCTATGTTTTCAACCATTCCTGTGACACTAGTTATAGATTCCGATGCTTCACTTTAGGTTTACTGAATCCCTCTGACCTTCTTATTGACGATGAAATACAGATATTGCATCGGAATTATATGCAAAAGGCACAATGCCGACTTAAGTACAAGAAGACTGACTCTTCCTACTGTCTATGTTATGAACCATTCCTGCGACACTAGTTATAGATTCCGATGTTTCACTTCAGGTTTACTGTATCCCTTTGACATTCTTATTGACGATGAAACACAGAAATTGCATCGGCATTAAATACAATAGGCACAATGCCGACTTAAGTACAAGAAAACCGACTCTTCTTAGCGACTATGTTTTGAACCATTCCTGTGACACAAGTTATAGATTCCGATGCTTCACTTCAGTTTTGCTGTATCCCTCTGACCTTCTTATTGACGATGAAACACACAAATTGCATCGGAATTAAATACAAAAGGCACAATGCCGACTTATGTACAAGAAGACTGACTCTTCCTACTGCCTATGCTTTGAACCATTCCTGTGACACTAGTTTTAGATTCCGATGCTTCACTTCAGGTTTACTGTAACCCTCTGACCGTCGTACTGACGATGAAACACAGAAATTGCATCGGAATTAAATACAAAAGGCACAATGCCGACTCGAGTACAAGAAGACTGGCTCATCTTACTGTCTATGTTTTGAACCATTCCTTTGACAGTAGTTATAGATTTCGATGCTTCACTTCAGGTTTACTGAATCCCTCTGACCTTCTTATTGACGATGAAATACAGATATTGCATCGGAATTATATGCAAAAGGCACAATGCCGACTTAAGTACAAGAAGACTGACTCTTCTTACTGTCTATGATTTGAACCATTCCTGTGACTCTAGTTTTAGATTCCGATGCTTCACTTCTGGTTTACTGTATCCCTCTGACCTTCTTATTGATGATCAAACGCAGAAAATTGATTGGAACAAAATACAAAAGGCACAATGCGGGCTCAAGTACAAGAAGACTGGCTCTTCTTACTGTCTATGTTTTGAACCATTCCTGTGACACTAGTCATAGATTCTGATGCTTCACTTCAGGTTTACTGTATCCAGCTGACCTTCTTATTGACGATGAAACACAGAAATTGCATCGGAATTAAATACAAAAGGCACAATGCCGACTTATGTACAAGAAGACTGACTCTTCTTACTCTCTATGCTTTGAACCATTCCTGTGACACTAGTTATAGATTCCGATGCGACACTTCAGGTTTACTGTATCCCTCTGACCTTCTTATTGATGATCAAACGCAGAAAATTGATTGGAATAAAATACAAAAGGCACAATGCGGGCTCAAGTACAAGAAGACTGGCTCTTCTTACTGTCTATGTTTTGAACCATTCCTGTGACACTAGTCATAGATTCTGATGCTTCACTTCAGGTTTACTGTATCCAGCTGACCTTCTTATTGACGATGAAACACAGAAATTGCATCGGAATTAAATACAAAAGGCACAATGCCGACTTATGTACAAGAAGACTGACTCTTCTTACTGTCTATGCTTTGAACTATTCCTGTGACACTAGTTATAGATTCCGATGCTTCACTTCAGGTTTACTGTATCCCTCTGACAGTCTTATTGACGATGAAACACAGAAATCGCATCGGAATTAAATACAAAAGGCACAATGAAGAGTGAAATACAAGCTGTCTTGCTCTTCTTACTGTCTATATTTTGAACCTTTCCTGTGATACCGGTTCTATATTCCGATGCTTCACTTCAGGTTTACTGTATCCCTTGGACCTCCTTAATGACAACGAAACACAGAAATCGCATCGGAATTAAATTGAAAAGGCACAATGCCGACTTAAGTGCAAGAGAACTGAATCTTCTTCCTGTCTATGTATTGAACCACTACTGTGACACTAGTTATAGATTCCGATGCATCACTTCAGGTTCACTGTATCCCTCTGACCTTATTGACGATGAAACACAGAAATTGCCTCGGAATTAAATACAAAAGGCCCAATTTCGACTTAAGTACAAGAAAACTGATTCTTCTTATTGTCTATGTTTTAAACCATTCCTGTGACACTAGTTAAAGATTCCGATGCTTCACTTCAGGTTTACTGTATCCCTCTGACCTTCATATTGACGATGAACCACAGAAATTGCATCGGAATTAAATACAAAAGGCACTATGCCGACTCAAGTACAAGAAGACTGGCTCTTCTTAGTGTCTATGCTTTGAACCATTCCTGTGACACTAGTTATAGATTCCGATGCTTCACTTCAGGTTTACTGTATCCCTCTGACAGTCTTATTGACGATGAAACACAGAAATTGCTTCGGAATTAAATACAAAAGGCACAATGAAGAGTGAAGTACAAGCAGTCTTGCTCTTCTTACTGTCTATATTTTGAACCTTTCCTGTGATACCGGTTCTATATTCCGATGCTTCACTTCAGGTTTACTGTATAACTTGGACCTTCTTAATGACAACGAAACACAGAAATTGCATCGGAAATAAATAGAAAAGGCACAATGCCGACTTAAGTGCAAGAGAACTAAATCTTCCTCCTGTCTATGTCTTGAGCCACTACTGTGACACTAGTTATAGATTCCGATGCATCAGTTCAGGTTCACTGTATCCCTCTGACCTTCTTATTGACGATGAAACACAGAAATTGCCTCGGAATGAAATACAAAAGGCCCAATGTCGACTTCAGTACAAGAAAACTGATTCTTCTTACTGTCTATGTTTTAAACCATTCCAGTGACACTAGTTATAGATTCCGATGCTTCACTTCTGGTTTACTGTATCCCTCTGACCTTCATATTGACGATAAAACACAGAAATTGCATCGGAATTAAATACAAAAGGCACAATGAAGAGTGAAGTACAAGCAGTCTTACTCTTCTTACTGTCTATATTTTGAACCTTTCCTGTGATACCGGTTCCATATTCCGATGCTTCACTTCAAGTTTACTGTATCCCTTGGACCTTCTTAATGACGACGAAACACAGAAATTGCATCGGAATTAAATAGAAAGGGCACAATGCCGACTTAAGTGCAAGAGAACTGAATCTTCTTCCTGTCTGTGTTTTGAACCACTACTGTGACACAAGTTATAGGTTCCGATGCATCACTTCAGGTTTACTGTATCCCGCTGACCATCTTATTGACGATGAAACACAGAAATTGCATCGGAATTAATTACAAAAGGCACAATGCCGACTTAAGTACAAGAAAACTGACTCTTCTTGCTGTCTATATTTTGAACCATTCCTGTGACACTAGTTATAGATTCCGATGCTTCACTTCAGGTTTACTGTATCCCTCAGACCTTCTTATTGACGATGAAACACAGAAATTGCATCGGAATTAAATACACAAGGCACAATGCCGACTTAAGTACAAGAAGACTGGCTCTTCTTACTGTCTATGTTTAGAACCATTCCTGTGACACTAGTCATAGATTCTGATGCTTCACTTCAGGTTTACTGTATCCAGCTGACCTTCTTATTGACGATGAAACACAGAAATTGCATCGGAATTAAATACAAAAGGCCCAATGCCGACTTATGTACAAGAAGACTGACTCTTCTTACTGTCTATGCTTTGAACCATTACTGTGGCACCAGTTATAGATTCCGATGCGACACTTCAGGTTTACTGTATCCCTCTAACCTTCTTATTGACGATCAAACACAGAAAATTGATCGGAATTAAATACAAAAGGCACAATGCCGACTCAAGTACAAGAAGACTGGCTCTTCTTACTGTCTATGCTTTGAACTATTCCTGTGACACTAGTTATAGATTCCGATGCTTTACTTCAGGTTTACTGTATCCCTCTGACAGTCTTATTGACGATGAAACACAGAAATTGCATCGGAATTAAATACAAAAGGCACAATGAAGAATGAAGTACAAGCAGTCTTGCTCTTCTTACTGTCTATATTTTGAACCTTTCCTGTGATACCGGTTCTAAATTCCGATGCTTCACCTCAGGTTTACTGTATCCCTTGGACCTTCTTAATGACGACGAAACACAGAAATTGCATGGGAATTAAATAGAAAAGGCACAATGCCGACTTAAGTGCAAGAGAACTAAATCTTCTTCCTGTCTATGTTTTGAACCACTACCGTGACACTAGTTATAGATTCCGATGCATCACTTCAGGTTCACTGTATCCCTCTGACCTTCTTATTGACGATGAAACACAGAAATTGCATCGGAATTAAATACAAAAGGCCCAATGTCGACTTAAGTGCAAGGAAACTGATTCTTCTTACTGTCTATGTTTTAAACCATTCCTGTGACACAAGTTATAGATTACGATGCTTCACTTCAGGTTTACTGTATCCCTCTGACCTTCATATTGACGATGAAACACAGAAATTGCATCGGAATTAAATACAAAACGCACAATGAAGAGTGAAGTACAAGCAGTCTTGCTCTTCTTACTGTCTATATTTTGAACCTTTCCCGTGATACCGGTTCTATATTCCGATGCTTCACCTCAGGTTTACTGTATCCCTTGGACATTCTTAATGACGACGAAACACAGAAATTGCATCGGAATTAAATAGAAAAGGCACAATGCCGACTTAAGTGCGAGAGAACTGAATCTTCTTCCTGTCTATGTTTTGAACCACTACTGTGACACTAGTTATGGGTTCCGATGCATCACTTCAGGTTTACAGTTTCCCTCTGACCTTCTTATTAACGATGAAACGCAGAATTTGCATCGGAATTAAATACAAAAGGTACAATGCCCTACTTAAGTACAAGAAGACTGACTCATCTTACTGTCTATGTTTTGAATCACTCCTGTGACACAAGTTATAGATTCCGATGCTTCACTTCAGGTTTACTGTATCCCTTTGACCTTGTTATTGAGGATGAAACACAGAAATTGCATCGGAATAAAATACAAAATGGCACAATGCTAACTTTAGTACAAGAAAACTGACTCTTCTTACTGTCTATGTTTTGAACCATTCCTGTGACACTAGTTATAGATTCCGATGCTTCACATCAGGTTTACAGTTTCCCTCTGACCTTCTTATTAACGATGAAACGCAGAATTTGCATCGGAATTAAATACAAAAGGTACAATGCCCTACTTAAGTACAAGAAGACTGACTCATCTTACTGTCTATGTTTTGAATCACTCCTGTGACACAAGTTATAGATTCCGATGCTTCACTTCAGGTTTACTGTATCCCTCTGACCTTCTTATTGACGATGAAACACAGAAATTGCATCGGAATTAAATACAAAAAGCAGAATGCCGTCTTAAGTACAAGAAGACTGACTCTTCCTACTGCCTATGTTTTGAACCATTCCTGTGACACTAGATTTTGATTCGGATGCTTCACTTCGGGTTTACTGTATCCCCCTGACCTTCATATTGACGATGAAACACAGAAATTGCATCGGAATTAAATACAAAAGGCACAATGCCGACTCAAGTACTAGAAGACTGACTTTGCTTACTGCCTATGTTTTGAACCATTCCTGTGACACTAGTTATAGACTCCGATGCTTCACATCAGGTTTACTGTATCCCTCAGACCGTCGTATTGACGATGAAACACAGAAATTGCATCGGAATTAAATACAAGAAGCACAATGCCGACTCGAGAACAAAAAGACTGGCTCTTCTTCCTGTCTATGTTTTGAACCATTCCTGTGACACTAGTTATAGATTCCGATGCTTCACTTCAGGTCTACTGTATCCAGATGACCTTCTTATTGCCAATGAAACACAGAAATTGCATCGGGATTAAATACAAATGGCACAATGCCGACTTAAGTACAAGAAGACTGACTCTTCTTACTGTCTATGCTTTGAACCATTTCTGTGACGCTAGTTATAGATTCCGAAGCTTCACTTCAGTTTAACTGTATCCCTCTGACCTTCGTATTGACGATGAAACACAGATATTGCATCGGAATTATATACAAAAGGCACAAAGCCAAATCAAGTACTAGAAGACTGACTCTTCTTACTGTCTATGTTTTGAACTATTCCTGTGAGACCGGTTTTAGATTCCGATGCTTCACTTCAGGTTTACTGTATCCCTCTGACCTTCGTATTGACGATGAAACACAGATATTGCATCGGAATTATATACAAAAGGCACAAAGCCAAATCAAGTACAAGAAAACTAACTCTTCTTACTGTCTATGTTTTGAACTATTCCTGTGACACTAGTCATAGATTCCGATGCTTCACTTCAGGTTTACTGTTTCCCTCTGACCTTCTTATTGACGATGAAACACAGAAATTGCATCTCAATTAAATACAAAAGGCACAATGCCGACTCAAGTACAAGAAGACTGGCTCTTCTTACTGTCTATGTTTTGAACCTTTCCTGTGAGACCGGTTTTAGATTCCGATGCTTCACTTCAGGTTTACTGTATCACTTGGACCTTCTTATTGACGATCAAACACAGAAATCGCATCGGAATTAAATACAAAATGCACAATGCCGACTTAAGTACAAGAAGACTGACTCTTCATACTGTCTATGGTTTGAACCATTCCTGTGACACTAGTTATAGATTCCGATGCTTCACTTCAGGTTTACTGTATCCCTCCTACCTTCTTATTGACGATGAAATACAGAAATTGCATCGGAATTAAATACAAAAGGCACAATGCCGACTTAAGTACAAGAAATCTGATTCTTCTTACTGTCTATGTTTTGAACCTTTCCTGTCAGACCAGTCTTTGATTTTGATGCTTGACTTCAGGTTTACAGAATCTCTTGGACCTTATTATTGACGACGAAACACAGAAATTGCATCGGAATTAAATAGAAAAGGCACAATGCCGACTTTAGAACAAGAAAACAGAGTTTTCTTACTGTCTATGTTTGAACCATTCCTGTGTCACTAGTTATAGATTCCGATGCTTCACTTCAGGTTTTTCTGTATCCCTCTGACCTTCTTATTGACGATGAAACACAGAAATTGCATCAAAATTAATTAGAAAAGGCACAATGCCGACTCAAGTACAAGAAGACTGGCTCTACTTACTTTCTATGTTTTGAACCTTTCCTGTGAGACCGGTTTTAGATTCCGATGCTTCACTTCAGGTTTACTGTATCCCTTGGACCTTCTTATTGACGACGAAACACAGAAATTGCAACGGAAATAAATACAAAAGGCACAATGCCGACTTAAGTACCAAAAGACTGACTCTTCTTACTCTCTCTATTTTGAACCATTCCTGTGACACTACTTATAGATTCCGATACTTCACTTCAGGTTTACTGTATCCCTCTGACCTTCTTATTGAGGATGAAACACAGAAATTGCATCGGAATTAAATACAAAAGGCACAATGCCGACTTTAGTACAATAAAACAGACTCTTCTTACTGTCTATGTTTCGAACCATTCCTGTGACACTAGTTATAGATTCCGATGCTTCCCTTCAGGTTAACTGTATCCCTCTGACCTTCTTATTGACGATGAAACACAGAAAATCCATCGGAATTAAATACAAGAGGAACAATGCCGACTCAAGCACAAGAAGACTGGCTCTTCTTACTGTCCATGTTTTGAACCATTCCCGTGACACTAGTTATAGATTCCGATGCTTCACTTCAGGTTTACAGAATCCCTCTGACCTTCTTATTGACGATGAAACACAGAAATTGCATCGGAATTATATACAAAAGGCACAATGCCGACTTAAGTACAAGAAGACTGACTCTTCTTACTGTCTATGTTTTGAATCATTCCTGTGGCACTAGTTATAGATTCCGATGCTTCACTTCAGGTTTACTGTATCCCTCTTACCTTCTTATTGACGATCAAACACAGAAAATTGATCGGAATTAAATACTAAAGGGACAATGCCGACTCAAGTACAAGAAGATTGGATCTTCTTACTGTCTATGTTTTGAACCATTCCTGTGACACTAGTTATAGATTCCGAAGCTTCACTTAAGTTTTACTGTATCCCTCTGACCTTCGTATTGACGATGAAACACAGACATTGCACCGGAATTATATACAAAAGGCACAAAGCCGAATCAAGTACTAGAAGACTGACTCTTCTACTGTCTATGTTTTGAACCATTCCTGTGACACTAGTTATAGATTCTGATGCTTCACTTCAGGTTTACTGTATCCCTCTTACCTTCTTATTGACGATCAAACACAGAAAATTGATCGCAATTAAATACTAAAGGCACAATGCCGACTCAAGTACAAGAAGACTGGCTCTTCTAACTGTCTATGTTTTGAACCATTCCTGTGACACTAGTTATAGATTCCGAAGCTTCACTTCAGTTTTACTGTATCCCTCTGACCGTCGTATTGACGATGAAACGCCGAAATTGCATCGGAATTAAATTCAAAAGCCAATGCCGACTCAAGCACAAGAAGACTGGCTTTTCTTACTGCCTATATTTTGAACCTTTCCTGTGAGACCGGTTTTAGATTCCGATGCTTCACTTCAGGTTTACTGTATCCCTTGGACCTTCTTATTGACGACGAAAAATACAAAAATTGCATCGGAATTAAATAGAGAGGGCACAATGCCGACTTAAGTACAAGAAAACTAACTCTTCTTACTGTCTATGTTTTGAACTATTCCTGTGACACTAGTTATAGACTCCGATGCTTCAGTTCAGGTTTACTGTTTCCCTCTGACCTTCTTATTATCGATGAAACACAGAAATTGCACCTGAATTAAATACAAAAGGCACAATGCCGACTCAAGTACAAGAAGACTGGCTCTTCTTACTGTCTATGTTTTGATCCTTTCCTGTGAGACCGGTTTTAGATTCCGATACTTCACTTGAGGTTTACTGTATCCCTGGACCTTCTTATTGACGATCAAACACAGAAATTCTATCGGAATTAAATACATAAAGCACAATGCCGACTTAAGTACAAGGAGACTGACTCTTCTTACTGTCTATGTTTTGAACCGTTCCTGTGAGACCAGTCTTTGATTTCGATGCTTGACTTCAGGTTTACAGTATCCCTTGGACCTTCTTATTGACGACGAAACACAGAAATTGCATCGGAATTAAGTAGAGAAGGCACAATGCCGATATTAGAACAAGAAAAGAGAGTCTTCTTACTGTCTATGTTTGAACCATTCCTGTGTCACTAGTTATAGATTCCGATGCTTCACTTCAGGTTTACTGTATCCCTCTGACCTTCTTAGTGACGATGAAACACAGAAATTGCATCAGAATTAAATACAAAAGGTACAATGCCGACTCAAGTACAAGAAGCCTGGCTCTACTTACTTTCTATGCTTTGAACCTTTCCTGTGAGACCGGTTTTAGATTCCGATGCTTCACTACAGGTTTACTGTATCCCTTGGACCTTCTTATTGACGACGAAACACAGAAATTGCATCGGAATTAAATACAAAAGGCACAATGGCGACTTAAGTACAAGAAAACTGACTCTTCTTACTGTCTATGTTATGAACCATTCCTGTGACACTAGTTATAGATTCCGATGCCTCACTTCAGGTTTACTGTATCCATCTGACCATCTTATTGACGATGAAACACAGAAATTGCATCGGAATTAAATGCAAAAGGCACAATGCCGACTTAAGTACAAGAAAACTGATTCTTCTTACTGTCTATGTTTTTAACCATTCCTGTGACACTAGTTATAGATTCCGATGCTTCACTTCAGGTTTACTGTATCCCTCTAACCGTCTTATTGACGATGAAACACAGAAATTGCATCGGAATTAAATACAAAAGGCACAATGCCGACTCAAGTACTAGAACACAGGCTCTTATTACTGTCTATGTTTTGAACCTTTCCTGGGTTACCGGTTTTAGATTCCGACCCTTCACTTCAGGTTTACTGTATCCCTTGGACCTTCTTATTGACAACGAAACACAGAAACTGCATCGGAAGTAAATAGAAAAGGCACAATGCCGACTTAAGTACAAGAAAACTGACTCTTCTTACTGTCTATGATTTGAACAATTCCTGTGACACTAGTTTTAGATTCCGATGCTTCACTTCAGGTTTACTGTATCCCTTGGACCTTCTTATTGACGACGAAACACAGAAATTGAATCAGAATTAAATACAAAAGGCACAATGCCGCGTTAAGTACAAGAAACTGACTCTTCTTAGTGTCTATGTTATGAACCATTCCTGTGACACTAGTTATAGATTCCGATGCTTCACTTCAGGTTTACTGTATCCCTCTGACCTTCTTATTGACGATCAAACACAGATAATTGATCGGAATTAAATACAAAAGGCACAATGCCGACTCAAGTACAAGAAGACTGGCTCTTCTTACTGTCTATACTTTGAACCATTCCTGTGACACTAGTTATAGATTAAGATGCTTCACTTCAGGTTTACTGTATCCCTCTGACAGTCTTATTGACGATGAAACACAGAAATTGCATCGGAATTAAATACAAAAGGCACAATGAAGAGTGAAGTACAAGCAGTCTTGCTCTTCTTACTGTCTATATTTTGAACCTTTCCTGTGATACCGGTTCTATATTCCGATGCTTCACTTCAGGTTTACTGTATCCCTTGGACCTTCTTAATGACAACGAAACACAGAAATTGCATCGGAATTAAATAGAAAAGGCACAATGCTGACTTAAGTGCAAGAGAACTGAATCTTCTTCCTGTCTATGTTTTGAACCACTACTGTGACACTAGTTATAGGTTCCGATGCATCACTTCAGGTTTACTGTATCCCGCTGACCTTATTGACGATGAACCACAGAAATTGCATCGGAATTAATTACAAAAGGCACAATGCCGACTTAAGTACAAGAAAACTGACTCTTCTTACTGTCTATATTTTGAACCATTCCTGTGACACTAGTTATAGATTCCGATGCTTCACTTCAGGTTTACTGTATCCCTCTGACCTTCTTATTGACGATGAAACACAGAAATTGCATCGGAATTAAATACAAAAGGCACAATGCCGACGTATGTACAAGAAGACTGGCTCTTCTTACTGTCTATGTTTTGAACCACTCCTGTGACACTAGTTATAGATTCCGAAGCTTCACTTCAGGTTTACTGTATCCCTCTGATCTTTTTATTGACGATGAAACACAGATATTGCATCGGAATTAAATTCAAATGGCATAATGCCGACTTAAGTACAAGATGACTGACTCTTCTTTCTGTCTATGTTTTGAACCGTTCCTGTGACACTAGTTATAGATTCCGATGTTTCACTTCAGGTTTACTGTTTCCCTCTAACATTCTTATTGACGACGAAACACAGAAATTGCATCGAAATTAAATACAAAAGGCACAATGCCGACTTAAGTACCAAAAGACTGACTCTTCTTACTCTCTATATTTTGAACCATTCCTGTGACACTAGTTATAGATTCCGATACTTCACTTCAGGTTTACTGTATCCCTCTGACCTTCTTATTGAGGATGAAACACAGAAATTGCATCGGAATTAAATACAAAAGGCACAATGCTAACTTTAGTACAAGAAAACTGGCTCTTCTTACTGTCTATGTTTTGAACCATTCCTGTGACACTAGTTATAGATTCCGATGATTCACTTCAGGTTTACAGTATCCCTCTGACCTTCTTATTGTCGATGAAACACAGAAATTGCATCGGAATTATATACAAAAGGCACAATGCCGACTCAAGTACAAGAAGCCTGGCTCTACTTACTTTCTATGTTTTGAACCTTTCCTGTGAGACCGGTTTTAGATTCCGATGCTTCACTACAGGTTTACTGTATCCCTTGGACCTTCTTATTGACGACGAAACACAGAAATTGCATCGGAATTAAATACAAAAAGCAAAATGCGACTTAAGTACAAGAAAACTGACTCTTCTTACTGTCTATGTTATGAACCATTCCTGTGACACTAGTTATAGATTCCGATGCTTCACTTTAGGTTTACTGTATCCCTCTGACCTTCTTATTGACGATGAAACACAGAAATTGCATCGGAATTAAATACAAAAGGCACAATGCCGACTTAAGTACAAGAAAACTGACTCTTCCTACTGTCAATGTTTTGAACCATTCCTGTGACACTAGTTATAGATTCCGATGCTTGACTTCAGGTTTACTGTATCCCTCTGACCTTCTTATTGACGATGAAACACAGAAATTGCTCCGGAATTAAATACAAAAGGCACAATGACGACTCAAGTACTAGAACACAGGCTCTTCTTACTGTCTATGTTTTGAACCTTTCCTGGGTTACCGGTTTTAGATTCCGACCCTTCACTTCAGGTTTACTGTATCCCTTAGACCTTCTTATTGACAACGAAACACAGAAACTGCATCGGAAGTAAATAGAAAAGGCACAATGTCGACTTAAGTACAAGAAAACTGACTCTTCTTACTGTCTATGATTTGAACAATTCCTGCGACACTAGTTTTAGATTCCGATGCTTCACTTCAGGTTTACTGTATCCCTTGGACCTTCTTATTGACAACGAAACACAGAAATTGAGTCAGAATTAAATACAAAAGGCACAATGCCGAGTTAAGTACAAGAAACTGACTCTTCTTTGTGTCGATGTTATGAACCATTCCTGTGACACTAGTTATAGATTCCGATGCTTCACTTCAGGTTTACTGTTTCCCTCTGACCTTCTTATTGACGATCAAACACAGAAAATTGATCGGAATTAAATACAAAAGGCACAATGCCGACTCAAGTACAAGAAGACTGGCTCTTCTTACTGTCTATGCTTTGAACCATTCCTGTGACACTAGTTATAGATTCCGATGCTTCACTTCAGGTTTACTGTATCCCTCTGACAGTCTTATTGACGATGAAACATAGAAATTGCATCGGAATTAAATACCAAAGGCACAATGAAGAGTGAAGTACAAGCAGTCTTGCTCTTCTTACTGTCTATATTTTGAGCCTTTCCTGTGATACCGGTTCTATATTCCGATGCTTCACCTCAGGTTTACTGTATCCCTTGGACCTTCATAATGACGACGAAACACAGAAATTGCATCGGAATTAAATAGAAAAGGCACAATGCCGACTTAAGTGCAAGAGAACTGAATCTTCTTCCTGTCTATGTTTTGAACCACTTCTGTGACACTAGTTATAGGTTCCGATGCATCACTTCAGGTTTACTGTATCCCGCTGACCTTCTTATTGACGATGAACCACAGAAATTGCATCGGAATTAATTACAAAAGGCACAATGCCGACTTAAGTACAAGAAAACTGACTCTTCTTACTGTCTATATTTTGAACCATTCCTGTGACACTAGTTATAGATTCCGATGCTTCACTTCAGGTTTACTGTATCCCTCTGACCTTCTTATTGACGATGAAACACAGAAATTGCATCGGAATTAAATACAAAAGGCACAATGCCGACGTAAGTACAAGAAGACTGGCTCTTCTTACTGTCTATGTTTTGAACCACTCCTGTGACACTAGTTATAGATTCCGATGCTTCACTTCAGGTTTACTGTATCCCTCTGATCTTTTTATTGACGATGAAACACAGATATTGCATCGGAATTAAATTCAAAAGGCATAATCCCGACTTAAGTACAAGATGACTGACTCTTCTTTCTGTCTATGTTTTGAACCGTTCCTGTGACACTAGTTATAGATTCCGATGTTTCACTTCAGGTTTACTGTTTCCCTCTAACATTCTTATTGACGACGAAACACAGAAATTGCATCGAAATTAAATACAAAAGGCACAATGCCGACTTAAGTACCAAAAGACTGACTCTTCTTACTGTCTATGTTTTGAATCATTCCTGTGGCACTAGTTATAGATTCCGATGCTTCACTTTAGGTTTACTGCATCCCTCTTACCTTCTTTTTGACGATCCAACACAGAAAATTGATCGGAATTAAATACGAAAGACACAATGCCGACTCAAGTACAAGAAGACTGGCTCTTCTTACTGTCTATGTTTTAAACCATTCCTGTGACACTAGTTATAGATTCCGATGCTTCACTTCAGGTTTACTGTACACAGCTGAGCTTCTTATTGACGATGAAACGCAGAAATTGCATCGGAATTAAATACAAAAGGTACAATGCCCTACTTAAGTACAAGAAGACTGACTATTCTTACTGTCTATGTTTTGAATCACTCCTGTGACACAAGTTATAGATTCCGATGCTTCACTTCAGTTTTACTGTATCCCTCTGACCTTCTTATTGACGATGAAACACAGAAATTGCATCGGAATTAAATACAAAAAGCAGAATGCCGTCTTAAGTACAAGAAGACTGACTCTTCCTACTGCCTATGTTTTGAACCATTCCTGTGACACAAGTTTTAGATTCGGATGCTTCACTTCGGGTTCACTGTATCCCCCTGACCTTCATATTGACGACGAAACACAGAAATTGCATCGGAATTAAATACAAATGGCACAATGCCGACTCAAGTACTAGAAGACTGACTTAGCTTACTGCCTATGTTTTGAACCATTCCTATGACACTAGTTATAGACTCCGATGCTTCACATCAGGTTTACTGTATCCCTCAGACCGTCGTATTGACGATGAAACACAGAAATTGCATCGGAATTACATACAAAAGGCACAATGCCGACTCGAGTACAAGAAGACTGGCTCTTCTTCCTGTCTATGTTTTGAACCATTCCTGTGACACTTGTTATAGATTCCGATGCTTCACTTCAGGTCTACTGTATCCAGATGACCTTCTTATTGACGATCAAACACAGAAATCGCATCGGAATTAAATACAAAAGGCCCAATGCCGACTTAAGTACAAGAAGACTGACTCTTCTTACTGTCTATGCTTTGATCCATTCCTGTGACACTAGTTATAGATTCCGATACTTCACTTCAGGTTTACTGTTTCCCTCTGACCTTCTTATTGACGATGAAACACAGAAATTGCATCTGAATTAAATACAAAAGGCACAATGCCGACTCAAGTACAAGAAGACTGCCTCTTCTTACTGTCTATGTTTTGAACCTTATCTGTGAGACCGGTTTTAGATTCCGATGCTTCACTTCACGTTTACTGTATCCCTGGGACCTTCTTATTGACGATCAAACACAGAAATCGCATCGGAATTAAATACAAAAGGCCCAATGCCGACTTAAGTACAAGAAGACTGACTCTTCTTACTGTCTATGCTTTGAACCATTCCTGTGACACTAGTTATAGATTCCGATACTTCACTTCAGGTTTACTGTATCCCTTGGACCTTCTTATTGACGACGAAACACAGAAATTGCATCGGAATTAAACACAAAAGGCACAATGCCGACTTAAGTACAAGAAATCTGATTCTTCTTACTGTCTATGATTTGAACCTTTCCTGTGAGACCAGTCTTTGATTTTGATGCTTGACTTCAGGTTTACAGTATCCCTTGGACCTTCTTATTGACGACGAAACACAGAAATTGCATCGGAATTAAATAGAAAAGGCACAATGCCGACTTTAGAACAAGAAAACAGAGTCTTCTTACTGTCTATGTTTGAACCACTCCTGTGACACTAGTTATAGATTCCGATGCTTCACTTCAGGTTTACTGTATCCCTCTGACCTTCTTATTGACGATGAAACACAGAAATTGCATCAGAATTAAATACAAAAGGCACAATGCCGACTCAAGTAAAAGAAGACTGGCTCTACTTACTTTCTATGATTTGAACCTTTCCTGTGAGACCGGTTTTAGATTCCGATGCTTCACTTCAGGTTTACTGTATCCCTTGGACCTTCTTATTGACGACGAAACACAGAAATTGCATCGGAATTAAACACAAAAGGCACAATGCCGACTTAAGTACCAAGACACTGACTCTTCTTACTCTCTATATTTTGAACCATTCCTGTGACACTAGTTATAGATTCCGATACTTCACTTCAGGTTTACTGTATCCCTCTGACCTTCTTATTGAGGATGAATCAGGGAAATTGCATCGGAATTAAACACAAAATGCACAATGCCGACTTTAGTACAAGAAAACTGATTCTTCTTACTGTCTATGTTTTGAACCATTCCTGTGACACTAGTTATAGATTCCGATGCTTCACTTCGGGTTTACTGTATCCGTCTGACCTTCTTATTGACGATGAAACACAGAAATTGCATCGGAATTGAATACAAGAGGAACAATGCCGACTCAAGCACAAGAAGACTGGCTCTTCTTACTGTCTATGTTTTGAACCATTCCTGTGACACTAGTTATAGATTCCGATGCTTCACTTCAGGTTTACAGTATCCCTCTGACCTTCTTATTGACGATGAAACACAGAAATTGCATCGGAATTATATACAAAAGGCACAATGCCGACTTAAGTACAAGAAGACTGACTCTTCTTACTGTCTATGTTTTGAATCATTCCTGTGGCACTAGTTATAGATTCCGATGCTTCATTTCAGGTTTACTGTATCCCTCTTACCTTCTTATTGACGATCAAACACAGAAAATTGATCGGATTAAATACTAAAGGCACAGTGCCGACTCAAGTACAAAAAGACTTTCTCTTCTGACTGTCTATGTTTTGAACCATTCCTGTGACACTAGTTATAGATTCCGATGCTTCACTTCAGGTTTACTGTATCCAGCTGACCTTCTTATTGACGATGAAACGCAGAAATTGCATCGGAATTAAATACAAAAGGTACAATGCCCTACTTAAGTACAAGAAGACTGACTCATCTTACTGTCTCTGTTTTGAATCACTCCTGTGACACAAGTTATAGATTCCGATGCTCAACTTCAGGTTTACTGTATCCCTCTGACCTTCATATTGACGATGAAACACAGATATTGCATCGGAATTAAATACAAAAGGCACAATGAAGAGTGAAGTACAAGCAGTCTTGCTCTTCTTACTGTCTATATTTTGAACCTTTCCTGTGATACCGGTTCTATATTCCGATGCTTCACCTCAGGTTTACTGTATCCCTTGGCCCTTCTTAATGACGACGAAACACAGAAATTGCATCGGAATTAAATAGAAAAGGCACAATGCCGACTTAAGTGCAAGAGAACTGAATCTTCTTCCTGTCTATGATTTGAACCACTACTGTGACACTAGTTATACGTTCCGATGCATCACTTCAGGTTTACTATATCCCGCTGACCTTCTTATTGACGATGAACCACAGAAATTGCATCGGAATTAATTACAAAAGGCACAATGCCGACTTAAGTACAAGAAAACTGACTCTTCTTACTGTCTATATTTTGAACCATTCCTGTGACACTAGTTATAGATTCCGATGCTTCACTTCAGGTTTACTGTATCCCTCTGATCTTTTTATTGACGATGAAACACAGATATTGCATCGGAATTAAATTCAAAAGGCATAATGCCGACTTAAGTACAAGATGACTGACTCTTCTTTCTGTCTATGTTTTGAACCGTTCCTGTGACACTAGTTATAGATTCCGATGTTTCACTTCAGGTTTACTGTTTCCCTCTAACATTCTTATTGACGACGAAACACAGAAATTGCATCGAAATTTAATACAAAAGGCACAATGCCGACTCAAGTACTAGAAGACTGACTTTTCTTACTGCCTATGTTTTGAACCATTCCTGTGACACTAGTTATAGACTCCGATGCTTCACATCAGGTTTACTGTATCCCTCAGACCGTTGTATTGACGATGAAACACAGAAATTGCATCGGAATTAAATACAAAAAGCACAATGCCGACTCGAGTACAAGAAGACTGGCTCTTCTTCCTGTCTATGTTTTGAACCATTCCTACGACACTAGTTATAGATTCCGATGCTTCACTTCTGGACTACTGTATCCAGCTGACCTTCTTATTGACGATGAAACACAGATATTGCATCGGAAATAAATACAAATGGCACAATGCTGACTTAAGTACAAGACGACTGACGCTTCTTACTGTCTATGCTTTGAACCATTCCTGTGACACTAGTTATAGATTCCGAAGCTTCACTTCAGTTTTACTGTATCCCTCTGACCTTCGAATTGACGATGAAACACAGATATTGCATCGGAATTAAATTCAAAAGCACAATGCCGATTCAAGCACAAGAAGGCTGGCTCTTCTTACTGCCTATGTTTTGGACCTTTCCTGTGAGACCGGTTTTAGATTCCGATGCTTCACTTCAGGTTTACTGTATCCCTTGGACCTTCTTATTGACGACGAAAAATACAGCAATTGCATCGGAATTAAATAGCAAAGGCACAATGCCGACTTAAGTACAAGAAAACTAACACTTCTTACTGTCTATGTTTTGAACTATTCCTGTGACACTAGTTATAGACTCCGATTCTTCACTTCAGGCTTACTGTTTCCCTCTGACCTTATTATTGACGATGAAACACAGAAATTGCATCGGAATTAAATACAAAAGGCACAATGCCGACTCAAATACAAGAAGACTGGCTCTTCTTACTGTCAATGTTTTGAACCTTTCCTGTGAGACCAGTTTTAGATTCCGATGCTTCACTTCAGGTTTAATGTATCCATGGACCTTCTTATTGACGATCAAACACAGAAATTGCATCGGAATTAAATAAAAAACGCACAATGCCGACTTAAGTACAAGAAGACTGGCTCTACTTACTTTCTATGTTTTGAACCTTTCCTGTGAGACCGGTTTTAGATTCCGATGCTTCACTTCAGGTTTACTGTATCTCTTGGACCTTCTTATTGACGACGAAACACAGAAATTGCATCGGAATTAAATACAAAAGGCACAATGCCGACTTAAGTACAAGAAAACTGACTCTTCTTACTGTCTATGCTTTGAACCATTCCTGTGACACTAGTTATAGATTCCGATGCTTCACTTCAGGTTTACTGTATCCCTCTGACCTTCTTATTGACGATGAAATACAGAAATTGCATCAGAATTAAATACAAAAGGCACAATGCCGACTTAAGTACAAGAAAACTGATTCTTCTTACTGACTATGCTTTGAACCTTTCCTGTGAGACCAGTCTTTGATTTTAATGCTTGACTTCAGGTTTACAGCATCCCTTGGACCTTCTTATTGACGACAAAACACAGAAATTGCATCGGAATTAAATAGAGAAGGCACAATGCCTACTTTAGAACAAGAAAACAGAGTCTTCTTACTGTCTATGTTTGAACCATTCCTGTGACACTAGTTATAGATTCCGATGCTTCACTTCAGGTTTACTGTATCCCTGTGACCTTCTTATTGACAATGAAACACAGAAATTGCATCAGAATTAAATACAAAAGGCACAATGCCGACTCAAGTACAAGAAGACTGGCTCTACTTACTTTCTATGTTTTGAACCTTTCCTGTGAGACCGGTTTTAGATTCCGATGCTTCACTTCAGGTTTACTGTATCTCTTGGACCTTCTTATTGACGACGAAACACAGAAATTGCATCGGAATTAAATACAAAAGGCACAATGCCGACTTAAGTACAAGAAAACTGACTCTTCTTACTGTCTATGTTATGAACCATTCCTGTGACACTAGTTATAAATTCCGATGCTTCACTTCAGGTTTACTGTATCTCTCTGACCTTCTTATTGACGATGAAACACAGAAATTGCATCGGAATTAAACACAAAAGGCACAATGCCGACTTAAGTACAAGAAAACTGATTCTTCTTACTGTCTATGTTTTTAACCATTCCTGTGACACTAGTTATAGATTCCGATGCTTCACTTCAGGTTTACTGTATCCCTCTGACCGTCTTATTGACGATGAAACACAGAAATTGCATCGGAATTAAATACAAAAGGCACAATGCCGACTCAAGTACTAGAAGACAGGCTCTTCTTACTGTCTATGTTTTGAACCTTTCCTGGGTTACCGGTTTTAGATTCAGACCGTTCACTTCAGGTTTACTGTATCCCTTGGACCTTCTTATTGACAACGAAACACAGAAACTGCATCGGAAGTAAATAGAAAAGGCACACTGTCGACTTAAGTACAAGAAAACTGACTCTTCTTACTGTCTATGATTTGAACAATTCCTGTGACACTAGTTTTAGATTCCGATGCTTCACTTCAGGTTTACTGTATCCCTTGGACCTTCTTATTGACGACGAAACACAGAAATTGAATCGGAATTAAATACAAAAGGCACAATGCCGACTTAAGTACAAGAAACTGACTTTTCTTACTGTCTATGTTATGAACCATTCCTGGGACACTAGTTATAGATTCCGATGCTTCACTTCAGGTTTACTGTATCCCTCTGACCATTTTATTGACGATAAAACACAGAAATTGCATCGGAATTAAATACAAAAGGGACAATGCCGACTTAAGTACAAGAAAACTGATTCTTGTTACTGTCTATGTTTTTAACCATTCCTGTGACACTAGTTATAGATTCCGATGCTTCACTTCAGGTTTACTGTATCCCTCTGACCGTCTTATTGACGATGAAACGCAGAAATGGCATCGGAATTAAATACAAAAGGCACAATGCCGACTTAAGTACAAGAAAATTAATTCTTCTTATTGCCTATGTTTTGAACCATTCCTGTGACACTAGTTATAGATTCCGATGACTCACTTCAGGAATACTGTATCCCTCTGACGTTCTTATTGACGATGAAACACAGAAATTGCATCGGAATTATATACAAAAGGCACAATGCCGACTGAAGTACAAGAAGACTGACTCTTCTTACTGTCTATTTTTTGAATCATTCCTGTTCACTAGTTATAGATTCCGATGCTTCACTTCAGGTTTACTGTATCCCTCTTACCTTCTTATTGACGATCAAACACAGAAAATTGATCGGAATTAAATACGAAATGCACAATGCCGCCTCAAGTACAAGAAGACTGGCTCTTCTCACTGTCTATGTTTTAAACCATTCCTGTGACACTAGTTATAGATTCCGATGCTTCACTTCAGGTTTACTGTATCCAGCTGACCTTCTTATTGACGATGGAACGCAGAAATTGCATCGGAATTAAATACAAAAGGTACAATGCCCTACTTAAGTACAAGAAGACTGACTCATCTTACTGTCTATGTTTTGAATCACTCCTGTGACACAAGTTATAGATTCCGATGCTTCACTTCAATTTTACTGTATCCCTCTGACCTTCTTATTGACGATGAAACACAGAAATTGCATCGGAATTAAATACAAAAAGCTGAATGCCGTCTTAAGTACAAGAAGACTGACTCTTCCTACTGCCTATGTTCTGAACCATTCCTGTGACACTAGTTATAGACTCCGATGCTTCACATCAGGTTTACTGTATCCCTCAGACCGTTGTATTGACGATGAAACACAGAAATTGCATCGGAATTAAATACAAAAGGCACAATGCCGACTCAAGTACTAGAAGACTGACTTTTCTTACTGCCTATGTTTTGAACCATTCCTGTGACACTAGTTATAGACTCCGATGCTTCACATCAGGTTTACTGTATCCCTCAGACCGTCGTATTGACGATGAAACACAGAAATTGCATCGGAATTAAATACAAAAGGCACAATGCCGACTTAAGTACAAGAAAACTGATTCTTCCTACTGTCTATGTTTTGAACCTTTCCTGTGAGACCAGTCTTTGATTTTGATGCTTGACTTCAGGTTTACAGTATCCCTTGGACCTTCTTATTGACGACGAAACACAGAAACTGCATCGGAAGTAAATACAAAATGCACAATGCCGACTCGAGTGCAAGAAGGCTGGTTCTTCTTCCTGTCTATGTTTTGAACCATTCCTGTGACACTAGTTATAGATTCCGATGCTTCACTTCAGGTCTACTGTATCCAGCTGACCTTCTTATTGACGATGAAACACAGAAATTGCATCGGAATTAAATACAAATGGCACAATCCCCACTTAAGTACAAGAAGACTGACTCTTCTTACTGTCTATGTTTTGAACCATTCCTGTGACACTACTTATAGATTGTGATGCTTCACTTCAGGTTTACTGTTTCCCTCTGACCTTCTTATTGACGATGAAACACAGAAATTGCATCTGAATTAAGTACAAAAGGCACACTGCCGACTCAAGTACAAGAAGACTGGCTGTTCTTACTGTCTATGTTTTCAACCTTTCCAGTGAGACCGGTTTTAGATTCCGATGCTTCACTTCAGGTTTACTGTATCCCTTGGACCTTCTTATTGACGATCAAACACAGAAATTGCATCGGAATTAAATACAAAAGGCACAATGCCGACTTAAGTACAAGAAAACTGATTCTTCTTACTGTCTATGTTTTGAACCTCTCCTGTGAGACCAGTCTTTGAATTTGATGCTTGACTTCAGGTTTACAGTATCCCTTGGACCTTCTTATTGACGACGAAACACAGAAACTGCATCGGAAGTAAATAGAAAAGGCACAATGTTGACCTAAGTACAAGAAAACTGACTGTTCTTACTGTCTATGATTTGAACAATTCCTGTGACACTAGTTATACGTTCCGATGCATCACTTCAGGTTTACTGTATCCCTCTGCCCTTCTTATTGACGATGAAACACAGAAATTACATCGGAATTAAATACAGAAGTCACAATGCCGACTTAAGTATAAGAAAACCGACTATTCTTACTGTCTTTGCTTTGAACCATTCCTGTGACACTAGTTATAGATTCCGATGCTTCACTTCAGGTTTACTATGTCCCTCTGACCTTCTTATTGACGATGAAACACAGAAATTGCATCGGAGTTAAATACAAAAGGCACAATGAAGACTCAAGTACAAGAAGACTGGTTCTTCTTACTGTCTATGCTTTGAACCTTTCCCGTGAGACCAGTTTTAGATTCCGATGCTTCACTTCAGGTTTACTGTATCCCTTGCGCCTTCTGCTTGACGGCGAAACACAGACATTGCATCGGAATTAAATAGAAAAGGAACAATGCCGACTTAAGTACAAGAAAACTGACTCATCTTCCTGCCTATGTTTTGAACCATTCATGTGACACTAGTTATAGATTCAGACGCTTCACTTCAAGTTTACTGTATCCCTCTGACCGTCTTATTGACGACGAAACACAGAAATTGCATCGGAATTAAATACAAAATTCACAATGCCGGCTCAAGTACTAGAAGTTTGGCTCTTCTTACTGTCTATGTTTTGAACCTTTCCTGTGATATCGGTTTTAGTTGCGGATGATTCACTTCAGGTTTACTGTATCCCTCTGACCTTATTGACGATGAAACACAGAAATTGCATCGGAATTAAATACAAAAGGCACAATGCCGACTCAAGTACAAGAAGACTGGCTCTTCTTACTGTCAATGTTTTGAACCATTCCTGTGATACCGGTTTTAGTTGCGGATGATTCACTTCAGGTTTACTGTATCCTTGGGACCTTCTTTTGCCGACGAAACACAGAAACTGCATCGGAATTAAATAGAAAAGGCACAATGTCGACTTAAGTACAGGAAAACTGACTCTTCTTACTGTCTATGCTTTGAACCATTCCTGTGACACTAGTTATAGATTCCGATGCTTCACTTCAGGTTTACTGTATCCCTCTGACTTTGGTATTGACGATGAAACACAGAAATTGCATCGGATTTAAATACAAAAGGCACAATGCCGACACAAGTACTAGAAGACAGGCTGTTCTTACTGTCTATGTTTTGAACCTTTCCTGGGTTACCGGTTTTAGATTCCGACCCTTCACTTCAGGTTTTCTGCATCCCTTGGACCTTCTTATTGACGACGAAACACAGAAACTACATCGGAAGTAAATAGAAAAGGCACAATCTCGACTTAAGTACAAGAAAACTGACTCTTCTTACTGTCTATGATTTGAACCATTCCTGTGACACTAGGTATAGGTTCCGATGCATCACTTCAGGTTTACTGTATCCCTCTGCCCTTCTTATTGAGGATGAAACACAGAATTTGCATCGGAATTAAATACAAAAGGCACAATGCCGACTTAAGTATAAGAAAACCGACTCTTCTTACTGTCTATGCTTTGAACCATTCCTGTGACAATAGTTATAGATTCCGTTGCTTCACTTCAGGTTTACTGTATCCCTCTCACCTTCTTAATGACGATGAAACACAGAAATTGCATCGGAATTATATACAAAGGGCACAATGCCGACTCAAGCATGAGAAGACTGGCTCTTCGTACTGTCTATATTTTGAACCTTTCCTGTGATACCGGTTTTAGATTCCGATGCTTCACTTCAGGTTTACTGTATCCCTTGGACCTTCTTATTGACGACGAAACACAGAAACTGCATCGGAATTAAATGGAAAAGGCACAGTGTCGACTTAAGTACAAGTAAACTGACTCTTCTTACTGTCTATGGTTTGAACCATTCCTGTGACATTAGTTATAGGTTCTGATGCATCACTTCGGGTTTACTGTATCCCTCTGACCTTATTGACGATGAAACACAGAAATTGCATCGGAATTAAATACAAAAGGCACAAAGCCGACTCAAGTACAAGAAGACTGGCTCTTCTAACTGTCTATGTTTTGAACCTTTCCTGTGAGACCCGTTTTAGATTCCGATGCTTCACTTCAGGTATACTGCATCCCTTGCACTTTCTCATTGACGACGAAACACAGAAATTGCATCGGAATTCAATAGAAAAGGCACAATGCCGACTTAAGAACAAGAAAACTGACTCATCTTACTGTCTATGTTTTGAACCATTCCTGTGACACTAGTTATAGATTCCGATGCTTCACTTCAGGTTTACTGTATCCCTCTGACCTTCTTATTGACGATGAAACACAGAAATTGCATCGGAATAGAAACAAAAGGCACAATGCCGACTTAAGTACAAGAAGACTGACTCTTATTACTGTCTATGTATTGAACTATTCCTGTGACATTAGTTATAGATTCCGATGGTTCACTTCAGGTTCACGGTATCCCTCTGACCTTCTTATTGATGATTAAACACAGAAATTGCATCGGAATCAAGTACAAAAGGCACAATGCCGACTTAAGTACACGGAAACTGACTCCTCTTACTGACTATGTTTTGAACCATTCCCGTGACACTAGTAATAGATTCCGAAGCTTCACTTCAGGTTTACTGTATCCCTCCGACCTTCTTATTGATGATGAAACACAGAAATTGCATCGGAATTAAATAGAAAAGGCACAATGCCGACTTAAGTACAAGAAAACTGACTCTTCTTACTGTCTATGTTTTTAACCATTCCTGTGACACTAGTTATGGATTCCGACGCTTCACTTCAGGTTTACTGTATCCCTCTGACCTTCTTATTGACGATGAAACACAGAAATTGCATCGGAATTAAATACAAAAGGCACAATCTCGACTCTAGTACAAGAAGACTGGCTCTTCCTACTGTCTATATTCTGTACATTACCTGTGAGACCGGTTTTAGATTCCGATGCTTCGCTTCAGGTATACTGCATCGCTCTGACCTTCTTAATGACGATGAAACGCAGAAATTGCATCGGAATACAAACAAAAGGCACAATGCCGAATTAAGTAAAGGAAGACTGACTCTTCTTACTGTCGATGCTTTGAACCATTCCTGTGACACTAGTTATAGATTCCGATGGTTCACTTCAGGTTTACTGTATCCCTCTGACCTTCTTGTTGACGATGAGACACAGAAATTGCATAGGAATTAAGTACAAAAGGCACAAAGCCGACTCTAGTACAAGAAGACTGGCTCTTCTTACTGTCTATGTTTTGAACCTTTCCTGTGAGACCGGTTTTAGATTCCGATGCTTCACTACAGGTTTACTGTATCCCTTGGACATTCTTATTGTCGACGAAACACTGAAATTGCATCGGAATGAAATAGAAAAGGCACAATGTCGACTTAAGTTCAAGAAAACTGACTCTTCTTACTGTCTATGGTTCGAACCATTCCTGTGACACTACTTATAGATTCCGATGCTTCACTTCAGGTTTACTGTATCCCTCTCACCTTCTTATTGACGATGCAACACAGAAATTGCATCGGGATTAAATACAAAAGACACAAAGCCGACTTAATTATAAGAAAACTGACTCTTCTTACTGTCTATGCTTTGAACCATTCCTGTAACACTAGTTATAGATTCCGATGCTTCACTTCAGGTTTACTGAATCCTTTGGACCTTCTTATTGACGATGGAACACAGAAATTGCATCGGAATTAAATACAAAAGGCACAATGCAGACTTAAGTACAAGAAAACTGACTCTTCTTACTGTCTATGTTTTGAACCATTCCTGTGACACTAGTTATAGATTCCGATGCTTCACTTCAGGTTTACTGTACCCCTCCGACCTTCTTATTGATGATGAAACACAGAATTTGCATCCGAATTGAACAGAAAAGGCACAATGTTGACTTAAATACAAGAACACTGACTCTTCTGTCTATGGTTTTAACTATTCCTGTGACACTATTTATATATTCCGCTGCTTCACTTCAGGTTTACTGTATCCCTCTGACCATCTTATTGACGATGAAACACAGAAATTGCATCGGAATTAATTAAAAAAGGTACAATGGCGACTTAAGTACAGAAAACTGACTCTTCTTACTGTCTATGTTTTGAACCATTCCTGTGTCGTTAGTTATAGATTCCGATGCTTCACTTCAGGTTTACTGTATCCCTTGAACCTTCTTATTGACGACGAAACACAGAAATTGCGTCGGAAATAAATATAAAAGCTCAATGCTGACTTAAGTACAAGAAAACTGATTCTTCTTTCTGTCTATGTCTTTAACCATTCCTGTGACACTAGTTATAGATTCCGATTCTTCACTTCAGGCTTACTGTACCCCTTGGACTTTCTTATTGACGACGAAACACAGAAATTGCATCGGAATTAAATAGAAAAGCACAATGCCGACTTAAGTACAAGAAAACTGACTCTTCTTACTGTCTATATTTTGAACCACTCCTGTGACACTTATTATAGATTTTGATGCTTCACTTCATGTTTACTGTATCCCTCTGACCGTCTTATTGCCCATGAAACACAGAAATTGCATCGGAATTAAATAGAAAAGCACAATGCCGACGTAAGAACAAGAAAACTGACTCTTCTTACTGTCTATGTTTTGAACCACTCCTGTGACACTAGTTATAGATTCCGATGCTTCACTTCAGGTTTACTGTATCCCTCTGACCTTCTTATTGACAATGAAACACAGAAATTGCATCGGAATACAAACAAAAGGCACAATGCCGACTTAAGGACAAGAAGACTGACTCTTCTTACTGTCTATGTTTTGAAGCATTCCTGTGACACGAGTTATTGATTCCGATGGTTCACTTCAGGTTTAATGTATCCCTCTGACCTTCTTATTGACGATGAAACACAGAAATTGCATCGGAATTAAATACAAAAGGCACAATGCCAACTCAAGTACAAGAAGACTGACTCTTCTTACTGCCTATGTTTTGAACCATTCCTGTGACACTAGTTATAGATTCCGATGTTTCACTTCACGTTTACTGTATCCCTCACACGTTCTTATTGACGTGAATCACAGAATTTGCATCGTAATTAAATACAAAAGGCACAATAAAGACTAAAGTACAAGAAGACTGGCTCATCTTACTGTCTATGCTTTGAACCTCTCCTGTGAGACCGGTTTTAGATTCCGATGCTTGACTTAAGGTTTAATGTATCCCTTGCACCTTCTTATTGACGATGAAACACAGAAATTGCATCGGAATTAAATACATAAGGCACAATGCCGACTTAAGTACAAGAAAACTGACTCTTCTTACTGTCTATGTTATGAACCTTTCCTGTGACACTAGTTATAGATTCCGATGCTTCACTTCAGGTTTACCGTACCCCTCCGACCTTCTTATTGATGATGTAACACAAAAATTGCATCGGAATTAAACAGAAAAGGCACAATGCCGACTTAAGTACAAGAAAACTGACTCTTCTTACTGTCTATGGTTTTAACCAATCCTGTGACACTAGTTATAGATTCCGATGATTCACTTCATGTATACTAAATCCCTTGGACCTTATTATTGACGATGGATCACAGAAATTGCATCGGAAATAAATACAAAAGGCACAATGCAGACTTAAGTACAAGAAAACTGACTCTTCTTACTCTCTACGTTTTGAACCATTCCTGTGACACTAGTTATAGATTCCGAAGCTTCACTTCATTTTTACTGTACCCCTTCGACATTCTTATTGATGATGAAACGCAGAATTTGCATCGGAATTAATCAGAAAAGGCACAACGCCGACTTAAGTACCAGAAAAGAGACTCTTCTTACTGTCTATGGTTTTAACCTATCCTGTGACACTAGTTATATATTCCGATGCTTCACTTCAGGATTACTGTATCCCTCTGACCCTCTTATTGAAGATGAAACAGAGAAATTGCATCGGAATTAATTATAAAAGGCACAATGGCGACTTAGTTACAGAAAACTGACTCTTATTACTGACTATATTTTGAACCATTCCTGTGTCATTAGTTATAGACTCCGATGCTTCACTTCAGGTTTACTGTATCCCTTGGACCTTCTTATTGACGACGAAACACAGAAATTGCATCAGAATTAAATAGAAAAGCTCAATGCCGACTTAAGTACAAGAAAACTGATTCATCTTTCTGTCTATGTTTTAACCATTCCTGTGACACTAGTTATAGATTCCGATGCTTCACTTCAGGTTTACTGTACCCCTTGGACCTTCTTATTGGCGACGAAACACAGAAATTGCATGGGAAATAAATAGAAAAGCACAATGCCGACTTAAGTACAAGAAAACTGACTCTTCTTACTGTCTATGTTTTGAACCACTCCTGTGACACTTATTATAGATTCCGATGCTTCACTTCAGGTTTACTGTATCCCTCTGACCGTCGTATAGCCCATGAAACACAGAAATTGCATCGGAATTAAATAGAAAAGCACAATGCCGACATAAGTTCAAGAAAACTGACTCTTCTTACTGTCTATGTTTTGAACCACTTCTGTGACACTAGTTATAGATTCCGATGCTTCACATCAGGTTTACTCTATCACTCTGACCTTCCTATTGACGATAAAACACAGAAATTGCACCGGAATACAAACAAAAGGCACAATGCCGACTTAAGTACAAGAAGACTGACTCTTCTTACTGTCTATGATTCGAACCATTCCTGTGACACTAGTTATGGATTCCGATGCTTCACTTCAGGTTTACGTGTCCCTCTGACCGTCTTATTGACGATGAAACACAGAAATTGCACCGGAATTAAATAGAAAAGGCACAATGCTGACTCAAGTACAATAAGACTGGCTCTTCTTACTGTCTATGATTTGAACCTTTTCTGTGAGACCGGTTTTAGATTCCGATGCTTCACTTCAGGTTTACTGTATCCCTCTGACCTTCTTATTGACGATGAAACACAAAAATTGCATCGGAATTAAATACAAAAGGCACAATCCCGACTCTAGTACAAGAAGACTGGCTCTTCTTACTGTCTATATTCTGTACCTTTCCCGCGAGACCGGTTTTAGATTCCGATGCTTCGCTTCTGGTATACTGCATCGCTCTGACTTTTTTAATGACGATGAAACGCAGAAATTGCATCGGAATACAAACAAATGGCACAATGCCGACTTAAGTACAAGAAGACTGACTCTTCTTACTGTCTATGCTTTGAACCATTCCTGTGACGCTAGTTATAGATTCCGATGGTTCACTTCAGGTTTACTGTATCCCTCTGACCTTCTTATTGACGATGAAACATAGGAATTGCATAGGAATTAAATACAAAAGGCACAATGCCGACTCTAGTACAAGAAGACTGGCTCTTCTTACTGTCTATGTTTTGAACCTTTCCTGTGAGACCAGTTTTAGATTCCGATGCTTCACTACATGATTACTGTAACCCTTGGACCTTCTTATTGACGACGAAACACTGAAATTGCATCGGAATTAAATAGAAATGGCACAATGTCGACTTAAGTTCAAGAAAACTGACTCTTCTTACTGTCTATGGTTCGAACCGTTCCTGTGACACTAGTTATAGATTCCGATGCTTCACATCAGGTTTACTGTATCCCTCAGACCGTCGTATTGACGATGAAACACAGAAATTGCATCGGAATTACATACAAAAGGCACAATGCCGACTCGAGTACAAGAAGACTGGCTCTTCTTCCTGTCTATGTTTTGAACCATTCCTGTGACACTTGTTATAGATTCCGATGCTTCACTTCAGGTCTACTGTATCCAGATGACCTTCTTATTGACGATGAAACACAGAAATTGCATCGGAATTAAATACAAATGGCACAATGCCGACTTAAGTACAAGAAGACTGACTCTTCTTACTGTCTATGCTTTGAACCATTCCTGTGACACTAGTTATAGATTCCGAAGCTTCACTTCAGTTTTACTGTATCCCTCTGACCTTCGTATTGACGTTGAAACACAGATATAGCATCGGAATTATATACAAAAGGCACAAAGCCAAATCAAGTACTAGGAGACTGACTCTTCTTACTGTCTGTGTTTTGAACCATTCCTGTGAGACCGGTTTTAGATTCCGAAGCTTCACTTCAGGTTTACTGTATCCCTTGGACCTTCTTATTGACGACGAAAAATACAGAAATTGCATCGGAATTAAATAGAAACGGCACAATGCCGACTTAAGTACAAGAAAACTAACTCTTCTTACTGTCTATGATTTGAACTATTCCTGTCACACTAGTTATAGATTCCGATGCTTCACTTCAGGTTTACTGTTTCCTTCTGACCTTCTTATTGACGATGAAACACAGAAATTGCATCTGAATTAAATACAAAAGGCACAATGCCGACTCAAGTACAAGAAGACTGCCTCTTCTTACTGTCTATGTTTTGAACCTTATCTGTGAGACCGGTTTTAGATTCCGATGCTTCACTTCACGTTTACTGTATCCCTGGGACCTTCTTATTGACGATCAAACACAGAAATCGCATCGGAATTAAATACAAAAGGCCCAATGCCGACTTAAGTACAAGAAGACTGACTCTTCTTACTGTCTATGCTTTGAACCATTCCTGTGACACTAGTTATAGATTCCGATACTTCACTTCAGGTTTACTGTATCCCTTGGACCTTCTTATTGACGACGAAACACAGAAATTGCATCGGAATTAAACACAAAAGGCACAATGCCGACTTAAGTACAAGAAATCTGATTCTTCTTACAGTCTATGTTTTGAACCTTTCCTGTGAGACCAGTCATTGATTTTGATGCTTGACTTCAGGTCTACAGTATCCCTTGGACCTTCTTATTGACGACGAAACACAGAAATTGCATCGGAATTAAATAGAAAAGGCACAATGCCGACTTTAGAACAAGAAAACAGAGTCTTCTTACTGTCTATGTTTGAACCACTCCTGTGACACCAGTTATAGATTCCGATGCTTCACTTCAGGTTTACTGTATCCCTCTGACCTTCTTATTGACGATGAAACACAGAAATTGCATCAGAATTAAATACAAAAGGCACAATGCCGACTCAAGTAAAAGAAGACTGGCTCTACTTACTTTCTATGATTTGAACCTTTCCTGTGAGACCGGTTTTAGATTCCGATGCTTCACTTCAGGTTTACTGTATCCCTTGGACCTTCTTAATGACGACGAAACACAGAAATTGCATCGGAATTAAATAGAAAAGGCACAATGCCGACTTAAGTGCAAGAGAACTGAATCTTCTTCCTGTCTATGTTTTGAACCACTACTGTGACACTAGTTATAGGTTCCGATGCATCACTTCAGGTTTACTATATCCCGCTGACCTTCTTATTGACGATGAACCACAGAAATTGCATCGGAATTAATTACAAAAGGCACAATGCCGACTTAAGTACAAGAAAACTGACTCTTCTTACTGTCTATATTTTGAACCATTCCTGTGACACTAGTCATAGATTCCGATGTTTCACTTCAGGTTTACTGTTTCCCTCTAACATTCTTATTGACGACGAAACACAGAAATTGCATCGAAATTAAATACAAAAGGCTCAATGCCGACTCAAGTACTAGAAGACTGACTTTTCTTACTGCCTATGTTTTGAACCATTCCTGTGACACTAGTTATAGACTCCGATGCTTCACATCAGGTTTACTGTATCCCTCAGACCGTTGTATTGACGATGAAACACAGAAATTGCATCGGAATTAAATACAAAAGGCACAATGCCGACTCGAGTACAAGAAGACTGGCTCTTCTTCCTGTCTATGTTTTGAACCATTCCTGCGACACTAGTTATAGATTCCGATGCTTCACTTCAGGACTACTGTATCCAGCTGACCTTCTTATTGACGATGAAACACAGAAATTGCATCGGAAATAAATACAAATGGCACAATGCTGACTTAAGTACAAGAAGACTGACGCTTCTCACTGTCTATGCTTTGAAGCATTCCTGTGACACTAGTTATAGATTCCGAAGCTTCACTTCAGTTTTACTGTATCCCTCTGACCTTCGTATTGACGATGAAACACAGATATTGCATCGGAATTAAATTCAAAAGCACAATGCCGTCTCAAGCACAAGAAGACTGGCTCTTCTTACTGCCTATGTTTTGAACCTTTCCTGTGAGACCGGTTTTAGATTCCGATGCTTCACTTCAGGTTTACTGTATCCCTTGGACCTTCTTATTGACGACGAAAAATACAGCAATTTCATCGGAATTAAGTAGCAAAGGCACAATGCCGACTTAAGTACAAGAAAACTAACACTTCTTACTGTCTATGTTTTGAACTATTCCTGTGACACTAGTTATAGACTCCGATTCTTCACTTCAGGCTTACTGTTTCCCTCTGACCTTCTTATTGACGATGAAACACAGAAATTGCATCTGAATTAAATACAAAAGGCACAATGCCGACTCAAATACAAGAAGACTGGCTCTTCTTACTGTCAATGTTTTGAACCTTTCCTGTGAGACCGGTTTTAGATTCCGATGCTTCACTTCAGGTTTACTGTATCCATGGACCTTCTTATTGACGATCAAACACAGAAATTGCATCGGAATTAAATACAAAACGCACAATGCCGACTTAAGTACAAGAAGACTGGCTCTACTAACTTTCTATGTTTTGAACCTTTCCTGTGAGACCGGTTTTAGATTCCGATGCTTCACTTCAGGTTTACTGCATCTCTTGGACCTTCTTATTGACGACGAAACACAGAAATTGCATCGGAATTAAATACAAAAGGCACAATGCCGACTTAAGTACAAGAAAACTGACTCTTCTTACTGTCTATGCTTTGAACCATTCCTGTGACACTAGTTATAGATTCCGATGCTTCACTTCAGGTTTACTGTATCCCTCTGACCTTCTTATTGACGATGAAATACAGAAATTGCATCAGAATTAAATACAAAAGGCACAATGCCGACTTAAGTACAAGAAAACTGATTCTTCTTACTGACTATGCTTTGAACCTTTCCTGTGAGACCAGTCTTTGATTTTGATGCTTGACTTCAGGTTTACAGCATCCCTTGGACCTTCTTATTGACGACGAAACACAGAAATTGCATCGGAATTAAATACAAAAGGCACAATGCCGACTTAAGTACAAGAAAACTGACTCTTCTTACTGTCTATGTTATGAACCATTCCTGTGACACTAGTTATAAATTCCGATGCTTCACTTCAGGTTTACTGTATCCCTCTGACCTTCTTATTGACGATGAAACACAGAAATTGCATCGGAATTAAACACAAAAGGCACAATGCCGATTTAAGTACAAGAAAACTGATTCTTCTTACTGTCTATGTTTTTAACCATTCCTGTGACACTAGTTATAGATTCCGATGCTTCACTTCAGGTTTACTGTATCCCTCTGACCGTCTTATTGACGATGAAACACAGAAATTGCATCGGAATTGAATACAAAAGGCACAATGCCGACTCAAGTACTAGAAGACAGGCTCTTCTTACTGTCTATGTTTTGAACCTTTCCTGGGTTACCGGTTTTAGATTCAGACCGTTCACTTCAGGTTTACTGTATCCCTTGGACCTTCTTATTGACAACGAAACACAGAAACTGCATCGGAAGTAAATAGAAAAGGCACACTGTCGACTTAAGTACAAGAAAACTGACTCTTCTTACTGTCTATGATTTGAACAATTCCTGTGACACTAGTTTTAGATTCCGATGCTTCACTTCAGGTTTACTGTATCCCGTGGACCTTCTTATTGACGACGAAACACAGAAATTGCATCGGAATTAAACACAAAAGGCACAATGCCGACTTAAGTACCAAGACACTGACTCTTCTTACTCTCTATATTTTGAACCATTCCTGTGACACTAGTTATAGATTCCGATACTTCACTTCAGGTTTACTGTATGCCTCTGACCTTCTTATTGAGGATGAATCACGGAAATTGCATCGGAATTAAACACAAAAGGCACAATGCCGACTTTAGTACAAGAAAACTGATTCTTCTTACTGTCTATGTTTTGAACCATTCCTGTGACACTAGTTATAGATTCCGATGCTTCACTTCAGGTTTACTGTATCCGTCTGACCTTCTTATTGACGATGAAACACAGAAATTGCATCGGAATTGAATACAAGAGGAACAATGAAGACTCAAGCACAAGAAGACTGGCTCTTCTTACTGTCTATGTTTTGAACTATTCCTGTGACACTAGTTATAGATTCCGATGCTTCACTTCAGGTTTACAGTATCCCTCTGACCTTCTTATTGACGATGAAACACAGAAATTGCATCGGAATTATATACAAAAGGCACAATGCCGACTTAAGTACAAGAAGACTGACTCTTCTTACTGTCTATGATTTGAATCATTCCTGTGGCACTAGTTATAGATTCCGATGCTTCATTTCAGGTTTACTGTATCCCTCTTACCTTCTTATTGACGATCAAACACAGAAAATTGATCGGATTAAATACTAAAGGCACAGTGCCGACTCAAGTACAAGAAGACTGGCTCTTCTAACTGTCTATGTTTTGAACCATTCCTGTGACACTAGTTATAGATTCCGATGCTTCACTTCAGGTTTACAGTATCCCTCTGACCTTCTTATTGACGATGAAACACAGAAATTGCATCGGAATTAAATACAAAAGGTACAATGCCCTACTTAAGTACAAGAAGACTGACTCATCTTACTGTCTATGTTTTGAATCACTCCTGTGACACAAGTTATAGATTCCGATGCTCAACTTCAGGTTTACTGTATCCCTCTGACTTTCATATTGACGATGAAACACAGATATTGCATCGGAATTAAATACAAAAGGCACAATGAAGAGTGAAGTACAAGCAGTCTTGCTGTTCTTACTGTCTATATTTTGAACCTTTCCTGTGATACCGGTTCTATATTCCGATGCTTCACCTCAGGTTTACTGTATCCCTTGGCCCTTCTTAATGACGACGAAACACTGAAATTGCATCGGAATTAAATAGAAAAGGTACAATGCCGACTTAAGTGCAAGAGAACTGAATCTTCTTCCTGTCTATGTTTTGAACCACTACTGTGACACTAGTTATAGGTTCCGATGCATCACTTCGAGTTCACTATATCCCGCTGACCTTCTTATTGACGATGAAACACAGAAATTGCATCGGAATTAATTACAAAAGGCACAATGCCGACTTAAGTACAAGAAAACTGACTCTTCTTACTGTCTATATTTTGAACCATTCCTGTGACACTAGTTATAGATTCCGATGTTTCACTTCAGGTTTACTGTTTCCCTCTAACATTCTTATTGACGACGAAACACAGAAATTGCATCGAAATTAAATACAAAAGGCACAATGCCGACTCAAGTACTAGAAGACTGACTTTTCTTACTGCCTATGTTTTGAACCATTCCTGTGACACTAGTTATAGACTCCGATGCTTCACATCAGGTTTACTGTATCCCTCAGACCGTTGTATTGACGATGAAACACAGAAATTGCATCGGAATTAAATACAAAAGGCACAATGCCGACTCGAGTACAAGAAGACTGGCTCTTCTTCCTGTCTATGTTTTGAACCATTCCTGCGACACTAGTTATGGATTCCGATGCTTCACTTCAGGACTACTGTATCCAGCTGACCTTCTTATTGACGATGAAACACAGAAATTGCATCGGAAATAAATACAAATGGCACAATGCTGACTTAAGTACAAGAAGACTGACGCTTCTTACTGGCTATGCTTTGAACCATTCCTGTGACACTAGTTATAGATTCCGAAGCTTCACTTCAGTTTTACTGTATCCCTCTGACCTTCGTATTGACGATGAAACACAGATATTGCATCGGAATTAAATTCAAAAGCACAATGCCGACTCAAGCACAAGAAGACTGGCTCTTCTTACTGCCTATGATTTGAACCTTTCCTGTGAGACCGGTTTTAGATTCCGATGCTTCACTTCAGGTTTACTGTATCCCTTGGACCTTCTTATTGACGACGAAAAATACAGCAATTGCATCGGAATTAAATAGCAAAGGCACAATGCCGACTTAAGTACAAGAAAACTAACACTTCTTACTGTCTATGTTTTGAACTATTCCTGTGACACTAGTTATAGACTCCGATTCTTCACTTCAGGCTTACTGTTTCCCTCTGACCTTCTTATTGACGATGAAACACAGAAATTGCATCTGAATTAAATACAAAAGGCACAATGCCGACTCAAATACAAGAAGACTGGCTCTTCTTACTGTCAATGTTTTGAACCTTTCCTGTGAGACCGGTTTTAGATTCCGATGCTTCACTTCAGGTTTACTGTATCCATGGACCTTCTTATTGACGATCAAACACAGAAATTGCATCGGAATTAAATACAAAACGCACAATGCCGACTTAAGTACAAGAAGACTGGCTCTACTAACTTTCTATGTTTTGAACCTTTCCTGTGAGACCGGTTTTAGATTCCGATGCTTCACTTCAGGTTTACTGTATCTCTTGGACCTTCTTATTGACGACGAAACACAGAAATTGCATCGGAATTAAATACAAAAGGCACAATGCCGACTTAAGTACAAGAAAACTGACTCTTCTTACTGTCTATGCTTTGAACCATTCCTGTGACACTAGTTATAGATTCCGATGCTTCACTTCAGGTTTACTGTATCCCTCTGACCTTCTTATTGACGATGAAATACAGAAATTGCATCAGAATTAAATACAAAAGGCACAATGCCGACTTAAGTACAAGAAAACTGATTCTTCTTACTGACTATGCTTTGAACCTTTCCTGTGAGACCAGTCTTTGATTTTGATGCTTGACTTCAGGTTTACAGCATCCCTTGGACCTTCTTATTGACGACAAAACACAGAAATTGCATCGGAATTAAATAGAGAAGGCACAATGCCTACTTTAGAACAAGAAAACAGAGTCTTCTTACTGTCTATGTTTGAACCATTCCTGTGACACTAGTTATAGATTCCGATGCTTCACTTCAGGTTTACTGTATCCCTGTGACCTTCTTATTGACAATGAAACACAGAAATTGCATCAGAATTAAATACAAAAGGCACAATGCCGACTCAAGTACAAGAAGACTGGCTCTACTTACTTTCTATGTTTTGAACCTTTCCTGTGAGACCGGTTTTAGATTCCGATGCTTCACTTCAGGTTTACTGTCTCTCTTGGACCTTCTTATTGACGACGAAACACAGAAATTGCATCGGAATTAAATACAAAACGCACAATGCCGACTTAAGTACAAGAAGACTGGCTCTACTAACTTTCTATGTTTTGAACCTTTCCTGTGAGACCGGTTTTAGATTCCGATGCTTCACTTCAGGTTTACTGCATCTCTTGGACCTTCTTATTGACGACGAAACACAGAAATTGCATCGGAATTAAATACAAAAGGCACAATGCCGACTTAAGTACAAGAAAACTGACTCTTCTTACTGTCTATGCTTTGAACCATTCCTGTGACACTAGTTATAGATTCCGATGCTTCACTTCAGGTTTACTGTATCCCTCTGACCTTCTTATTGACGATGAAATACAGAAATTGCATCAGAATTAAATACAAAAGGCACAATGCCGACTTAAGTACAAGAAAACTGATTCATCTTACTGACTATGCTTTGAACCTTTCCTGTGAGACCAGTCTTTGATTTTGATGCTTGACTTCAGGTTTACAGCATCCCTTGGACCTTCTTATTGACGACAAAACACAGAAATTGCATCGGAATTAAATAGAGAAGGCACAATGCCTACTTTAGAACAAGAAAACAGAGTCTTCTTACTGTCTATGTTTGAACCATTCCTGTGACACTAGTTATAGATTCCGATGCTTCACTTCAGGTTTACTGTATCCCTGTGACCTTCTTATTGACAATGAAACACAGAAATTGCATCAGAATTAAATACAAAAGGCACAATGCCGACTCAAGTACAAGAAGACTGGCTCTACTTACTTTCTATGTTTTGAACCTTTCCTGTGAGACCGGTTTTAGATTCCGATGCTTCACTTCAGGTTTACTGTCTCTCTTGGACCTTCTTATTGACGACGAAACACAGAAATTGCATCGGAATTAAATACAAAAGGCACAATGCCGACTTAAGTACAAGAAAACTGACTCTTCTTACTGTCTATGTTATGAACCATTCCTGTGACACTAGTTATAAATTCCGATGCTTCACTTCAGGTTTACTGTATCCCTCTGACCTTCTTATTGACGATGAAACACAGAAATTGCATCGGAATTAAACACAAAAGGCACAATGCCGACTTAAGTACAAGAAAACTGATTCTTCTTACTGTCTATGTTTTTAACCATTCCTGTGACACTAGTTATAGATTCCGATGCTTCACTTCAGGTTTACTGTATCCCTCTGACCGTCTTATTGACGATGAAACACAGAAATTGCATCGGAATTGAATACAAAAGGCACAATGCCGACTCAAGTACTAGAAGACAGGCTCTTCTTACTGTCTATGTTTTGAACCTTTCCTGGGTTACCGGTTTTAGATTCAGACCGTTCACTTCAGGTTTACTGTATCCCTTGGACCTTCTTATTGACAACGAAACACAGAAACTGCATCGGAAGTAAATAGAAAAGGCACACTGTCGACTTAAGTACAAGAAAACTGACTCTTCTTACTGTCTATGATTTGAACAATTCCTGTGACACTAGTTTTAGATTCCGATGCTTCACTTCAGGTTTACTGTATCCCTTGGACCTTCTTATTGACGACGGAACACAGAAATTGCATCGGAATTAAACACAAAAGGCACAATGCCGACTTAAGTACCAAGACACTGACTCTTCTTACTCTCTATATTTTGAACCATTCCTGTGACACTAGTTATAGATTCCGATACTTCACTTCAGGTTTACTGTATCCCTCTGACCTTCTTATTGAGGATGAATCACGGAAATTGCATCGGAATTAAACACAAAAGGCACAATGCCGACTTTAGTACAAGACAACTGATTCTTCTTACTGTCTATGTTTTGAACCATTCCTGTGACACTAGTTATAGATTCCGATGCTTCACTTCAGGTTTACTGTATCCGTCTGACCTTCTTATTGACGATGAAACACAGAAATTGCATCGGAATTGAATACAAGAGGAACAATGCCGACTCAAGCACAAGAAGACTGGCTCTTCTTACTGTCTATGTTTTGAACCATTCCTGTGACACTAGTTATAGATTCCGATGCTTCACTTCAGGTTTACAGTATCCCTCTGACCTTCTTATTGACGATGAAACACAGAAATTGCATCGGAATTATATACAAAAGGCACAATGCCGACTTAAGTACAAGAAGACTGACTCTTCTTACTGTCTATGATTTGAATCATTCCTGTGGCACTAGTTATAGATTCCGATGCTTCATTTCAGGTTTACTGTATCCCTCTTACCTTCTTATTGACGATCAAACACAGAAAATTGATCGGATTAAATACTAAAGGCACAGTGCCGACTCAAGTACAAGAAGACTGGCTCTTCTAACTGTCTATGTTTTGAACCATTCCTGTGACACTAGTTATAGATTCCGATGCTTCACTTCAGGTTTACTGTATCCAGCTGACCTTCTTATTGACGATGAAACGCAGAAATTGCATCGGAATTAAATACATAAGGTACAATGCCCTACTTAAGTACAAGAAGACTGACTCATCTTACTGTCTATGTTTTGAATCACTCCTGTGACACAAGTTATAGATTCCGATGCTCAACTTCATGTTCACTGTATCCGTCTGACCTTCATATTGACGATGAAACACAGATATTGCATCGGAATTAAATACAAAAGGCACAATGAAGAGTGAAGTACAAGCAGTCTTGCTCTTCTTACTGTCTATATTTTGAACCTTTCCTGTGATACCGGTTCTATATTCCGATGCTTCACCTCAGGTTTACTGTATCCCTTGGCCCTTCTTAATGACGACGAAACACAGAAATTGCATCGGAATTAAATAGAAAAGGCACAATGCCGACTTAAGTGCAAGAGAACTGAATCTTCTTCCTGTCTATGTTTTGAACCACTACTGTGACACTAGTTATAGGTTCCGATGCATCACTTCGAGTTTACTGTATCCCGCTGACCTTCTTATTGACGATGAACCACAGAAATTGCATCGGAATTAATTACAAAAGGCACAATGCCGACTTAAGTACAAGAAAACTGACTCTTCTTACTGTCTATATTTTGAACCATTCCTGTGACACTAGTTATAGATTCCGATGTTTCACTTCAGGTTTACTGTTTCCCTCTAACATTCTTATTGACGACGAAACACAGAAATTGCATCGAAATTAAATACAAAAGGCACAATGCCGACTCAAGTACTAGAAGACTGACTTTTCTTACTGCCTATGTTTTGAACCATTCCTGTGACACTAGTTATAGACTCCGATGCTTCACATCAGGTTTACTGTATCCCTCAGACCTTTGTATTGACGATGAAACACAGAAATTGCATCGGAATTAAATACAAAAGGCACAATGCCGACTCGAGTACAAGAAGACTGGCTCTTCTTCCTGTCTATGTTTTGAACCATTCCTGCGACACTAGTTATAGATTCCGATGCTTCACTTCAGGACTACTGTATCCAGCTGACCTTCTTATTGACGATGAAACACAGAAATTGCATCGGAAATAAATACAAATGGCACAATGCTGACTTAAGTACAAGAAGACTGACGCTTCTTACTGTCTATGCTTTGAACCATTCCTGTGACACTAGTTATAGATTCCGAAGCTTCACTTCAGTTTTACTGTATCCCTCTGACCTTCGTATTGACGATGAAACACAGATATTGCATCGGAATTAAATTCAAAAGCACAATGCCGACTCAAGCACAAGAAGACTGGCTCTTCTTACTGCCTATGATTTGAACCTTTCCTGTGAGACCGGTTTTAGATTCCGATGCTTCACTTCAGGTTTACTGTATCCCTTGGACCTTCTTATTGACGACGAAAAATACAGCAATTGCATCGGAATTAAATAGCAAAGGCACAACGCCGACTCAAGTACAAGAAAACTAACACTTCTTACTGTCTATGTTTTGAACTATTCCTGTGACACTAGTTATAGACTCCGATTCTTCACTTCAGGCTTACTGTTTCCCTCTGACCTTCTTGTTGACGATGAAACACAGAAATTGCATCTGAATTAAATACAAAAGGCACAATGCCGACTCAAATACAAGAAGACTGGCTCTTCTTACTGCCTATGTTTTGAACCTTTCCTGGGTTACCGGTTTTAGATTCAGACCGTTCACTTCAGGTTTACTGTATCCCTTGGACCTTCTTATTGACAACGAAACACAGAAACTGCATCGGAAGTAAATAGAAAAGGCACACTGTCGACTTAAGTACAAGAAAACTGACTCTTCTTACTGTCTATGATTTGAACAATTCCTGTGACACTAGTTTTAGATTCCGATGCTTCACTTCAGGTTTACTGTATCCCTTGGACCTTCTTATTGACGACGAAACACAGAAATTGAATCGGAATTAAATTCAAAAGGCACAATGCCGACTTAAGTACAAGAAACTGACTTTTCTTACTGTCTATGTTATGAACCATTCCTGGGACACTAGTTATAGATTCCGATGCTTCACTTCAGGTTTACTGTATCCCTCTGACCATTTTATTGACGATAAAACACAGAAATTGCATCGGAATTAAATACAAAAGGCACAATGCCGACTTAAGTACAAGAAAACTGATTCTTGTTACTGTCTATGTTTTTAACCATTCCTGTGACACTAGTTATAGATTCCGATGCTTCACTTCAGGTTTACTGTATCCCTCTGACCGTCTTATTGACGATGAAACGCAGAAATGGCATCGGAATTAAATACAAAAGGCACAATGCCGACTTAAGTACAAGAAAATTAATTCTTCTTATTGCCTATGTTTTGAACCATTCCTGTGACACTAGTTGTAGATTCCGATGACTCACTTCAGGAATACTGTATCCCTCTGACCTTCTTATTGACGATGAAACACAGAAATTGCATCGGAATTATATACAAAAGCCACAATGCCGACTGAAGTACAAGAAGACTGACTCTTCTTACTGTCTATTTTTTGAATCATTCCTGTGGCACTAGTTATAGATTCCGATGCCTCACTTCAGGTTTACTATATCCCTCTTACCTTCTTATTGACGATCAAACACAGAAAATTGATCGGAATTAAATACGAAATGCACAATGCCGCCTCAAGTACAAGAAGACTGGCTCTTCTCACTGTCTATGTTTTAAACCATTCCTGTGACACTAGTTATAGATTCCGATGCTTCACTTCAGGTTTACTGTATCCAGCTGACCTTCTTATTGACGATGAAACGCAGAAATTGCATCGGAATTAAATACAAAAGGTACAATGCCCTACTTAAGTACAAGAAGACTGACTCATCTCACTGTCTATGTTTTGAATCACTCCTGTGACACAAGTTATAGATTCCGATGCTTCACTTCAATTTTACTGTATCCCTCTGACCTTCTTATTGACGATGAAACACAGAAATTGCATCGGAATTAAATACAAAAAGCTGAATGCCGTCTTAAGTACAAGAAGACTGACTCTTCCTACTTCCTATGTTTTTAACCATTCCTGTGACACTAGTTTTAGATTCGGATGCTTCACTTCAGGTTTACCGTATCCCCCTGACCTTCATATTGACGATGAAACACAGAAATTGCATCGGAATTAAATTCAAAAGGCACAATGCCGACTCAAGTACTAGAAGACTGACTTTTCTTACTGCCTATGTTTTGAACCATTCCTGTGACACTAGTTATAGACTCCGATGCTTCACATCAGGTTTACTGTATCCCTCAGACCGTCGTATTGACGATGAAACACAGAAATTGCATCGGAATTAAATACAAAAGGCACAATGCCGACTTAAGTACAAGAAAACTGATTCTTCCTACTGTCTATGTTTTGAACCTTTCCTGTGAGACCAGTCTTTGATTTTGATGCTTGACTTCAGGTTTACAGTATCCCTTGGATCTTCTTATTGACGACGAAACACAGAAACTGCATCGGAAGTAAATACAAAAGGCACAATGCCGACTCGAGTGCAAGAAGGCTGGTTCTTCTTCCTGTCTATGTTTTGAACCTTTCCTGTGACACTAGTTATAGATTCCGATGCTTCACTTCAGGTCTACTGTATCCAGCTGACCTTCTTATTGACGATGAAACACAGAAATTGCATCGGAATTAAATACAAATGGCACAATCCCCACTTAAGTACAAGAAGACTGACTCTTCTTACTGTCTATGTTTTGAACCATTCCTGTGACACTACTTATAGATTGTGATGCTTCACTTCAGGTTTACTGTTTCCCTCTGACCTTCTTATTGACGATGAAACACAGAAATTGCATCTGAATTAAGTACAAAAGGCACACTGCCGACTCAAGTACAAGAAGACTGGCTGTTCTTACTGTCTATGATTTCAACCTTTCCAGTGAGACCGGTTTTAGATTCCGATGCTTCACGTCAGGTTTACTGTATCCCTTGGACCTTCTTATTGACGATCCAACACAGAAATTGCATCGGAATTAAATACAAAAGGCACAATGCCGACTTAAGTACAAGAAGACTGACTCTTCTTACTGTCTATGCTTTGAACCGTTCCTGTGACACTAGTTGTAGATTCCGATGCTTCACTTCAGGTATACTGTATCCCTCTGACCTTCTTATTGACGATGAAATACAGAAATTGCATCGGAATTAAATACAAAAGGCACAATGCCGACGTAAGTACAAGAAGACTGATTCTTCTTACTGTCTATGTTTTGAACCTCTCCTGTGAGACCAGTCTTTAAATTTGATGCTTGACTTCAGGTTTACAGTATCCCTTGGACCTTCTTATTGACGACGAAACACAGAAACTGCATCGGAAGTAAATAGAAAAGGCACAATGTTGACTTAAGTACAAGAAAACTGACTGTTCTTACTGTCTATGATTTGAACAATTCTTGTGACACTAGTTATACGTTCCGATGCATCACTTCAGGTTTACTGTATCCCTCTGCCCTTCTTATTGACGATGAAACACAGAAATTACATCGGAATTAAATACAGAAGGCACAATGCCGACTTAAGTATAAGAAAACCGACTCTTCTTACTGTCTATGCTTTGAACCATTCCTGTGACACTAGTTATAGATTCCGATGCTTCACTTCAGGTTTACTATGTCCCTCTGACCTTCTTATTGACGATGAAACACAGAAATTGCATCGGAGTTAAATACAAAAGGCACAATGAAGACTCAAGTACAAGAAGACTGGTTCTTCTTACTGTCTATGTTTTGAACCTTTCCCGTGAGACCAGTTTTAGATTCCGATGCTTCACTTCAGGTTTACTGTATCCCTTGCGCCTTCTGCTTGACGGCGAAACACAGACATTGCATCGGAATTAAATAGAAAAGGAACAATGCCGACTTAAGTACAAGAAAACTGACTCATCTTCCTGCCTATGTTTTGAACCATTCATGTGACACTAGTTATAGATTCCGACGCTTCACTTCAAGTTTACTGTATCCCTCTGACCGTCTTATTGACGACGAAACACAGAAATTGCATCGGAATTAAATACAAAAGGCACAATGCCGGCTCAAGTACTAGAAGTTTGGCTCTTCTTACTGTCTATGTTTTGAACCTTTCCTGTGATATCGGTTTTAGTTGCGGATGATTCACTTCAGGTTTACTGTATCCCTCTGACCTTATTGACGATGAAACACAGAAATTGCATCGGAATTAAATACAAAAGGCACAATGCCGACTCAAGTACAAGAAGACTGGCTCTTCTTACTGTCAATGTTTTGAACCATTCCTGTGATACCGGTTTTAGTTGCGGATGATTCACTTCAGGTTTACTGTATCCTTTGGACCTTCTTTTGCCGACGAAACACAGAAACTGCATCGGAATTAAATAGAAAAGGCACAATGTCGACTTAAGTACAGGAAAACTGACTCTTCTTACTGTCTATGCTTTGAACCATTCCTGTGACACTAGTTATAGATTCCGATGCTTCACTTCAGGTTTACTGTATCCCTCTGACTTTGGTATTGACGATGAAACACAGAAATTGCATCGGATTTAAACACAAAAGGCACAATGCCGACACAAGTACTAGAAGACAGGCTCTTCTTACTGTCTATGTTTTGAACCTTTCCTGGGTTACCGGTTTTAGATTCCGACCCTTCACTTCAGGTTTTCTGCATCCCTTGGACCTTCTTATTGACGACGATACACAGAAACTACATCGGAAGTAAATAGAAAAGGCACAATCTCGACTTAAGTACAAGAAAACTGACTCTTCTTACTGTGTATGATTTGAACCATTCCTGTGACACTAGGTATAGGTTCCGATGCATCACTTCAGGTTTACTGTATCCCTCTGCGCTTCTTATTGAGGATGAAACACAGAATTTGCATCGGAATTAAATACAAAAGGCACAATGCCGACTTACGTATAAGAAAACCGACTCTTCTTACTGTCTATACTTTGTACCATTCCTGTGACAATAGTTATAGAATCCGTTGCTTCACTTCAGGTTTACTGTATCCCTCTGACCTTCTTAATGACGATGAAACACAGAAATTGCATCGGAATTATATACAAAGGGCACAATGCCGACTCAAGCATGAGAAGACTGGCTCTTCGTACTGTCTATATTTTGAACCTTTCCTGTGATACCGGTTTTAGATTCCGATGCTTCACTTCAGGTTTACTGTATCCCTTGGACCTTCTTATTGACGACGAAACACAGAAACTGCATCGGAAATAAATGGAAAAGGCACAATGTCGACTTAAGTACAAGTAAACTGACTCTTCTTACTGTCTATGGTTTGAACCATTCCTGTGACACTAGTTATAGGTTCTGATGCTTCACTTCAGGTATACTGTATCCCTCTGACCTTCTTATTGACGATGAAATACAGAAATTGCATCGGAATTAAATACAAAAGGCACAATGCCGACTTAAGTACAAGAAGACTGATTCTTCTTACTGTCTATGTTTTGAACCTCTCCTGTGAGACCAGTCTTTAAATTTGATGCTTGACTTCAGGTTTACAGTATCCCTTGGACCTTCTTATTGACGACGAAACACAGAAACTGCATCGGAAGTAAATAGAAAAGGCACAATGTTGACTTAAGTACAAGAAAACTGACTGTTCTTACTGTCTATGATTTGAACAATTCTTGTGACACTAGTTATATGTTCCGATGCATCACTTCAGGTTTACTGTATCCCTCTGCCCTTCTTATTGACGATGAAACACAGAAATTACATCGGAATTAAATACAGAAGGCACAATGCCGACTTAAGTATAAGAAAACCGACTCTTCTTACTGTCTATGCTTTGAACCATTCCTGTGACACTAGTTATAGATTCCGATGCTTCACTTCAGGTTTACTATGTCCCTCTGACCTTCTTATTGACGATGAAACACAGAAATTGCATCGGAGTTAAATACAAAAGGCACAATGAAGACTCAAGTACAAGAAGACTGGTTCTTCTTACTGTCTATGTTTTGAACCTTTCCCGTGAGACCAGTTTTAGATTCCGATGCTTCACTTCAGGTTTACTGTATCCCTTGCGCCTTCTGCTTGACGGCGAAACACAGACATTGCATCGGAATTAAATAGAAAAGGAACAATGCCGACTTAAGTACAAGAAAACTGACTCATCTTGCTGCCTATGTTTTGAACCATTCATGTGACACTAGTTATAGATTCCGACGCTTCACTTCAAGTTTACTGTATCCCTCTGACCGTCTTATTGACGACGAAACACAGAAATTGCATCGGAATTAAATACAAAAGGCACAATGCCGGCTCAAGTACTAGAAGTTTGGCTCTTCTTACTGTCTATGTTTTGAACCTTTCCTGTGATATCGGTTTTAGTTGCGGATGATTCACTTCAGGTTTACTGTATCCCTCTGACCTTATTGACGATGAAACACAGAAATTGCATCGGAATTAAATACAAAAGGCACAATGCCGACTCAAGTACAAGAAGACTGGCTCTTCTTACTGTCAATGTTTTGAACCATTCCTGTGATACCGGTTTTAGTTGCGGATGATTCACTTCAGGTTTACTGTATCCTTTGGACCTTCTTTTGCCGACGAAACACAGAAACTGCATCGGAATTAAATAGAAAAGGCACAATGTCGACTTAAGTACAGGAAAACTGACTCTTCTTACTGTCTATGCTTTGAACCATTCCTGTGACACTAGTTATAGATTCCGATGCTTCACTTCAGGTTTACTGTATCCCTCTGACTTTGGTATTGACGATGAAACACAGAAATTGCATCGGATTTAAACACAAAAGGCACAATGCCGACACAAGTACTAGAAGACAGGCTCTTCTTACTGTCTATGTTTTGAACCTTTCCTGGGTTACCGGTTTTAGATTCCGACCCTTCACTTCAGGTTTTCTGCATCCCTTGGACCTTCTTATTGACGACGATACACAGAAACTACATCGGAAGTAAATAGAAAAGGCACAATCTCGACTTAAGTACAAGAAAACTGACTCTTCTTACTGTGTATGATTTGAACCATTCCTGTGACACTAGGTATAGGTTCCGATGCATCACTTCAGGTTTACTGTATCCCTCTGCGCTTCTTATTGAGGATGAAACACAGAATTTGCATCGGAATTAAATACAAAAGGCACAATGCCGACTTACGTATAAGAAAACCGACTCTTCTTACTGTCTATACTTTGTACCATTCCTGTGACAATAGTTATAGAATCCGTTGCTTCACTTCAGGTTTACTGTATCCCTCTGACCTTCTTAATGACGATGAAACACAGAAATTGCATCGGAATTATATACAAAGGGCACAATGCCGACTCAAGCATGAGAAGACTGGCTCTTCGTACTGTCTATATTTTGAACCTTTCCTGTGATACCGGTTTTAGATTCCGATGCTTCACTTCAGGTTTACTGTATTCCTTGGACCTTCTTATTGACGACGAAACACAGAAACTGCATCGGAAATAAATGGAAAAGGCACAATGTCGACTTAAGTACAAGTAAACTGACTCTTCTTACTGTCTATGGTTTGAACCATTCCTGTGACACTAGTTATAGGTTCTGATGCATCACTTCGGGTTTACTGTATCCCTCTGACCTTATTGACGATGAAACACAGAAATTGCATCGGAATTAAATACAAAAGGCACAAAGCCGACTCAAGTACAAGAAGACTGGCTCTTCTAACTGTCTATGTTTTGAACCTTTCCTGTGAGACCCGTTTTAGATTCCGATGCTTCACTTCAGGTATACTGCATCCCTTGGACTTTCTCACTGACGACGAAACACAGAAATTGCATCGTAATTCAATAGAAAAGGCACAATGCCGACTTAAGAACAAGAAAACTGACTCCTCTTACTGTCTATGTTTTGAACCATTCCTGTGACACTAGTTATAGATTCCGATGCTTCACTTCAGGTTTACTGTATCCTTCTGACCTTCTTATTGACGATGAAACACAGAAATTGCATCGGAATAGAAACAAAAGGCACAATGCCGACTTAAGTACAAGAAGACTGACTCTTATTACTGTCTATGTTTTGAACTATTCCTGTGACATTAGTTATAGATTCCGATGGTTCACTTCAGGTTCACGGTATCCCTCTGACCTTCTTATTGATGATTAAACACAGAAATTGCATCGGAAACAAATACAAAAGGCACAATGCCGACTTAAGTACACGGAAACTGACTCCTCTTACTGACTATGTTTTGAACCATTCCCGTGACACTAGTAATAGATTCCGAAGCTTCACTTCAGGTTTACTGTATCCCTCCGACCTTCTTATTGATGATGAAACACAGAAATTGCATCGGAATTAAATAGAAAAGGCACAATGCCGACTTAAGTACAAGAAAACTGACTCTTCTTACTGTCTATGTTTTTAACCATTCCTGTGACACTAGTTATGGATTCCGATGCTTCACTTCAGGTTTACTGTGTCCCTCTGACCTTCTTATTGACGATGAAACACAGAAATTGCATCGGAATTAAATACAAAAGGCACAATCCCGACTCTAGTACAAGAAGACTGGCTCTTCCTACTGTCTATATTCTGTACCTTACCTGTGAGACCGGTTTTAGATTCCGATGCTTCGCTTCAGGTATACTGCATCGCTCTGACCTTCTTAATGACGATGAAACGCAGAAATTGCATCGGAATACAAACGAAAGGCACAATGCCGACTTAAGTAAAGGAAGACTGACTCTTCTTACTGTCGATGCTTTGAACCATTCCTGTGACACTAGTTATAGATTCCGATGGTTCACTTCAGGTTTACTGTATCCCTCTGACCTTCTTGTTGACGATGAGACACAGAAATTGCATAGGAATTAAGTACAAAAGGCACAATGCCGACTCTAGTACAAGAAGACTGGCTCTTCTTACTGTCTATGTTTTGAACCTTTCCTGTGAGACCGGTTTTAGATTCCGATGCTTCACTACAGGTTTACTGTATCCCTTGGACATTCTTATTGTCGACGAAACACTGAAATTGCATCGGAATGAAATAGAAAAGGCACAATGTCGACTTAAGTTCAAGAAAACTGACTCTTCTTACTGTCTATGGTTCGAACCATTCCTGTGACACTACTTATAGATTCCGATGCTTCACTTCAGGTTTACTGTATCCCTCTCACCTTCTTATTGACGATGCAACACAGAAATTGCATCGGAATTATATACAAAAGACACAAAGCCGACTTAATTATAAGAAAACTGACTCTTCTTACTGTCTATGCTTTGAACCATTCCTGTGACACTAGTTATAGATTCCGATGCTTCACTTCAGGTTTACTGAATCCTTTGGACCTTCTTATTGACGATGGAACACAGAAAATGCATCGGAATTAAATACAAAAGGCACAATGCAGACTTAAGAACAAGAAAACTGACTCTTCTTACTGTCTATGTTTTGAACCATTCCTGTGACACTAGTTATAGATTCCGATGCTTCACTTCAGGTTTACTGTACCCCTCCGACCTTCTTATTGATGATGAAACACAGAATTTGCATCGGAATTGAACAGTAAAGGCACAATGTTGACTTAAATACAAGAACACTGACTCTTCTTACTGTCTATGGTTTTAACTATTCCTGTGACACTATTTATATATTCCGCTGCTTCACTTCAGGTTTACTGTATCCCTCTGACCATCTTATTGACGATGAAACACAGAAATTGCATCGGAATTAATTAAAAAAGGTACAATGGCGACTTAAGTACAGAAAACTGACTCTTCTTACTGTCTATGTTTTGAACCATTCCTGTGTCGTTAGTTATAGATTCCGATGCTTCACTTCAGGTTTACTGTATCCCTTGAACCTTCTTATTGACGACGAAACACAGAAATTGCGTCGGAAATAAATATAAAAGCTCAATGCTGACTTAAGTACAAGAAAACTGATTCTTCTTACTGTCTATGTCTTTAACCATTCCTGTGACACTAGTTATAGATTCCGATGCTTCACTTCAGGTTTACTGTATCCCTCTGACCTCCTTATTGACAATGAAACACAGAAATTGCATCGGAATACAAACAAAAGGCACAATGCCGACTTAAGGACAAGAAGACTGACTCTTCTTACTGTCTATGTTTTGAAGCATTCCTGTGACACGAGTTATTGATTCCGATGGTTCACTTCAGGTTTACTGTATCCCTCTGACCTTCTTATTGACGATGAAACACAGAAATTGCATCGGAATTAAATACAAAAGGCACAATGCCAACTCAAGTACAAGAAGACTGACTCTTCTTACTGCCTATGTTTTGAACCATTCCTGTGACACTAGTTATAGATTCCGATGTTTCACTTCACGTTTACTGTATCCCTCACACCTTCTTATTGACGTGAAACACAGAATTTGCATCGTAATTAAATACAAAAGGCACAATAAAGACTAAAGTACAAGAAGACTGGCTCATCTTACTGTCTATGCTTTGAACCTCTCCTGTGAGACCGGTTTTAGATTCCGTTGCTTGACTTAAGGTTTAATGTATCCCTTGCACCTTCTTATTGACGATGAAACACAGAAATTGCATCGGAATTAAATACGAAAGGCACAATGCCGACTTAAGTAAAAGAAAACTGACTCTTCTTACTGTCTATGCTTTGAACCTTTCCTGTGACACTAGTTATAGATTCCGATGCTTCACTTCAGGTTTACCGTACCCCTCCGACCTTCTTATTGATGATGTAACACAAAAATTGCATCGGAATTAAACAGAAAAGGCACAATGCCGACTTAAGTACAAGAAAACTGACTCTTCTTACTGTCTATGGTTTTAACCATTCCTGTGACACTAGTTATAGATTCCGATGATTCACTTCATGTATACTAAATCCCTTGGACCTTATTATTGACGATGGATCACAGAAATTGCATCGGAAATAAATACAAAAGGCACAATGCAGACTTAAGTACAAGAAAACTGACTCTTCTTACTCTCTACGTTTTGAACCATTCCTGTGACACTAGTTATAGATTCCGAAGCTTCACTTCATTTTTACTGTACCCCTTCGACATTCTTATTGATGATGAAACTCAGAATTTGCATCGGAATTAAACAGAAAAGGCACAACGCCGACTTAAGTACCAGAAAACTGACTCTTCTTACTGTCTATGGTTTTAACCTATCCTGTGACACTAGTTATATATTCCGATGCTTCACTTCAGGATTACTGTATCCCTCTGACCCTCTTATTGAAGATGAAACAGAGAAATTGCATCGGAATTAATTATAAAAGGCACAATGGCGACTTAAGTACAGAAAACTGACTCTTATTACTGTCTATATTTTGAACCATTCCTGTGTCATTAGTTATAGACTCCGATGCTTCACTTCAGGTTTACTGTATCCCTTGGACCGTCTTATTGACGACGAAACACAGAAATTGCATCAGAATTAAATAGAAAAGCTCAATGCCGACTTAAGTACAAGAAAACTGATTCATCTTTCTGTCTATGTTTTAACCATTCCTGTGACACTAGTTATAGATTCCGATGCTTCACTTCAGGTTTACTGTACCCCTTGGGAATTCTTATTGGCGACGAAACACAGAAATTGCATGGGAAATAAATAGAAAAGCACAATGCCGACTTAAGTACAAGAAAACTGACTCTTCTTACTGTCTATGTTTTGAACCACTCCTGTGACAATTATTACAGATTGCGATGCTTCACTTCAGGTTTACTGTATCCCTCTGACCGTCGTATTGCCCATGAAACACAGAAATTGCATCGGAATTAAATAGAAAAGCACAATGCCGACATAAGTACAAGAAAACTGACTCTTCTTACTGTCTATGTTTTGAACCACTTCTGTGACACTAGTAATAGATTCCGATGCTTCACATCAGGTTTACTCTATCACTCTGACCTTCCTATTGACGATAAAACACAGAAATTGCATCGGAATACAAACAAAAGGCACAATGCCGACTTAAGTACAAGAAGACTGACTCTTCTTACTGTCTATGTTTTGAACCATTCCTGTGACACGAGTTATTGATTCCGATGGCTCACTTCAGGATTACTGTATCCCTCTGACCCTCTTATTGACGATGAAACACAGAAATTGCATCGGAATTAAATACAAAAGGCACAAAGCCACCTCAAGTACAAGAAGACTGTCTCTTCTTACTGTCTATGTTTTGAACCATTCCTGTGACACTAGTTATAGATTCCGATGTTTCACTTCAGGTTTACTGTATCCCTATGACCTTCTTATTGACGATGAAATACAGAAATTGCATCGGAATTAAATACAAAAGGCACAATGCCGACTTCAGTACAAGAAAACTGACTCTTCTTACTGTCTATGCCTTGAACCATTCCCGTGACACTAGTTATAGATTCCGATTCTTCACTTTAGGTTTACTGTATGCCTCCGACCTTCTTATTGACGACGAAACACAGAAATTGCATCGGAATTAAATAGAAAAGGCACAATGCCGACTTAAGCACACGGAAACTCACTCTTCTTACTGATATGATTCGAACCATTCCTGTGACACTAGTTATGGATTCCGATGCTTCACTTCAGGTTTACTGTATCCCTCTGACCGTCTTATTGACGATGAAACACAGAAATTGCACCGGAATTAAATACAAAAGGCACAATGCTGACTCAAGTACAATAAGACTGGCTCTTCTTACTGTCTATGATTTGAACCTTTTCTGTGAGACCGGTTTTAGATTCCGATGCTTCACTTCAGGTTTACTGTATCCCTCTGACCTTCTTATTGACGATGAAACACAAAAATTGCATCGGAATTAAATACAAAAGGCACAATCCCGACTCTAGTACAAGAAGACTGGCTCTTCTTACTGTCTATATTCTGTACCTTTCCCGCGAGACCGGTTTTAGATTCCGATGCTTCGCTTCTGGTATACTGCATCGCTCTGACTTTCTTAATGACGATGAAGCGCAGAAATTGCATCGGAATACAAACAAATGGCACAATGCCGACTTAAGTACAAGAAGACTGACTCTTCTTACTGTCTATGCTTTGAACCATTCCTGTGACGCTAGTTATAGATTCCGATGGTTCACTTCAGGTTTACTGTATCCCTCTGACCTTCTTATTGACGATGAAACATAGGAATTGCATAGGAATTAAATACAAAAGGCACAATGCCGACTCTAGTACAAGAAGACTGGCTCTTCTTACTGTCTATGTATTGAACCTTTCCTGTGAGACCAGTTTTAGATTCCGATGCTTCACTACATGATTACTGTATCCCTTGGACCTTCTTATTGACGACGAAACACTCAAATTGCATCGGAATTAAATAGAAAAGGCACAATGTCGACTTAAGTTCAAGAAAACTGACTCTTCTTACTGTCTATGGTTCGAACCGTTCCTGTGACACTAGTTATAGATTCCGATGCTTCACTTCAGGTTTACTGTATCCCTCTCACCTTCGTATTGACGATGAAACACTCACATTGCATCGGAATTAAATACAAAAGACACAACGCCGACTTAACTTTAAGGAAAGTGACTCTTCTTACTGTCTATGCTTTGAACCATTCCTGTGACACTAGTTATAGATTCCGATGCTTCACTTCAGGTTAACTGTACCCCTCCGACCTTCATATTGCTGATGAAACACAGAATTTGCATCGCAATTAAGCAGAAAATTCATAATGCTGACTTAAGTACAAGAAAACTGACTCTTCTTACTGTCTATGGTTTTAACCGTTCCTGTGACACTAGTTATTATTCCAATGCTTCACTTCAGGTTTACTGTATCCCTCTGACCCTCTTATTGACGATGAGACACAGAAATTGCATCGGAATTAATAAAAAAAGGCACAGTCACGACTCAAGTACAGGAAGACTATCTCTTCTTACTGTCTATATTTTGAACCATTCCTGTGACACTAGTTATAGATTCCGATGCTTCACTTCAGGTTAACTGTACCCCTCCGACCTTCTTATTGATGATGAAACACAGAATTTGCATCGGAATTAAACAGAAAAGGCACAATGTTGACTTAAGTACAAGAAAACTGACTCTTCTTACTGTCTATGGTTTTAACCATTCCTGTGACACTAGTTATAGATTCCGATGCTTCACTTCAGGTTTACTGTACCCCTCCGACATTCTTATTGATGATGAAACACAGAATTTGCATCGGAATTAAACAGAAAAGGCACAACGCCGACTTAAGTACCAGAAAACTGACTCTTCTTACTGTCTATGGTTTTAACCTGTCCTGTGACACTAGTTATATATTCCGATGCTTCAATACAGGTTTACTGTATCCCTCTGACCCTCTTATTGACGATGAAACACAGAAATTGCATCGGAATTTATTAAAAAAGGCACAATGCCGACTTAAGTACAGAAAACTGACTCTTCTTACTGTCTATGATTTGAATCATTTCTGTGTCATTAGATATAGATTCCGATGCATCACTTCAGGTTTACTGTATCCCTTGGACCGTCTTATTGCCGACGAAACACAGAAATTGCATCGGAATTAAATAGAAAAACTCAATGCCGACTTAAGTACAAGAAAACTGATTCATCTTACTGTCTATGTTTTTAACCATTCCTGTGACACTAGTTATAGATTCCGATGCTTCACTTCAGGTTTACTGTACCCCTTGGACCTTCTTATTGGCGACGAAACACAGAAATTGCATCGGAAATAAGTAGAAAAGCACAATGCCGACTTAAGTACAAGAAAACTGACTCTTCTTACTGTCTATGTTTTGAACCACTCCTGTGCACTTATTATAGATTCCGATGCATCACTTCAGGATTACTGTATCCCTCCGACGTTCTTATTGATGATGAAACACAGAAATTGAATCGGAATTAAATAGAAAAGGCACAATGCCGACTTATGTACAAGAAAACTGACTCTTCTTACTGTCTATGTTTTTAACCATTCCTGTGACACTAGTTATAGATTCCGATGCTTCACATCAGGTTTTACTATATCCCTCTGACCTACTTATTGACGATGAAACACAGAAATTGCATCGGATTTAATTACAAAAGGCACAATGCCGACTTAAGTAAAAGAAAACTGACTCTTCTTACTGTCTATGATTTGAACCGCTCCTGTGACATTAGTTATGGATTACGATGCTTCACGTCAGGTTTACTGTATCCCTCTGACCTTCTTATTGACGATGAAACACAGAAATTGCATCGGAATTAAATACAAAAGGCACAATCCCGCCTCTAGTACAAGAAGACTGACTCTTCTTACTGTCTATGCTTTGAACCATTCCTGTGACACTAGTTATAGATTTCGATGGTTCACTTCAGGTTTACGGTATGCCTCTGACCTTCTTATTGACGATGAAACACAGAAATTGCATAGGAATTAAATACAAATGGCACCATGCCGACTCTAGTACAAGAAAACTGGCTCTTCTTACTGTCTATGTTTTGAACCTTTCCTGTGAGACCAGTTTTAGATTCCGATGCTTCACTACAGGTTTACTGTATCCCTTGGACCTTCTTATTGACGACGAAACACTGAAATTGCATCGGAATTAAATAGAAAAGGCACAATGTCGACTTAAGTTCAAGAAAACTGACTCTTCTTACTGTCTATTTTTCGAACCATTCCTGTGACACTAGTTATAGATTCCGATGCTTCACTTCAGGTTTACTGTATCCCTCTCACCTTCTTATTGCCGATGAAACACAGAAATTGCATCGGAATTAAATACAAAAGACACAATGAAGACTTAACTCTAAGAAAACTGACTCTTCTTACTGTCTGTGCTTTGAACCATTCCTGTGACACTAGTTATAGATTCCGATGCTTCACTTCAGGTTTACTGAATCCCTTGGACCTTCTTATTGACGATGGAACACAGAAATTGCATCGGTATTAAATACAAAATGCACAATGCGGACTTAAGTTCAGGAAAACTGACTCTTCTTACTGTCTATGTTTTGAACCATTCCTGTGACACTAGTTATAGACTCCGATGCTTCACTTCAGGTTAACTGTACCCCTCCGACCTTATTATTGATGATGAAACACAGAATTTGCATCGGAATTAGACAGAAAAGGCACAATGCTGACTTAAGTACAAGAAAACTGACTCTTCTTACTGTCTTTGGTTTTAACCTTTCCTGTGACACTAGTTATAGATTCCGATGCTTCACTTCAGATTTACTGTATCTGTCTGACCTTCTTATTGACGATGAAACACAGTAATTGCATCGGAATACAAACAAAAGGCACAATGCCGACTTAAGTACAAGAAAACAGACTCTTCTAGCTGTCTATGTTTTGAACCATTCCTGTGACACTAGTTATAGATTCCGATGCTTCACTTCAGGTTTACTGTACCCCTCCGACCTTCTTATTGATGTTGTAACACAGAAATTGCATCGGAATTAAACAGAAAAGGCACAATGCCGACTTAAGTACAAGTAAACTTACTCTTCTTACTGTCTATGGTTTTAACCATTCCTGTGACACTAGTTATGGATTCCGGTGCTTCACTTCAGGTTTTACTGTATCCCTCTGACCTTCTTATTGACGAAGAAGCACAGAAGTTGCATCGGAATTAATTAAAAAAGGCACAATGCCGACTTAAGTACAAGAAAACTGACTCTTCTTACTGCCTATGTTTTGAACCATTCCCGTGACACTAGTAATAGATTCCGATGCTTCACTTCAGGTTTACTGTATCCCTCCGACCTTCTTATTGACGACGAAACACAGAAATTGCTTCGGAATTAAATAGAAAAGGCACAATGCCGACTTAAGCACACGGAAACTCACTCTTCTTAATGTCTATGTTTTGAACCATTCCTGTGACACCAGTTATGGATTCCGATGCTTCACTTCAGGTTTACTGTATCCCTCTGACCGTCTTATTGACGATGAAACACAGAAATTGCACCGGAATTAAATACAAAAGGCACAATGCCGACTCAAGTACATTAAGACCGGCTCTTCTTACTGTCTATGAATTGAACCTTTCCTGTGAGACCGGTTTTAGATTCCGATGCTTCACTTCAGGTCTACTGTACCACTCCGACCTTCTTATTGATGATGTAACACAGAAATTGCATCGGAATTAAACAGAAAAGGCACAATGCCTACTTAAGTACAAGAAAACTGACTCTTCTTACTGTCTATGGTTTTAACCATTCCTGTGACACTAGTTATAGATTCCGATGCTTCACTTCAGGTTTACTGTATCCCTCTGACAGTCTTATTGACCATGAAACACAGAAATTGCATCGGAATTAAATACAAAAGGCACAATGCCGACTTAAGTACACGAAAACAGACTCTTCATACTGTCTATGGTTTTAACCATTCCTGTGACACAAGTTATAGATTCCGATGCTTCACTTCAGGTTTACTGTACCCCTCTGACCTTCTTATTGACGATGAAACGCAGACATTGCATCGGAATTAAATACAAAAGGCACATTGCCGACTTAAGTACAAGAAAACTCACTCTTCTTACTTTCTATGATTTGAACTATTCCTGTGACATTAGTTATAGATTCCGATGCTTCACTTCAGGTTTACTGTATACCTCTGACCTTGTTATTGACGATGAAACACAGAAATTGCACCGTAATTAAATTCAAAAGGCACAATGCGGACTCAAGTACAAGAAGACTGGCTCTTCTTACTGTCTATGATTTGAACCTTTCCTTTGGGACCGGTTTTAGATTCCGATGCTTCGCTTCAGGTTTACTGTAATCCTTGGACCTCCTTATTGCCGACGAAACACAGAAATTGCATCGGAATCAAACAAAAAAGGCACAATGCCGACTTAATTATAAGAAAACTGACTCTTCTTACTGTCTATGATTTGAACATTTCCAGTGGCACTAGTTATAGATTCCGATGCTTCACTTCAGGTTTACTGTATCCCTTCTTATTGACGATGAACACAGGAATTGCATCGGAATTATACAGAAAATGCACAATGCCGACTTAAGTACAAGAAGACTGGCTCTTCTTACTGTCTATGTTTTGAACCTTTTGTGTGAGACCGGTTTTAGATTCCAATGCTTCACTTCAGGTTTACTATATCCCTTGGACCTTCTTATTGACGACGAAACACAGAAACTGCATCGGAATTAAATGGAAAAGGCACAATGCCGACTTAAGTACATGAAAACTGACTCTTCTTACTGTCTATGTTTTGAACCATTCCTGTGAGACTAGTTATAGATTCCGATGCATCACTTCAGGTTTACTGCATCCCTCTGACCTTCTTATTGACGATGAAACACAGATATTGCATCGGAATTAAATACAAAAGGCACAATGCCGACTTAAGTACAAGAAAACTGACTCTTCTTACTGTCTATGCTTTGATCCATTCCTGTGACACTAGTTATACATTCCGATGCTTCACTTCAGTTTTACTGTATCCCTCTGAGCTTCTTATTGGCGATCAAACACAGAAATTGCATCGGAATTAAATACAAAAGGCACAATGCACACTCAAGTACTAGAAGACTGGCTCTCCTTACTGTCTATGATTTGAACCTTTCCTGTGAGACCAGTTTTAGATTCCGATGCTTGACTTCAGGTTTACTGTATCCCTTGGACCTTCATATTGACGACGAAACACAGAAATTGCATAGGACGTAAATTGAAAAGGCACAATGCCGACTCAAGGTCAAGAAAACTGATTCTTCTTAATGTCCATGTTTTGAACCATTCCTGTGACACTAGTTAAAGATTCCGATGCTTCACTTCAGGTTTACTGTATCCCTCTGACCTTCTTATTGACGATGAAACACAGAAATTGCATCGGAATTAAATTCAAAAGGCACAATGACGACTCAAGTACAAGAAGACTGGCTCTTCTAACTGTCTATGTTTTGAACCTTTCCTGTGAGTCCGGTTTTAGATTCCGATGATTCTCTTCAGGTTCACTGTATCCCTTGGACCTTCTTATTGACGACGAAACACAGAAATTGCATCGGAATTATTTAGATAAGGCACAATGCTGACTTAAATACAAGAAAATTGACTCCTCTTACTGTCTATGTTTTGAACCATTGCTGTGACACTAGTTATAGAATCCGATGCTTCACTTCAGGTTTGCTGTATCACTCTGACCGTCTTATTGACGATGAAACACAGAAATTGCATCGGAATTAAATACAAATGGAACAATGCCGACTTAATTATAAGAAAACTGACTGTTCTTACAGCCTATGGTTTGAACCACTCCTGTGGCACTAGTTATAGACTCCGATGCTTCACTTCAGGTTTACTGTATCCCTTCTTATTGACGATGGAACACAGAAATTGAATCGGAATTAAATACAAAAGGCACAATAACCACTCAAGTACAAGAAGACTGGCTCTTCTTACTGTCTATGTTTTGAACCATTCATGTGAGACCAGTTTTGGATTCCGATGCTTGACTTCAGGTTTACTGTATCCCTCTGACCTTCTTACTGACGATGAAACACAGATAATGCATCGGAATTAAATACAAAAGGCACAATGACGACTTAATTGTAATAAAACTGACTCTTCTTACTGTCTATGATTTGAACCATTTGTGTGACACTAGTTGTAGATGCCGATGCTTCACTTCAGGTTTACAGTAACCCTCTGACCTTCTTATTGACGATGAATCACAGAAATTGCATCGGAATTAAATACAAAAGGCACAATGACGACTCAAGTACAAGAAGACTGGCTCTTCTTACTGTCTATATTTTGAACCTTTCCTGTGAGTCCGCTTTTAGATTCCGATGCTTCACTTCAGGTTTACTGTATCCCTTGGTTCTTCTTATTGACGACGTAACACAGATATTGCATCGGAATCATATAGAAAAGGCACAATGCCGACTTAAATACAAGATAACTGACTCCTCTTACTGTCTATGTTTTGAACCATTGCTGTGACACTAGTTATAGATTCCGATGCTTCACTTCAGGTTTTCTTGTATCACTCTGACCGTCTTATTGACGATGAAACACAGAAGTTGCATGGGAATTAAATACAAAAGGCACAATGCCGACTTAATTGTAATAAAACTGACTCTTCTTACTGTCTATGATTTGAACCATTTGTGTGACACTAGTTATAGATGCCGATGCTTCACTTCAGGTTTACAGTAACCCTCTGACCTTCGTATTGACGATGAAACAGAGAAATTGCATCGGAATTTGAATACAAAAGGCAAAATGCCGACTTAAGTACAAGAAGACTGACTCTTCTTACTGTCTATGTTTTGAACCATTCCTGTGACACTAGTTATAGATTCCGATGCTTCTCTTCAGGTTGACCGTATCCCTCTGACCTTCTTATTGTCGATGAAACATAGAGATTGCATCGGAATTGTATACAAAAGGCACAATGCCGACTTAAGTACAAGAAAATTGATTCTTCTTATTGTCTATGTTTTGAACCATTCCTGTGACACTAGTTATAGATTCCGATGCTTCACTTCAGGTTTACTGTATCCCTCTGACCTTCTTATTGACGATGAAACACAGAAATTGCATGGGAATTAAATACAAAAGGCACTATGCCGACTTAAGTACAAGTAAACTGACTTTTCTTACTGTCTATGGTTTTAACCATTCCTGTGACACTAGTTATAGATGCCGATACTTCACTTCAGGTATACTGTATCCCTCTGACCTTCTTATTCACGATGAAACACAGAAATTGCATGGAAATAAAATATAAATGGCACAATTCCGACTTAAGTACAAGAAAACTGACTCTTCTTACTGTCTATACTTTGAACCATTCCTGTGATACTTGTTATAGATTCCGATGCTTCATCTCAGGTTTACTGTGTCCCTCTGACCTTATTGACGATGAAACACAGAAATTGCATCGGAATTAGATACAAAAGGCACAATGCCGACTTAAGTACAAGGAAACTGACTCTTCTTACTGTCTGTGTTTTGAACCATTCCTGTGACACTAGTTATAGGTTCCGATGCTTCACTTCACGTTTACTGTATCCCTCTGACCTTCTTATTGACGATGAAACACAGAAATTGCCTCGGAATTAAATACAAAAGGCACAATGCCGACTTAAGTGCAAGAAAACTGACGCTTCTTACTGTTTGTGTTTTGAACCACTCCTGTGACACTAGTTATAGATTCCGATGCTTCACTTCAGATTTACTGTATCCCTCTGACCTTCTTATTGACGATGAAACACAGAAATTGCATCGGAATTAAATACAAAAGGCACAATGTCGACTCAAGTACAAGAGGACTGGCTCTTCTTACTGTCTATGTTTTGAACCTTTCCTGTAAGTCCGGTTTTAGATTCCGATGCTTCACTTCAGGTTTACTGTATCCCTTGGCCCTTCTTATTGACGACGAAACACAGAAATTGCATCGGATTTATATAGAAAAGGCACAATGCCGACTTAAATACAAGAAAACTAACTCTTCTTACTGTCTATCCTTTGATCCATTCCTGTGACACTAGTTATAGATTCCGATGCTTCACTTCAGGTTTACTGTATCCCTCCGACCCTCTAATTGATGATGAAACACAGAAATTGCCACGGAATTAAGTACAAAAGGCACAATGCCGACTTAAGTACAAGAAAACTGACGCTTCTTACTGTTTGTGTTTTGAACCACTCCTGTGACACTAGTTATAGGTTCCGATGCTTCACTTCAGGTTTACTGTATCCCTCTGACCTTCTTATTGACGATTAAACACAGAAATTGCATCCGAATTAAACAGAAAAACACAATGCCGACTTAAGTACAAGAAGACTTTCTCTTCTTACTGTCTATGTTTTGAACCTTGCCTGTAACACTATCTATAGATTCCGATGCTTCACTTCAGGTTTACTGTATCCCTCTGACCTTCTTATTGACGTTGAAACACAGAAATTGCACGGGAATTAAATACAAAAGGCACTATGCCGACTTAAGTACAAGTAAACTGACTTTTCTTACTGCCTATGGTCTTAACCATTCCTGTGACACTAGTTATAGATGCCGATACTTCACTTCAGGTATACTGTATCCCTCTGATCTTCTTATAGACGATGAAACACAGAAATTGCATCGAAATTAAATATAAAAGGCACAATTCCGACTTAAGTACAAGAAAACTGACTCTTCTTACTGTCTATACTTTGAACCATTCCTGTGACACTTGTTATATATTCCGATGCTTCATCTCAGGTTTACTGTATCCCTCTGACCTTATTGACGATGAAACACAGAAATAGCATCGGAATTAAATACAAAAGGCACAATGCCGACTTAAGTACAAGAAAACTGACTCTTCTTACTGTCTATGTTTTGAACCTTTCTTGTGAGACCAGTTTTAGATTCCGATGCTTGACTTCAGGTTTACTGTATCCCTCTGACCTTCCTATTGACGATGAAACACAGAAATTGCATCGGAATTAAATACAAAAGGCACAATGACGACTCAAGTACAAGAAGACTGGCTCTTCTTACTGTCTATATTTTGAACCTTTCCTGTGAGTCGGGTTTTAGATTGAGATGCTTCACATCAGGTTTACTGTATCCCTTGGCCCTTCTTATTGACGACGTAACACAGATATTGCATCGGAATTATATAGAAAAGGCACAATGCCGACTTAAATACAAAAAAACTGACTCCTCTTACTGTCTATGTTTTGAACTATTGCTGTGACACTAGTTATAGTTTCCGATGCTTCACTTCAGGTTTGCTGCATCACTCTGACCGTCTTATTGACGATGAAACACAGACATTGCATCGGAATTAAATACAAAAGGCACAATGCCGACTTCATTATAATAAAACTGACTCTTCTTACTGTCTATGCTTTGAACCATTCCTGTGGCACTAGTTATAGACTCCGATGCTTCACTTCAGGTTTACTGTATCCTTCTGACCCTCTTATTGACGATGAAACACCGAAATTGCATCGGAATTAAATACAAAAGGCACAATGCCGACTTAAGTACAAGTTAACTGACTTTTCTTACTGTCTATGATTTGAACCATTTGTGTGACACTAGTTATAGATTCCGATGCTTCACTTCAGGTTTACTGTAACCCTCTGACCTTCGTATTGACGATGAAACAGAGAAATTGCATCGGAATTGAATACAAAAGGCACAATGCCGACTTAAGTACAAGAATACTGACTCTTCTTACTGTCTATGTTTTGGACCATTCCTGTGACACTAGTTATAGATTCCGATGCTTCACTTCAGGTTTACTGTATCCCTCTGACCCTCTTATTGACGATGAAACACAGAAATTTAATCGGCATTAAATACAAAAGGCACAATGCCGACTTAAGTACAACAAATCTGACTCTTCTTACTGTCCATGCTTTGAACATCTCCTTTGACACTAGTTATAGATTCCGAAGCTTCACTTTAGGTTTACTGTATCCCTCTGACCTTCTTATTGACGATGAAACACAGAAATTGCATCGGAATTAAATACGAAAGGCACAATGCCGACTTAAGAAAAAAGAAAACTGACTCTTCTTACTGTCTATGTTTTGAACCATTCCTGTGACACTAGTTATAGATTCCGATGCTTCACTTCATGTTTACTGTATCCCTCTGACCTTCTTATTGACGATGAAACACAGAAATTTAATCGGCATTAAATACAAAAGGCACAATGCCGTCTTAAGTACAAGAAATCTGACTCTTCTTACTGTCTATGTTTTGAACATCTCCTTTGACGCTAGTTATAGATTCCGATGCTTCACTTCAGGTTTACTGTATCCCTCTGACCTTCTTATTGACGATGAAACACAGAAATTACATGGGAATTAAATACAAAAGGCATTATGCCCGTAAAGTTCAAGTAAACTGACTTTTCTTACTGTCTATGGTTTTAACCATTCCTGTGACACTAGTTATAGATTCCGATGCTCCACTTCAGGTATACTGTATCCCTCTGACCTTCTTATTGACGATGACACACAGAAATTGCATCGGAAATAGATACAAAAGGCACAATGCCAACTTAAGTACAAGAAAACTGACTCTTCTTACTGTCTATGCTTTGAAACATTCCTGTGACACTAGTTATAGATGCCGATACTTCACTTCAGGTTTACTGTATCCCTCTGACCTTCTCATTGACGATGAAACACAGAAATTGCATCGAAATTAAATATAAAAGGCACAATGCCGACCTAAGTACAATAAAACTGACTCTTCTTACTGTCTATACTTTGAACCATTCCTGTGACACTTGTCATAGTTTCCGATGCTTCATCTCAGGTTTACTGTATCCCTCTGACCTTATTGACGATGAAACACAGAAATTGCATCGGAATTAAATACAAAAGGCACAATGCCGACTTAAGTACAAGGAAACTGACTCTTCTTACTGTCTGTGTTTTGAACCATTCCTGTCACACTAGTTATAGATTCCGATGCTTCACTTCAGGTTTACTGTATCCCTCTGACCTTCTTATTGACGATGAAACACAGAAATTGCCTCGGAATTAAATACAAAAGGCACAATGAAGACTTAAGTACGAGAAAACTGACGCTTCTTACTGTTTGTGTTTTGAACCACTCCTGTGACACTAGTTGTAGATTCCGATGCTTCACTTCAGGTTTACTGTATCCCTCTGACCTTCTTATTGACGATGAAACACAGAAATTGCATCGGAATACAAGCAAAAGGCGAAATGCAGACTTAAGTACAAAAAGACTGACTCTTCTTACTGTCTATGATTTGAACTATTCCTGTGACACTAGTTATAGATTCCGAAGCTTCACTTTAGGTTTACTGTATCCCTCTGACCTTCTTATGGACGATGAAACACAGAAATTGCATCGGAATTAAAAACGAAAGGCACAATGCCGACTTAAGTAAAAGAAAACTGACTCTTCTTACTGTCTATGATTTGAACCTTTCCTGTGACACTAGTTATAGATTCCGATGCTTCACTTCAGGTTTACTGTATCCCTCTGACCTTCTCATTGACGATGAAACACAGAAATTTAATCGGCATTAAATACAAAAGGCACAATGCCGACTTAAGTACAAGAAATCTGACTCTTCTTACTGTCTATGTTTTGCACATCTCCTTTGAGACTAGTTATAGATTCCGATGCTTCACTTCAGGTTTACTGTATCCCTCTGACCTTCTTATTGACGATGAAACACAGAAATTACATGGGAATTAAATACAAATGGCACTATGCCGACTTCATTATAATAAAACTGACTTATCTTATTGTCTATGCTTTGAACCATTCCTGTGGCACTAGTTATAGACTCCGATGCTTCACTTCAGGTTTACTGTATCCTTCTGACCTTCTTATTGACGATGAAACACCGAAATTGCATCGGAATTAAATACAAAAGGCACAATGCCGACTTAAGTACAAGTAAACTGACTCTTCTTACTGTCTATGATTTGAACCATTTGTGTGACACTAGTTATAGATTCCGATGCTTTACTTCAGGTTTACTGTAACCCTCTGACCTTCGTATTGACGATGAAACAGAGAAATTGCATCGGAATTGAATACAAAAGGCACAATGCCGACTTAAGTACAAGAAGACTGACTCTTCTTACTGTCTATGTTTTGAACCTTTCCTGTGAGACCGGTTCTAGATACCAATGCTTCACTTCAGGTTTACTATATCCCTTGGACCTTCTTATTGACGACGAAACACAGAAATTTAATCGGCATTGAATACAAAAGGCACAATGCCGACTTAAGTAAAAGAAAACTGACTCTTCTTACTGTCTATGTTTTGAACCATTCCTGTGACACTAGTTATAGATTCCGATGCTTCACTTCACGTTTACTGTATCCCTCTGACCTTCTTATTGACGATGAAACACAGAAATTTATTCGGCAATAAATACAAAAGGCACAATGCCGACTTAAGTACAAGAAATCTGACACTTCTTACTGTCTCTGTTTTGAACATCTCCTTTGACACTAGTTATAGATTCCGATGCTTCACTACAGATTTAATGTATCCCTCTGACCTTCTTATTGACGATGAAACACAGAAATTGCATGGGAATTAAATACAAAAGGCACTATGCCGACTTAAGTACAAGTAAACTGACTTTTCTTACTGTCTATGGTTTTAACCATTCCTGTGACACTAGTTACAGATTCCGGTGCTCCACTTCAAGTATACTGTATCCCTATGACCTTGTTATTGACGATGACACACAGAAATTGTATCGCAATTAAATACAAAAGGCATAATACCGACTTAAGTACAAGAAAACTGGCTCTTCCTACTCTCTATGCTTTTAACCATTCCTGTGACACTAGTTATAGGTTCCGATGCTTCACTTCATTTTTACTGTATCCCTCTGACCTTCTTATTGACGATGAAACACAGAAATTGCATCGGAATAGAATACAAAAGGCACAATGCCAACTTAAGTACAAGAAAACTGACTCTTCTTACAGTCTATGTTTTGAAACATTCCTGTGACACTAGTTATAGATGCCGATACTTCCCTTCAGGTATACTGTATCCCTCTGACCTTCTTATTGACGATGACACACAGAAATTGCATCGAAATTAAATATAAAAGGCACAATGCCGACTTAAGTACAAGAAAACTGACTCTTCTTACTGTCTATACTTTGAACCATTCCTGTGACACTTGTTATAGATTCCGATGCTTCATCTCAGGTTTACTGTATCCCTCTGACCTTATTGACGATGAAACACAGAAATTGCATCCTAATTAAATACAAAAGGCACAATGCCGACTTAAGTACAAGGAAACTGACTCTTCTTACTGTCTATGTTTTGAACCTTTCTTGTGTGACCAGTTTTAGATTCCGATGCTTGACTTCAGGTTTACTGTATCCTTTGGACCTTCATATTGACGACGAATCACAGAAATTGCATCGGAATTAAATGGAAAAGGCACAATGCCGACTAAAGTTCAAGAAAACTGATTCTTCTTAATGTAAATGTTTTGAACCATTCCTGTGACACTAGTTATAGATTCCGATGCTTCACTTCAGGTTTACTGTATCCCTCTGACCTTCTTATTGACGATGAAACACAGAAATTGCATCGGAATTAAATACAAAAGGCACAATGACGACTCAAGTACAAGAAGACTGGCCCTTCTTACTGTCTATATTTTGAACCTTTCCTGTGAGTCCGGTTTTAGATTCAGATGCTTCACTTCAGGTTTACTGTATCCCTTGGCCCTTCTTATTGACGACGTAACACAGATATTGCATCGGAATTATATAGAAAAGGCACAATGCCGACTTAAATACAAAAAAACTGACTCATCTTACTGTCCATGTTTTGAACATCTCCTTTGACACTAGTTATAGATTCCGATGCCTCACTTTAGGTTTACTGTATCCCTCTGACCTTCTTATTGACGATGAAACACAGAAACTGCATCGGAATTAAACACGAAAGGCACAATGCCGACTTAAGTAAAAGAAAACTGACTCTTCTTACTGTCTATGTTTTGAACCATTCCTGTGACACTAGTTATAGATTCCGATGCTTCACTTCAGGTTTACTGTATCCCTCTGACCTTCTTATTGACGATGAAACACAGAAATTTAATCGGCATTAAATACAAAAGGCACAATGCCGTCTTAAGTACAAGAAATCTGACTCTTCTTACTGTCTATGTTTTGAACATCTCCTTTGACACTAGTTATAGATTCCGATGCTTCACTTCAGGTTTACTGTATCCCTCTGACCTTCTTATTGACGATGAAACACAGAAATTACATGGAAATTAAATACAAAAGGCACTATGCCGAGTTAAGTTCAAGTAAACTGACTTTTCTTACTGTCTATGGTTTTAACCATTCCTGTGACACTAGTTATAGATTCCGATGCTCCACTTCAGGTTCACCGTATCCCTCTGACCTTCTTATTGTCGATGAAACATAGAGATTGCATCGGAATTGTATACAAAAGGCACAATGCCGACTTAAGTACAAGAAAATTGATTCTTCTTATTGTCTATGTTTTGAACCATTCCTGTGACACTAGTTATAGATTCCGATGCCTCACTTCAGGAATATCGTATTCCTTTGACCTTCTTATTGACGATGAAACACAGAAAATGCATCGGAATTAAATACGAAAGGCACAATGCCGACTTTAGTAAACGAAAACTGACTCGTCTTACTGTCTATGTTTAGAAACCATTCCTGTGACACTAGTTATAGATTCCGATGCTTCACTTCAGGTTTACTGTATCCCTCTGACCTTCTTATTGACGATGAAACACAGAAATTCAATCGGCATTAAATACAAAAGGCACAATGCCAACTTAAGTACAAGAAATCTGACTCTTCTTACTGTCCATGTTTTGAACATCTCCTTTGACACTAGTTATAGATTCCGATGCTTCACTTCAGGTTTACTGTATCCCTCTGACCTTCTCATTGACGATGAAACACAGAAATTGCATCGGAATTAAATACGAAAGGCACAATGCCGACTAAAGTAAAAGAAAACTGACTCTTCTTACTGTCTATGTTTTGAACCATTCCTGTGACACTAGTTATAGATTCCGATGCTTCACTTCAGGTTTACTGTATCCCTCTGACCTTCTTATTGACGATGAAACACAGAAATTGCATGGGAATTAAATACAAAAGGCACTATGCCGACTTAAGTACAAGTAAACTGACTTTTCTTACTGTCTATGGTTTTAACCATTCCTGTGACACTAGTTATAGATGCCGATACTTCACTTCAGGTATACTGTATCCCTCTGACCTTCTTATTCACGATGAAACACAGAAATTGCATGGAAATAAAATATAAATGGCACAATTCCGACCTAAGTACAAGAGAACTGACTCTTCTTACTGTCTATACTTTGAGCCATTCCTGTGATACTTGTTATAGATTCCGATGCTTCATCTCAGGTTTACTGTATCCCTCTGACCTTATTGACGATGAAACACAGAAATTGCATCGGAATTAGATACAAAAGGCACAATGCCGACTTAAGTACAAGGAAACTGACTCTTCTTACTGTCTGTGTTTTGAACCATTCCTGTGACACTAGTTGTAGGTTCCGATGCTTCACTTCACGTTTACTGTATCCCTCTGACCTTCTTATTGACGATGAAACACAGAAATTGCCTCTGAATTAAATACAAAAGGCACAATACCGTCTTAAGTACAAGAAAACTGACGCTTCTTACTGTTTGTGTTTTGAACCACTCCTGTGACACTAGTTGTAGATTTCGATGCTTCACTTCAGGTTTACTGTATCCATCTGACCTTCTTATTGACGATGAAACACAGAAATTGCATCGCAATACAAACAATAGGCACAATGCCGACTTAAGTACAAGAAGACTGCCTCTTCTTACTGTCTATGTTTTGAACTATTCCTGTGACACTAGTTATAGATTCCGAAGCTTCACTTCAGATTTACTGTATCCCTCTGACCTTCTTATTGACGATGAAACACAGAAACTGCATCGGAATTAAATACAAAAGGCACAATGTCGACTCAAGTACAAGAAGACTGGCTCTTCTTACTGTCTGTGTTTTGAACCTTTCCTGTGAGTCCGGTTTTAGATTCCGATGCTTCACTTCAGGTTTACTGTATCCCTTGGCCCTTCTTATTGACGACGAAACACAGAAATTGCATCGGATTTATATAGAAAAGGCACAATGCCGACTTAAATACAAGAAAACTGACTCTTCTTACTGTCTATGCTTTGATCCATTCCTGTGACACTAGTTATAGATTCCGATGCTTCACTTCAGGTTTACTGTATCCCTCCGACCCTCTAATTGATGATGAAACACAGAAATTGCCTCGGAATTAAGTACAAAAGGCACAATGCCGACTTAAGTACAAAAAAACTGACGCTTCTTACTGTTTGTGTTTTGAACCACACCTGTGACACTAGTTATAGGTTCCGATGCTACACTTCAGGTTTACTGTATCCCTCTGACCTTCTTATTGACGATTAAACACAGAAATTGCATCCGAATTAAATAGAAAAGCACAATGCCGACTTAAGTACAAGAAGACGTGCTCTTCTTACTGTCTATGTTTTGAACCTTGCCTGTAACACTAGTTATAGATTCCGATGCTTCACTTCAGGTTTACTGTATCCCTCTGACCTTCTTATTGACGATGAAACACAGAAATTGCATGGGAATTAAATACAAAAGGCACTATGCCGACTTAAGTACAAGTAAACTGACTTTTCTTACTGCCTATGGTTTTAACCATTCCTGTGACACTAGTTATTGATGCCGATACTTCACTTCAGGTATACTGTATCCCTCTGACCTTCTTATTGACGATGACACACAGAAATTGCATCGGAATTAAATACAAAAGGCACAATGCCAACTTAAGTTGAAGAAAACTGACTCTTCTTACTGTCTATGTTTTGAAACATTCCTGTGACTCTAGTTATAGATGCCGATACTTCACTTCAGGTTTACTGTATCCCTCTGACCTTCTTATTGACGATGAAACACAGAAATTGCATCGAAATTAAATATAAAAGGCACAATGCCGACTTAAGTACAAGAAAACTGACTCTTCTTACTGTCTATACTTTGAACCATTCCTGTGACACTTGTCATAGTTTCCGATGCTTCATCTCAGGTTTACTGTATCCCTCTGACCTTATTGACGATGAAACACAGAAATTGCATCGGAATTGAATACAAAAGGCACAATGCCGACTTAAGTACAAGGAAACTGACTCTTCTTACTGTCTGTGTTTTGAACCATTCCTGTGACACTAGTTAAAGGTTCCGATGCTTCACTTCAGGTTTACTGTATCCCTCTGACCTTCTTATTGACGATGAAACATAGAAAATGCATCGGAATTAAATACGAAAGGCACAATGACGACTCAAGTACAAAAAGACTGGCTCTTCTTACTGCCTATATTTTGAACCTTTCCTGTGAGTCCGGTTTTAGATTCCGATGCTTCACTTCAGGTTTACTGTATCCCTTGGTTCTTCTTATTGACGACGTAACACAGATATTGCATCGGAATCATATAGAAAAGGCACAATGCCAACTTAAATACAAGAAAACTGACTCCTCTTACTGTGTATGTTTTGAACCATTGCTGTGACACTAGTTATAGATTCCGATGCTTCACTTCAGGTTTTCTGTATCACTCTGACCGTCTTATTGACGATGAAACACAGAAATTGCATCGGAATTAAATACAAAATTCACAATGCCGACTTAGTTATAATAAAACTGACTCTTCTTACTGTCTATGATTTGAACCATTTGTGTGACACTAGTTATAGATTCCGATGCTTCACTTCAGGTTTACAGTAACCCTCTGACCTTCGTATTGACGATGAAACAGAGAAATTGCATCGGAATTTTTTTGAATAGAAAAGGCACAATGCCGACTTAAGTACAAGAAGACTGACTCTTCTTACTGTCTATGTTTTGAACCATTCCTGTGACACTAGTTATAGATTCCGATGCTTCTCTTCAGGTTCACCGTATCCCTCTGACCTTCTTATTGTCGATGAAACATAGCGATTGCATCGGAATTGTATACAAAAGGCACAATGCCGACTTAAGTACAAGAAAATTGATTCTTCTTATTGTCTATGTTTTGAACCATTCCTGTGACACTAGTTATAGATTCCGATGCCTCACTTCAGGAATATCGTATTCCTTTGACCTTCTTATTGACGATGAAACACAGAAAATGCATCGGAATTAAATACGAAAGGCACAATGCCGACTTCAGTAAAAGAAAACTAACTCTTCTTACTGTCTATGTTTAGAAACCATTCCTGTGACACTAGTTATAGATTCCGATGCTTCACTTCAGGTTTACTGTATCCCTCTGACCTTCTTATTGACGATGAAACACAGAAATTCAATCGGCATTAAATACAAAAGGCACAATGCCAACTTAAGTACAAGAAATCTGACTCTTCTTACTGTCCATGTTTTGAACATCTCCTTTGACACTAGTTATAGATTCCGATGCTTCACTTCAGGTTTACTGTATCCCTCTGACCTTCTCATTGACGATGAAACACAGAAATTGCATCGGAATTAAATACGAAAGGCACAATGAAGACTAAAGTAAAAGAAAACTGACTCTTCTTACTGTCTATGTTTTGAACCACTCCTGTGACACTAGTTATAGATTCCGATGCTTCACTTCAGGTTTACTGTATCCCTCTGACCTTCTTATTGACGATGAAACACAGAAATTGCATGGGAATTAAATACAAAAGGCACTATGCCGACTTAAGTACAAGTAAACTGACTTTTCTTACTGTCTATGGTTTTAACCATTCCTGTGACACTAGTTATAGATGCCGATACTTCACTTCAGGTATACTGTATCCCTCTGACCTTCTTATTCACGATGAAACACAGAAATTGCATGGAAATAAAATATAAATGGCACAATTCCGACCTAAGTACAAGAGAACTGACTCTTCTTACTGTCTATACTTTGAGCCATTCCTGTGATACTTGTTATAGATTCCGATGCTTCATCTCAGGTTTACTGTATCCCTCTGACCTTATTGACGATGAAACACAGAAATTGCATCGGAATTAGATACAAAAGGCACAATGCCGACTTAAGTACAAGGAAACTGACTCTTCTTACTGTCTGTGTTTTGAACCATTCCTGTGACACTAGTTGTAGGTTCCGATGCTTCACTTCACGTTTACTGTATCCCTCTGACCTTCTTATTGACGATGAAACACAGAAATTGCCTCTGAATTAAATACAAAAGGCACAATACCGTCTTAAGTACAAGAAAACTGACGCTTCTTACTGTTTGTGTTTTGAACCACTCCTGTGACACTAGTTGTAGATTTCGATGCTTCACTTCAGGTTTACTGTATCCATCTGACCTTCTTATTGACGATGAAACACAGAAATTGCATCGCAATACAAACAATAGGCACAATGCCGACTTAAGTACAAGAAGACTGCCTCTTCTTACTGTCTATGTTTTGAACTATTCCTGTGACACTAGTTATAGATTCCGAACCTTCACTTCAGATTTACTGTATCCCTCTGACCTTCTTATTGACGATGAAACACAGAAACTGCATCGGAATTAAATACAAAAGGCACAATGTCGACTCAAGTACAAGAAGACTGGCTCTTCTTACTGTCTATGCTTTGATCCATTCCTGTGACACTAGTTATAGATTCCGATGCTTCACTTCAGGTTTACTGTATCCCTCCGACCCTCTAATTGATGATGAAACACAGAAATTGCCTCGGAATTAAGTACAAAAGGCACAATGCCGACTTAAGTACAAAAAAACTGACGCTTCTTACTGTTTGTGTTTTGAACCACACCTGTGACACTAGTTATAGGTTCCGATGCTACACTTCAGGTTTACTGTATCCCTCTGACCTTCTTATTGACGATTAAACACAGAAATTGCATCCGAATTAAATAGAAAAGCACAATGCCGACTTAAGTACAAGAAGACTTGCTCTTCTTACTGTCTATGTTTTGAACCTTGCCTGTAACGTTAGTTATAGATTCCGATGCTTCACTTCAGGTTTACTGTATCCCTCTGACCTTCTTATTGACGATGAAACACAGAAATTGCATGGGAATTAAATACAAAAGGCACTATGCCGTCTTAAGTACAAGTAAACTGACTTTTCTTACTGCCTATGGTTTTAACCATTCCTGTGACACTAGTTATTGATGCCGATACTTCACTTCAGGTATACTGTATCCCTCTGACCTTCTTATAGACGATGAAACACAGAAATTGCATCGAAATTAAATATAAAAGCCACAATTCCGACTTAAGTACAAGAAAACTGACTCTTCATACTGTCTATACTTTGAACCATTCCTGTGGCACTAGTTATAGTCTCCGATGCTTCACTTCAGGTTTACTGTATCCTTCTGACCTTCTTATTGACGATGAAACACCGAAATTGCATCGGAATTAAATACAAAAGGCACAATGCCGACTTAAGTACAAGTAAACTGACTTTTCTTACTGTCTATGATTTGAACCATTTGTGTGACACTAGTTATAGATTCCGATGCTTCACTTCAGGTTTACTGTAACCCTCTGACCTTCGTATTGACGATGAAACAGAGAAATTGCATCGGAATTGAATACAAAAGGCACAATGCCGATTTAAGTACAAGAATACTGACTCTTCTTAGTGTCTATGTTTTGAACCTTTCTTGTGAGACCAGTTTTAGATTCCGATGCTTGACTTCAGGTTTACTGTATCCCTTGGACCTTCATATTGACGACGAATCACAGAAATTGCATCGGAATTAAATAGAAAAGGCACAATGCCGACTTAAGTTCAAGAAAACTGATTCTTCTTAATGTCCATGTTTTGAACCATTCCTGTGACACTAGTTATAGATTCCGATGCTTCACTTCAGGTTTACTGTATCCCTCCGACCCTCTAATTGATGATGAAACGCAGAAATTGCCTCGGAATTAAGTACAAAAGGCACAATGCCGACTTAAGTACAAAAAAACTGACGCTTCTTACTGTTTGTGTTTTGAACCACACCTGTGACACTAGTTATAGGTTCCGATGCTACACTTCAGGTTTACTGTATCCCTCTGACCTTCTTATTGACGATTAAACACAGAAATTGCATCCGAATTCAATAGAAAAGCACAATGCCGACTTAAGTACAAGAAGACTTGCTCTTCTTACTGTCTATGTTTTGAACCTTGCCTGTAACACTAGTTATAGATTCCGATGCTTCACTTCAGGTTTACTGCATCCCTCTGACCTTATTGACGATGAAACACAGAAATTGCATCGGAATTAAATACAAAAGGCACAATGCCGACTTAAGTACAAAGAAACTGACTCTTCTTACTGTCTATGTTTTGAACCTTTCTTGTGAGACCAGTTTTAGATTCCGATGCTTGACTTCAGGTTTACTGTATCCCTTGGACCTTCATATTGACGACGAATCACAGAAATTCCATCGGAATTAAATAGAAAAGGCACAATGCCGACTTAAGTTCAAGAAAACTGATTCTTCTTAATGTCCATGTTTTGAACCATTCCTGTGACACTAGTTATAGATTCCGATGCTTCACTTCAGGTTTACTGTATCCCTCTGACCTTCTTATTGACGATGAAACACAGAAATTGCATCGGAATTAAATACAAAAGGCACAATGACGACTCAAGTACAAGAAGACTGGCTCTTCTTACTGTCTATATTTTGAACCTTTCCTGTGAGTCCGGTTTTAGATTCAGATGCTTCACATCAGGTTTACTGTATCCCTTGGCCCTTCTTATTGACGACGTAACACAGATATTGCATCGGAATTATATAGAAAAGGCACAATGCCGACTTAAATACAAAAAAACTGACTCCTCTTACTGTCTATGTTTTGAACCATTGCTGTGACACTAGTTATAGATTCCGATGCTTCACTTCAGGTTTGCTGTATCACTCTGACCGTCTTATTGACGATGAAACACAGACATTGCATCGGAATTAAATACAAAAGGCACAATGCCACTTCATTTTAATAAAACTGACTCTTCTTACTGTCTATGTTTTGAACCATTCCTGTGGCACTAGTTATAGTCTCCGATGCTTCACTTCAGGTTTACTGTATCCTTCTGACCTTCTTATTGACGATGAAACACCGAAATTGCATCGGAATTAAATACAAAAGGCACAATGCCGACTTAAGTACAAGTAAGCTGACTTTTCTTACTGTCTATGATTTGAACCATTTGTGTGACACTAGTTATAGATTCCGATGCTTCACTTCAGGTTTACTGTAACCCTCTGACCTTCGTATTGACGATGAAACAGAGAAATTGCATCGGAATTGAATACAAAAGGCACAATGCCGACTTAAGTACAAGAATACTGACTCTTCTTAGTGTCTATGTTTTGAACCATTCCTGTGACACTAGTTATAGATTCCGATGCTTCACTTCAGGTTCACTGTATCCCTCTGAACTTCTTATTGTCGATGAAACATAGAAATTCCATCGGCATTTTATACAAAAGGCACAATGCCAACTCAAGTACAAGAAAATTGATTCTTCTTATTGCCTATGTTTTGAACAATTCCTGTGACACTAGTTATAGATTCCGATGCCTCACTTCAGGAATACTGTATCCCTCTGACCTACTTATTGACGATGAAACACAGAAATTGCATCGGAATTAAATACGAAAGGCACAATGCCGACTTAAGTAAATGAAAACTGACTCTTCTTACTGTCTATGTTTTGGACCATTCCTGTGACACTAGTTATAGATTTCGATGCTTCACTTCAGGTTTACTGTATCCCTCTGACCCTCTTATTGACGATGAAACACAGAAATTTAATCGGCATTAAATACAAAAGGCACAATGCCGACTTAAGTACAACAAATCTGACTCTTCTACCTGTCCATGTTTTGAACATCTCCTTTGACACTAGTTATAGATTCCGATGCTTCACTTTAGGTTTACTGTATCCCTCTGACCTTCTTATTGACGATGAAACACAGAAATTGCATCGGAATTAAATACGAAAGGCACAATGCCGACTTAAGTAAAAGAAAACTGACTCTTCTTACTGTCTATGTTTTGAACCATTCCTGTGACACTAGTTATAGATTCCGATACTTCACTTCAGGTTTACTGTATCCCTCTGACCTTCTTATTGACGATGAAACACAGAAATTGCATCGGAATTAAATACGAAAGGCACAATGCCAACTTAAGTACAAGAAAACTGACTCTTTTTACTGTCTATGTTTTGAAACATTCCTGTGACACTAGTTATAGATGCCGATACTTCACTTCAGGTTTACTGTATCCCTCTGACCTTCTTATTGACGATGAAACACAGAAATTGCATCGAAATTAAATATAAAAGGCACAATGCCGACTTAAGTACAAGAAAACTGACTCTTCTACCTGTCCATGTTTTGAACATCTCCTTTGACACTAGTTATAGATTCCGATGCTTCACTTTAGGTTTACTGTATCCCTCTGACCTTCTTATTGACGATGAAACACAGAAATTGCATCGGAATTAAATACGAAAGGCACAATGCCGACTTAAGTAAAAGAAAACTGACTCTTCTTACTGTCTATGTTTTGAACCATTCCTGTGACACTAGTTATAGATTTCGATGCTTCACTTCAGGTTTACTGTATCCCTCTGACCCTCTTATTGACGATGAAACACAGAAATTTAATCGGCATTAAATACAAAAGGCACAATGCCGACTTAAGTACAACAAATCTGACTCTTCTACCTGTCCATGTTTTGAACATCTCCTTTGACACTAGTTATAGATTCCGATGCTTCACTTTAGGTTTACTGTATCCCTCTGACCTTCTTATTGACGATGAAACACAGAAATTGCATCGGAATTAAATACGAAAGGCACAATGCCGACTTAAGTAAAAGAAAACTGACTCTTCTTACTGTCTATGTTTTGAACCATTCCTGTGACACTAGTTATAGATTCCGATACTTCACTTCAGGTTTACTGTATCCCTCTGACCTTCTTATTGACGATGAAACACAGAAATTGCATCGGAATTAAATACAAAAGGCACAATGCCAACTTAAGTACAAGAAAACTGACTCTTTTTACTGTCTATGTTTTGAAACATTCCTGTGACACTAGTTATAGATGCCGATACTTCACTTCAGGTTTACTGTATCCCTCTGACCTTCTTATTGACGATGAAACACAGAAATTGCATCGAAATTAAATATAAAAGACACAATGCCGACTTAAGTACAAGAAAACTGACTCTTCTACCTGTCCATGTTTTGAACATCTCCTTTGACACTAGTTATAGATTCCGATGCTTCACTTTAGGTTTACTGTATCCCTCTGACCTTCTTATTGACGATGAAACACAGAAATTGCATCGGAATTAAATACGAAAGGCACAATGCCGACTTAAGTAAAAGAAAACTGACTCTTCTTACTGTCTATGTTTTGAACCATTCCTGTGACACTAGTTATAGATTCCGATGCTTCACTTCAGGTTTACTGTATCCCTCCGACCCTCTAATTGATGATGAAACACAGAAATTGCCTCGGAATTAAGTACAAAAGGCACAATGCCGACTTAAGTACAAAAAAACTGACGCTTCTTACTGTTTGTGTTTTGAACCACACCTGTGACACTAGTTATAGGTTCCGATGCTACACTTCAGGTTTACTGTATCCCTCTGACCTTCTTATTGACGATTAAACACAGAAATTGCATCCGAATTAAATAGAAAAGCACAATGCCGACTTAAGTACAAGAAGACTTGCTCTTCTTACTGTCTATGTTTTGAACCTTGCCTGTAACACTAGTTATAGATTCCGATGCTTCACTTCAGGTTTACTGTATCCCTCTGACCTTCTTATTGACGATGAAACACAGAAATTGCATGGGAATTAAATACAAAAGGCACTATGCCGACTTAAGTACAAGTAAACTGACTTTTCTTACTGCCTATGGTTTTAACCATTCCTGTGACACTAGTTATTGATGCCGATACTTCACTTCAGGTATACTGTATCCCTCTGACCTTCTTATAGACGATGAAACACAGAAATTGCATCGAAATTAAATATAAAAGCCACAATTCCGACTTAAGTACAAGAAAACTGACTCTTCTTACTGTCTATACTTTGAACCATTCCTGTGGCACTAGTTATAGTCTCCGATGCTTCACTTCAGGTTTACTGTATCTTTCTGACCTTCTTATTGACGATGAAACACCGAAATTGCATCGGAATTAAATACAAAAGGCACAATGCCGACTTAAGTACAAGTAAACTGACTCTTCTTACTGTCTATGATTTGAACCATTTGTGTGACACTAGTTATAGATTCCGATGCTTCACTTCAGGTTTACTGTAACCCTCTGACCTTCGTATTGACGATGAAACAGAGAAATTGCATCGGAATTGAATACAAAAGGCACAATGCCGATTTAAGTACAAGAATACTGACTCTTCTTAGTGTCTATGTTTTGAACCATTCCTGTGACACTAGTTATAGATTCCGATGCTTCACTTCAGGTTCACTGTATCCCTCTGAACTTCTTATTGTCGATGAAACATAGAAATTCCATCGGCATTTTATACAAAAGGCACAATGCCAACTCAAGTACAAGAAAATTGATTCTTCTTATTGCCTATGTTTTGAACAATTCCTGTGACACTAGTTATAGATTCCGATGCCTCACTTCAGGAATACTGTATCCCTCTGACCTACTTATTGACGATGAAACACAGAAATTGCATCGGAATTAAATACGAAAGGCACAATGCCGACTTAAGTAAATGAAAACTGACTCTTCTTACTGTCTATGTTTTGGACCATTCCTGTGACACTAGTTATAGATTTCGATGCTTCACTTCAGGTTTACTGTATCCCTCTGACCCTCTTATTGACGATGAAACACAGAAATTTAATCGGCATTAAATACAAAAGGCACAATGCCGACTTAAGTACAACAAATCTGACTCTTCTACCTGTCCATGTTTTGAACATCTCCTTTGACACTAGTTATAGATTCCGATGCTTCACTTTAGGTTTACTGTATCCCTCTGACCTTCTTATTGACGATGAAACACAGAAATTGCATCGGAATTAAATACGAAAGGCACAATGCCGACTTAAGTAAAAGAAAACTGACTCTTCTTACTGTCTATGTTTTGAACCATTCCTGTGACACTAGTTATAGATTCCGATACTTCACTTCAGGTTTACTGTATCCCTCTGACCTTCTTATTGACGATGAAACACAGAAATTGCATCGGAATTAAATACAAAAGGCACAATGCCAACTTAAGTACAAGAAAACTGACTCTTTTTACTGTCTATGTTTTGAAACATTCCTGTGACACTAGTTATAGATGCCGATACTTCACTTCAGGTTTACTGTATCCCTCTGACCTTCTTATTGACGATGAAACACAGAAATTGCATCGAAATTAAATATAAAAGGCACAATGCCGACTTAAGTACAAGAAAACTGACTCTTCTACCTGTCCATGTTTTGAACATCTCCTTTGACACTAGTTATAGATTCCGATGCTTCACTTTAGGTTTACTGTATCCCTCTGACCTTCTTATTGACGATGAAACACAGAAATTGCATCGGAATTAAATACGAAAGGCACAATGCCGACTTAAGTAAAAGAAAACTGACTCTTCTTACTGTCTATGTTTTGAACCATTCCTGTGACACTAGTTATAGATTTCGATGCTTCACTTCAGGTTTACTGTATCCCTCTGACCCTCTTATTGACGATGAAACACAGAAATTTAATCGGCATTAAATACAAAAGGCACAATGCCGACTTAAGTACAACAAATCTGACTCTTCTACCTGTCCATGTTTTGAACATCTCCTTTGACACTAGTTATAGATTCCGATGCTTCACTTTAGGTTTACTGTATCCCTCTGACCTTCTTATTGACGATGAAACACAGAAATTGCATCGGAATTAAATACGAAAGGCACAATGCCGACTTAAGTAAAAGAAAACTGACTCTTCTTACTGTCTATGTTTTGAACCATTCCTGTGACACTAGTTATAGATTCCGATACTTCACTTCAGGTTTACTGTATCCCTCTGACCTTCTTATTGACGATGAAACACAGAAATTGCATCGGAATTAAATACAAAAGGCACAATGCCAACTTAAGTACAAGAAAACTGACTCTTTTTACTGTCTATGTTTTGAAACATTCCTGTGACACTAGTTATAGATGCCGATACTTCACTTCAGGTTTACTGTATCCCTCTGACCTTCTTATTGACGATGAAACACAGAAATTGCATCGAAATTAAATATAAAAGACACAATGCCGACTTAAGTACAAGAAAACTGACTCTTCTACCTGTCCATGTTTTGAACATCTCCTTTGACACTAGTTATAGATTCCGATGCTTCACTTTAGGTTTACTGTATCCCTCTGACCTTCTTATTGACGATGAAACACAGAAATTGCATCGGAATTAAATACGAAAGGCACAATGCCGACTTAAGTAAAAGAAAACTGACTCTTCTTACTGTCTATGTTTTGAACCATTCCTGTGACACTAGTTATAGATTCCGATGCTTCACTTCAGGTTTACTGTATCCCTCCGACCCTCTAATTGATGATGAAACACAGAAATTGCCTCGGAATTAAGTACAAAAGGCACAATGCCGACTTAAGTACAAAAAAACTGACGCTTCTTACTGTTTGTGTTTTGAACCACACCTGTGACACTAGTTATAGGTTCCGATGCTACACTTCAGGTTTACTGTATCCCTCTGACCTTCTTATTGACGATTAAACACAGAAATTGCATCCGAATTAAATAGAAAAGCACAATGCCGACTTAAGTACAAGAAGACTTGCTCTTCTTACTGTCTATGTTTTGAACCTTGCCTGTAACACTAGTTATAGATTCCGATGCTTCACTTCAGGTTTACTGTATCCCTCTGACCTTCTTATTGACGATGAAACACAGAAATTGCATGGGAATTAAATACAAAAGGCACTATGCCGACTTAAGTACAAGTAAACTGACTTTTCTTACTGCCTATGGTTTTAACCATTCCTGTGACACTAGTTATTGATGCCGATACTTCACTTCAGGTATACTGTATCCCTCTGACCTTCTTATAGACGATGAAACACAGAAATTGCATCGAAATTAAATATAAAAGCCACAATTCCGACTTAAGTACAAGAAAACTGACTCTTCTTACTGTCTATACTTTGAACCATTCCTGTGGCACTAGTCATAGTCTCCGATGCTTCACTTCAGGTTTACTGTATCCTTCTGACCTTCTTATTGACGATGAAACACCGAAATTGCATCGGAATTAAATACAAAAGGCACAATGCCGACTTAAGTACAAGTAAACTGACTCTTCTTACTGTCTATGATTTGAACCATTTGTGTGACACTAGTTATAGATTCCGATGCTTCACTTCAGGTTTACTGTAACCCTCTGACCTTCGTATTGACGATGAAACAGAGAAATTGCATCGGAATTGAATACAAAAGGCACAATGCCGATTTAAGTACAAGAATACTGACTCTTCTTAGTGTCTATGTTTTGAACCTTTCTTGTGAGACTAGTTTTAGATTCCGATGCTTGACTTCAGGTTTACTGTATCCCTTGGACCTTCATATTGACGACGAATCACAGAAATTGCATCGGAATTAAATAGAAAAGGCACAATGCCGACTTAAGTTCAAGAAAACTGATTCTTCTTAATGTCCATGTTTTGAACCATTCCTGTGACACTAGTTATAGATTCCGATGCTTCACTTCAGGTTTACTGTATCCCTCCGACCCTCTAATTGATGATGAAACACAGAAATTGCCTCGGAATTAAGTACAAAAGGCACAATGCCGACTTAAGTACAAAAAAACTGACGCTTCTTACTGTTTGTGTTTTGAACCACACCTGTGACACTAGTTATAGGTTCCGATGCTACACTTCAGGTTTACTGTATCCCTCTGACCTTCTTATTGACGATTAAACACAGAAATTGCATCCGAATTCAATAGAAAAGCACAATGCCGACTTAAGTACAAGAAGACTTGCTCTTCTTAATGTCTATGTTTTGAACCTTGCCTGTAACACTAGTTATAGATTCCGATGCTTCACTTCAGGTTTACTGTATCCATCTGACCTTCTTATTGACGATGAAACACAGAAATTGCATCGGAATTAAATACAAAAGGCACAATGACGACTCAAGTACAAGAAGACTGGCTCTTCTTACTGTCTATATTTTGAACCTTTCCTGTGAGTCCGGTTTTAGATTCAGATGCTTCACATCAGGTTTACTGTATCCCTTGGCCCTTCTTATTGACGACGTAACACAGATATTGCATCGGAATTATATAGAAAAGGCACAATGCCGACTTAAATACAAAAAAACTGACTCCTCTTACTGTCTATGTTTTGAACCATTGCTGTGACACTAGTTATAGATTCCGATGCTTCACTTCAGGTTTGCTGTATCACTCTGACCGTCTTATTGACGATGAAACACAGACATTGCATCGGAATTAAATACAAAAGGCACAATGCCACTTCATTTTAATAAAACTGACTCTTCTTACTGTCTATGTTTTGAACCATTCCTGTGGCACTAGTTATAGTCTCCGATGCTTCACTTCAGGTTTACTGTATCCTTCTGACCTTCTTATTGACGATGAAACACCGAAATTGCATCGGAATTAAATACAAAAGGCACAATGCCGACTTAAGTACAAGAATACTGACTCTTCTTAGTGTCTATGTTTTGAACCATTCCTGTGACACTAGTTATAGATTCCGATGCTTCACTTCAGGTTCACTGTATCCCTCTGAACTTCTTATTGTCGATGAAACATAGAAATTCCATCGGCACTTTATACAAAAGGCACAATGCCGACTCAAGTACAAGAAAATTGATTCTTCTTATTGCCTATGTTTTGAACAATTCCTGTGACACTAGTTATAGATTCCGATGCCTCACTTCAGGAATACTGTATCCCTCTGACCTACTTATTGACGATGAAACACAGAAATTGCATCGGAATTAAATACGAAAGGCACAATGCCGACTTAAGTAAATGAAAACTGACTCTTCTTACTGTCTATGTTTTGGACCATTCCTGTGACACTAGTTATAGATTTCGATGCTTCACTTCAGGTTTACTGTATCCCTCTGACCCTCTTATTGACGATGAAACACAGAAATTTAATCGGCATTAAATACAAAAGGCACAATGCCGACTTAAGTACAACAAATCTGACTCTTCTACCTGTCCATGTTTTGAACATCTCCTTTGACACTAGTTATAGATTCCGATGCTTCACTTTAGGTTTACTGTATTCCTCTGACCTTCTTATTGACGATGAAACACAGAAATTGCATCGGAATTAAATACGAAAGGCACAATGCCGACTTAAGTAAAAGAAAACTGACTCTTCTTACTGTCTATGTTTTTAACCATTCCTGTGACACTAGTTATAGATTCCGATACTTCACTTCAGGTTTACTGTATCCCTCTGACCTTCTTATTGACGATGAAACACAGAAATTGCATCGGAATTAAATACAAAAGGCACAATGCCAACTTAAGTACAAGAAAACTGACTCTTCTTACTGTCTATGTTTTGAAACATTCCTGTGACACTAGTTATAGATACCGATGCTTCACTTCAGGTTTACTGTATCCCTCTGACCTTCTTATTGACGATGAAACACAGAAATTGCATCGGAATTAAATACAAAAGGCACAATGACGACTCAAGTACAAGAAGACTGGCTCTTCTTACTGTCTATATTTTGAACCTTTCCTGTGAGTCCGGTTTTAGATTCAGATGCTTCACATCAGGTTTGCTGTATCCCTTGGCCCTTCTTATTGACGACGTAACACAGATATTGCATCGGAATTATATAGAAAAGGCACAATGCCGACTTAAATACAAAAAAACTGACTCCTCTTACTGTCTATGTTTTGAACCATTGCTGTGACACTAGTTATAGATTCCGATGCTTCACTTCAGGTTTGCTGTATCCCTCTGAACTTCTTATTGTCGATGAAACATAGAAATTCCATCGGCACTTTATACAAAAGGCACAATGCCGACTCAAGTACAAGAAAATTGATTCTTCTTATTGCCTATGTTTTGAACAATTCCTGTGACACTAGTTATAGATTCCGATGCCTCACTTCAGGAATACTGTATCCCTCTGACCTACTTATTGACGATGAAACACAGAAATTGCATCGGAATTAAATACGAAAGGCACAATGCCGACTTAAGTAAATGAAAACTGACTCTTCTTACTGTCTATGTTTTGGACCATTCCTGTGACACTAGTTATAGATTTCGATGCTTCACTTCAGGTTTACTGTATCCCTCTGACCCTCTTATTGACGATGAAACACAGAAATTTAATCGGCATTAAATACAAAAGGCACAATGCCGACTTAAGTACAACAAATCTGACTCTTCTACGTGTCCATGTTTTGAACATCTCCTTTGACACTAGTTATAGATTCCGATGCTTCACTTTAGGTTTACTGTATTCCTCTGACCTTCTTATTGACGATGAAACACAGAAATTGCATCGGAATTAAATACGAAAGGCACAATGCCGACTTAAGTAAAAGAAAACTGACTCTTCTTACTGTCTATGTTTTTAACCATTCCTGTGACACTAGTTATAGATTCCGATACTTCACTTCAGGTTTACTGTATCCCTCTGACCTTCTTATTGACGATGAAACACAGAAATTGCATCGGAATTAAATACAAAAGGCACAATGCCAACTTAAGTACAAGAAAACTGACTCTTCTTACTGTCTATGTTTTGAAACATTCCTGTGACACTAGTTATAGATGCCGATACTTCACTTCAGGTTTACTGTATCCCTCTGACCTTCTTATTGACGATGAAACACAGAAATTGCATCGAAATTAAATATAAAAGGCACAATGCCGACTTAAGTACAAGAAAACTGACTATTCTTACTGTCTATACTTCGAACCATTCCTGTGACACTTGTCATAGTTTCCGATGCTTCATCTCAGGTTTACTGTATCCCTCTGACCTTATTGACGATGAAACACAGAAATTGCACCGGAATTAAATACAAAAGGCACAATGCCAACTTAAGTACAAGAAAACTGACTCTTCTTACTGTCTATGTTTTGAAACATTCCTGTGACACTAGTTATAGATGCCGATACTTCACTTCATGTTTACTGTATCCCTCTGACCTCCTTATTGACGATGAAACACAGAAATTGCATCGGAATACAAGCAAAAGGCAAAATGCCGACTTAAGTACAAGAAGACTGACTCTTCTTACTGTCTATGATTTGAACTATTCCTGTGACACTAGTTATAGATTCCGAAGTTTCACTTCAGGTTTACTGTATCCCTCTTACCTTCTTATTGACGATGAAACACCGAAATTGCATCGGAATTAAATGCAAAAGGCACAATGCCGACTCAGGTACAAGAAGACTGGCTCTTCTTACTGTCTATGTTTTAACCTTTCCTGTGAGACAGGTTTTAGATTCCGATGCTTCACTTCAGGTTTACTGTATCCCTCTGACCTTCTCATTGACGATGAAACACAGAAATTGCATCGGAATTAAATAAGAAAGGCACAATGCCGACTTAAGTAAAAGAAAACTGACTCTTCTTACTGTCTATGTTTTGAACCATTCCTGTGACACTAGTTATAGATTCCGATGCTTCACTTCACGTTTACTGTATCCCTCTGACCTTCATATTGACGATGAAACACAGAAATTTAATCGGCATTAAATACAAAAGGCACAATGCCGACTTAAGTACAAGAAATCTGACTCTTCTTACTGTCTCTGTTTTGAACATCTCCTTTGACACTAGTTATAGATTCCGATGCTTCACTACAGATTTAATGTATCCCTCTGACCTTCTTATTGACGATGAAACACAGAAATTGCATGGGAATTAAATACAAAAGGCACTATGCCGACTTAAGTACAAGTAAACTGACTTTTCTTACTGTCTATGGTTTTAACCATTCCTGTGACACTAGTTATAGATTCCGATGCTTCACTTCACGTTTACTGTATCCCTCTGACCTTCTTATTGACGATGAAACACAGAAATTTAATCGGCATTAAATACAAAAGGCACAATGCCGACTTAAGTTCAAGAAAACTGATTCTTCTTAATGTCCATGTTTTGAACCATTCCTGTGACACTAGTTATAGATTCCGATGCTTCACTTCAGGTTTACTGTATCCCTCTGACCTTCTTATTGACGATGAAACACAGAAATTGCATCGGAATTAAATACAAAAGGCACAATGACGACTCAAGTACAAGAAGACTGGCTCTTCTTACTGTCTATATTTTGAACCTTTCCTGTGAGTCCGGTTTTAGATTCAGATGCTTCACATCAGTGTTACTGTATCCCTTGGCCCTTCTTATTGACGACGTAACACAGATATTGCATCGGAATTAAATAAGAAAGGCACAATGCCGACTTAAGTAAAAGAAAACTGACTCTTCTTACTGTCTATGTTTTGAACCATTCCTGTGACACTAGTTATAGATTGCGATGCTTCACTTCACGTTTACTGTATCCCTCTGACCTTCTTATTGACGATGAAACACAGAAATTTAATCGGCATTAAATACAAAAGGCACAATGCCGACTTAAGTTCAAGAAAACTGATTCTTCTTAGTGTCCATGTTTTGAACCATTCCTGTGACACTAGTTATAGATTCCGATGCTTCACTTCAGGTTTACTGTATCCCTCTGACCTTCTTATTGACGATGAAACACAGAAATTGCATCGGAATTAAATACAAAAGGCACAATGACGACTCAAGTACAAGAAGACTGGCTCTTCTTACTGTCTATATTTTGAACCTTTCCTGTGTGTCCGGTTTTAGATTCAGATGCTTCACATCAGGTTTACTGTATCCCTTGCCCCTTCTTATTGACGACGTAAGACAGATATTGCATCGGAATTATATAGAAAAGGCACAATGCCGACTTAAATACAAAAAAACTGACTCCTCTTACTGTCTATGTTTTGAACCATTGCTGTGACACTAGTTATAGATTCCGATGCTTCACTTCAGGTTTGCTGTATCACTCTGACCGTCTTATTGACGATGAAACACAGACATTGCATCGGAATTAAATACAAAAGGCACAAGGACGACTTCATTTTAATAAAACTGACTCTTCTTACTGTCTATGCTTTGAACCATTCCTGTGGCACTAGTTATAGACTCCGATGCTTCACTTCAGGTTTACTGTATCCTTCTGACCTTCTTATTGACGATGATACACCGAAATTGCATCGGAATTAAGTACAAAAGGCACAATGCCGACTTAAGTACAAGTAAACTGACTTTTCTTACTGTCTGTGATTTGAACCATTTGTGTGACACTAGTTATAGATTCCGATGCTTCACTTCAGGTTTACTGTAACCCTCTGACCTTCGTATTGACGATGAAACAGAGAAATTGCATCGGAATTGAATACAAAAGGCACAATGCCGACTTAAGTACAAGAATACTGACTCTTCTTAGTGTCTATGTTTTGAACCATTCCTGTGACACTAGTTATAGATTCCGATGCTTCACTTCAGGTTCACTGTATCCCTCTGAACTTCTTATTGTCGATGAAACATAGAAATCTCATTGGCATTTTATACAAAAGGCACAATGCCGACTCAAGTACAAGAAATTTGATTCTTCTTATTGCCTATGTTTTGAACAATTCCTGTGACACTAGTTATAGATTCCGATGCCTCACTTCAGGAATAGTGTATCCCTCTGACCTTCTTATTGACGATGAAACACAGAAATTGCATCGGAATTAAATACGAAAGGCACAATGCCGACTTAAGTAAATGAAAACTGACTCTTCTTACTGTCTATGTTTTGGACCATTCCTGTGACACTAGTTATAGATTCCGATGCTTCACTTCAGGTTTACTGTATCCCTCTGACCCTCTTATTGACGATGAAACACAGAAATTTAATCGGCATTAAATACAAAAGGCACAATGCCGACTTAAGTACAACAAATCTGACTCTTCTTACTGTCCATGTTTTGAACATCTCCTTTGACACTAGTTATAGATTCCGATGCTTCACTTTAGGTTTACTGTATCCCTCTGACCTTCTTATTGACGATGAAACGCAGAAATTGCATCGGAATTAAATACGAAAGGCACAATGCCGACTTAAGTAAAAGAAAACTGACTCTTCTTACTGTCTATGATTTGAACCATTCCTGTGACATTAGTTATAGATTCCGATGCTTCACTTCAGGTTTACTGTATCCCTCTGACCTTCTTATTGACGATGAAACACAGAAATTTAATCGGCATTAAATACAAAAGGCACAATGCCGTCTTAAGTACAAGAAAACTGACTCTTCTTACTGTCTATGTTTTGAACATCTCCTTTGACACTAGTTATAGATTCCGATGCTTCACTTCAGGTTTACTGTATCCCTCTGACCTTCGTATTGACGATGAAACACAGAAATTACATGGGAATTAAATACAAAAGGCACTATGCCGAGTTTAGTTCAAGTAAACTGAATTTTTATACTGTCTATGGTTTTAACCATTCCTGGGCACTAGTTATAGATTCCAATGCTCCACTTCAGGTATACTGTATCCCTCTGACCTTCTTATTGACGATGACACACAGAAATTGCATCGGAATTAAATACAAAAGGCACAATGCCAACTTAAGTACAAGAAAACTGACTCTTCTTACTGTCTATGTTTTGAAACATTCCTGTGACACTAGTTATAGATGCCGATACCTCACTTCAGGTTTACTGTATCCCTCTGACCTCCTTATTGACGATGAAACACAGAAATTGCATCGAAATTAAATATAAAAGGCACAATGCCGACTTAAGTACAAGAAAACTGACTCTTCTTACTGTCTATACTTCGAACCATTCCTGTGACACTTGTCATAGTTTCCGATGCTTCATCTCAGGTTTACTGTATCCCTCTGACCTTATTGACGATGAAACACAGAAATTGCACCGGAATTAAATACAAAAGGCACAATGCCGACTTAAGTACAAGGAAACTGACTCTTCTTACTGTCTGTGTTTTGAACCATTCCTGTGACACTAGTTATAGATTCCGATGCTTCACTTCAGGTTTACTGTATCCCTCTGACCTTCTTATTGACGATGAAACACAGAAATTGCCTCGGAATTAAATACAAAAGGCACAATGCCGACTTAAGTACGAGAAAACTGACGCTTCTTACTGTTTGTGTTTTGAACCACTCCTGTGACACTAGTTGTAGATTCCGATGCTTCACTTCAGGTTTACTGTATCCCTCTGACCTTCTTATTGACGATGAAACACAGAAATTGCATCGGAATACAAGCAAAAGGCAAAATGCCGACTTAAGTACAAGAAGACTGACTCTTCTTACTGTCTATGATTTGAACTATTCCTGTGACACTAGTTATAGATTCCGAAGTTTCACTTCAGGTTTACTGTATCCCTCTTACCATCTTATTGACGATGAAACACCGAAATTGCATCGGAATTAAATACAAAAGGCACAATGCCGACTCAGGTACAAGAAGACTGGCTCTTCTTACTGTCTATGTTTTAACCTTTCCTGTGAGACTGGTTTTAGATTCCGATGCTTCACTTCAGGTTTACTGTATCCCTTGGCCCTCCTTATTGACGACGAAACACAGAAAGCGGATCGGCATTAAATACAAAAGGCACAATGCCGACTTAAGTACAAGAAATCTGACTCTTCTTACTGTCCATGTTTTGAACATCGCCTTTAACACTAGTTATAGATTCCGATGCTTCACTTCAGGTTTACTATATCCCTCTGACCTTCTCATTGACGATGAAACACAGAAATTGCATCGGAATTAAATAAGAAAGGCACAATGCCGACTTAAGTAAAAGAAAACTGACTCTTCTTACTGTCTATGTTTTGAACCATTCCTGTGACACTAGCTATAGATTCCGATGCTTCACTTCACGTTTACTGTATCCCTCTGACCTTCTTATTGACGATGAAACACAGAAATTTAATCGGCATTAAATACAAAAGGCACAATGCCGACTTAAGTACAAGAAATCTGACTCTTCTTACTGTCTCTGTTTTGAACATCTCCTTTGACACTAGTTATAGATTCCGATGCTTCACTACAGATTTAATGTATCCCTCTGACCTTCTTATTGACGATGAAACACAGAAATTGCATGGGAATTAAATACAAAAGGCACTATGCCGACTTAAGTACAAGTAAACTGACTTTTCTTACTGTCTATGGTTTTAACCATTCCTGTGACACTAGTTATAGATTCCGATGCTTCACTTCACGTTTACTGTATCCCTCTGACCTTCTTATTGACGATGAAACACAGAAATTTAATCGGCATTAAATACAAGAGGCACAATGCCGACTTAAGTTTAAGAAAACTGATTCTTCTTAATGTCCATGTTTTGAACCATTCCTGTGACACTAGTTATAGATTCCGATGCTTCACTTCAGGTTTACTGTATCCCTCTGACCTTCTTATTGACGATGAAACACAGAAATTGCATCGGAATTAAATACAAAAGGCACAATGACGACTCAAGTACAAGAAGACTGGCTCTTCTTACTGTCTATATTTTGAACCTTTCCTGTGCGTCTGGTTTTAGATACAGATGCTTCACATCAGGTTTACTGTATCCCTTGGCCCTTCTTATTGACGACGTAACACTGATATTGCATCGGAATTAAATAAGAAAGGCACAATGCCGACTTAAGTAAAAGAAAACTGACTCTTCTTACTGTCTATGCTTTGAACCATTCCTGTGACACTAGTTATAGATTCCGATGCTTCACTTCACGTTTACTGTATCCCTCTGACCTTCTTATTGACGATGAAACACAGAAATTTAACCGGCATTAAATACAAAAGGCACAATGCCGACTTAAGTTCAAGAAAACTGATTCTTCTTAATGTCCATGTTTTGAACCATTCCTGTGACACTAGTTATAGATTCCGATGCTTCACTTCAGGTTTACTGTATCCCTCTGACCTTCTTATTGACGATGAAACACAGAAATTGCATCGGAATTAAATACAAAAGGCACAATGACGACTCAGGTACAAGAAGACTGGCTCTTCTTACTGTCTATATTTTGAACCTTTCCTGTGAGTCCGGTTTTAGATTCAGATGCTTCACATCAGGTTTACTGTATCACTTGGCCCTTCTTATTGACGACGTGACACAGATATTGCATCGGAATTATATAGAAAAGGCACAATGCCGACTTAAATACAAAAAAACTGACTCCTCTTACTGTCTATGTTTTGAACCATTGCTGTGACACTAGTTATAGATTCCGATGCTTCACTTCAGGTTTGCTGTATCACTCTGACCGTCTTATTGACGATGAAACACAGACATTGCATCGGAATTAAATACAAAAGGCACAATGCCGACTTCATTATAATAAAACTGACTCTTCTTACTGTCTATGCTTTGAACCATTCCTGTGGCACTAGTTAAAGACTCCGATGCTTCACTTCAGGTTTACTGTATCCTTCTGACCTTCTTATTGACGATGAAACACCGAAATTGCATCGGAATTAAATACAAAAGGCACAATGCCGACTTAAGTACAAGTAAACTGACTTTTCTTACTGTCTATGATTTGAACCATTTGTGTGACACTAGTTATAGATTCCGATGCTCCACTTCAGGTTTACTGTAACCCTCTGACCTTCGTATTGACGATGAAACAGAGAAATTGCATCGGAATTGAATACAAAAGGCACAATGCCGACTTAAGTACAAGAATACTGACTCTTCTTAGTGTCGATGTTTTGAACCATTCCTGTGACACTAGTTATTGATTCCGATGCTTCACTTCAGGTTCACTGTATCCCTCTGAACTTCTTATTGTGGATGAAACATAGAAATTCCATCGGCATTTTATACAAAAGGCACAATGCCGACTCAAGTACAAGAAAATTGATTCTTCTTATTGCCTATGTTTTGAACAATTCCTGTGACACTAGTTATAGATTCCGATGCCTCACTTCAGGAATACTGTATCCCTCTGACCTTCTTATTGACGATGAAACACAGAAATTGCATCGGAATTAAATACGAAAGGCACAATGCCGACTTCAGTAAAAGAAAACTGACTCTTCTTACTGTCTATGTTTTGGACCATTCCTGTGACACTAGTTATAGATTCCGATGCTCCACTTCAGGTATACTGTATCCCTCTGACCTTCTTATTGACGATGACACACAGAAATTGCATCGGAAATAAATACAAAAGGCACAATGCCAACTTAAGTACAAGAAAACTGACTCTTCTTACTGTCTATGTTTTGAAACATTCCTGTGACACTAGTTATAGATGCCGATACTTCACTTCAGGTTTACTGTATCCCTCTGACCTTCTTATTGACGATGAAACACAGAAATTGCGTCGAAATTAAATATAAAAGGCACAATGCCGACTCAAGTACAAGAAAACTGACTCTTCTTACTGTCTATACTTTGAACCATTCCTGTGACACTTGTCATAGTTTCCGATGCTTCATCTCAGGTTTACTGTATCCCTCTGACCTTATTGACGATGAAACACAGAAATTGCATCGGAATTAAATACAAAAGGCACAATGCCGACTTAAGTACAAGGAAACTGACTCTTCTTACTGTCTGTGTTTTGAACCATTCCTGTGACACTAGTTATAGATTCCGATGCTTCAATTTAGGTTTACTGTATCCCTCTGACCTTCTTATTGACGATGAAACACAGAAATTGCCTCGGAATTAAATCCAAAGGCACAATGCCGACTTAAGTACGAGAAAACTGACGCTTCTTACTGTTTGTGTTTTGAACCACTCCTGTGACACTAGTTGTAGATTCCGATGCATCACTTCAGGTTTACTGTATCCCTCTGACCTTCTTATTGACGATGAAACACAGAAATTTAATCGGCATTAAATACAAAAGGCACAATGCCGACTTAAGTACAAGAAGACTGACTCTTCTTACTGTCTATGATTTGAACTATTCCTGTGACACTAGTTATAGATTCCGATGCTTCACTTCAGGTTTACTGTATCCCTCTGACCCTCTTATTGACGATGAAACACAGAAATTTAATCGGCATTAAATACAAAAGGCACAATGCCGACTTAAGTACAAGAAATCTGACTCTTCTTACTGTCTCTGTTTTGAACATCTCCTTTGACACTAGTTATAGATTCCGATGCTTCACTACAGATTTAATGTATCCCTCTGACCTTCTTATTGACGATGAAACACAGAAATTGCATGGGAATTAAATACAAAAGGCACTATGCCGACTTAAGTAAAAGTAAACTGACTTTTCTTACTGTCTATGTTTTGAACCATTCCTGTGACACTAGATATAGATTCCGATGCTTCACTTCAGGTTTACTGTATCCCTCTGACCTTCTTATTGACGTTGAAACACAGAAATTTAATCGGCATTAAATACAAAAGGCACAATGCCGTCTAAAGTACAAGAAAACTGACTCTTCTTACTGTCTATGTTTTGAACATCTCCTTTGACACTAGTTATAGATTCCGATGCTTCACTTCAGGTTTACTGTATCCCTCTGACCTTATTGACGATGAAACACAGAAATTACATGGGAATTAAATACAAAAGGCACTATGCCGAGTTAAGTTCAAGTAAACTGACTTTTCTTACTGTCTATGGTTTTAACCATTCCTGTGACACTAGTTATAGATTCCGATGCTCCACTTCAGGTATACTGTATCCCTCTGACCTTCTTACTGACGATGACACACAGAAATTGCAGCGGAATTAAATACAAAAGGCACAATGCCAACTTAAGTACAAGAAAACTGACTCTTCTTACTGTCTATGTTTTGAATCATTCCTGTGACACTAGTTATAGATGCCGATACTTCACTTCAGGTTTACTGTATCCCTCTGACCTTCTTATTGACGATGAAACACAGAAATTGCATCGAAATTAAATATAAAAGGCACAATGCCGACTTAAGTACAAGAAAACTGACTCTTCTTACTGTCTATACTTTGAACCATTCCTGTGACGCTTGTCATAGTTTCCGATGCTTCATCTCAGGTTTACTGTATCCCTCTGACCTTATTGACGATGAAACACAGAAATTGCATTGGAATTAAATACAAAATGCACAAAGCCGACTTAAGTACAAGGAAACTGACTCTTCTTACTGTCTGTGTTTTGAACCATTTCTGTGTCACTAGTTATAGATTCCGATGCTTCATTTCAGGTTTACTGTATCCCTCTGGCCTTCTTATTGACGATGAAACACAGAAATTGCCTCGGAATTAAATACAAAAGGCACAATGCCGACTTAAGTACGAGAAAACTGACGCTTCTTACTGTTTGTGTTTTGAACCACTCCTGTGACACTAGTTAGAGATTCCGATGCTTCACTTCAGGTTTACTGTATCCCTCTGACCTTCTTATTGACGATGAAACACAGAAATTGCATCGGAATACAAGCAAAAGGCAAAATGCCGACTTAAGTAGAAGAAGACTGACTCCTCTTACTGTCTATGATTTGAACTATTCCTGTGACACTAGTTATAGATTCCGAAGTTTCACTTCAGGTTTACTGTATCCCTCTTACCTTCTTATTGACGATGAAACACCGAAATTGCATCGGAATTAAATACAAAAGGCACAATGCCGACTCAGGTACAAGAAGACTGGCTCTTCTTACTGTCTATGTTTTAACCTTTCCTGTGAGACAGGTTTTAGATTCCGATGCTTCACTTCAGGTTTACTGTATCCCTTGGCCCTCCTTATTGACGACGAAACACAGAAATTGCATCGGAATTAAATACGAAAGGCACAATGCCGACATAAGTAAAAGAAAACTGACTCTTCTTACTGTCTATGCTTTGAACCATTCCTGTGACACTAGTTATAGTTTCCGATGCTTCACTTCAGGTTTACTGTATCCCTCTGACCTTCTTATTGACGATGAAACACAGAAATTTAATCGGCATTAAATACAAAAGGCACAATGCCGTCTTAAGTACAAGAAAACTGACTCTTCTTACTGTCTATGTTTTGAACATCTCCTTTGACACTAGTTATAGATTCCGATGCTTCACTTCAGGTTTACTGTATCCCTCTGACCTTCTTATTGACGATGAAACACAGAAATTACATGGGAATTAAATACAAAAGGCACTATGCCGAGTTAAGTTCAAGTAAACTGACTTTTCTTACTGTCTATGGTTTTAACCATTCCTGTGACACTAGTTATAGATTCCGATGCTCCACTTCAGGTATACTGTATCCCTCTGACCTTCTTATTGACGATGACACACAGAAATTGCATCGGAATTAAATACAAAAGGCACAATGCCAACTTAAGTACAAGAAAACTGACTCTTCTTACTGTCTATGTTTTGAAACATTCCTGTGACACTAGTTATAGATGCCGATACTTCACTTCAGGTTTACTGTATCCCTCTGACCTTCTTATTGACGATGAAACACAGAAATTGCATCGAAATTAAATATAAAAGGCACAATGCCGACTTAAGTACAAGAAAACTGACTCTTCTTACTGTCTATACTTTGAACCATTCCTGTGACACTTGTCATAGTTTCCGATGCTTCATCTCAGGTTTACTGTATCCCTCTGACCTTATTGACGATGAAACACAGAAATTGCATCGGAATTAAATACAAAAGGCACAATGCCGACTTAAGTACAAGGAAACTGACTCTTCTTACTGTCTGTGTTTTGAACCATTCCTGTGACACTAGTTATAGATTCCGATGCTTCAATTTAGGTTTACTGTATCCCTCTGACCTTCTTATTGACGATGAAACACAGAAATTGCCTCGGAATTAAATCCAAAGGCACAATGCCGACTTAAGTACGAGAAAACTGACGCTTCTTACTGTTTGTGTTTTGAACCACTCCTGTGACACTAGTTGTAGATTCCGATGCATCACTTCAGGTTTACTGTATCCCTCTGACCTTCTTATTGACGATGAAACACAGAAATTGCATCGGAATACAAGCAAAAGGCAAAATGCCGACTTAAGTACAAGAAGACTGACTCTTCTTACTGTCTATGATTTGAACTATTCCTGTGACACTAGTTATAGATTCCGATGCTTCACTTCAGGTTTACTGTATCCCTCTGACCCTCTTATTGACGATGAAACACAGAAATTTAATCGGCATTAAATACAAAAGGCACAATGCCGACTTAAGTACAAGAAATCTGACTCGTCTTACTGTCTCTGTTTTGAACATCTCCTTTGACACTAGTTATAGATTCCGATGCTTCACTACAGATTTAATGTATCCCTCTGACCTTCTTATTGACGATGAAACACAGAAATTGCATGGGAATTAAATACAAAAGGCACTATGCCGACTTAAGTAAAAGTAAACTGACTTTTCTTACTGTCTATGTTTTGAACCATTCCTGTGACACTAGATATAGATTCCGATGCTTCACTTCAGGTTTACTGTATCCCTCTGACCTTCTTATTGACGATGAAACACAGAAATTTAATCGGCATTAAATACAAAAGGCACAATGCCGTCTAAAGTACAAGAAAACTGACTCTTCTTACTGTCTATGTTTTGAACATCTCCTTTGACACTAGTTATAGATTCCGATGCTTCACTTCAGGTTTACTGTATCCCTCTGACCTTATTGACGATGAAACACAGAAATTACATGGGAATTAAATACAAAAGGCACTATGCCGAGTTAAGTTCAAGTAAACTGACTTTTCTTACTGTCTATGGTTTTAACCATTCCTGTGACACTAGTTATAGATTCCGATGCTCCACTTCAGGTATACTGTATCCCTCTGACCTTCTTATTGACGATGACACACAGAAATTGCAGCGGAATTAAATACAAAAGGCACAATGCCAACTTAAGTACAAGAAAACTGACTCTTCTTACTGTCTATGTTTTGAATCATTCCTGTGACACTAGTTATAGATGCCGATACTTCACTTCAGGTTTACTGTATCCCTCTGACCTTCTTATTGACGATGAAACACAGAAATTGCATCGAAATTAAATATAAAAGGCACAATGCCGACTTAAGTACAAGAAAACTGACTCTTCTTACTGTCTATACTTTGAACCATTCCTGTGACGCTTGTCATAGTTTCCGATGCTTCATCTCAGGTTTACTGTATCCCTCTGACCTTATTGACGATGAAACACAGAAATTGCATTGGAATTAAATACAAAAGGCACAAAGCCGACTTAAGTACAAGGAAACTGACTCTTCTTACTGTCTGTGTTTTGAACCATTCCTGTGTCACTAGTTATAGATTCCGATGCTTCACTTCAGGTTTACTGTATCCCTCTGGCCTTCTTATTGACGATGAAACACAGAAATTGCCTCGGACTTAAATACAAAAGGCACAATGCCGACTTAAGTACGAGAAAACTGACGCTTCTTACTGTTTGTGTTTTGAACCACTCCTGTGACACTAGTTAGAGATTCCGATGCTTCACTTCAGGTTTACTGTATCCCTCTGACCTTCTTATTGACGATGAAACACAGAAATTGCATCGGAATACAAGCAAAAGGCAAAATGCCGACTTAAGTAGAAGAAGACTGACTCCTCTTACTGTCTATGATTTGAACTATTCCTGTGACACTAGTTATAGATTCCGAAGTTTCACTTCAGGTTTACTGTATCCCTCTTACCTTCTTATTGACGATGAAACACCGAAATTGCATCGGAATTAAATACAAAAGGCACTATGCCGACTTAAGTACAAGTAAACTGACTTTTCTTACTGTCTATGGTTTTAACCATTCCTGTGACACTAGTTATAGATTCCGATGCTTCACTTTACGTTTACTGTATCCCTCTGACCTTCTTATTGACGATGAAACACAGAAATTTAATCGGCATTAAATACAAAAGGCACAATGCCGACTTAAGTTCAAGAAAACTGATTCTTCTTAATGTCCATGTTTTGAACCATTCCTGCGACACTAGTTATAGATTCCGATGCTTCACTTCAAGTTTACTGTATCCCTCTGACCTTCTTATTGACGATGAAACACAGAAATTGCATCGGAATTAAATACAAAAGGCACAATGACGACTCAAGTACAAGAAGACTGGCTCTTCTTACTGTCTATATTTTGAACCTTTCCTGAGAGTCCGGTTTTAGATTCAGATGCTTCACATCAGGTTTACTGTATCCCTTGGCCCTTCTTATTGACGACGTAACACAGATATTGCATCGGAATTAAATAAGAAAGGCACAATGCCGACTTAAGTAAAAGAAAACTGACTCTTCATACTGTCTATGTTTTGAACCATTCCTGTGACACTAGTTATGGATTCCGATGCTTCACTTCACGATTACTGTATCCCTCTGACCTTCTTATTGACGATGAAACACAGAAATTTAATCGGCATTAAATACAAAAGGCACAATGCCGACTTAAGTTCAAGAAAACTGATTCTTCTTAATGTCCATGTTTTGAACCATTCCTGTGACACTAGTTATAGATTCCGATGCTTCACTTCAGGTTTACTGTATCCCTCTGACCTTATTGACGATGAAACACAGAAATTGCATCGGAATTAAATACAAAAGGCACAATGACGACTCAAGTACAAGAAGACTGGCTCTTCTTACTGTCTATATTTTGAACCTTTCCTGTGAGTCCGGTTTTAGATTCAGATGCTTCACATCAGGTTTACTGTATCCCTTGGCCCTTCTTATTGACGACGTAACACAGATATTGCATGGGAATTAAATAAGAAAGGCACAATGCCGACTTAAGTAAAAGAAAACTGACTCTTCTTACTGTCTATGTTTTGAACCATTCCTGTGACACTAGTTATAGATTCCGATGCTTCACTTCACGATTACTGTATCCCTCTGACCTTCTTATTGACGATGAAACACAGAAATTTAATCGGCATTAAATACAAAAGGCACAATGCCGACTTAAGTTCAAGAAAACTGATTCTTCTTAATGTCCATGTTTTGAACCATTCCTGTGACACTAGTTATAGATTCCGATGCTTCACTTCAGGTTTACTGTATCCCTCTGACCTTCTTATTGACGATGAAACACAGAAATTGCATCGGAATTAAATACAAAAGGCACAATGACGACTCAAGTACAAGAAGACTGGCTCTTCTTACTGTCTATATTTTGAACCTTTCCTGTGTGTCCGGTTTTAGATTCAGATGCTTCACATCAGGTTTACTGTATCCCTTGCCCCTTCTTATTGACGACGTAAGACAGATATTGCATCGGAATTATATAGAAAAGGCACAATGCCGACTTAAATACAAAAAAACTGACTCCTCTTACTGTCTATGTTTTGAACCATTGCTGTGACACTAGTTATAGATTCCGATGCTTCACTTCAGGTTTGCTGTATCACTCTGACCGTCTTATTGACGATGAAACACAGACATTGCATCGGAATTAAATACAAAAGGCACAATGCCGACTTCATTATAATAAAACTGACTCTTCTTACTGTCTATGCTTTGAACCATTCCTGTGGCACTAGTTATAGACTCCGATGCTTTACTTCAGGTTTACTGTATCCTTCTGACCTTCTTATTGACGATGAAACACCATAATTGCATCGGAATTAAATACAAAAGGCACAATGCCGACTTAAGTACAAGTAAACTGACTTTTCTTACTGTCTGTGATTTGAACCATTTGTGTGACACTAGTTATAGATTCCGATGCTTCACTTCAGGTTTACTGTAACCCTCTGACCTTCGTATTGACGATGAAACAGAGAAATTGCATCGGAATTGAATACAAAAGGCACAATGCCGACTTAAGTACAAGAATACTGACTCTTCTTAGTGTCTATGTTTTGAACCATTCCTGTGACACTAGTTATAGATTCCGATGCTTCACTTCAGGTTCACTGTATCCCTCTGAACTTCTTATTGTCGATGAAACATAGAAATCTCATTGGCATTTTATACAAAAGGCACAATGCCGACTCAAGTACAAGAAAATTGATACTTCTTTTTGCCTATGTTTTGAACAATTCCTGTGACACTAGTTATAGATTCCGATGCCTCACTTCAGGAATAGTGTATCCCTCTGACCTTCTTATTGACGATGAAACACAGAAATTGTGTCGGAATTAAATACGAAAGGCACAATGCCGACTTAAGTAAATGAAAACTGACTCTTCTTACTGTCTATGTTTTGGACCATTCCTGTGACACTAGTTATAGATTCCGATGCTTCACATCAGGTTTACTGTATCCCTCTGACCCTCTTATTGACGATGAAACACAGAAATTGCATCGAAATACAAGCAAAAGGCAAAATGCCGACTTAAGTAGAAGAAGACTGACTCCTCTTACTGTCTATGATTTGAACTATTCCTGTGACACTAGTTATAGATTCCGAAGTTTCACTTCAGGTTTACTGTATCCCTCTTACCTTCTTATTGACGATGAAACACCGAAATTGCATCGGAATTAAATACAAAAGGCACAATGCCGACTCAGGTACAAGAAGACTGGCTCTTCTTACTGTCTATGTTTTAACCTTTCCTGTGAGACAGGTTTTAGATTCCGATGCTTCACTTCAGGTTTACTGTATCCCTTGGCCCTCCTTATTGACGACGAAACACAGAAAGTGGATCGGCATTAAATACAAAAGGCACAATGCCGACTGAAGTACAAGAAATCTGACTCTTCTTACTGTCCATGTTTTGAACATCGCCTTTGACACTAATTATAGATTCCGATGCTTCACTTCAGGTTTACTGTATCCCTCTGACCTTCTCATTGACGATGAAACACAGAAATTGCATCGGAATTAAATAAGAAAGGCACAATGCCGACTTAAGTAAAAGAAAACTGACTCTTCTTACTGTCTATGTTTTGAACCATTCCTGTGACACTAGTTATAGATTCCGATGCTTCACTTCACGTTTACTGTATCCGCCTGACCTTCTTATTGACGATGAAACACAGAAATTTAATCGGCATTAAATACTTAAGGCACAATGCCGACTTAAGTACAAGAAATCTGACTCTTCTTATTGTCTCTGTTTTGAACATTTCCTTTGACACTAGTTATAGATTCCGATGCTTCACTACAGATTTAATGTATCCCTCTGACCTTCTTATTGACGATGAAACACAGAAATTGCATGGGAATTAAATACAAAAGGCACTATGCCGACTTAAGTACAAGTAAACTGACTTTTCTTACTGTCTATGGTTTTAACCATTCCTGTGACACTAGTTATAGATTCCGATGCTTCACTTTACGTTTACTGTATCCCTCTGACCTTCTTATTGACGATGAAACACAGAAATTTAATCGGCATTAAATACAAAAGGCACAATGCCGACTTAAGTTCAAGAAATCTGATTCTTCTTAATGTCCATGTTTTGAACCATTCCTGCGACACTAGTTATAGATTCCGATGCTTCACTTCAGGTTTACTGTATCCCTCTGACCTTCTTATTGACGATGAAACACAGAAATTGCATCGGAATTAAATACAAAAGGCACAATGACGACTCAAGTACAAGAAGACTAGCTCTTCTTACTGTCTATATTTTGAACCTTTCCTGTGAGTCCGGTTTTAGATTCAGATGCTTCACATCAGGTTTACTGTATCCCTTGGCCCTTCTTATTGACGACGTAACACAGATATTGCATCGGAATTAAATAAGAAAGGCACAATGCCGACTTAAGTAAAAGAAAACTGACTCTTCTTACTGTCTATGTTTTGAACCATTCCTGTGACACTAGTTATAGATTCCGATGCTTCACTTCACGATTACTGTATCCCTCTGACCTTCTTATTGACGATGAAACACAGAAATTTAATCGGCATTAAATACAAAAGGCACAATGCCGACTTAAGTTCAAGAAAACTGATTCTTCTTAATGTCCATGTTTTGAACCATTCCTGTGACACTAGTTATAGATTCCGATGCTTCACTTCAGGTTTACTGTATCCCTCTGACCTTCTTATTGACGATGAAACACAGAAATTGCATCGGAATTAAATACAAAAGGCACAATGACGACTCAAGTACAAGAAGACTGGCTCTTCTTACTGTCTATATTTTGAACCTTTCCTGTGTGTCCGGTTTTAGATTCAGATGCTTCACATCAGGTTTACTGTATCCCTTGGCCCTTCTTATTGACGACGTAAGACAGATATTGCATCGGAATTATATAGAAAAGGCACAATGCCGACTTAAATACAAAAAAACTGACTCCTCTTACTGTCTATGTTTTGAACCATTGCTGTGACACTAGTTATAGATTCCGATGCTTCACTTCAGGTTTGCTGTATCACTCTGACCGTCTTATTGACGATGAAACACAGACATTGCATCGGAATTAAATACAAAAGGCACAATGCCGACTTCATTATAATAAAACTGACTCTTCTTACTGCCTATGCTTTGAACCATTCCTGTGGCACTAGTTGTAGACTCCGATGCTTTACTTCAGGTTTACTGTATCCTTCTGACCTTCTTATTGACGATGAAACACCATAATTGCATCGGAATTAAATACAAAAGGCACAATGCCGACTTAAGTACAAGTAAACTGACTTTTCTTACTGTCTGTGATTTGAACCATTTGTGTGACACTAGTTATAGATTCGGATGCTTCACTTCAGGTTTACTGTAACCCTCTGACCTTCGTATTGACGATGAAACAGAGAAATTGCATCGGAATTGAATACAAAAGGCACAATGCCGACTTAAGTACAAGAATACTGACTCTTCTTAGTGTCTATGTTTTGAACCATTCCTGTGACACTAGTTATAGATTCCGATGCTTCACTTCAGGTTCACTGTATCCCTCTGAACTTCTTATTGACGATGAAACACAGAAATTTAATCGGCATTAAATACAAAAGGCACAATGCCGACTTAAGTACAACAAATCTGACTCTTCTTACTGTCTATGTTTTGAACATCTCCTTTGACACTAGTTATAGGTTCCGATGCTTCACTTTAGGTTTACTGTATCCCTCTGACCTTCTTATTGACGATGAAACACAGAAATTGCATCGGAATTAAATACGAAAGGCACAATGCCGACTTAAGTAAAAGAAAACTGACTCTTCTTACTGTCTATGTTTTGAACCATTCCTGTGACACTAGTTATAGATTCCGATGCTTCACTTTAGGTTTACTGTATCCCTCTGACCTTCTTATTGACGATGAAACACAGAAATTTAATCGGCATTAAATACAAAAGGCACAATGCCGTCTTAAGTACAAGAAAACTGACTCTTCTTACTGTCTATGTTTTGAACATCTCCTTTGACACTAGTTATAGATTCCGATGCTTCACTTCAGGTTTACTGTATCCCTCTGACCTTCGTATTGACGATGAAACACAGAAATTACATGGGAATTAAATACAAAAGGCACTACGCCGAGTTAAGTTCAAGTAAAGTGACTTTTCTTACTGTCTATGGTTTTAACCATTCCTGGGACACTAGTTATAGATTCTGATGCTCCACTTCAGGTATACTGTATCCCTCTGTCCTTATTGACGATGAAACACAGAAATTGCACCGGAATTAAATACAAAAGGCACAATGCCGACTTATGTACAAGGAAGCTGACTCTTCTTACTGTCTGTGTTTTGAACCATTCCTGTGACACTAGTTATAGATTCCGATGCTTCACTTCAGGTTTACTGTATCCCTCTGACCTTGTTATTGACCATGAAACACAGAAATTGCCTCGGAATTAAATACAAAAGGCACAATGCCGACTTAAGTACGAGAAAACTGACGCTTCTTACTGTTTGTGTTTTGAACCACTCCTGTGACACTAGTTGTAGATTCTGATGCTTCACTTCAGGTTTACTGTATCTCTCTGACCTTCTTATTGACGATGAAACACAGAAATTGCATCGGAATACAAGCAAAAGGCAAAATGCCGACTTAAGTACAAGAAGACTGACTCTTCTTACTGTCTATGATTTGAACTATTCCTGTGACACTAGTTATAGATTCCGAAGTTTCACTTCAGGTTTAGTGTATCCCTCTTACCATCTTATTGATGATGAAACACCGAAATTGCATCGGAATTAAATACAAAAGGCACAATGCCGACTCAAGTACAAGAAGACTGGCTCTTCTTACTGTCTATGTTTTAACCTTTCCTGTGAGACAGGTTTTAGATTCCGATGCTTCACTTCAGGTTTACTGTATCCCTTGGCCCTCCTTATTGACGACGAAACACAGAAAGTGGATCGGCATTAAATACAAAAGGCACAATGCCGACTTAAGTACAAGAAATCTGACTCTTCTTACTGTCCATGTTTTGAACATCGCCTTTGACACTAGTTATAGATTCCGATGCTTCACTTCAGGTTTACTGTATCCCTCTGACCTTCTCAATGACGATGAAACACAGAAATTGCATCGGAATTAAATAAGAAAGGCACAATGCCGACTTAAGTAAAAGAAAACTGACTCTTCTTACTGTCTATGTTTTGAACCATTCCTGTGACACTAGGTACAGATTCCGATGCTTCACTTCACGTTTACTGTATCCCTCTGACCTTCTTATTGACGATGAAACACAGAAATTTAATCGTCATTAAATACAAAACGCACAATGCCGACTTAAGTACAAGAAATCTGACTCTTCTTACTGTCTCTGTTTTGAACATCTCCTTTGACACTAGTTATAGATTCCGATGCTTCACTACAGATTTAATGTATCCCTCTGACCTTCTTATTGACGATGAAACACAGAAATTGCATGGGAATTAAATACAAAAGGCACTATGCCGACTTAAGTACAAGTAAAATGACTTTTCTTACTGTCTATGGTTTTAACCATTCCTGTGATACTAGTTATAGATTCCGATGCTTCACTTCACGTTTACTGTATCCCTCTGACCTTCTTATTGACGATGAAACACAGAAATTTAATCGGCATTAAATACAAAAGGCACAATGCCGACTTAAGTTCAAGAAAACTGATTCTTCTTAATCTCCATGTTTTGAACCATTCCTGTGACACTAGTTATAGATTCCGATGCTTCACTTCAGGTTTACTGTATCCCTCTGACCTTCTTATTGACGATGAAACACAGAAATTGCATGGGAATTAAATACAAAAGGCACTATGCCGACTTAAGTACAAGTAAACTGACTTTTCTTACTGTCTATGGTTTTAACCATTCCTGTGACACTAGTTATAGATTCCGATGCTTCACTTTACGTTTACTGTATCCCTCTGACCTTCTTATTGACGATGAAACACAGAAATTTAATCGGCATTAAATACAAAAGGCACAATGCCGACTTAAGTTCAAGAAAACTGATTCTTCTTAATGTCCATGTTTTGAACCATTCCTGCGACACTAGTTATAGATTCCGATGCTTCACTTCAGGTTTACTGTATCCCTCTGACCTTCTTATTGACGATGAAACACAGAAATTGCATCGGAATTAAATACAAAAGGCACAATGACGACTCAAGTACAAGAAGACTAGCTCTTCTTACTGTCTATATTTTGAACCTTTCCTGTGAGTCCGGTTTTAGATTCAGATGCTTCACATCAGGTTTACTGTATCCCTTGGCCCTTCTTATTGACGACGTAACACAGATATTGCATCGGAATTAAATAAGAAAGGCACAATGCCGACTTAAGTAAAAGAAAACTGACTCTTCTTACTGTCTATGTTTTGAACCATTCCTGTGACACTAGTTATAGATTCCGATGCTTCACTTCACGATTACTGTATCCCTCTGACCTTCTTATTGACGATGAAACACAGAAATTTAATCGGCATTAAATACAAAAGGCACAATGCCGACTTAAGTTCAAGAAAACTGATTCTTCTTAATGTCCATGTTTTGAACCATTCCTGTGACACTAGTTATAGATTCCGATGCTTCACTTCAGGTTTACTGTATCCCTCTGACCTTCTTATTGACGATGAAACACAGAAATTGCATCGGAATTAAATACAAAAGGCACAATGACGACTCAAGTACAAGAAGACTGGCTCTTCTTACTGTCTATATTTTGAACCTTTCCTGTGTGTCCGGTTTTAGATTCAGATGCTTCACATCAGGTTTACTGTATCCCTTGGCCCTTCTTATTGACGACGTAAGACAGATATTGCATCGGAATTATATAGAAAAGGCACAATGCCGACTTAAATACAAAAAAACTGACTCCTCTTACTGTCTATGTTTTGAACCATTGCTGTGACACTAGTTATAGATTCCGATGCTTCACTTCAGGTTTGCTGTATCACTCTGACCGTCTTATTGACGATGAAACACAGACATTGCATCGGAATTAAATACAAAAGGCACAATGCCGACTTCATTATAATAAAACTGACTCTTCTTACTGCCTATGCTTTGAACCATTCCTGTGGCACTAGTTGTAGACTCCGATGCTTTACTTCAGGTTTACTGTATCCTTCTGACCTTCTTATTGACGATGAAACACCATAATTGCATCGGAATTAAATACAAAAGGCACAATGCCGACTTAAGTACAAGTAAACTGACTTTTCTTACTGTCTGTGATTTGAACCATTTGTGTGACACTAGTTATAGATTCGGATGCTTCACTTCAGGTTTACTGTAACCCTCTGACCTTCGTATTGACGATGAAACAGAGAAATTGCATCGGAATTGAATACAAAAGGCACAATGCCGACTTAAGTACAAGAATACTGACTCTTCTTAGTGTCTATGTTTTGAACCATTCCTGTGACACTAGTTATAGATTCCGATGCTTCACTTCAGGTTCACTGTATCCCTCTGAACTTCTTATTGACGATGAAACACAGAAATTTAATCGGCATTAAATACAAAAGGCACAATGCCGACTTAAGTACAACAAATCTGACTCTTCTTACTGTCTATGTTTTGAACATCTCCTTTGACACTAGTTATAGATTCCGATGCTTCACTTTAGGTTTACTGTATCCCTCTGACCTTCTTATTGACGATGAAACACAGAAATTGCATCGGAATTAAATACGAAAGGCACAATGCCGACTTAAGTAAAAGAAAACTGACTCTTCTTACTGTCTATGTTTTGAACCATTCCTGTGACACTAGTTATAGATTCCGATGCTTCACTTTAGGTTTACTGTATCCCTCTGACCTTCTTATTGACGATGAAACACAGAAATTTAATCGGCATTAAATACAAAAGGCACAATGCCGTCTTAAGTACAAGAAAACTGACTCTTCTTACTGTCTATGTTTTGAACATCTCCTTTGACACTAGTTATAGATTCCGATGCTTCACTTCAGGTTTACTGTATCCCTCTGACCTTCGTATTGACGATGAAACACAGAAATTACATGGGAATTAAATACAAAAGGCACTACGCCGAGTTAAGTTCAAGTAAAGTGACTTTTCTTACTGTCTATGGTTTTAACCATTCCTGGGACACTAGTTATAGATTCTGATGCTCCACTTCAGGTATACTGTATCCCTCTGTCCTTATTGACGATGAAACACAGAAATTGCACCGGAATTAAATACAAAAGGCACAATGCCGACTTATGTACAAGGAAGCTGACTCTTCTTACTGTCTGTGTTTTGAACCATTCCTGTGACACTAGTTATAGATTCCGATGCTTCACTTCAGGTTTACTGTATCCCTCTGACCTTGTTATTGACGATGAAACACAGAAATTGCCTCGGAATTAAATACAAAAGGCACAATGCCGACTTAAGTACGAGAAAACTGACGCTTCTTACTGTTTGTGTTTTGAACCACTCCTGTGACACTAGTTGTAGATTCTGATGCTTCACTTTAGGTTTACTGTATCTCTCTGACCTTCTTATTGACGATGAAACACAGAAATTGCATCGGAATACAAGCAAAAGGCAAAATGCCGACTTAAGTACAAGAAGACTGACTCTTCTTACTGTCTATGATTTGAACTATTCCTGTGACACTAGTTATGGATTCCGAAGTTTCACTTCAGGTTTAGTGTATCCCTCTTACCATCTTATTGATGATGAAACACCGAAATTGCATCGGAATTAAATACAAAAGGCACAATGCCGACTCAAGTACAAGAAGACTGGCTCTTCTTACTGTCTATGTTTTAACCTTTCCTGTGAGACAGGTTTTAGATTCCGATGCTTCACTTCAGGTTTACTGTATCCCTTGGCCCTCCTTATTGACGACGAAACACAGAAAGTGGATCGGCATTAAATACAAAAGGCACAATGCCGACTTAAGTACAAGAAATCTGACTCTTCTTACTGTCCATGTTTTGAACATCGCCTTTGACACTAGTTATAGATTCCGATGCTTCACTTCAGGTTTACTGTATCCCTCTGACCTTCTCAATGACGATGAAACACAGAAATTGCATCGGAATTAAATAAGAAAGGCACAATGCCGACTTAAGTAAAAGAAAACTGACTCTTCTTACTGTCTATGTTTTGAACCATTCCTGTGACACTAGGTACAGATTCCGATGCTTCACTTCACGTTTACTGTATCCCTCTGACCTTCTTATTGACGATGAAACACAGAAATTTAATCGTCATTAAATACAAAACGCACAATGCCGACTTAAGTACAAGAAATCTGACTCTTCTTACTGTCTCTGTTTTGAACATCTCCTTTGACACTAGTTATAGATTCCGATGCTTCACTACAGATTTAATGTATCCCTCTGACCTTCTTATTGACGATGAAACACAGAAATTGCATGGGAATTAAATACAAAAGGCACTATGCCGACTTAAGTACAAGTAAAATGACTTTTCTTACTGTCTATGGTTTTAACCATTCCTGTGATACTAGTTATAGATTCCGATGCTTCACTTCACGTTTACTGTATCCCTCTGACCTTCTTATTGACGATGAAACACAGAAATTTAATCGGCATTAAATACAAAAGGCACAATGCCGACTTAAGTTCAAGAAAACTGATTCTTCTTAATCTCCATGTTTTGAACCATTCCTGTGACACTAGTTATAGATTCCGATGCTTCACTTCAGGTTTACTGTATCCCTCTGACCTTCTTATTGACGATGAAACACAGAAATTGCATCGGAATTAAATACAAAAGGCACAATGACGACTCAAGTACAAGAAGACTGGCTCTTCTTACTGTCTATATTTTGAACCTTTCCTGTGCGTCCGGTTTTAGATTCCGATGCTTCACATCAGGTTTACTGTATCCCTTGGCCCTTCTTATTGACGACGTAACACAGATATTGCATCGGAATTAAATAAGAAATGCACAATGCCGACATAAGTAAAAGAAAACTGACTCTTCTTACTGTCTATGTTTTGAACCATTCCTGTGACACTAGTTATAGATTCCGATGCTTCACTTCACGTTTACTGTATCCCTCTGACCTTCCTATTGACGATGAAACACAGAAAATTAATCCGCATTAAATACAAAAGGCACAATGCCGACTTAAGTTCAAGAAAACTGATTCTTCTTAATGTCCATGCTTTGAACCATTCCTGTGACACTAGTTATAGATTCCGATGCTTCACTTCAGGTTTACTGTATCCCTCTGACCTTCTTATTGACGATGAAACACAGAAATTGCATCGGAATTAAATACAAAAGGCACAATGACGACTCAAGTACAAGAAGACTGGCTCTTCTTACTGTCTATATTTTGAACCTTTCCTGTGAGTCCGGTTTTAAATTCAGATGCTTCACATCAGGTTTACTGTATCCCATGGCCCTTCTTATTGACGACGTAACACAGATATTGCATCGGAATTATATAGAAAAGGCACAATGCCGACTTAAATACAAAAAAACTGACTCCTCTTACTGTCTATGTTTTGAACCATTGCTGTGACACTAGTTATAGATTCCGATGCTTCACTTCAGGTTTGCTGTATCACTCTGACCGTCTTATTGACGATGAAACACAGACATTGCATCGGAATTAAATACAAAAGGCACAATGCCGACTTCATTATAATAAAACTGACTCTTCTTACTGTCTATGCTTTGAACCATTCCTGTGGCACTAGTTAAAGACTCCGATGCTTCACTTCAGGTTTACTGTATCCTTCTGACCTTCTTATTGACGATGAAACACCGAAATTGCATCGGAATTAAATACAAAAGGCACAATGCCGACTTAAGTACAAGTAAACTGACTTTTCTTACTGTCTATGATTTGAACCATTTGTGTGACACTAGTTATAGATTCCGATGCTTCACTTCAGGTTTACTGTAACCCTCTGACCTTCGTATTGACGATGAAACAGAGAAATTGCATCGGAATTGAATACAAAAGGCACAATGCCGACTTAAGTACAAGAATACTGACTCTTCTTAGTGTCTATGCTTTGAACCATTCCTGTGACACTAGTTATAGATTCCGATGCTTCACTTCAGGTTCACTGTATCCCTCTGAACTTCTTATTGTCGATGAAACATAGAAATTCCATCGGCATTTTATACAAAAGGCACAATGACGACTCAAGTACAAGAAAATTGATTCTTCTTATTGCCTATGTTTTGAACAATTCCTGTGACACTAGTTATAGATTCCGATGCCTCACTTCAGGAATACTGTATCCCTCTGACCTTCTTATTGACGATGAAACACAGAAATTGCATCGGAATTAAATACGAAAGGCACATTGCCGACTTAAGTAAATGAAAACTGACTCTTCTTACTGTCTATGTTTTGGACCATTCCTGTGACACTAGTTATAGATTCCGATGCTTCACTTCAGGTTTACTGTATCCCTCTGACCCTCTTATTGACGATGAAACACAGAAATTTAATCGGCATTAAATACAAAAGGCACAATGCCGACTTAAGTACAACAAATCTGACTCTTCTTACTGTCCATGTTTTGAACATCTCCTTTGACACTAGTTATAGATTCCGATGCTTCACTTCAGGTTTACTGTATCCCTCTGACCTTCTTATTGACGATGAAACACAGAAATTACATGGGAATTAAATACAAAAGGCACTATGCCGAGTTAAGTTCAAGTAAACTGACTTTTCTTAATGTCTATGGTTTTAACCATTCCTGTGACACTAGTTATAGATTCCGATGCTCCACTTCAGGTATACTGTATCCCTCTGACCTTCTTATTGACGATGACACACAGAAATTGCATAGGAATTAAATACAAAAGGCACAATGCCAACTTAAGTACAAGAAAACTGACTCTTCTTACTGTCTATGTTTTGAAACATTCCTGTGACGCTAGTTATAGATGCCGATACTTCACTTCAGGTTTACTGTATCCCTCTGACCTTTCGTATTGACGATGAAACACAGAAATTGCATCGAAATTTAATATAAAAGGCACAATGCCGACTTAAGTACAAGAAAACTGACTCTTCTTACTGTCTATACTTTGAACCATTCCTGTGACACTTGTCATATTTTCCGATGCTTCATCTCAGGTTTACTGTACCCCTCTGACCTTATTGACGATGAAACACAGAAATTGCATCGGAATTAAATACAAAAGGCACAATGCCGACTTAAGTACAAGGAAACTGACTCTTCTTACTGTCTGTGTTTTGAACCATTCCTGTGACACTAGTTATAGATTCCGATGCTTCAATTCAGGTTTACTGTATCCCTCTGACCTTCTTATTGACGATGAAACACAGAAATTGCCTCGGAATTAAATACAAAAGGCACAATGCCGACTTAAGTACAAGAAATCTGACTCTTCATACTGTCCATGTTTTGAACATCGCCTTTGACACTAGTTATAGATTCCGATGCTTCACTTCAGGTTTACTGTATCCCTCTGACCTTCTCATTGACGATGAAACACAGAAATTGCATCGGAATTAAATAAGAAAGGCACAATGCCGACTTAAGTAAAAGAAAACTGACTCTTCTTACTGTCTATGTTTTGAACCATTCCTGTGACACTAGTTATAGGTTCCGATACTTCACTTCACGTTTACTGTATCCCTCTGACCTTCTTATTGACGATGAAACACAGAAATTTAATCGGCATTAAATACAAAAGGCACAATGCCGACTTAAGTACAAGAAATCTGACTCTTCTTACTGTCTCTGTTTTGAACATCTCCTTTGACACTAGTTATAGATTCCGATGCTTCACTACAGATTTAATGTATCCCTCTGACCTTCTTGTTGACGATGAAACACAGAAATTGCATGGGAATTAAATACAAAAGGCACTATGCCGACTTAAGTACAAGTAAACTGACTTTTCTTACTGTCTATGTTTTGAACCATTCCTGTGACACTAGTTTTAGATTCCGATGCTTCACTTCAGGTTTACTGTATCCCTCTGACCTTCTTATTGACGATGAAACACAGAAATTTAATCGGCATTAAATACAAAAGACACAATGCCGTCTTAAGTACAAGAAAACTGACTCTTCTTACTGTCTATGTTTTGAACATCTCCTTTGACACTAGTTATAGATTCCGATGCTTCACTTCAGGTTTACTGTATCCCTCTGACCTTATTGACGATGAAACACAGAAATTACATGGGAATTAAATACAAAAGGCACTATGCCGAGTTAAGTTCAAGTAAACTGACTTTTCTTACTGTCTATGGTTTTAACCATTCCTGTTACACTAGTTATAGATTCCGATGCTCCACTTCAGGTATACTGTATCCCTCTGACCTTCTTATTGACGATGACACACAGAAATTGCATCGGAATTAAATACAAAAGGCACAATGCCAACTTAAGTACAAGAAAACTGACTCTTCTTACTGTCTATGTTTTGAAACATTCCTGTGACACTAGTTATAGATGCCGATACTTCACTTCAGGTTTACTGTATCGCTCTGACCTTCTTATTGACGATGAAACACAGAAATTGCATCGAAATTAAATATAAAAGGCACAATGCCGACTTAAGTACAAGAAAACTGACTCTTCTTACTGTCTATACTTTGAACCATTCCTGTGACACTAGTTATAGATTCCGAAGTTTCACTTAAGGTTTACTCTATCCCTCTTACCTTCTTATTGACGATGAAACACCGAAATTGCATCGGAATTAAATACAAAAGGCACAATGCCGACTCAGGTACAAGAAGACTGGCTCTTCTTACTGTCTATGTTTTACCCTTTCCTGTGAGACAGGTATTAGATTCCGATGCTTCACTTCAGGTTTACTGTATCCCTTGGCCCTCCTTATTGACGACGAAACACAGAAAGTGGATCGGCATTAAATACAAAAGGCACAATGCCGACTTAAGTACAAGAAATCTGACTCTTCATACTGTCCATGTTTTGAACATCGCCTTTGACACTAGTTATAGATTCCGATGCTTCACTTCAGGTTTACTGTATCCCTCTGACCTTCTCATTGACGATGAAACACAGAAATTGCATCGGAATTAAATACGAAAGGCACAATGCCGACTTAAGTAAAAGAAACCTGACTCTTCTTACTGTCTATGTTTTGAACCATTCCTGTGACACTAGTTATAGATTCCGATGCTTCACTTCACGTTTACTGTATCCCTCTGACCTTCTTATTGACGATGAATCACAGAAATTTAATCGGCATTAAATACAAAAGGCACAATGCCTACTTAAGTACAAGAAATCTGACTCTTCTTACTGTCTCTGTTTTGAACATCTCCTTTGACACTAGTTATAGATTCCGATGCTTCACTACAGATTTAATGTATCCCTCTGACCTTCTTATTGACGATGAAACACAGAAATTGCATGGGAATTAAATACAAAAGGCACTATGCCGACTTAAGTACAAGTAAACTGACTTTTCTTACTGTCTATGGTTTTAACCATTCCTGTGACACTAGTTCCAGAATCCGGTGCTCCACTTCAAGTATACTGTATCCCTCTGACCTTATTGACGATGAAACACAGAAATTGCATCGGAATTAAATACAAAAGGCACAATGCCGACTTAAGTACAAGGAAACTGACTCTTCTTACTGTCTGTGTTTTGAACCATTCCTGTGACACTAGTTATAGGTTCCGATGCTTCACTTCAGGTTTACTGTATCCCTCTGACCTTCTTATTGACGATCAAACACAGAAATTGAATCGGAACTAAATACAAAAGGCACAATGCCGACTTAAGTACAAGAAAACTGACGCTTCTTACTGTTTGTGTTTTGAATCACTCCTGTGACACTAGTTATAGATTCCGATGCTTCACTTCAGGTTTACTGTATCCCTCTGACCTTCTTATTGACGATGAAACACAGAAATTGCATCGGAATACAAACAAAAGGCACAATGCCGACTTAAGTACAAGAAGACTGCCACTTCTTACTGTCTATGTTTTGAACTATTCCTGTGACACTAGTTATAGATTTCGAAGCTTCACTTCAGGTTTACTGTATCCCTCTGACCTTCTTATTGACGATGAAACACAGAAATTGCATCGGAATTAAATACAAAAGGCCCAATGCCGACTTCATTATAATAAAACTGACTCTTCTTACTGTCTATGTTTGAACCATTCCTGTGGCACTAGTTATAGACTCCGATGCTTCACTTCAGGTTTACTGTATCCCTCAGACCTTCTTATTGACGATGAAACACCAAAATTGCATCGGAATTAAATACAAAAGGCACAATGCCGACTTAAGTACAAGTAAACTGACTCTTCTTACTGTCTATGATTTGAACCATTTGTGTGACACTAGTTATAGATTCGGATGCTTCACTTCAGGTTTACTGTAACCCTCTGACCTTCGTATTGACGATGAAACAGAGAAATTGCATCGGAATTGAATACAAAAGGCACAATGCCGACTTAAGTACAAGAAGACTGACTCTTCATACTGTCTATGTTTTGAACCATTCCTGTGACACTAGTTATAGATTCCGATGCTTCACTTCAGGTTCACTGTATCCCTCTGACCTTCTAATTGTCGATGAAACATAGAAATTGCATCGGAATTATATACAAAAGGCACAATGCCGACTTAAGTACAAGAAAATTATTTCTTCTTATTGCCTATGTTTTGAACCATTCCTGTGACACTAGGTATAGATTCCGATGACTCACTTCAGGAATACTGTATCCCTCTGACCTTCTTGTTGACGATGAAACACAGATATTGCATCGGAATTAAATACGAAAGGCACAATGCCGACTTAAGTAAAAGAAAACTGACTCTTCTTACTGACTATGTTTTGGAACATTCCTGTGACACTAGTTATAGATTCCGATTCTTCACATCAGGTTTACTGTATCCCTCTGACCTTCTTATTGACGATGAAACACAGAAATTTAATCGGCATTAAATACAAAAGGCACAATGCCGACTTAAGTACAAGAAGACTGTCTCTTCTTACTGTCTATGTTTTGAACCATTCCTGTGACACTAGTTATAGATTCCGATGCTTCACTTCACGTTTACTGTATCCCTCTGACGTTCTTATTGACGATGAAACACAGAAATTTAATCGGCATTAAATACAAAAGGCACAATGCCGACTTAAGTACAAGAAATCTGACCCTTCTTACTGTCTCTGTTTTGAACATCTCCTTTCACACTAGTTATAGATTACGATGCTTCACTACAGATTTAATGTATCCCTCTGACCTTCTTATTGACGATGAAACACAGAAATTGCATGGGAATTAAATACAAAAGGCACTATGCCGACTTAAGTACAAGAAAACTGACGCTTCTTACTGTTTGTGTTTTGAATCACTCCTGTGACACTAGTTATAGATTCCGATGCTTCACTTCAGGTTTACTGTATCCCTCTGACCTTCTTATTGACGATGAAACACAGAAATTACATCGGAATACATATAAAAGGCACAATGCCGACTTAAGTACAAGAAGACTGCCTCTTCTTACTGTCTATGTTTTGAACTATTCCTGTGACACTAGTTATAGATTCCGAAGCTTCACTTCAGGTTTGCTGTATCCCTCTGACCTTCTTATTGACGATGAGACACAGAAATTGCATCGAAATTAAATATAAAAGGCACAATGCCGACATAAGTACAAGAAAACTGACTCTTCTTACTGTCTATACTTTGAACCATTCCTGTGACACTTGTTATAGATTCCGATGCTTCATCTCAGGTTTACTGTATCCCTCTGACCTTATTGACGATGAAACACAGAAATTACATCGGAATTAAATACAAAAGGCACAATGCCGACTTAAGTACAAGGAAACTGACTCTTCTTACTGTCTGTGTTTTGAACCATTCCTGTGACACTAGTTATAGGTTCCGATGCTTCACTTCAGGTTTACTGTATCCCTCTGACCTTCTTATTGACGATGAAACACAGAAATTGAATCGGAATAAAATAGAAAAGGCACAATGCCGACTTAAGGACACGAAAACTGACGCTTCTTACTGTTTGTGTTTTGAATCACTCCTGTGACACTAGTTATAGATTCCGATGCTTCACTTCAGGTTTACTGTATCCCTCTGACCTTCTTATTGACGATGAAACACCGAAATTGCATCGGAATACAAACAAAAGGCACAATGCCGACTTAAGTACAAGAAGACTGCCTCTTCTTTTTGTCTATGTTTTGAACTATTCCTGTGACACTAGTTATAGATTCCGAAGCTTCACTTCAGGTTTACTGTATCCCTCTGACCTTTATATTGACGATGAAACACAGAAATTGCATCAGAATTAAATACAAAAGGCACAATGCCGACTTCATTATAATAAAACTGACTCTTCTTACTGTCTATGCTTTGAACCATTCCTGTGGCACTAGTTATAGACTCCGATGCTTCACTTCAGGTTTACTGTATCCCTCTGACCTTCTTATTGACGATGAAACACCGAAATTGCATCGGAATTAAATACAAAAGGCACAATGCCGACTTAAGTACAAGTAATCTGACTCTTCTTACTGTCTATGATTTGAACCATTTGTGTGACACTAGTTATAGATTCCGATGCTTCACTTCAGGTTTACTGTAACCCTCTGACCTTCGTATTGACGATGAAACAGAGAAATTGCATCGGAATTGAATACAAAAGGCACAATGCCGACTTAAGTACAAGAAGACTGACTCTTCATACAGTCTATGTTTTGAACCATTCCTGTGACACTAGTTATAGATTCCGATGCTTCACTTCAGGTTCACTGTATCCCTTTGACCTTCTAATTGTCGATGAAACATAGAAATTGCATCGCAATTATATACAAAAGGCACTGTGCCGACTTAAGTACAAGAAAATTAATTCTTCTTATTGCCTATGTTTTGAACCATTCCTGTGACACTAGTTATAGACTTCAATGACTCACTTCAGGAATACTGTATCCCTCTGACCTTCTTGTTGACGATGAAACACAGAAAATGCATCGGAATTAAATACGAAAGGCACAATGCCGACTTAAGTAAAAGAAAACTGACTCTTCTTACTGACTATGTTTTGGACCATTCCTGTGACACTAGTTATAGATTCCGATGCTTCACATCAGGTTTAATGTATCCCTCTGACCTTCTTATTGACGATGAAACACAGAAATTTAATCGGCATTAAATACAAAAGGCACAATGCCGACTTAAGTACAACAAATCTTACTCTTCTTACTGTCCATGTTTTGAACATCGCCTTTGACACTAGTTATAGATTCCGATGCTTCACTTTAGGTTTACTGTATCCCTCTGACCTTCTTATTGACGATGAAACACAGAAATTGCATCGGAATTAAATACGAAAGGCACAATGCCGACTTAAGTAAAAGAAAACTGACTCTTCTTACTGTCTATGTTTTGAACCATTCCTGTGGCACTAGTTATAGACTCCGATGCTTCACTTCAGGTTTACTGTATCCTTCCGACCTTCTTATTGACGATGAAGCACCGAAATTGCATCGGAATTAAATACAAAAGGCACAATGCCGACTTAAGTACAAGTAAACCGACTCTTCTTACTGTCTATGATTTGAACCATTTGTGTGACACTAGTTATAGATTCCGATGCTTCACTTCAGGTTTACTGTAACCCTCTGACCCTCTTATTGACGATGAAACACAGAAATTTAATCGGCATTAAATACAAAAGGCACAATGCCGACTTAAGTACAACAAAACTGACTCTTCTTACAGTCTATGTTTTGAAACATCTCCTTTGACACTAGTTATAGATGGCGATACTTCCCTTCAGGTATACTGTATCCCTCTGACCTTCTTATTGACGATGAGACACAGAAATTGCATCGAAATTAAATATTAAAGGCACAATGCCGACTTAAGTACAAGAAAACTGACTTTTCTTACTGTCTATACTTTGAACCATTCCTGTGACACTTGTTATAGATTCCGATGCTTCATCTCGGGTTTACTGTATCCCTCTGACCTTATTGACGATGAAACACAGAAATTGCATCGGAATTAAATACAAAAGGCACAATGCCGACTTAAGTACAAGGAAACTGACTCTTCTTACTGTCTGTGTTTTGAACCATTCCTGTGACACTAGTTATAGGTTCCGATGCTTCACTTCAGGTTTACTGTATCCCTCTGACCTTCTTATTGACGATCAAACACAGAAATTGAATCGGAACTAAATACAAAAGGCCAATGCCGACTTAAGTACAAGAAAACTGACGCTTCTTACTGTTTGTGTTTTGAATCACTCCTGTGACACTAGTTATAGATTCCGATGCTTCACTTCAGGTTTACTGTATCCCTCTGACCTTCTTATAGACGATGAAACACAGAAATTGCATCGGAATACAAACAAAAGGCACAATGCCGACTTAAGTACAAGAAGACTGCCACTTCTTACTGTCTATGTTTTGAACTATTCCTGTGACACTAGTTATAGATTTCGAAGCTTCACTTCAGGTTTACTGTATCCCTCTGACCTTCTTATTGACGATGAAACACAGAAATTGCATCGGAATTAAATACAAAAGGCCCAATGCCGACTTCATTATAATAAAACTGACTCTTCTTACTGTCTATGTTTGAACCATTCCTGTGGCACTAGTTATAGACTCCGATGCTTCACTTCAGGTTTACTGTATCCCTCAGACCTTCTTATTGACGATGAAACACCGAAATTGCATCGGAATTAAATACAAAAGGCACAATGCCGACTTAAGTACAAGTAAACTGACTCTTCTTACTGTCTATGATTTGAACCATTTGTGTGACACTAGTTATAGATTCGGATGCTTCACTTCAGGTTTACTGTAACCCTCTGACCTTCGTATTGACGATGAAACAGAGAAATTGCATCGGAATTGAATACAAAAGGCACAATGCCGACTTAAGTACAAGAAGACTGACTCTTCATACTGTCTATGTTTTGAACCATTCCTGTGACACTAGTTATAGATTCCGATGCTTCACTTCAGGTTCACTGTATCCCTCTGACCTTCTAATTGTCGATGAAACATAGAAATTGCATCGGAATTATATACAAAAGGCACAATGCCGACTTAAGTACAAGAAAATTATTTCTTCTTATTGCCTATGTTTTGAACCATTCCTGTGACACTAGGTATAGATTCCGATGACTCACTTCAGGAATACTGTATCCCTCTGACCTTCTTGTTGACGATGAAACACAGAAATTGCATCGGAATTAAATACGAAAGGCACAATGCCGACTTAAGTAAAAGAAAACTGACTCTTCTTACTGACTATGTTTTGGAACATTCCTGTGACACTAGTTATAGATTCCGATGCTTCACATCAGGTTTACTGTATCCCTCTGACCTTCTTATTGACGATGAAACACAGAAATTTAATCGGCATTAAATACAAAAGGCACAATGCCGACTTAAGTACAAGAAGACTGTCTCTTCTTACTGTCTATGTTTTGAACCATTCCTGTGACACTAGTTATAGATTCCGATGCTTCACTTCACGTTTACTGTATCCCTCTGACGTTCTTATTGACGATGAAACACAGAAATTTAATCGGCATTAAATACAAAAGGCACAATGCCGACTTAAGTACAAGAAATCTGACCCTTCTTACTGTCTCTGCTTTGAACATCTCCTTTCACACTAGTTATAGATTACGATGCTTCACTACAGATTTAATGTATCCCTCTGACCTTCTTATTGACGATGAAACACAGAAATTGCATGGGAATTAAATACAAAAGGCACTATGCCGACTTAAGTACAAGAAAACTGACGCTTCTTACTGTTTGTGTTTTGAATCACTCCTGTGACACTAGTTATAGATTCCGATGCTTCACTTCAGGTTTACTGTATCCCTCTGACCTTCTTATTGACGATGAAACACAGAAATTACATCGGAATACATATAAAAGGCACAATGCCGACTTAAGTACAAGAAGACTGCCTCTTCTTACTGTCTATGATTTGAACTATTCCTGTGACACTAGTTATAGATTCCGAAGCTTCACTTCAGGTTTGCTGTATCCCTCTGACCTTCTTATTGACGATGAGACACAGAAATTGCATCGAAATTAAATATAAAAGGCACAATGCCGACATAAGTACAAGAAAACTGACTCTTCTTACTGTCTATACTTTGAACCATTCCTGTGACACTTGTTATAGATTCCGATGCTTCATCTCAGGTTTACTGTATCCCTCTGACCTTATTGACGATGAAACACAGAAATTACATCGGAATTAAATACAAAAGGCACAATGCCGACTTAAGTACAAGGAAACTGACTCTTCTTACTGTCTGTGCTTTGAACCATTCCTGTGACACTAGTTATAGGTTCCGATGCTTCACTTCAGGTTTACTGTATCCCTCTGACCTTCTTATTGACGATGAAACACAGAAATTGAATCGGAATAAAATAGAAAAGGCACAATGCCGACTTAAGGACACGAAAACTGACGCTTCTTACTGTTTGTGTTTTGAATCACTCCTGTGACACTAGTTATAGATTCCGATGCTTCACTTCAGGTTTACTGTATCCCTCTGACCTTCTTATTGACGATGAAACACAGAAATTGCATCGGAATACAAACAAAAGGCACAATGCCGACTTAAGTACAAGAAGACTGCCTCTTCTTTCTGTCTATGTTTTGAACTATTCCTGTGACACTAGTTATAGATTCCGAAGCTTCACTTCAGGTTTACTGTATCACTCTGACCTTTATATTGACGATGAAACACAGAAATTGCATCAGAATTAAATACAAAAGGCACAATGCCGACTTCATTATAATAAAACTGACTCTTCTTACTGTCTATGCTTTGAACCATTCCTGTGGCACTAGTTATAGACTCCGATGCTTCACTTCAGGTTTACTGTATCCCTCTGACCTTCTTATTGACGATGAAACACCGAAATTGCATCGGAATTAAATACAAAAGGCACAATGCCGACTTAAGTACAAGTAATCTGACTCTTCTTACTGTCTATGATTTGAACCATTTGTGTGACACTAGTTATAGATTCCGATGCTTCACTTCAGGTTTACTGTAACCCTCTGACCTTCGTATTGACGATGAAACAGAGAAATTGCATCGGAATTGAATACAAAAGGCACAATGCCGACTTAAGTACAAGAAGACTGACTCTTCATACAGTCTATGTTTTGAACCATTCCTGTGACACTAGTTATAGATTCCGATGCTTCACTTCAGGTTCACTGTATCCCTTTGACCTTCTAATTGTCGATGAAACATAGAAATTGCATCGCAATTATATACAAAAGGCACTGTGCCGACTTAAGTACAAGAAAATTAATTCTTCTTATTGCCTATGTTTTGAACCATTCCTGTGACACTAGTTATAGATTTCGATGACTCACTTCAGGAATACTGTATCCCTCTGACCTTCTTGTTGACGATGAAACACAGAAATTGCATCGGAATTAAATACGAAAGGCACAATGCCGACTTAAGTAAAAGAAAACTGACTCTTCTTACTGACTATGTTTTGGACCATTCCTGTGACACTAGTTATAGATTCCGATGCTTCACATCAGGTTTAATGTATCCCTCTGACCTTCTTATTGACGATGAAACACAGAAATTTAATCGGCATTAAATACAAAAGGCACAATGCCGACTTAAGTACAACAAATCTTACTCTTCTTACTGTCCATGTTTTGAACATCGCCTTTGACACTAGTTATAGATTCCGATGCTTCACTTTAGGTTTACTGTATCCCTCTGACCTTCTTATTGACGATGAAACACAGAAATTGCATCGGAATTAAATACGAAAGGCACAATGCCGACTTAAGTAAAAGAAAACTGACTCTTCTTACTGTCTATGTTTTGAACCATTCCTGTGGCACTAGTTATAGACTCCGATGCTTCACTTCAGGTTTACTGTATCCTTCCGACCTTCTTATTGACGATGAAGCACCGAAATTGCTTCGGAATTAAATACAAAAGGCACAATGCCGACTTAAGTACAAGTAAACCGACTCTTCTTACTGTCTATGATTTGAACCATTTGTGTGACACTAGTTATAGATTCCGATGCTTCACTTCAGGTTTACTGTAACCCTCTGACCCTCTTATTGACGATGAAACACAGAAATTTAATCGGCATTAAATACAAAAGGCACAATGCCGACTTAAGTACAACAAATCTGACTCTTCTTACTGTCCATGTTTTGAACATCTCCTTTGACACTAGTTATAGATTCCGATGCTTCACTTCAGGTTTACTGTATCCCTCTGACCTTCTTATTGACGATGAAACACAGAAATTACATGGGAATTAAATACAAAAGGCACTATGCCGAGTTAAGTTCAAGTAAACTGACTTTTCTTACTGTCTATGGTCTTAACCATTCCTTTGACACTAGTTATAGATTCCGATGCTCCACTTCAGGTATACTGTATCCCTCTGACCTTCTTATTGACGATGACACACAGAAATTGCATCGGAATTAAATACAAAAGGCACAATGCCAACTTAAGTACAAGAAAACTGACTCTTCTTACTGTCTATGTTTTGAAACATTCCTGTGACACTAGTTATAGATGCCGATACTTCACTTCAGGTTAACTGTATCCCTCTGACCTTTCGTATTGACGATGAAACACAGAAATTGCATCGAAATTTAATATAAAAGGCACAATGCCGACTTAAGTACAAGAAAACTGACTCTTCTTACTGTCTATACTTTGAACCATTCCTGTGACACTTGCCATAGTTTCCGATGCTTCATCTCAGGTTTACTGTACCCCTCTGACCTTATTGACGATGAAACACAGAAATTGCATCGGAATTAAATACAAAAGGCACAATGCCGACTTAAGTACAAGGAAACTGACTCTTCTTACTGTCTGTGTTTTGAACCATTCCTGTGACACTAGTTATAGATTCCGATGCTTCAATTCAGGTTTACTGTATCCCTCTGACCTTCTTATTGACGATGAAACACAGAAATTGCCTCGGAATTAAATACAAAAGGCACAATGCCGACTTAAGTACAAGAAATCTGACTCTTCATACTGTCCATGTTTTGAACATCGCCTTTGACACTAGTTATAGATTCCGATGCTTCACTTCAGGTTTACTGTATCCCTCTGACCTTCTCATTGACGATGAAACACAGAAATTGCATCGGAATTAAATAAGAAAGGCACAATGCCGACTTAAGTAAAAGAAAACTGACTCTTCTTACTGTCTATGTTTTGAACCATTCCTGTGACACTAGTTATAGGTTCCGATACTTCACTTCACGTTTACTGTATCCCTCTGACCTTCTTATTGACGATGAAACACAGAAATTTAATCGGCATTAAATACAAAAGGCACAATGCCGACTTAAGTACAAGAAATCTGACTCTTCTTACTGTCTCTGTTTTGAACATCTCCTTTGACACTAGTTATAGATTCCGATGCTTCACTACAGATTTAATGTATCCCTCTGACCTTCTTGTTGACGATGAAACACAGAAATTGCATGGGAATTAAATACAAAAGGCACTATGCCGACTTAAGTACAAGTAAACTGACTTTTCTTACTGTCTATGTTTTGAACCATTCCTGTGACACTAGTTATAGATTCCGATGCTTCACTTCAGGTTTACTGTATCCCTCTGACCTTCTTATTGACGATGAAACACAGAAATTTAATCGGCATTAAATACAAAAGACACAATGCCGTCTTAAGTACAAGAAAACTGACTCTTCTTACTGTCTATGTTTTGAACATCTCCTTTGACACTAGTTATAGATTCCGATGCTTCACTTCAGGTTTACTGTATCCCTCTGACCTTATTGACGATGAAACACAGAAATTACATGGGAATTAAATACAAAAGGCACTATGCCGAGTTAAGTTCAAGTAAACTGACTTTTCTTACTGTCTATGGTTTTAACCATTCCTGTGACACTAGTTATAGATTCCGATGCTCCACTTCAGGTATACTGTATCCCTCTGACCTTCTTATTGACGATGACACACAGAAATTGCATCGGAATTAAATACAAAAGGCACAATGCCAACTTAAGTACAAGAAAACTGACTCTTCTTACTGTCTATGTTTTGAAACATTCCTGTGACACTAGTTATAGATGCCGATACTTCACTTCAGGTTTACTGTATCGCTCTGACCTTCTTATTGACGATGAAACACAGAAATTGCATCGAAATTAAATATAAAAGGCACAATGCCGACTTAAGTACAAGAAAACTGACTCTTCTTACTGTCTATACTTTGAACCATTCCTGTGACACTTGTCATAGTTTCCGATGCTTCATCTCAGGTTTACTGTTTCCCTCTGACCTTATTGACGATGAAACACAGAAATTGCATTGGAATTAAATACAAAAGGCACAAAGCCGACTTAAGTACAAGGAAACTGACTCTTCTTACTGTCTGTGTTCTGGACCATTCCTGTGTCACTAGTTATAGATTCCGATGCTTCACTTCAGGTTTACTGTATCCCTCTGGCCTTCTTATTGACGATGAAACACAGAAATTGCCTCGGAATTAAATACAAAAGGCACAATGCCGACTTAAGTACGAGAAAACTGACGCTTCTTACTGTTTGTGTTTTGAACCACTCCTGTGACACTAGTTGTAGATTCCGATGCTTCACTTCAGGTTTACTGTATCCCTCTGACCTTCTTATTGACGATGAAACACAGAAATTGCATCGGAATACAAGCAAAAGGCAAAATGCCGACTTAAGTACAAGAAGACTGACTCTTCTTACTGTCTATGATTTGAACTATTCCTGTGACACTAGTTATAGATTCCGAAGTTTCACTTAAGGTTTACTCTATCGCTCTTACCTTCTTATTGACGATGAAACACCGAAATTGCATCGGAATTAAATACAAAAGGCACAATGCCGACTCAGGTACAAGAAGACTGGCTCTTCTTACTGTCTATGTTTTACCCTTTCCTGTGAGACAGGTATTAGATTCCGATGCTTCACTTCAGGTTTACTGTACCCCTTGGCCCTCCTTATTGACGACGAAACACAGAAAGTGGATCGGCATTAAATACAAAAGGCACAATGCCGACTTAAGTACAAGAAATCTGACTCTTCATACTGTACATGTTTTGAACATCGCCTTTGACACTAGTTATAGATTCCGATGCTTCACTTCAGGTTTACTGTATCCCTCTGACCTTCTCATTGACGATGAAACACAGAAATTGCATCGGAATTAAATACGAAAGGCACAATGCCGACTTAAGTAAAAGAAACCTGACTCTTCTTACTGTCTATGTTTTGAACCATTCCTGTGACACTAGTTATAGATTCCGATGCTTCACTTCACGTTTACTGTATCCCTCTGACCTTCTTATTGACGATGAATCACAGAAATTTAATCGGTGCTCCACTTCACTATAACTAGTGTCACAGGAGTGATTCAAAACACAAACAGTAAGAAGCGTCAGTTTTCTTGTCCTTAAGTCGGCATTGTGCCTTTTCTATTTAATTCCGATTCAATTTCTGTGTTTCATCGTCAATAAGAAGGTCAGAGGGATACAGTAAACCTGAAGTGAAGCATCGGAACCTATAACTAGTGTCACAGGAATGGTTCAAAGCACAGACAGTAAGAAGAGTCAGTTTCCTTGTACTTAAGTCGGCATTGTGCCTTTTGTATTTAATTCCGATGTAATTTCTGTGTTTCATCGTCAATAAGGTCAGAGGGATACAGTAAACCTGAGATGAAGCATCGGAATCTATAACAAGTGTCACAGGAATGGTTCAAAGTATAGACAGTAAGAAGAGTCAGTTTTCTTGTACTTATGTCGGCATTGTGCCTTTTATATTTAATTTCGATGCAATTTCTGTGTCTCATCGTCAATAAGAAGGTCAGAGGGATACAGCAAACCTGAAGTGAAGCTTCGGAATCTATAACTAGTGTCACAGGAATAGTTCAAAACATAGACAGTAAGAAGAGGCAGTCTTCTTGTACTTAAGTCGGCATTGTGCCTTTTATATGTATTCCGATGTAATTTCTGTGTTTCATCGTCAATAAGAAGGTCAGAGGGATACAGTAAACCTGAAGTGAAGCATCGGAATCTATAACTAGTGTCACAGGAGTGATTCAAAACACAAACAGTAAGAAGCGTCAGATTTCTTGTACTTAAGTCGGCATAGTGCCTTTTGTATTTAATTCCCATGCAATTTCTGTGTTTCATCGTCAATAAGAAGGTCAGAGGGATACATTAAATCTGTAGTGAAGCATCGTAATCTATAACTAGTGTGAAAGGAGATGTTCAAAACAGAGACAGTAAGAAGAGTCAGATTTCTTGTACTTAAGTCGGCATTGTGCCTTTTGTATTTAATGCCGATTAAATTTCTGTGTTTCATCGTCAATAAGAACGTCAGAGGGATACAGTAAACGTGAAGTGAAGCATCGGAATCTATAACTAGTGTCACAGGAATGGTTTAAAACATAGACAGTAAGAAGAGACAGTCTTCTTGTACTTAAGTCGGCATTGTGCCTTTTGTATTTAATGCCGATTAAATTTCTGTGTTTCATCGTCAATAAGAAGGTCAGAGGGATACAGTAAACCTGATGTGAAGCATCGGAATCTATAACTAGTGTCACAGGAATGTTCCAAAACATAGTCAGTAAGAAGAGTCAGTTTTCTTTTACTTAAGACGGCATTGCGCCTTTCGTATTTAATTCCGATGCAATTTCTGTGTTTCATCGTCAACAAGAAGGTCTGAGGGATACAGTATTCCTGAAGTGAGTCATCGGAATCTATACCTAGTGTCACAGGAATGGTTCAAAACATAGGCAATAAGAAGAAATAATTTTCTTGTACTTAAGTCGGCATTGTGCCTTTTGTATATAATTCCGATGCTATTTCTATGTTTCATCGACAATTAGAAGGTCAGAGGGATACAGTGAACCTGAAGTGAAGCATCGGAATCTATAACTAGTGTCACAGGAATGGTTCAAAACATAGACAGTATGAAGAGTCAGTCTTCTTGTACTTAAGTCGGCATTGTGCCTTTTGTATTCAATTCCGATGCAATTTCTCTGTTTCATCGTCAATACGAAGGTCAGAGGGTTACAGTAAACCTGAAGTGAAGCATCCGAATCTATAACTAGTGTCACACAAATGGTTCAAATCATAGACAGTAAGAAGAGTCAGTTTACTTGTACTTAAGTCGGCATTGTGCCTTTAGTATTTAATTCCGATGCAATTTCGGTGTTTCATCGTCAATAAGAAGGTCTGAGGGATACAGTAAACCTGAAGTGAAGCATCGGAGTCTATAACTAGTGCCACAGGAAAGGTTCAAACATAGACAGTAAGAAGAGTCAGTTTTATTATAATGAAGTCGGCATTGGGCCTTTTGTATTTAATTCCGATGCAATTTCTGTGTTTCATCGTCAATAAGAAGGTCAGAGGGATACAGTAAACCTGAAGTGAAGCTTCGAAATCTATAACTAGTGTCACAGGAATAGTTCAAAACATAGACAGTAAGAAGTGGCAGTCTTCTTGTACTTAAGTCGGCATTGTGCCTTTTGTTTGTATTCCGATGCAATTTCTGTGTTTCATCGTCAATAAGAAGGTCAGAGGGATACAGTAAACCTGAAGTGAAGCATCGGAATCTATAACTAGTGTCACAGGAGTGATTCAAAACACAAACAGTAAGAAGCGTCAGTTTTCTTGTACTTAAGTCGGCATTGTGCCTTTTGTATTTAGTTCCGATTCAATTTCTGTGTTTGATCGTCAATAAGAAGGTCAGAGGGATACAGTAAACCTGAAGTGAAGCATCGGAACCTATAACTAGTGTCACAGGAATGGTTCAAAACACAGACAGTAGGAAGAGTCAGTTTCCTTGTACTTAAGTCGGCATTGTGCCTTTTGTACTTAATTCCGATGCAATTTCTGTGTTTCATCGTCAATAAGGTCAGAGGGATACAGTAAGCATGAGATGAAGCATCGGAATCTATAACAAGTGTCACAGGAATGGTTCAAAGTATAGACAGTAAGAAGAGTCAGTTTTCTTGTACTTAAGTCGGCATTGTGCCTTTAATATTTAATTTCGATGCAATTTCTGTGTCTCATCGTCAATAAGAAGGTCAGAGGGATACAGTATACCTGAAGGGAAGTATCGCCATCTATAACTAGTGTCACAGGAATGTTTCAAAACATAGACTGTAAGAAGAGTCAGTTTTCTTGTACTGAAGTCGGCATTATGCCTTTTGTATTTAATTCCGATACAATTTCTGTGTGTCATCGTCAATAACAGGTCAGAGGGATACAGTATACTTGAAGTGGAGCACTTCAGGTTTACTGTATCCCTCTGACCTTCTTATTGACGATGAAACACAGAAATTGCATCGGAATAGAAACAAAAGGCACAATGCCGACTTAAGTACAAGAAGACTGCCCCTTCTTTCTGTCTATGTTTTGAACTATTCCTGTGACACTGGTTATAGATTCCGAAGCTTCACTTCAGGTTTACTGTATCCCTCTGACCTTTATATTGACGATGAAACACAGAAATTGCATCAGATTTAAATACAAAAGGCACAATGCCGACTTCATTATAATAAAACTGACTCTTCTTACTGTCTATGCTTTGAACCATTCCTGTGGCACTAGTTATAGACTCCGATGCTTCACTTCAGGTTTACTGTATCCCTCTGACCTTCTTATTGACGATGAAACACCGAAATTGCATCGGAATTAAATACGAAAGGCACAATGCCGACTTAAGTAAAAGAAAACTGACTCTTCTTACTGACTATGTTTTGGACCATTCCTGTGACACTAGTTATAGATTCCGATGCTTCACATCAGGTTTAATGTATCAATCTGACCTTCTTATTGACGATGAAACACAGAAATTTATTCGGCATTAAATACAAAAGGCACAATGCCGACTTAAGTACAACAAATCTTACTCTTCTTACTGTCCATGTTTTGAACATCGCCTTTGACACTAGTTATAGATTCCGATGCTTCACTTTAGGTTTACTGTATCCCTCTGACCTTCTTATTGACGATGAAACACAGAAATTGCATCGGAATTAAATACGAAAGGCACAATGCCGACTTAAGTAAAAGAAAACTGACTCTTCTTACTGTCTATGTTTTGAACCATTCCTGTGGCACTAGTTATAGACTCCGATGCTTCACTTCAGGTTTACTGTATCCTTCTGACCTTCTTATTGACGATGAAGCACCGAAATTGCATCGGAATTAAATACAAAAGGCACAATGCCGACTTAAGTACAAGTAAACCGACTCTTCTTACTGTCTATGATTTGAACCATTTGTGTGACACTAGTTATAGATTCCGATGCTTCACTTCAGGTTTACTGTAACCCTCTGACCCTCGTATTGACGATGAAACAGAGAAATTGCATCGGAATTGAATACAAAATTCACAATGCCGACTTAAGTACAAGAAGACTGACTCTTCATACTGTCTATGTTTTGAAACATTCCTGTGTCACTAGTTATAGATTCCGATGCTTCACTTCAGGTTCACTGTATCCCTCTGACCTTCTTATTGTCGATGAAACATAGAAATTGCATCGGAATTATATACAAAAGGCACAATGCCGACTTAAGTACAAGAAAATTAATTCTTCTTATTGCCTATGTTTTGAACCATTCCTGTGACACTAGTTATAGATTCCGATGACTCACTTCAGGAATACTGTATCCCTCTGACCTTCTTGTTGACGATGAAATACAGAAATTGCATCGGAATTAAATACGAAAGGCACAATGCCGACTTAAGTAAAAGAAAACTGACTCTTATTACTGACTATGTTTTGGACCATTCCTGTGACACTAGTTATAGATTCCGATGCTTCACTTCAGGTTTACTGTATCCCTCTGACCTTCTTATTGACGATGACACACAGAAATTGCATCGGAATTAAATACAAAAGGCACAATGCCGACTTAAGTACAACAAATCTTACTCTTCTTAGTGTCCATGTTTTGAACATCTCCTTTGACACTAGTTATAGATTCCGATGCTTCACTTTAGGTTAACTGTATCCCTCTGATCTTCGTATTGACGATGAAACACAGAAATTGCATCGGAATTAAATACGAAAGGCACAATGCCGACTTAAGTAAAAGAAAACTGACTCTTCTTACTGTCTATGATTTGAACCATTCCTGTGACACTAGTTATAGATTCCGATGCTTCACTTCAGGTTTACTGTATCCCTCTGACCTTCTTATTGACGATGACACACAGAAATTGCATCGCAATTACATACAAAAGGCACAATGCCGACTTAAGTACAAGAAAACTGACTCTTCCTATTCGCTATGTTTTTAACCATTCCTGTGACACTAGTTATAGATTCCGATGCTTCACTTCAGGTTTACTGTATCCCTCTGACCATCTTATTGTCGATGAAACACAGAAATTGCATTGGAATTAAAAACAAAAGTCACAATGCCGACTTCATTATAACAAAACTGACTCTTCTTATTGTCTATGCTTTGAACCATTCCTGTGGCACTAGTTATAGACTCCGATGCTTCACTTCAGGTTTACTGTATCCTTCTGACCTTCTTATTGACGATGAAACACCGAAATTGCATCGGAATTAAATACAAAAGGCACAATGCCGACTTAAGTACAAGTAAACTGACTCTTCTAACTGTCTATGATTTGAACCATTTGTGTGACACTAGTTATAGATTACGATGCTTCACTTCAGGTTTACTGTAACCCTCTGACCGTCGTATTGACGATGAAACAGAGAAATTGCATCGGAATTGAATACAAAAGGCACAATGCCGACTTAAGTACAAGAAGACTGACTCTTCTTACTGTCTATGTTTTGAACCTTTCCTGTGAGACCGGTTCTAGATACCGATGCTTCACTTCAGGTTTACTATATCCCTTGGACCTTCTTATTGACGACGAAACACAGAAATTTAATCGGCATTAAATACAAAAGGCACAATGCCGACTTAAGTAAAAGAAAACTGACTCTTCTTACTGTCTATGTTTTGAACCATTCCTGTGACACTAGTTATAGATTCCGATGCTTCGCTTCACGTTTACTGTATCCCTCTGACCTTCTTATTGACGATGAAACACAGAAATGTAATCGGCATTAAATACAAAAGGCACAATGCCGACTTAAGTACAAGAAATCTTACTCTTCTTACTGTCTCTGTTTTGAACATCTCCTTTGACACTAGTTATAGATTCCGATGCTTCACTACAGATTTAATGTATCCCTCTGACCTTCTTATTGACGATGAAACACAGAAATTGCATGGGAATTAAATACAAAAGGCACTATGCCGACTTAAGTACAAGTAAACTGACATTTCTTACTGTCTATGGTTTTAACCATTCCTGTGACACTAGTTACAGATTCCGGTGCTCCACTTCAAGTATACTATATCCCTCTGACCTTGTTATTGACGATGACACACAGAAATTGTATCGCAATTAAATACAAAAGGCATAATACCGACATAAGTACAAGAAAACTGGCTCTTCCTACTCTCTATGCTTTTAACCATTCCTGTGACACTAGTTATAGGTTCCGATGCTTCACTTCATTTTTACTGTATCCCTCTGACCTTCTTATTGACGATGAAACACAGAAATTGCATCGGAATTAAATACAAAAGGCACAATGCCAACTTAAGTACAAGAAAACTGACTCTTCTTACTGTCTATGTTTTGAAACATTCCTGTGACACTAGTTATAGATGCCGATACTTCCCTTCAGGTATACTGTATCCCTCTGACCTTCTTATTGACGATGAGACACAGAAATTGCATCGAAATTAAATATAAAAGGCACAATGCCAAGTTAAGTACAAGAAAACTGACTCTTCTTACTGTCTATACTTTGAACCATTCCTGTGACACTTGTTATAGATTCCGATGCTTCATCTCAGGTTTACTGTATCCCTCTGACCTTATTGACGATGAAACACAGAAATTGCATCGGAATTAAATACAAAAGGCACAATGCCGACTTAAGTACAAGGAAACTGACTCTTCTTACTGTCTGTGTTTTGAACCATTCCTGTGACACTAGTTATAGGTTCCGATGCTTCACTTCAGGTTTATTGTTTCCCTCTGACCTTCTTATTGACGATGAAACACAGAAATTGAATCGGAATTAAATACAAAAGGCACAATGCCGACTTAAGTACAAGAAAACTGACTCTTCTTACTGTCTATACTTTGAACCATTCCTGTGACACTTGTTATAGATTCCGATGCTTCATTTCAGGTTTGCTGTATCCCTCTGACCTTATTGACGATGAAACACAGAAATTGCATCGGAATTAAATACAAAAGGCACAATGCCGACTTAAGAACAAGGAAACTGACTCTTCTTACTGTCTATGATTGAACCTTTCTTGTGAGACCAGTTTTAGATTCCGATGCTTGACTTCAGGTTTACTGTATCCCTTGGACCTTCATATTGACGACGAATCACAGAAATTGCATCGGAATTAAATAGAAAAGGCACAATGCCGACTAAAGTTCAAGAAAACTGATTCTTCTTAATGTAAATGTTTTGAACCATTCCTGTGACACTAGTTATAGATTCCGATGGTTCACTTCAGGTTTACTGTATCCCTCTGACCTTCTTATTGACGATGAATTACAGAAATTGCATCGGAATTAAATACAAAAGGCACAATGACGACTCAAGTACAAGAAGACTGGCTCTTCTTACTGTCTATATTTTGAACCTTTCCTGTGAGTCCGGTTTTAGATTCAGATGCTTTACTTCAGGTTTACTGTATCCCTTGGCCCTTCTTATTGACGGCGTAACACAGATATTGCATCGGAATTATATAGAAAAGGCACAATGCCGACTTAAATACAAATAAACTGACTCCTCTTACTGTCTATGATTTGAACCATTGCTGTGACACTAGTTATAGATTCCGATGCTTCACTTCAAGTTTGCTGTATCACTCTGACCGTCTTATTGACGATGAAACACAGACATTGCATCGGAATTAAATACAAAAGGCACAATGCCGACTTCATTATAATAAAACTGACTCTTCTTACTGTCTATGCTTTGAACCATTCCTGTGGCACTAGTTATAGACTCCGATGCTTCACTTCAGGTTTACTGTATCCCTCTGACCTTCTTATTGACGATGAAACACCGAAATTGCATCGGAATTAAATACGAAAGGCACAATGCCGACTTAAGTAAAAGAAAACTGACTCTTCTTACTGACTATGTTTTGGACCATTCCTGTGACACTAGTTATAGATTCCGATGCTTCACATCAGGTTTAATGTATCAATCTGACCTTCTTATTGACGATGAAACACAGAAATTTATTCGGCATTAAATACAAAAGGCACAATGCCGACTTAAGTACAACAAATCTTACTCTTCTTACTGTCCATGTTTTGAACATCGCCTTTGACACTAGTTATAGATTCCGATGCTTCACTTTAGGTTTACTGTATCCCTCTGACCTTCTTATTGACGATGAAACACAGAAATTGCATCGGAATTAAATACGAAAGGCACAATGCCGACTTAAGTAAAAGAAAACTGACTCTTCTTACTGTCTATGTTTTGAACCATTCCTGTGGCACTAGTTATAGACTCCGATGCTTCACTTCAGGTTTACTGTATCCTTCTGACCTTCTTATTGACGATGAAGCACCGAAATTGCATCGGAATTAAATACAAAAGGCACAATGCCGACTTAAGTACAAGTAAACCGACTCTTCTTACTGTCTATGATTTGAACCATTTGTGTGACACTAGTTATAGATTCCGATGCTTCACTTCAGGTTTACTGTAACCCTCTGACCCTCGTATTGACGATGAAACAGAGAAATTGCATCGGAATTGAATACAAAATTCACAATGCCGACTTAAGTACAAGAAGACTGACTCTTCATACTGTCTATGTTTTGAAACATTCCTGTGTCACTAGTTATAGATTCCGATGCTTCACTTCAGGTTCACTGTATCCCTCTGACCTTCTTATTGTCGATGAAACATAGAAATTGCATCGGAATTATATACAAAAGGCACAATGCCGACTTAAGTACAAGAAAATTAATTCTTCTTATTGCCTATGTTTTGAACCATTCCTGTGACACTAGTTATAGATTCCGATGACTCACTTCAGGAATACTGTATCCCTCTGACCTTCTTGTTGACGATGAAATACAGAAATTGCATCGGAATTAAATACGAAAGGCACAATGCCGACTTAAGTAAAAGAAAACTGACTCTTATTACTGACTATGTTTTGGACCATTCCTGTGACACTAGTTATAGATTCCGATGCTTCACTTCAGGTTTACTGTATCCCTCTGACCTTCTTATTGACGATGACACACAGAAATTGCATCGGAATTAAATACAAAAGGCACAATGCCGACTTAAGTACAACAAATCTTACTCTTCTTAGTGTCCATGTTTTGAACATCTCCTTTGACACTAGTTATAGATTCCGATGCTTCACTTTAGGTTAACTGTATCCCTCTGATCTTCGTATTGACGATGAAACACAGAAATTGCATCGGAATTAAATACGAAAGGCACAATGCCGACTTAAGTAAAAGAAAACTGACTCTTCTTACTGTCTATGATTTGAACCATTCCTGTGACACTAGTTATAGATTCCGATGCTTCACTTCAGGTTTACTGTATCCCTCTGACCTTCTTATTGACGATGACACACAGAAATTGCATCGCAATTACATACAAAAGGCACAATGCCGACTTAAGTACAAGAAAACTGACTCTTCCTATTCTCTATGTTTTTAACCATTCCTGTGACACTAGTTATAGATTCCGATGCTTCACTTCAGGTTTACTGTATCCCTCTGACCATCTTATTGTCGATGAAACACAGAAATTGCATTGGAATTAAAAACAAAAGTCACAATGCCGACTTCATTATAACAAAACTGACTCTTCTTATTGTCTATGCTTTGAACCATTCCTGTGGCACTAGTTATAGACTCCGATGCTTCACTTCAGGTTTACTGTATCCTTCTGACCTTCTTATTGACGATGAAACACCGAAATTGCATCGGAATTAAATACAAAAGGCACAATGCCGACTTAAGTACAAGTAAACTGACTCTTCTAACTGTCTATGATTTGAACCATTTGTGTGACACTAGTTATAGATTACGATGCTTCACTTCAGGTTTACTGTAACCCTCTGACCGTCGTATTGACGATGAAACAGAGAAATTGCATCGGAATTGAATACAAAAGGCACAATGCCGACTTAAGTACAAGAAGACTGACTCTTCTTACTGTCTATGTTTTGAACCTTTCCTGTGAGACCGGTTCTAGATACCAATGCTTCACTTCAGGTTTACTATATCCCTTGGACCTTCTTATTGACGACGAAACACAGAAATTTAATCGGCATTAAATACAAAAGGCACAATGCCGACTTAAGTAAAAGAAAACTGACTCTTCTTACTGTCTATGTTTTGAACCATTCCTGTGACACTAGTTATAGATTCCGATGCTTCGCTTCACGTTTACTGTATCCCTCTGACCTTCTTATTGACGATGAAACACAGAAATGTAATCGGCATTAAATACAAAAGGCACAATGCCGACTTAAGTACAAGAAATCTTACTCTTCTTACTGTCTCTGTTTTGAACATCTCCTTTGACACTAGTTATAGATTCCGATGCTTCACTACAGATTTAATGTATCCCTCTGACCTTCTTATTGACGATGAAACACAGAAATTGCATGGGAATTAAATACAAAAGGCACTATGCCGACTTAAGTACAAGTAAACTGACATTTCTTACTGTCTATGGTTTTAACCATTCCTGTGACACTAGTTACAGATTCCGGTGCTCCACTTCAAGTATACTATATCCCTCTGACCTTGTTATTGACGATGACACACAGAAATTGTATCGCAATTAAATACAAAAGGCATAATACCGACATAAGTACAAGAAAACTGGCTCTTCCTACTCTCTATGCTTTTAACCATTCCTGTGACACTAGTTATAGGTTCCGATGCTTCACTTCATTTTTACTGTATCCCTCTGACCTTCTTATTGACGATGAAACACAGAAATTGCATCGGAATTAAATACAAAAGGCACAATGCCAACTTAAGTACAAGAAAACTGACTCTTCTTACTGTCTATGTTTTGAAACATTCCTGTGACACTAGTTATAGATGCCGATACTTCCCTTCAGGTATACTGTATCCCTCTGACCTTCTTATTGACGATGAGACACAGAAATTGCATCGAAATTAAATATAAAAGGCACAATGCCAAGTTAAGTACAAGAAAACTGACTCTTCTTACTGTCTATACTTTGAACCATTCCTGTGACACTTGTTATAGATTCCGATGCTTCATCTCAGGTTTACTGTATCCCTCTGACCTTATTGACGATGAAACACAGAAATTGCATCGGAATTAAATACAAAAGGCACAATGCCGACTTAAGTACAAGGAAACTGACTCTTCTTACTGTCTGTGTTTTGAACCATTCCTGTGACACTAGTTATAGGTTCCGATGCTTCACTTCAGGTTTATTGTTTCCCTCTGACCTTCTTATTGACGATGAAACACAGAAATTGAATCGGAATTAAATACAAAAGGCACAATGCCGACTTAAGTACAAGAAAACTGACTCTTCTTACTGTCTATACTTTGAACCATTCCTGTGACACTTGTTATAGATTCCGATGCTTCATTTCAGGTTTGCTGTATCCCTCTGACCTTATTGACGATGAAACACAGAAATTGCATCGGAATTAAATACAAAAGGCACAATGCCGACTTAAGAACAAGGAAACTGACTCTTCTTACTGTCTATGATTGAACCTTTCTTGTGAGACCAGTTTTAGATTCCGATGCTTGACTTCAGGTTTACTGTATCCCTTGGACCTTCATATTGACGACGAATCACAGAAATTGCATCGGAATTAAATAGAAAAGGCACAATGCCGACTAAAGTTCAAGAAAACTGATTCTTCTTAATGTAAATGTTTTGAACCATTCCTGTGACACTAGTTATAGATTCCGATGATTCACTTCAGGTTTACTGTATCCCTCTGACCTTCTTATTGACGATGAATTACAGAAATTGCATCGGAATTAAATACAAAAGGCACAATGACGACTCAAGTACAAGAAGACTGGCTCTTCTTACTGTCTATATTTTGAACCTTTCCTGTGAGTCCGGTTTTAGATTCAGATGCTTTACTTCAGGTTTACTGTATCCCTTGGCCCTTCTTATTGACGGCGTAACACAGATATTGCATCGGAATTATATAGAAAAGGCACAATGCCGACTTAAATACAAATAAACTGACTCCTCTTACTGTCTATGATTTGAACCATTGCTGTGACACTAGTTATAGATTCCGATGCTTCACTTCAAGTTTGCTGTATCACTCTGACCGTCTTATTGACGATGAAACACAGACATTGCATCGGAATTAAATACAAAAGGCACAATGCCGACTTCATTGTAATAAAACTGACTCTTCTTACTGTCTATGCTTTGAACCATTCCTGTGGCACTAGTTATAGACTCCGATGCTTCACTTCAGGTTTACTGTATCCTTCTGACCTTCTTATTGACGATGTAACACCGAAATTGCATCGGAATTAAATACAAAAGGCACAATGCCGACTTAAGTACAAGTAAACTGACTTTTCTTACTGTCTATGATTTGAACCATTTGTGTGACACTAGTTATAGATTCCGATGCTTCACTTCAGGTTTACTGTAACCCTCTGACCTTCGTATTGACGATGAAACAGAGAAATTGCATCGGAATTGAATACAAAAGGCACAATGCCGACTTAAGTACAAGAAGACTGACTCTTCATACAGTCTATGTTTTGAACCATTCCTGTGACACTAGTTATAGATTCCGATGCTTCACTTCAGGTTCACTGTATCCCTTTGACCTTCTAATTGTCGATGAAACATAGAAATTGCATCGGAATTATATACAAAAGGCACTGTGCCGACTTAAGTACAAGAAAATTAATTCTTCTTATTGCCTATGTTTTGAACCATTCCTGTGACACTAGTTATAGATTTCGATGACTCACTTCAGGAATACTGTATCCCTCTGACCTTCTTGTTGACGATGAAACACAGAAATTGCATCGGAATTAAATACGAAAGGCACAATGCCGACTTAAGTAAAAGAAAACTGACTCTTCTTACTGACTATGTTTTGGACCATTTATGTGACACTAGTTATAGATTCCGATGCTTCACATCAGGTTTAATGTATCCCTCTGACCTTCTTATTGACGATGAAACACAGAAATTTAATCGGCATTAAATACAAAAGGCACAATGCCGACTTAAGTACAACAAATCTTACTCTTCTTACTGTCCATGTTTTGAACATCGCCTTTGACACTAGTTATAGATTCCGATGCTTCACTTTAGGTTTACTGTATCCCTCTGACCTTCTTATTGACGATGAAACACAGAAATTGCATCGGAATTAAATACGAAAGGCACAATGCCGACTTAAGTAAAAGAAAACTGACTCTTCTTACTGTCTATGTTTTGAACCATTCCTGTGGCACTAGTTATAGACTCCGACGCTTCACTTCAGGTTTACTGTATCCTTCTGACCTTCTTATGGACGATGAAGCACCGAAATTGCATCGGAATTAAATACAAAAGGCACAATGCCGACTTAAGTACAAGTAAACCGACTCTTCTTACTGTCTATGATTTGAACCATTTGTGTGACACTATTTATAGATTCCGATGCTTCACTTCAGGTTTACTGTAACCCTCTGACCTTCGTATTGACGATGAAACAGAGAAATTGCATCGGAATTGAATACAAAAGGCACAATGCCGACTTAAGTACAAGAAGACTGACTCTTCTTACTGTCTATGTTTTGAACCTTTCCTGTGAGACCGGTTCTAGATACCAATGCTTCACTTCAGGTTTACTATATCCCTTGGACCTTCTTATTGACGACGAAACACAGAAATTTAATCGGCATTAAATACAAAAGGCACAATGCCGACTTAAGTAAAAGAAAACTGACTCTTCTTACTGTCTATGTTTTGAACCATTCCTGTGATACTAGTTATAGATTCCGATGCTTCGCTTCACGTTTACTGTATCCCTCTGACCTTCTTATTGACGATGAAACACAGAAATGTAATCGGCATTAAATACAAAAGGCACAATGCCGACTTAAGTACAAGAAATCTGACTCTTCTTACTGTCTCTGTTTTGAACATCTCCTTTGACACTAGTTATAGATTCCGATGCTTCACTACAGATTTAATGTATCTTTCTGACCTTCTTATTGACGATGAAACACAGAAATTGCGTGGGAATTAAATACAAAGGGCACTATGCCGACTTAAGTACAAGTAAACTGACATTTCTTACTGTCTATGGTTTTAACCATTCCTGTGACACTAGTTACAGATTCCGGTGCTCCACTTCAAGTATACTATATCCCTCTGACCTTGTTATCGACGATGACACACAGAAATTGTATCGCAATTAAATACAAAAGGCATAATACCGACTTAAGTACAAGAAAACTGGCTCTTCCTACTCTCTATGCTTTTAACCATTCCTGTGACACTAGTTATAGGTTCCGATGCTTCACTTCATTTTTACTGTATCCCTCTGACCTTCTTATTGACGATGAAACATAGAAATTGCATCGGAATTATATACAAAAGGCACAATGCCGACTTAAGTACAAGAAAATTAATTCTTCTTATTGCCTATGTTTTGAACCATTCCTGTGACACTAGTTATAGATTCCGATGACTCACTTCAGGAATACTGTATCCCTCTGACCTTCTTGTTGACGATGAAATACAGAAATTGCATCGGAATTAAATACGAAAGGCACAATGCCGACTTAAGTAAAAGAAAACTGACTCTTATTACTGACTATGTTTTGGACCATTCCTGTGACACTAGTTATAGATTCCGATGCTTCACTTCAGGTTTACTGTATCCCTCTGACCTTCTTATTGACGATGACACACAGAAATTGCATCGGAATTAAATACAAAAGGCACAATGCCGACTTAAGTACAACAAATCTTACTCTTCTTAGTGTCCATGTTTTGAACATCTCCTTTGACACTAGTTATAGATTCCGATGCTTCACTTTAGGTTAACTGTATCCCTCTGATCTTCGTATTGACGATGAAACACAGAAATTGCATCGGAATTAAATACGAAAGGCACAATGCCGACTTAAGTAAAAGAAAACTGACTCTTCTTACTGTCTATGATTTGAACCATTCCTGTGACACTAGTTATAGATTCCGATGCTTCACTTCAGGTTTACTGTATCCCTCTGACCTTCTTATTGACGATGACACACAGAAATTGCATCGCAATTACATACAAAAGGCACAATGCCGACTTAAGTACAAGAAAACTGACTCTTCCTATTCTCTATGTTTTTAACCATTCCTGTGACACTAGTTATAGATTCCGATGCTTCACTTCAGGTTTACTGTATCCCTCTGACCATCTTATTGTCGATGAAACACAGAAATTGCATTGGAATTAAAAACAAAAGTCACAATGCCGACTTCATTATAACAAAACTGACTCTTCTTATTGTCTATGCTTTGAACCATTCCTGTGGCACTAGTTATAGACTCCGATGCTTCACTTCAGGTTTACTGTATCCTTCTGACCTTCTTATTGACGATGAAACACCGAAATTGCATCGGAATTAAATACAAAAGGCACAATGCCGACTTAAGTACAAGTAAACTGACTCTTCTAACTGTCTATGATTTGAACCATTTGTGTGACACTAGTTATAGATTACGATGCTTCACTTCAGGTTTACTGTAACCCTCTGACCGTCGTATTGACGATGAAACAGAGAAATTGCATCGGAATTGAATACAAAAGGCACAATGCCGACTTAAGTACAAGAAGACTGACTCTTCTTACTGTCTATGTTTTGAACCTTTCCTGTGAGACCGGTTCTAGATACCAATGCTTCACTTCAGGTTTACTATATCCCTTGGACCTTCTTATTGACGACGAAACACAGAAATTTAATCGGCATTAAATACAAAAGGCACAATGCCGACTTAAGTAAAAGAAAACTGACTCTTCTTACTGTCTATGTTTTGAACCATTCCTGTGACACTAGTTATAGATTCCGATGCTTCGCTTCACGTTTACTGTATCCCTCTGACCTTCTTATTGACGATGAAACACAGAAATGTAATCGGCATTAAATACAAAAGGCACAATGCCGACTTAAGTACAAGAAATCTTACTCTTCTTACTGTCTCTGTTTTGAACATCTCCTTTGACACTAGTTATAGATTCCGATGCTTCACTACAGATTTAATGTATCCCTCTGACCTTCTTATTGACGATGAAACACAGAAATTGCATGGGAATTAAATACAAAAGGCACTATGCCGACTTAAGTACAAGTAAACTGACATTTCTTACTGTCTATGGTTTTAACCATTCCTGTGACACTAGTTACAGATTCCGGTGCTCCACTTCAAGTATACTATATCCCTCTGACCTTGTTATTGACGATGACACACAGAAATTGTATCGCAATTAAATACAAAAGGCATAATACCGACATAAGTACAAGAAAACTGGCTCTTCCTACTCTCTATGCTTTTAACCATTCCTGTGACACTAGTTATAGGTTCCGATGCTTCACTTCATTTTTACTGTATCCCTCTGACCTTCTTATTGACGATGAAACACAGAAATTGCATCGGAATTAAATACAAAAGGCACAATGCCAACTTAAGTACAAGAAAACTGACTCTTCTTACTGTCTATGTTTTGAAACATTCCTGTGACACTAGTTATAGATGCCGATACTTCCCTTCAGGTATACTGTATCCCTCTGACCTTCTTATTGACGATGAGACACAGAAATTGCATCGAAATTAAATATAAAAGGCACAATGCCAAGTTAAGTACAAGAAAACTGACTCTTCTTACTGTCTATACTTTGAACCATTCCTGTGACACTTGTTATAGATTCCGATGCTTCATCTCAGGTTTACTGTATCCCTCTGACCTTATTGACGATGAAACACAGAAATTGCATCGGAATTAAATACAAAAGGCACAATGCCGACTTAAGTACAAGGAAACTGACTCTTCTTACTGTCTGTGTTTTGAACCATTCCTGTGACACTAGTTATAGGTTCCGATGCTTCACTTCAGGTTTATTGTTTCCCTCTGACCTTCTTATTGACGATGAAACACAGAAATTGAATCGGAATTAAATACAAAAGGCACAATGCCGACTTAAGTACAAGAAAACTGACTCTTCTTACTGTCTATACTTTGAACCATTCCTGTGACACTTGTTATAGATTCCGATGCTTCATTTCAGGTTTGCTGTATCCCTCTGACCTTATTGACGATGAAACACAGAAATTGCATCGGAATTAAATACAAAAGGCACAATGCCGACTTAAGAACAAGGAAACTGACTCTTCTTACTGTCTATGATTGAACCTTTCTTGTGAGACCAGTTTTAGATTCCGATGCTTGACTTCAGGTTTACTGTATCCCTTGGACCTTCATATTGACGACGAATCACAGAAATTGCATCGGAATTAAATAGAAAAGGCACAATGCCGACTAAAGTTCAAGAAAACTGATTCTTCTTAATGTAAATGTTTTGAACCATTCCTGTGACACTAGTTATAGATTCCGATGATTCACTTCAGGTTTACTGTATCCCTCTGACCTTCTTATTGACGATGAATTACAGAAATTGCATCGGAATTAAATACAAAAGGCACAATGACGACTCAAGTACAAGAAGACTGGCTCTTCTTACTGTCTATATTTTGAACCTTTCCTGTGAGTCCGGTTTTAGATTCAGATGCTTTACTTCAGGTTTACTGTATCCCTTGGCCCTTCTTATTGACGGCGTAACACAGATATTGCATCGGAATTATATAGAAAAGGCACAATGCCGACTTAAATACAAATAAACTGACTCCTCTTACTGTCTATGATTTGAACCATTGCTGTGACACTAGTTATAGATTCCGATGCTTCACTTCAAGTTTGCTGTATCACTCTGACCGTCTTATTGACGATGAAACACAGACATTGCATCGGAATTAAATACAAAAGGCACAATGCCGACTTCATTGTAATAAAACTGACTCTTCTTACTGTCTATGCTTTGAACCATTCCTGTGGCACTAGTTATAGACTCCGATGCTTCACTTCAGGTTTACTGTATCCTTCTGACCTTCTTATTGACGATGAAACACCGAAATTGCATCGGAATTAAATACAAAAGGCACAATGCCGACTTAAGTACAAGTAAACTGACTTTTCTTACTGTCTATGATTTGAACCATTTGTGTGACACTAGTTATAGATTCCGATGCTTCACTTCAGGTTTACTGTAACCCTCTGACCTTCGTATTGACGATGAAACAGAGAAATTGCATCGGAATTGAATACAAAAGGCACAATGCCGACTTAAGTACAAGAAGACTGACTCTTCATACAGTCTATGTTTTGAACCATTCCTGTGACACTAGTTATAGATTCCGATGCTTCACTTCAGGTTCACTGTATCCCTTTGACCTTCTAATTGTCGATGAAACATAGAAATTGCATCGGAATTATATACAAAAGGCACTGTGCCGACTTAAGTACAAGAAAATTAATTCTTCTTATTGCCTATGTTTTGAACCATTCCTGTGACACTAGTTATAGATTTCGATGACTCACTTCAGGAATACTGTATCCCTCTGACCTTCTTGTTGACGATGAAACACAGAAATTGCATCGGAATTAAATACGAAAGGCACAATGCCGACTTAAGTAAAAGAAAACTGACTCTTCTTACTGACTATGTTTTGGACCATTTATGTGACACTAGTTATAGATTCCGATGCTTCACATCAGGTTTAATGTATCCCTCTGACCTTCTTATTGACGATGAAACACAGAAATTTAATCGGCATTAAATACAAAAGGCACAATGCCGACTTAAGTACAACAAATCTTACTCTTCTTACTGTCCATGTTTTGAACATCGCCTTTGACACTAGTTATAGATTCCGATGCTTCACTTTAGGTTTACTGTATCCCTCTGACCTTCTTATTGACGATGAAACACAGAAATTGCATCGGAATTAAATACGAAAGGCACAACGCCGACTTAAGTAAAAGAAAACTGACTCTTCTTACTGTCTATGTTTTGAACCATTCCTGTGGCACTAGTTATAGACTCCGACGCTTCACTTCAGGTTTACTGTATCCTTCTGACCTTCTTATGGACGATGAAGCACCGAAATTGCATCGGAATTAAATACAAAAGGCACAATGCCGACTTAAGTACAAGTAAACCGACTCTTCTTACTGTCTATGATTTGAACCATTTGTGTGACACTATTTATAGATTCCGATGCTTCACTTCAGGTTTACTGTAACCCTCTGACCTTCGTATTGACGATGAAACAGAGAAATTGCATCGGAATTGAATACAAAAGGCACAATGCCGACTTAAGTACAAGAAGACTGACTCTTCTTACTGTCTATGTTTTGAACCTTTCCTGTGAGACCGGTTCTAGATACCAATGCTTCACTTCAGGTTTACTATATCCCTTGGACCTTCTTATTGACGACGAAACACAGAAATTTAATCGGCATTAAATACAAAAGGCACAATGCCGACTTAAGTAAAAGAAAACTGACTCTTCTTACTGTCTATGTTTTGAACCATTCCTGTGATACTAGTTATAGGTTCCGATGCTTCACTTCATTTTTACTGTATCCCTCTGACCTTCTTATTGACGATGAAACACAGAAACTGCATCGGAATTAAATACAAAAGGCACAATGCCAACTTAAGTACAAGAAAACTGACTCTTCTTACAGTCTATGTTTTGAAACATTCCTGTGACACTAGTTATAGATGCCGATACTTCCCTTCAGGTATACTGTATCCCTCTGACCTTCTTATTGACGATGAGACACAGAAATTGCATCGAAATTAAATATAAAAGGCACAATGCCAAGTTAAGTACAAGAAAACTGACTCTTCTTACTGTCTATACTTTGAACCATTCCTGTGACACTTGTTATAGATTCCGATGCTTCATCTCAGGTTTACTGTATCCCTCTGACCTTATTGACGATGAAACACAGAAATTGCATCGGAATTAAATACAAAAGGCACAATGCCGACTTAAGTACAAGGAAACTGACTCTTCTTACTGTCTGTGTTTTGAACCATTCCTGTGACACTAGTTATAGGTTCCGATGCTTCACTTCAGGTTTATTGTTTCCCTCTGACCTTCTTATTGACGATGAAAAACAGAAATTGCCTCGGAATTAAATACAAAAGGCACAATGCCGACTTAAGTACAAGAAAACTGACTCTTCTTACTGTCTTTACTTTGAACCATTCCTGTGACACTTGTTATAGATTCCGATGCTTCATTTCAGGTTTGCTGTATCCCTCTGACCTTATTGACGATGAAACACAGAAATTGCATCGGAATTAAATACAAAAGGCACAATGCCGACTTAAGAACAAGGAAACTGACTTTTCTTACTGTCTATGATTGAACCTTTCTTGTGAGACCAGTTTTAGATTCCGATGCTTGACTTCAGGTTTACTGTATCCCTTGGACCTTCATATTGACGACGAATCACAGAAATTGCATCGGAATTAAATAGAAAAGGCACAATGCCGACTAAAGTTCAAGAAAACTGATTCTTCTTAATGTAAATGTTTTGAACCATTCCTGTGACACTAGTTATAGATTCCGATGGTTCACTTCAGGTTTACTGTATCCCTCTGACCTTCTTATTGACGATGAATTACAGAAATTGCATCGGAATTAAATACAAAAGGCACAATGACGACTCAAGTACAAGAAGACTGGCTCTTCTTACTGTCTATATTTTGAACCTTTCCTGTGAGTCCGGTTTTAGATTCAGATGCTTTACTTCAGGTTTACTGTATCCCTTGGCCCTTCTTATTGACGGCGTAACACAGATATTGCATCGGAATTATATAGAAAAGGCACAATGCCGACTTAAATACAAAAAAACTGACTCCTCTTACTGTCTATGATTTGAACCATTGCTGTGACACTAGTTATAGATTCCGATGCTTCACTTCAAGTTTGCTGTATCACTCTGACCGTCTTATTGACGATGAAACACAGACATTGCATCGGAATTAAATACAAAAGGCACAATGCCGACTTCATTATAATAAAACTGACTCTTCTTACTGTCTATGCTTTGAACCATTCCTGTGGCACTAGTTATAGACTCCGATGCTTCACTTCAGGTTTACTGTATCCTTCTGACCTTCTTATTGACGATGAAACACCGAAATTGCATCGGAATTAAATACAAAAGGCACAATTCCGACTTAAGTACAAGTAAACTGACTTTTCTTACTGTCTATGATTTGAACCATTTGTGTGACACTAGTTATAGATTCCGATGCTTCACTTCAGGTTTACTGTAACCCTCTGACCTTCGTATTGACGATGAAACAGAGAAATTGCATCGGAATTGAATACAAAAGGCACAATGCCGACTTAAGTACAAGAATACTGACTCTTCTTACTGTCCATGTTTTGAACGTCTCCTTTGACACTAATTATAGATTCCGATGCTTTACTTTAGGTTTACTGTATCCCTCTGACCTTCTTATTGGCGATGAAACACAGAAATTGCATCGGAATTGAATACAAAAGGCACAATGCCAACTTAAGTACAAGAAAACTGACTCTTCTTACTGTCTATGTTTTGAAACATTCCTGTGACACTAGTTATAGATGCCGATACTTCCCTTCAAGTATACTGTATCCCTCTGACCTTCTTATTGACGATGAGACACAGAAATTGCATCGAAATTAAATATAAAAGGCACAATGCCGAGTAAAGTACAAGAAAACTGACTCTTCTTACTGTCTATACTTTGAACCATTCCTGTGACACTTGTTATAGATTCCGATGCTTCATCTCAGGTTTACTGTATCCCTCTGACCTTATTGACGATGAAACACAGAAATTGCATCGGAATTAAATACAAAAGGCACAATGCCGACTTAAGTACAAGGAAACTGACTCTTCTTACTGTCTGTGTTTTGAACCATTCCTGTGACACTAGTTATAGGTTCCGATGCTTCACTTCAGGTTTATTGTATCGCTCTGACCTTCTTATTGACGATGAAACACAGAAATTGAATCGGAATTAAATACAAAAGGCACAATGCCGACTTAAGTACAACAAAACTGACTCTTCTTACTGTCTATATTTTGACCCATTCCTGTGGCACTTGTTATAGATTCCGATGCTTCATTTCAGGTTTGCTGTATCCCTCTGACCTTATTGACGATGAAACACAGAAATTGCATCGGAATTAAATACAAAAGGCACAATGCCGACTTAAGAACAAGGAAACTGACTCTTCTTACTGTCTATGATTGAACCTTTCTTGTGAGACCAGTTTTAGATTCCGATGCTTGACTTCAGGTTTACTGTATCCCTTGGACCTTCATATTGACGACGAATCACAGAAATTGCATCGGAATTAAATAGAAAACGCACAATGCCGACTAAAGTTCAAGAAAACTGATTCTTCTTAATGTAAATGTTTTGAACCATTCCTGTGACACTAGTTATAGATTCCGATGGTTCACTTCAGGTTTACTGTATCCCTCTGACCTTCTTACTGACGATGAATTACAGAAATTGCATCGGAATTAAATACAAAAGGCACAATGACGACTCAAGTACAAGAAGACTGGCTCTTCTTACTGTCTATATTTTGAACCTTTCCTGTGAGTCCGGTTTTAGATTCAGATGCTTTACTTCAGGTTTACTGTATCCCTTGGCCCTTCTTATTGACGACGTAACACAGATATTGCATCGGAATTATATAGAAAAGGCACAATGCCGACTTAAATACAAAAAAACTGACTCCTCTTACTGTCTATGTTTTGAACCATTGCTGTGTCACTAGTTATAGATTCCGATGCTTCACTTCAAGTTTGCTGTATAACTCTGACCGTCTTATTGACGATGAAACACAGACATTGCATCGGAATTAACTACAAAAGGCACAATGCCGACTTAGGTACAAGTAAACTGACTTTTCTTACTGTCTATGATTTGAACCATTTGTGTGACACTAGTTATAGATTCCGATGCTTCACTTCAGGTTTACTGTAACCCTCTGACCTTCGTATTGACGATGAAACAGAGAAATTGCATCGGAATTGAATACAAAAGGCACAATGCCGACTTAAGTACAAGAATACTGACTCTTCTTACTGTCCATGTTTTGAACATCTCCTTTGACACTAGTTATAGATTCCGATGCTTCACTTTAGGTTTACTGTATCCCTCTGACCTTCTTATTGACGATGAAACACAGAAATTGCATCGGAATTAAATACGATAGGCTCAATGCCGACTTAAGTAAAAGAAAACTGACTCTTCTTACTGTCTATGTTTTGAACCATTCCTGTGACACTAGTTATAGATTCCGATGCTCCACTTCAGGTATACTGTATCCCTCTGACCTTCTTATTGACGATGACACACAGAAATTGCATCGGAATTAAATACAAAAGGCACAATGCCGACTCAAGTACAAGAAGACTGGCTCTTCTTACTGTCTATGTTTTAACCTTTCCTGTGAGACATGTTTTAGATTCCGATGCTTCACTTCGGGTTTACTGTATCCCTCGGCCCTCCTTATTGACGACGAAACACAGAAAGTGGATCGGCATTAAATACAAAAGGCACAATGCCGACTTAAGTACAAGAAATCTGACTCTTCTTACTGTCCATGTTTTGAACATCGCCTTTGACACTAGTTATAGATTCCGATGCTTCACTTCAGGTTTACTGTATCCCTCTGACCTTCTCATTGACGATGAAACACAGAAATTGCATCGGAATTAAATAAGAAAGGCACAATGCCGACTTAAGTTAAAGAAAACTGACTCTTCTTACTGTCTATGTTTTGAACCATTCCTGTGACACTAGTTATAGATTCCGATGCTTCACTTCATGTTTACTGTATCCCTCTGACCTTCTTATTGACGATGAAACACAGAAATTTAATCGGCATTAAATACAAAAGGCACAATGCCGACTTAAGTACAAGAAATCTGACTCTTCTTACTCTCTCTGTTTTGAACATCTCCTTTGACACTAGTTATAGATTCCGATGCTTCACTACAGATTTAATGTATCCCTCTGACCTTCTTATTGACCATGAAACGCAGAAATTGCATGGGAATTAAATACAAAAGGCACTATGCCGACTTAAGTACAAGTAAACTGACTTTTCTTACTGTCTATGGTTTTAACCATTCCTGTGACACTAGTTACAGATTCCGGTGCTCCACTTCAAGTATACTGTATCCCTCTGACCTTGTTATTGACGATGACACACAGAAATTGCATCGGAATTAAATACAAAAGGCACAATGCCAACTTAAGTACAAGAAAACTGACTCTTCTTACTGTCTATGTTTTGAAACATTCCTGTGACACTAGTTATAGATGCCGATACTTCCCTTCAGGTATACTGTATCCCTCTGACCTTCTTATTGACGATGAGACACAGAAATTGCATCGAAATTAAATATAAAAGGCACAATGCCGACTTAAGTACAAGAAAACTGACTCTTCTTACTGTCTATACTTTGAACCATTCCTGTGACACTTGTTATAGATTCCGATGCTTTATCTCAGGTTTACTGTATTCCTCTGACCTTATTGACGATGAAACACAGAAATTGCATCGGAATTAAATACAAAAGGCACAATGCCGACTTAAGTACAAGGAAACTGACTCTTCTTACTGTCTGTGTTTTGAACCATTCCTGTGACACTAGTTATAGGTTCCGATGCTTCACTTCAGGTTTACTGTATCCCTCTGACCTTCTTATTGACGATGAAACACAGAAATTGAATCGGAATTAAATACAAAAGGCACAATGCCGACTTAAGTACAAGAAAACTGACGCTTCTTACTGTTTGTGTTTTGAATCACTCCTGTGACACTAGTTATAGATTCCGATGCTTCACTTCAGGTTTACTGTATCCCTCTGACCTTCTTATTGACGATGAAACACAGAAATTGCATCGGAATACAAACAAAAGGCACAATGCCGACTTAAGTACAAGAAGACTGCCTCTTCTTACTGTCTATGTTTTGAACTATTCCTGTGACACTAGTTATAGATTCCGAAGATTCACTTCAGGTTTACTGTATCCCTCTGACCTTCTTATTGACGATGAAACACAGAAATTGCATCGGAATTAAATACAGAAGGCACAATGCCGACTTTATTATAATAAAACTGACTCTTCTTACTGTCAATGCTTTGAACCATTCCTGTGGCACTAGTTATAGACTCCGATGCTTCACTTCAGGTTTACTGTATCCCTCTGACCTTCTTATTGACGATGAAACAACGAAATTGCATCGGAATTAAATACAAAACGCACAATGCCGACTTAAGTACAAGTAAACTGACTCTTCTTACTGTCTATGATTTGAACCATTTGTGTGACACTAGTTATAGATTCCGATGCTTCACTTCAGGTATACTGTAACCCTCTGACCTTCGTATTGACGATGAAACAGAGAAATTGCATGGGAATTGAATACAAAAGGCACAATGCCGACTTAAGTACAAGAAGACTGACTCTTCATACTGTCTATGTTTTCAACCATTCCTGTGCCACTAGTTATAGATTCCGATGCTTCACTTCAGGTTCACTGTATCCCTCTGACCTTCTAATTGTTGATGAAACATAGAAATTGCATCGGAATTATATACAAAAGGCACAATGCCGACTTAAGTGCAAGAAAATTAATTCTTATTATTGCCTATGTTTTGAACCATTTCTGTGACACTAGTTATAGATTCCGATGACTCACTTCAGGAATACTGTATCCCTCTGACCTTCTTGTTGACGATGAAACACAGAAATTGCATCGGAATTAAATACGAAAGGCACAATGCCGACTTAAGTAAAAGAAAACTGACTCTACTTACTGACTATGTTTTGGACCATTCCTGTGACACTAGTTATAGATTCCGATGCTTCACATCAGGTTTACTGTATCCCTCTGACCTTCTTATTGACGATGAAACACAGAAATTTAATCGGCATTAAATACAAAAGGCACAATGCCGTCTTAAGTACAAGAAGACTGACTCTTCTTACTGTCTATGTTTTGAACCATTCCTGTGACACTAGTTATAGATTCCGATGCTTCACTTCACGTTTACTGTATCCCTCTGACCTTCTTATTGACGATGAAACACTGAAATTTAATCGGCATTAAATACAAAAGGCACAATGCCGACTTAAGTACAAGAAATCTGACTCTTCTTACTGTCTCTGTTTTGAACATCTCCTTTGACACTAGTCATAGATTCCGATGCTTCACTACAGATTTAATGTATCCGTCTGACCTTCTTATTGACGATGAAACGCAGAAATTGCATGGGAATTAAATACAAAAGGCACTATGCCGACTTAAGTACAAGAAAACTGACGCTTCTTACTGTTTGTGTTTTGAATCACTCCTGTGACACTAGTTATAGATTCCGATGCTTCACTTCAGGTTTACTGTATCCCTCTGATCTTCTTATTGACGATGAAACACAGAAATTGCATCGGAATACAAACAAAAGGCACAATGCCGACTTAAGTACAAGAAGACTGCCTCTTCTTACTGTCTATGTTTTGAACTATTCCTGTGACAGTAGTTATAGATTCCGAAGCTTCACTTCAGGTTTACTGTATCCCTCTGACCTTCTTATTGACGATGAGACACAGAAATTGCATCGAAATTAAATATAAAAGGCACAATGCCGACTTAGGTACAAGAAAACTCACTCTTCTTACTGTCTATACTTTGAACCATTCCTGTGACACTTGTTATAGATTCCGATGCTTCATCTCAGGTTTACTGTATCCCTCTGACCTTATTGACGATGAAACACAGAAATTGCATCGGAATTAAATACAAAAGGCACAATGCCGACTTAAGTACAAGGAAACTGACTCTTCTTACTGTCTGTGCTATGAACCATTCCTGTGACACTAGTTATAGGTTCCGATGCTTCACTTCAGGTTTACTATATCCCTCTGACCTTCTTATTGACGATGAAACACAGAAATTGAATCGGAATTAAATACAAAAGGCACAATGCCGACTTAAGTACAAGAAAACTGACGCTTCTTACTGTTTGTGTTTTGAATCACTCCTGTGACACTAGTTATAGATTCCGATGCTTCACTTCAGGTTTACTGTATCCCACTGACCTTCTTATTGACGATGAAACACAGAAATTGCATCGGAATTAAATACAAAAGGCACAATGCCGACTTCATTATAATAAAACTGACTCTTCTTACTGTCTATGCTTTGAACCATTCCTGTGGAACTAGTTATAGACTCCGATGCTTCACTTCAGGTTTACTATATCCCTCTGACCTTCTTATTGACGATGAAACACCGAAATTGCATCGGAATTAAATACAAAAGGCACAATGCCGACTTAAGCACAAGTAAACTGACTCTTCTTACTGTCTATGATTTGAACCATTTGTGTGACACTAGTTATAGATTCCGATGCTTCACTTCAGGTTAACTGTAACCCTCTGACCTTCGTATTGACGATGAAACAGAGAAATTGCATCGGAATTGAATACAAAAGGCACAATGCCGACTTAAGTACAAGAAGACTGACTCTTCATACTGTCTATGTTTTGAACCATTCCTGTGACACTAGTTATAGATTCCGATGCTTCATTTCAGGTTCACTGTATCCCTCTGACCTTCTAATTGTCGATGAAACATAGAAATTGCATCGGAATTATATACAAAAGGCACAATGCCGACTTAAGTACAAGAAAATTAATTCTTCTTATTGCCTATGTTTTGAACCATTACTGTGACACTAGTTATAGATTCCGATGACTCACTTCAGGAATACTGTATCCCTCTGACCTTCTTGTTGACGATGAAACACAGAAATTGCATCGGAATTAAATACGAAAGGCACAATGCCGACTTAAGTAAAAGAAAACTGACTCTTCTTACTGACTATGATTTGGACCATTCCTGTGACACTAGTTATAGATTCCGATGCTTCACATCAGGTTTAATGTATCCCTCTGACCTTCTTATTGACGATGAAACACAGAAATTTAATCGGCATTAAATACAAAAGGCACAATGCCGACTTAAGTACAACAAATCCTACTCTTCTTACTGTCCATGTTTTGAACATCGCCTTTGACACTAGTTAGAGATTCCGATGCTTCACTTTAGGTTTACTGTATCCCTCTGACTTTCTTATTGACGATGAAACTCAGAAATTGCATCGGAATTAAATACGAAAGGCACAATGCCGACTTAAGTAAAAGAAAACTGACTCTTCTTACTGTCTATGCTTTGAACCCTACCTGTGGCACTAGTTATAGACTCCGATGCTTCACTTTAGGTTAACTGTATCCCTCTGACCTTCTTATTGACGATGAAACACAGAAATTGCATCGGAATTAAATACGAAAGGCACAATGCCGACTTAAGTAAAAGAAAACTGACTCTTCTTACTGTCTATGATTTGAACCATTCCTGTGACACTAGTTATAGATTCCGATGCTTCACTTCAGGTTTACTGTATCACTCTGACCTTCTTATTGACGATGAAACACAGAAATTTAATCGGCATTAAATACAAAAGGCACAATGCCGACTTAAGTACAAGAAATCTGACTCTTCTTACTGTCTATGTTTTGCACATCCCCTTTGACACTAGTTATAGATTCCGATGCTTCACTTCAGGTTTACTGTATCCCTCTGACCTTCTTATTGACGATGAAACACAGAAATTACATGGGAATTAACTACAAAAGGCACTATGCCGACTTAAGTACAAGTAAACTGACTTTTCTTACTGCCTATGGTTTTAACCATTCCTGTGACACTAGTTATAGATTCCGATGCTCCACTTCAGGTATACTGTATCCCTCTGACCTTCTTATTGACGATGACACACAGAAATTGCATCGCAATTACATACAAAAGGCACAATGCCGACTTAAGTACAAGAAAACTGACTCTTCCTATTCTCTATGTTTTTAACCATTCCTGTGACACTAGTTATAGATTCCGATGCTTCACTTCAGGTTTACTGTATCCCTCTGACCTTCTTATTGACGATGAAACACAGAAATTGCATTGGAATTAAAAACAAAAGTCACAATGCCGACTTCATTATAATAAAACTGACTCTTCTTATTGTCTATGCTTTGAACCATTACTGTGGCACTAGTTATAGACTCCGATACTTCACTTCAGGTTTACTGTATCCTTCTGACCTTCTTATTGACGATGAAACACCGAAATTGCATCGGAATTAAATACAAAAGGCACAATGCCGACTTAAGTACATGAAGACTGACTCTTCTTACTGTGTATGTTTTGAACCTTTCCTGTGAGACCGGTTCTAGATACCAATGCTTCACTTCAGGTTTACTATATCCCTTGGACCTTCTTATTGACGACGAAACACAGAACTTTAATCGGCATTAAATACAAAAGGCACAATGCCGACTTAAGTAAAAGAAAACTGACTCTTCTTACTGTCTATGTTTTGAACCATTCCTGTGACACTAGTTATAGATTCCGATGCTTCACTTCACGTTTTCTGTATCCCTCTGACCTTCTTATTGACGATGAAACACAGATATTTAATCGGCATTAAATACAAAAGGCACAATGCCGACTTAAGTACAAGAAATCTGACTCTTCTTACTGTCTCTGTTTTGAACATCTCCTTTGACACTAGTTATAGATTCCGATGCTTCACTACAGATTTAATGTATCCCTCTGACCTTCTTATTGACGATGAAACACAGAAATTGCATGGGAATTGAATACAAAAGGCACTATGCCGACTTAAGTAAACTGACTTTTCTTACTGTCTATGGTTTTAACCATTCCTGTGACAGTAGTTACAGATTCCGGTGCTCCACTTCAAGTATACTGTATCCCTCTGACCTTGTTATTGACGATGACACACAGAAATTGTGTCGCAATTAAATACAAAAGGCATAATGCCGACTTAAGTACAAGAAAACTGGCTCTTCCTACTCTCTATGCTTTTAACCATTCCTGTGACACTAGTTATAGGTTCCGATGCTTCACTTCATTTTTACTGTATCCCTCTGACCTTCTTATTGACGATGAAACACAGAAATTGCATCGGAATTAAATACAAAAGGCACAATGCCAACTTAAGTACAAGAAAACTGACTCTTCTTACTGTCTATGTTTTGAAACATTCCTGTGACACTAGTTATAGATGCCGATACTTCCCTTCAGGTATACTGTATCCCTCTGACCTTCGTTTTGACGATGAGACACAGAAATTGCATCGAAATTAAATATAAAAGGCACAATGCCGACTTAAGTACAAGAAAACTGACTCTTCTTACTGTCTATACTTTGAACCTTTCCTGTGACACTTGTTATAGATTCCGATGCTTCATCTCAGGTTTACTGTATCCCTCTGACCTTATTGACGATGAAACACAGAAATTGCATCGGAATTAAATACAAAAGGCACAATGCCGACTTAAGTACATGGAAACTGACTCTTCTTACTGTCTGTGTTTTGAACCATTCCTGTGACACTAGTTATAGGTTCCGATGCTTCACTTCAGGTTTACTGTATCCCTCTGACCTTCTTATTGACGATGAAACACAGATATTGAATCGGAATTAAATACAAAAGGCACAATGCCGACTTAAGTACAAGAAAACTGACGCTTCTTACTGTTTGTGTTTTGAATCACTCCTGTGACACTAGTTATAGATTCCGATGCTTCACTTCAGGTTTACTGTATCCCTCTGACCTTCTTATTGACGATGAAACACAGAAATTTCATCGGAATACAAACAAAAGGCACAATGCCGACTTAAGTACAAGAAGACTGCCTCTTCTTACTGTCTACGTTTTGAACTATTCCTGTGACACTAGTTTTAGATTCCGAAGCTTCACTTCAGGTTTACTGTATCCCTCTGACCTTCTTATTGACGATGAGACACAGAAATTGCATCGGAATTAAATACAAAAAGCACAATGCCGACTTCATTATAATAAAACTGACTCTTCTTACTGTCTATGCTTTGAACCATTCCTGTGGCACTAGTTATAGACTCCGATGCTTCACTACAGGTTTACTGTATCCCTCTGACCTTCTTATTGACGATGAAACACCGAAATTGCATCGGAATTAAATACAAAAGGCACAATGCCGACTTAAGTACAAGTAAACTGACTCTTCTTACTGTCTATGATTTGAACCATTTGTGTGACACTAGTTATAGATTCCGATGCTTCACTTCAGGTTTACTGTAGCCCTCTGACCTTCGTATTGACGATGAAACAGAGAAATTGCATCGGAATTGAATACAAAAGGCACAATGCCGACTTAAGTACAAGAAGACTGACTCTTCATACTGTCTATGTTTTGAACCATTCCTGTGACACTAGTAATAGATTCCGATGCTTCACTTCAGATTCACTGTATCCCTGTGACCTTCTAATTGTCGATGAAACATAGAAATTGCATCGGAATTTTATACAAAAGGCACAATGCCGCCTTAAGTACAAGAAAATTAATTCTTCTTATTGCCTATGTTTTGAACCATTCCTGTGATACTAGTTATAGATTCCGATGACTCACTTCAGGAATACTGTATCCCTCTGACCTTCTTGTTGACGATGAAACACAGAAATTGCATCGGAATTAAATACGAAAGGCACAATGCCGACTTAAGTTAAAGAAAACTGACTCTTCTTACTGACTATGATTTGGACCATTCCTGTGACACTAGTTATAGATTCCGATGCTTCACATCAGGTTTACTGGATCCCTCTGACCTTCTTATTGACGATGAAACACAGAAATTTAATCGGCATTAAATACAAAAGGCACAATGCCGACTTAAGTACAACAAATCTTACTCTTCTTACTGTCCACGTTTTGAACATCGCCTTTGACACTAGTTATAGATTCCGATGCTTCACTTTAGGTTTACTGTATCCCTCTGACCCTCTTATTGACGATGAAACACAGAAATTGCATCGGAATTAAATACGAAAGGCACAATGCCGACTTAAGTAAAAGAAAACTGACTCTTCTTACTGTCTATGTTTTGAACCATTCCTGTGGCACTAGTAATAGACTCCGATGCTTCACTTCAGGTTTACTGTATCCTTCTGACCTTCTTATTGACGATGAAACACCGAAATTGCATCGGAATTAAATACAAAAGGCACAATGCCGACTTAAGTACAAGTAAACTGACTCTTCTTACTGTCTATGATTTGAACCATTTGTGTGACACTAGTTATAGATTCCGATGCTTCACTTCAGGTTTACTGTAACCCTCTGACCTTCGTATTGACGATGAAAGAGAGAAATTGCATCGGAATTGAATACAAAAGGCACAATGCCGACTTAAGTACAAGAAGACTGACTCTTCATACTGTCTATGTTTTGAACCATTCCTGTGACACTAGTTATAGATTCCGATGCTTCACTTCAGGTTCACTGTATCCCTCTGACCTTCTTATAGTCGATGAAACATAGAAGTTGCATCGGAATTATATACAAAAGGCACAATGCCGACTTAAGTACAAGAAAATTCTTTCTTCTTATTGCCTATGTTGTAAACCATTCCTGTGACACTAGTTATAGATTCCGATGACTCACTTTAGGAATACTGTATCCCTCTGACCTTCTTGTTGACGATGAAACACAGAAATTGCATTGGAATTAAATACGAAAGGCACAATGCCGACTTAAGTAAAAGAAAACTGACTCTTATTACTGACTATGTTTTGGACCATTCCTGTGTCACTAGTTATAGATTCCGATGCTTCACATCAGGTTTACTGTATCCCTCTGACCTTCTTATTGACGATGAAACACAGAAATTTAATCGGCATTAAATACAAAAGACACAATGCCGAGTTAAGTACGACAAATCTTACTCTTCTTACTGTCCATGTTTTGAACATCTCCTTTGACACTAGTTATAGATTCCGATGCTTCACTTTAGGTTAACTGTATCCCTCTGACATTCTTATTGACGACAAAATACAGAAATTGCATCGGAATTAAATACGAAAGGCACAATGCCGACTTAAGTAAAAGAAAACTGACTCTTCTTACTGTCTATGATTTGAACCATTCCTGTGACACTAGTTATAGATTCCGATGCTTCACTTCAGGTTTACTGTATCCCTCTGACCTTCTTATTGACGATGAAACACAGAAATTACATGGGAATTAATACAAAAGGCACTATGCCGACTTAAGTACAAGTAAACTGACTTTTCTTACTGTCTATGGTTTTAACCATTCCTGTGACACTAGTTATAGATTCCGATGCTCCACTTCAGGTATACTGTATCCCTCTGACCTTCTTATTGACGATGACACACAGAAATTGCATCGCAATTACATACAAAAGGCACAATGCCGACTTAAGTACAAGAAAACTGACTCTTCCTATTCTCTATGTTTTTAACCATTCCTGTGACACTAGTTATAGATTCCGATGCTTCACTTCAGGTTTACTGTATCCCTCTGACCTTTTTATTGACGATGAAACACAGAAATTGCATCGGAATTAAAAACAAAAGGCACAATGCCGAATTCATTATAATAAAACTGACTCTTCTTACTGTCTATGCTATGAACCATTCCTGTGGCACTAGTTATAGACTCCGATGCTTCACTTCAGGTTTACTGTATCCTCTGACCTTCTTATTGACGATGAAACACCGAAATTGCATCGGAAATAAATACATAAGGCACAATGCCGACTTAAGTACAAGTAAACTGACTCTTCTTACTGTCTATGATTTGAACCATTTGTGTGACACTAGTTATAGATTCCGATGCTTCACTTCAGGTTTACTGTAACCCTCTGACCTTCGTATTGACGATGAAATAGAGAAATTGCATCGGAATTATATAGAAAAGGCACAATGCCGACTTAAGTACATGAAAATTGACTCTTCTTACTGTTTATGTCTTGAACCATTCCTGTGAGACCAGTTATAGATTCCGACGCATCACTTCAGGTTCCCTGCATCGTTCTGTCCTTCTTATTGACGACGAAACACAGAAATTGCTGCGGAAATAAATAGAAAAGCACAATGCCGACTCAAGTACAAGTAGACTGGCTCTTCTTACTGTCTATGTTTTGAACCTTTCCTGTGAGACCAGTTTTAGATTCCGGTGCTTGACTTCAGGTTTACTGTATCCCTTGGACATTCTTATTGACGACGAAACACAGATATTGCATCGGAATTAAATAGAAAAGGCACAATGCCGACTTAAGGTCAAGAAAACTGATTCTTCTTAATGTCCATGTTTTGAACCATTCCAGTGACACTAGTTATAGATTCCGATGCTTCACTTCAGGTTTACTGTATCCCTCTGACCTTCTTATTGACGATGAAACACAGAAATTGCATCGGAATTAAATACAAAAGGCACAATGACGACTCAAGTACAAGAAGACTGGCTCTTCTTACTGTCTATATTTTGAACCTTTCCTGTGAGTCCGGTTTTAGATTCAGATGCTTCGCTTCAGGTTCACTGAATCCCTTGGCCCTTCTTATTGACGACGTAACACAGATATTGCATCGGAATTATATAGAAAAGGCACAATGCCGACTTAAATACAAGAAAACTGACTCCTCTTACTGTCTATGTTTTGAACCATTCCTGTGACACTAGTTATAGAATCCGATGCTTCACTTCAGGTTTGCTGTATCCCTCCGACCGTCTTATTGACGATGAATCACAGAAATTGCATCGGAATTATAAACAAAAGGCACAACGCCGACCCAAGTACAAGAAGACTGGCTCTTCTTACTGTCTATGCTTTGAACCATTCCTGTGGCACTAGTTATAGACTCCAATGCTTCACTTCAGGTTTACTGTATCCTTCTGACCATCTTATTGACGATGAAACACCGTAATTGCATCGGAATTAAATACAAAAGGCACAATGCCGACTTAAGTACAAGTAAACTGACTCTTCTTACTGTCTATGATTTGAACCATTTGTGTGACACTAGTCATAGATTCCGATGCCTCACTTCAGGTTTAGTGTAACCCTCTGACCTTCGTATTGACGATGAAAGAGAGAAATTGCATCGGAATTGAATACAAAAGGCACAATGCCGACTTAAGTACAAGAAGACTGACTCTTCTTACTGTCTATGTTTGAACCATTCCTGTGACACTAGTTATAGATTCCGGTGCTTCACTTCAGGTTCACTGTATCCCTCTGACCTTCTTATTGTCGATGAAACATAGAAATTGCATCGGAATTATATACAAAAGGCACAATGCCGACTTAAGTACAAGAAAACTGATTCTTCTTATTGCCTATGTTTTGAACCATTCCTGTGACACTAGTTATAGATTCCGATGCCTCACTTCAGGAATACTGTATCCCTCTGACCTTCTTATTGACGATGAAACACAGAAATTGCACTGGAATTAAATACGACAGGCACAATGCCGACTTAAGTAAAAGAAAACTGACTCTTCTTACTGTCTGTCCTTTGAACCATTCCTGTGACACTTGTTATAGATTGCGATGCTTCATCTCAGGTTTACTGTATCCCTCTGACCTTATTGACGATGAAACACAGATATTGCATCGGAATCAAATACAAAAGACACAATGCCGACTTAAGTGGAAGGAAACTGACTCTTCTTACTGTCTGTGTTTTGAACCATTCCTGTGACACTAGTTATAGATTCCGATGCTTCACTTTAGGTTTACTGTATCCCTCTGACCTTCTTATTGACGATGAAACACAGAAATTGTATCGGAATTAAATACGAAAGGCACAATGCCGACTTAAGTACAAGAAAACTGACTCTTCCTACTCTCTATGTTTTTATCCATTCCTGTGACACTAGTTATAGATTCCGAAGCTCCACTTCAGGTATACTGTATCCCTCTGACCTTCTTATTGACGATGACACACAGAAATTGCTTCGGAATTAAATACAAAAGGCACAATGCCGACTTAAGTAAAGGAAAACTGACGCTTCTTACTGTTTGTGTTTTAAACCACTCCTGTGACACTAGTTGTCAATTCCGATGCTTCACTTCAGGTTTACTGTATCCCTCTGACCTTCTTATTGACGATGAAACAGAGAAATTGCATCGGAATTAAATACAAAAAAGCACAATCCCAACTTAAGTACAAGAAAACTGACTCTTCTTACTGTCTATGTTTTGAAACATTCCTGTGACACTAGTTATAGATGCCGATACTTCACTTCAGGTTTACTGTATCCCTCTGACCTTATTGACGATGAAACACAGAAATTGCATCGATATTCAATATAAAAGGCACAATGCCGACTTAAGTACAAGAAAACTGACTCTTCTTACTGTCTATACTTTGAACCATTCCTGTGACACTTGTTATAGGTTCCGATGCTTCATCTCAGGTTTACTGTATCCCTCTGACCTTTTTGACGATGAAACACAGAAATTGCATCGGAATTAAATACAAGAGGCACAATGCCGACTTAAGTACAAGAAAACTGACTCTTCTTACGGTCTATGTTTTAACCATTCCTGTGAAAGTAGTTATAGATTCCGATGCTTCACTTCGGGTTTGTTGTATCCCTCTGACCGTCTTATTGACGATGTAATACGGAAATTGCATCGGAATTAAAAGAAAACTCACAATGCCGACTCAAGTACAAGAAGACTGGCTCTTCTTACTGTCTATGTTTTGAACCTTTCCTGTGAGACCGGTTTTAGATTCCGATGCTTCACTTCAGGTTTACTGTATCCCTTGAACCTTCTTATTGACGACGAAACACAGAAATTGCATCAGAAGTTAATAGAAAAAGCACAATGCCGACTTCACTACAAGAAAACTGTCTCTTCTTGCAGTCTATGTCTTGAACCATTCCTGTGACACTAGTTATAGATTCCGTGGCATCACTTCAGGGTTTAAAGTATCCCTCTGACCTTCTTATTGACGATGAAACACATAAATTGCATGGGAATTAATTACAAAAGGCACAATGCCGACTTAATTATAAGAAAACTGGCTCATCTTACTGTCTATGTTTTGAAGCATTCCTGTGACACTAGTTATAGATTCCGATGCATCACTTCAGGTTTACTGTATCCCTCTGACCTTCTTATTGACGATGAAACACAGAATTTGCATTGGAATAAAATACAAAGAGAACAATGTCGACTTAAGTATAAGTAAACTGACTCTTCTTACTGTTTATGTTTTGAACCATTCCTGTGACACTAGTTATAGATTCCGATGCTTCACTTCAGGTTTAGTGTATCCCTCTGATCTACGTATTTTCGATGACACACAGAAATTTTATCGGATTTAAATACGAAAGGCACAATGCCGACTTAAGTACAAGAAAACTGACTCTTCTTACTGTCTAAGTTTTAACCATTCCTGTGACACTAGTTATAGATTCCTATGCATCACTTCAGGTTTACTGTATCCCTCTGACCTTCATATTGACGATCAAACACAGAAATTGCGTCGGAACACAAACAAAAGGCACAATGCCGACTTAAGTACAAGAAGACTGACTCTTCTTACTGTCTATGTTTTTAACCATTCCTGTGACACTAGTTATAGATTCCGATGCTTCACTTCAGGTTTACTGTATCCCTCTGACCTTCTTATTGACGATGAAACACAGAAACTGCATCGGAATTAAATAGAAAAGGCACAAGGCCGACTAAAGTTCAAGAAAACTGACTCTTCTTACTGTCTATGTTTTTAACCATTCCTGTGATACTTGTTATACATTCCGATGCTTCACTTCAGGTTTGCTGTATCCCTCTGACCGTCTTATTGACGATGTAACACAGAAATTGCATCGGAATTAAAAAAAAACTCACAATGCCGACTCAAGTACAAGAAGACAGGCTCTTCTTACTGTCTATGTTTTGAACCTTTCCAGTGAGACCGGTTTTAGATTCCGATGCTTCACTTCAGGTTTACTGTATCCCTTGGACATTCTTATTGGCGACGAAACGCAGAAATTGCATCGGAATTAAATAGAAAAGGCACAATGACGGCTTAAGTACAAGAAAACTGACTCTTCTTACAGTCTATGTTTTGAACCATTCCTGTGACACTAGTTATAGATTCCGATGCATCACTTCAGGGTTTACTGTAACCCTCTGACCTTCTTATTGACGATGAAACACAGAAATTGCATCGGAATTAAATACTAATAGCACAATGCCGAATTAAGTACAAGAAGACTGACCTTTCTTATTGTCTATCTATTGAACCGTTCCTGTGACACTAGTTATAGTTTCCGATGCTTCACTTCAGGTTTACTGTATCCCTCTGACATTCTTATTGACGATAAAACACAAAAAATGCATTGGAATTAAATACAAAAGGCACAATGCCGGCTTAAGTACAAAATGACTGACTCTTCTTACTCTCTATGATTTGAACCATTCCTGTGACACTAGTTATAGTTTCCGATGCTTCTCTTCAGGTTTACTGTATCCCTCCGACCGTCTTATTGACGAGGAAACACAGAAATTGCATAGGAATTAAATACAAAAGGCACAATGCCGACTCAAGTACAAGAAGACTGGCTCTTCTTACTGTCTATGTATTGAACCATTTCTGTGACACTAGTTATAGATTCCGATGCTTCACTTCAGGTTTACTGTATCCCTCTGACCTTCATATTGACGATGAAACACAGTAATTGCATCGGAATTATATACAAGAGGCACAATGACGACTTAAGTACATGAAGACTGATTCTTCTTACTCTCTATGTTTTGAACCATTCCAGTGACACTAGTTACAGATTCCGATGCTACACTTCAGGTTTACTGTATCCCTCTGACCCTCTTATTGACGATGAAACACAGAAATTGCATCAGAATACTAACAAAAGGCACAATGCCGACTTAAGTACAAGAAGACAGACTCTTATTACTGCCTATGTTCTGACCCATTCCTGTGACACTAGTTATAGATTCCGATGCTTCACTTCTGGATTACTATATCCCGTTGACCTTCTTATTGACGATGAAACACAGAAATTGCATCAGAATTAAATACAAAAGGCACAATGCCGACTCAAGTACAAGAAGACTGGCTCTTCTTAATGTCTATGTTTTGAACCTTTCCTGTGAGACCGGTTTTAGATTCCGATGCATCACTTCAGGTTTACTGTATCCCTTGGCACTTCTTATTGACGACGAAACACAGAAAGTGCATCGGAATAAAATAGAAAATGAACAATGCCGACTTAAGTACAAGAAAACTGACTCTTCTTACTGTCTATGATTTGAACCATTCCTGTGACACTAGTTATAGATTCCGATGCTTCACTTTAGGTTTGCTGTATCCCTCTGACCGTCTTATTGACGATGAAACACAGAAATTGCATCGGAATTATAAAGAAAAATCACAATGCCGACACAAGTACAAGAGGATTGGCTCTTCTTACTGTCTTAGTTTTGAACCTTTCCTGTGAGACCGGTTTTAGATTCCGATGCTTCACTTCAGGTTTACTGTATCCCTTGGACCTTCTTATTCACGACGAAACACAGTAATTGCATCGGAATTAAATAGAAAAGGCACAATGCCGACTTAAGTAAAGGAAAACTGACGCTTCTTACTGTTTGTGTTTTGAACCACTCCTGTGACACTAGTTGTCAATTCCGATGCTTCACTTCAGGTTTACTGTATCCCTCTGACCTTCTTATTGACGATGAAACAGAGAAATTGCATCGGAATTAAATACAAAAAAGCACAATCCCAACTTAAGTACAAGAAAACTGACTCTTCTTACTGTCTATGTTTTGAAACATTCCTGTGACACTAGTTATAGATGCCGATACTTCACTTCAGGTTTACTGTATCCCTCTGACCTTATTGACGATGAAACACAGAAATTGCATCGATATTCAATATAAAAGGCACAATGCCGACTTAAGTACAAGAAAACTGACTCTTCTTACTGTCTATACTTTGAACCATTCCTGTGACACTTGTTATAGGTTCCGATGCTTCATCTCAGGTTTACTGTATCCCTCTGACCTTTTTGACGATGAAACACAGAAATTGCATCGGAATTAAATACAAGAGGCACAATGCCGACTTAAGTACAAGAAAACTGACTCTTCTTACGGTCTATGTTTTAACCATTCCTGTGACAGTAGTTATAGATTCCGATGCTTCACTTCGGGTTTGTTGTATCCCTCTGACCGTCTTATTGACGATGTAACACGGAAATTGCATCGGAATTAAAAGAAAACTCACAATGCCGACTCAAGTACAAGAAGACTGGCTCTTCTTACTGTCTATGTTTCGAACCTTTCCTGTGAGACCGGTTTTAGATTCCGATGCTTCACTTCAGGTTTACTGTATCCCTTGAACCTTCTTATTGACGACGAAACACAGAAATTGCATCAGAAGTTAATAGAAAAAGCACAATGCCGACTTCACTACAAGAAAACTGTCTCTTCTTGCAGTCTATGTCTTGAACCATTCCTGTGACACTAGTTATAGATTCCGTGGCATCACTTCAGGGTTTAAAGTATCCCTCTGACCTTCTTATTGACGATGAAACACATAAATTGCATGGGAATTAATTACAAAAGGCACAATGCCGACTTAATTATAAGAAAACTGGCTCATCTTACTGTCTATGTTTTGAAGCATTCCTGTGACACTAGTTATAGATTCCGATGCATCACTTCAGGTTTACTGTATCCCTCTGACCTTCTTATTGACGATGAAACACAGAATTTGCATTGGAATAAAATACAAAGAGAACAATGTCGACTTAAGTATAAGTAAACTGACTCTTCTTACTGTTTATGTTTTGAACCATTCCTGTGACACTAGTTATAGATTCCGATGCTTCACTTCAGGTTTAGTGTATCCCTCTGATCTACGTATTTTCGATGACACACAGAAATTTTATCGGATTTAAATACGAAAGGCACAATGCCGACTTAAGTACAAGAAAACTGACTCTTCTTACTGTCTAAGTTTTAACCATTCCTGTGACACTAGTTATAGATTCCTATGCATCACTTCAGGTTTACTGTATCCCTCTGACCTTCATATTGACGATCAAACACAGAAATTGCGTCGGAACACAAACAAAAGGCACAATGCCGACTTAAGGACAAGAAGACTGACTCTTCTTACTGTCTATGTTTTTAACCATTCCTGTGACACTAGTTATAGATTCCGATGCTTCACTTCAGGTTTACTGTATCCCTCTGACCTTGTTATTGACGATGAAACACAGAAACTGCATCGGAATTAAATAGAAAAGGCACAAGGCCGACTAAAGTTCAAGAAAACTGACTCTTCTTACTGTCTATGTTTTTAACCATTCCTGTGATACTTGTTATACATTCCGATGCTTCACTTCAGGTTTGCTGTATCCCTCTGACCGTCTTATTGACGATGTAACACAGAAATTGCATCGGAATTAAAAAAAAACTCACAATGCCGACTCAAGTACAAGAAGACAGGCTCTTCTTACTGTCTATGTTTTGAACCTTTCCAGTGAGACCGGTTTTAGATTCCGATGCTTCACTTCAGGTTTACTGTATCCCTTGGACATTCTTATTGGCGACGAAACGCAGAAATTGCATCGGAATTAAATAGAAAAGGCACAATGACGGCTTAAGTACAAGAAAACTGACTCTTCTTACAGTCTATGTTTTGAACCATTCCTGTGACACTAGTTATAGATTCCGATGCATCACTTCAGGGTTTACTGTAACCCTCTGACCTTCTTATTGACGATGAAACACAGAAATTGCATCGGAATTAAATACTAATAGCACAATGCCGAATTAAGTACAAGAAGACTGACCTTTCTTATTGTCTATCTATTGAACCGTTCCTGTGACACTAGTTATAGTTTCCGATGCTTCACTTCAGGTTTACTGTATCCCTCTGACATTCTTATTGACGATAAAACACAAAAAATGCATTGGAATTAAATACAAAAGGCACAATGCCGGCTTAAGTACAAAATGACTGACTCTTCTTACTCTCTATGATTTGAACCATTCCTGTGACACTAGTTATAGTTTCCGATGCTTCTCTTCAGGTTTACTGTATCCCTCCGACCGTCTTATTGACGAGGAAACACAGAAATTGCATAGGAATTAAATACAAAAGGCACAATGCCGACTCAAGTACAAGAAGACTGGCTCTTCTTACTGTCTATGTATTGAACCATTTCTGTGACACTAGTTATAGATTCCGATGCTTCACTTCAGGTTTACTGTATCCCTCTGACCTTCATATTGACGATGAAACACAGTAATTGCATCGGAATTATATACAAGAGGCACAATGACGACTTAAGTACATGAAGACTGATTCTTCTTACTCTCTATGTTTTGAACCATTCCAGTGACACTAGTTACAGATTCCGATGCTACACTTCAGGTTTACTGTATCCCTCTGACCCTCTTATTGACGATGAAACACAGAAATTGCATCTTAAGTAAATACAAAAGGCACAATGCCGACTTAAGTACAAGAAAACTGACTCTTCTTACTGACTATGATTTGAACCATTCCTGTGACACTAGTTATTGATTCCGATGCTTCACTTCAGGTTTACTTTATACCTATGACCTTCTTATTGACGATGAAACACATAAATTGCATCGGAATTAAATACAAAAGGCACAATGCCGACTTAAGTACAAGAAAACTGACGCTTCTTACTGTTTATGTTATGAACCACTCCTGTGACACTAGTTATAGATTCCGATGCTTCACTTCAGGTTTACTGCATCCCTGTGACCATCTTATTGACGATGAAACACAGAAATTGCATCAGAATACTAACAAAAGGCACAATGCCGACTTAAGTACAAGAAGACAGACTCTTATTACTGCCTATGTTCTGACCCATTCCTGTGACACTAGTTATAGATTCCGATGCTTCACTTCTGGATTACTATATCCCGTTGACCTTCTTATTGACGATGAAACACAGAAATTGCATCAGAATTAAATACAAAAGGCACAATGCCGACTCAAGTACAAGAAGACTGGCTCTTCTTAATGTCTATGTTTTGAACCTTTCCTGTGAGACCGGTTTTAGATTCCGATGCATCACTTCAGGTTTACTGTATCCCTTGGCACTTCTTATTGACGACGAAACACAGAAAGTGCATCGGAATAAAATAGAAAATGAACAATGCCGACTTAAGTACAAGAAAACTGACTCTTCTTACTGTCTATGATTTGAACCATTCCTGTGACACTAGTTATAGATTCCGATGCTTCACTTTAGGTTTGCTGTATCCCTCTGACCGTCTTATTGACGATGAAACACAGAAATTGCATCGGAATTATAAAGAAAAATCACAATGCCGACACAAGTACAAGATGATTGGCTCTTCTTACTGTCTTAGTTTTGAACCTTTCCTGTGAGACCGGTTTTAGATTCCGATGCTTCACTTCAGGTTTACTGTATCCCTTGGACCTTCTTATTCACGACGAAACACAGTAATTGCATCGGAATTAAATAGAAAAGGCACAATGCCGGGTTAAGTAAAAGAAAACTGACTCTTCTTACTGTCTATGCTTTGAACCATTCCTGTGACACTAGTTATAGATTCCAATGCATCACTGTAGGGTTACTGTATCCCTCTGACCTTCTTATTGACGATGAACACAGAAATTGCATCGGAATTAAATACAAAAGGCACAATGCCGACTTAATTATTAGAAAACTGACTCTACATGCTTTGAACCATTCCTGTGACTCTAGTTATAGCTTTCGATGCTTCACTTCAGGTTAACTGTATCCCTCTGACTTTCTTATTGACGATGAAACAAAGAAATTGCATCGGAATTAAATACCAAAGGCACAATGCCTTCTCAAGTACAAGAAGACTGGCTCTTTTTACTGTCTATGAATTGAACCTTTCCTGTGAGACCGGTTTTAGATTCCGATGCTTCACTTCAGGTTTACTGTATCCCTTGGCCCTTCTTATTGACGACGAAACACAGAAAGTGCATCGGAATTAAATAGAAAAGGCACAATGCCGACTTAAGTACAAGAAAACTGACTCTTCTTACTGTCTATGTTTTTAACCATTCCTGTGACACTTGTTATAGATTGTGATGCTTCACTTCAGGTTTGCTGTATCCCTCTGACCTACATATTGACGATGAAACACAGAAATTGCATCAGAATACTAACAAAAGGCACAATGCCGACTTAAGTACAAGAAGACAGACTCTTATTACTGCCTATGTTTTGACCTATTCCTGTGACACTAGTTATAGATTCCGATGCTTCACTTCTGGATTACTGTATCCCGTTGACCTTCTTATTGACGATGAAACACAGAAATTGCATCAGAATTAAATACAAAAGTCACAATGCCGACTCAAGTTCAAGTAGACTGGCTCCTCTTACTGTCTATGTTTTGAACCTTTCCTGTTAGACCGGTTTTAGATTCCGATGCTTCACTTCAAATTTACTGTATCCCTTGGCCCTTCTTATTGACGACGAAACACAGAAAGTGCATCGGAATTAAATAGAAGAGGCACAATGCCGACTTAAGTACAAGAAATCTGACTCTTCTTACTGTCTATGTTTTTAACCATTCCTATGACACTTGTTATAGATGCTAATGCTTCACTTCAGGTTTGCTGTATCCCTCTGACCGTCTCATTGACGATGTAACACAGAAATTGCATCGGAATTTAAAAAAAACTCACAATGCCGACTCAAGTACAAGAAGACTGGCTCTTCTTACTGTCTATGTTTTGAACCTTTCCTGTGAGACCGGTTTTAGATTTCGATGCTTCACTTCAGGTTTACTGTATCCCTTGGACATTCTTATTGGCGACGAAACGCAGAAATTGCATCGGAATTAAATAGAAAAGGCACAATGCCGACTTAAGTACAAGACAACTGACTCTTCTTACAGTCTATGTTTTGAACTATTCCTGTGACAATAGTTATAGATTCCGATGCATCACTTCAGGGTTTACTGTATCCCTCTGACCTTCTAATTGCGATGAAACACAGAAATTGCATAGGAATTAAGTACAAAACGCACAATGCCAACTTAAGTGCAAGAAGACTGACTCTTCTTACTGTCTATGTTTTGAACCATTCCTGTGACACTAGTTATGGATTCCGATGCTTCAGTTCAGGTTTACTGTATCCCTCTGACCTTCATATTGACGATGAAACACAAAAATTGCATCGGAATTAAATACAAAAGGCACAATGCCGACTTGTGTACAAGTAAACTGACTCTTCTTACTGTCTATGTTTTGAACCATTCCTGTGACACTAGTTATAGATTCCGATGCTTCACTTTAGGTTTAGTGTATCCCTCTGATCGACGTATTTACGATGAAACACAGAAATTTTATCGGAATTAAATACGAAAGGCACAATGCCGACTTAAGTACAAGAAAACTGGTCTTCTTAGTGTCTATGTTTTAACCATTCCTGTGGCACTAGTTATAGATTCCGATGCTTCACTTCAGGTTTACTGTATCCCTCTGACCTTCTTTTTGACGATGAAACACAGAAATTGCATAGGAATTAAATACAAATGGCACAATTCCGACTTAAGTACAATAAAACTGACTCTTCTTACTCTCTATGTTTTGAACCATTCCTGTGACACTAGTTATGGATTCCGATGCTTCAGTTCAGGTTTACTGTATCCCTCTGACCTTCATATTGACGATGAAACACAAAAATTGCATCGGAATTAAATACAAAAGGCACAATGCCGACTTGTGTACAAGTAAACTGACTCTTCTTACTGTCTATGTTTTGAACCATTCCTGTGACACTAGTTATAGATTCCGATGCTTCACTTTAGGTTTAGTGTATCCCTCTGATCGAAGTATTTACGATGAAACACAGAAATTTTATCGGAATTAAATACAAAAGGCACAATGCCGACATAAGTACAAGAAAACTGACTCTTCTTACTGTCTATGTATTGAACCATTCCTATGACACTAGTTATAGATTGCGATGCTTCCCTTCAGGCTTACTGTTTCCCTCTGACCTTCATATTGACGATGAAGCACAGAAATTACATCGGAATTAAATACAAAAGGCACAATGCCGACTTAAGTACAGGAAAACTGACGCTTCTTACTGTTTATGTTTTGAACCATTCCTGTGAGCCTAGTTATAGATTCCAATGCTTCACTTCAGGTTTACTGTATCCCTTTGATCGTCTTATTGACGATTAAACACAGATATTGCATCGGAATTAAATACAAATGGCACAATGCCGAATTAAGTACAAAAAGATTGACTTTTCTTCTTGTCTATGTATTGAACCGTTCCTGTGACACTAGTTATAGATTCCGATGCATCACTTCAGGTTTACTGTATCCCTCTGACCTTCTTATCGACGATAAAACACAGAAAATGCATTGGAATTAAATACAAAAGGCACAATGCCGACTTAAGTACAAAATGACTGAATCTTCTTACTCTCTATGTTTTGAACCATTCCTGTGGCACTAGTTATAGTTTCCGATGCTTCACTTCAGGTTTACTGCATCCCTCAGACCGTCTTATTGACGATGAAACACAGAAATTGCATCGGAATTAAATACAAAAGGCACAATGCCGACTTAAGTACAAGAAAACTGACTCTTCTTACTGACTATGTTTTGAACCATTCCTGTGACACTAGTTATTGTTTCCGATGCTTCACTTCAGGTTTACTTTATCCCTATGACCTTCCTATTGACGATGAAACACATAAATTGCATCGTAATTAAATACAAAAGGCACAATGCCGACTTAAGTACAAGAAAACTGACGCTTCTTACTGTTTATGTTTTGAACCACTCCTGTCACACTAGTTATAGATTCCGATGCTTCACTTCAGGTTTACTGCATACCTGTGACCATCTTATTGACGATAAAACACAGAAATTGCATCGCAATTATATACAAAAGGCACAATGCCGACATAAGTACAAGATAACTAACTCTTCTTACTGTCCATGTTTTAAACAATTCCTGTGACACTAGTTATAGATTTCGATGCTTCACTTCAGGTTTACTGTATCCTTCTGACCGTCTTATTGACGATGAAACACAGAAATTGCATCGGAATTATAAACAAAAGGCACAATGCCGACACAAGTTCAAGAAGACTGGCTCTTCTTACTGTCTATGTATTGAACCTTTCCTGTGAGACCGGTTTTAGATTTCGATGCTTCACTTCAGGTTTACTGTATCCCTTGGACCTTCTTATTGACGACGAAACACAGAAATTGCATCGGAATTAAATAGAAAAGGCACAATGCCGGGTTAAGTAAAAGAAAACAGACTCTTTTTACTGTCTATGTTTTTAACCATTCCTGTGACACTAGTTATAGATTCCAATGCATCACTTCAGGGTTACTGTATCCCTCTGACCTTCTTATTTACAATGAAACACAGAAATTGCATCGGAATGAAATACAAAAGGCACAATTCCGACTTAATTATTAGAAAACTGACTCTTCTTACCGTCTATGCTTTGAACCATTCCTGTGACTCTAGTTATAGCTTCCGATGCTGCACTTCAAGTTTACTGTATCCCTCTGACCTTCTTCTTGACGATGAAACACAGAATTTGCATCGGAATAATATACAAAATGCAAAATGTCGACCTAAGTAAAAGTAAACTGACTCTTCTTACTGTCTATGTTTTGAAGCATTCCTGTGACACTTGTTATAGATTCCGATGCTTCTCTTCAGGTTTACTGTAACCCTCTGAACATCTTATTGACGATGAAACACAGAAATTGCATCGGAATTAAATACAAAACGCACAGTGCCGACTTAGGTACAAGAAGACTGATTCTTCTTACTGTCTATGTTTTGAACCATTCCTGTGACACTAGTTATAGATTCCGATGCTTCACTTCAGGTTTACTGTATCCTTCTGACCTTCATATTGACGATGTAACACAGAAATTGCATCGGAATTAAATACAAAAGGCACAATGCCGGCTTAAGTACAAAATGACTGACTCTTCTTACTGTCAATGTTTTGAACCATTCCTGTGACACTAGTTATAGATACCGATGCTTCACTTCTGGTTTACTGTATCCCGCTGACCTTCTTATTGACGATGAAACAGAGAAATTGCATCGGAATTAAATACAAAAGGCACAATGCCGACTCAAGTTCAAGAAGACTGGCTCTCCTTACTGTCTATGTTTTGAACCTTTACTGTGAGACCGGTTTTAGATTCCGATGCTTCACTTCAGGTTTACTGTATCCCTTGGCCCTTCTTATTGACGACTAAACACAGAAATTGCATCGGAATTAAATATAAAAGTCACAATGGTGACTTACGTACATGAAAACTGACTCTTCTTACTGTCTATGTTTTGAACCATTCCTGTGACACTAGTTATAGATTCCGATGCTTCACTTCAGGTTTACTGTATCCCTCTGACCTTCATATTGACGATGAAACACAGAAATTGCATCAGAATACTAACAAAAGGCACAAGGCCGACTTAAGTACAAGAATACTGACTCTTCTTACTGCCTATGTTTTGAGCCATTCCTATGACACTAGTTATAGATACCGATGCCTCACTTCTGGTTTACTGTATCCCGCTGACCTTCATATTGACGATGAAACAGAGAAATTGCATCGGAATTAAATACAAAAGGCACAATGCCGACTCAAGTTCAAGAGGACTGGCTCTCCTTACTGTCTACGTTTTGAACCTTTACTGTGAGACCGGTTTTAGATTCCGATGCTTCACTTCAGGTTTACTGTATACTTTGGCCCTTCTTATTGACGACTAAACACAGAAAGTGCATCGGAATTAAATAGAAAAGGAACAATGCCGACTTAAGTACAAGAAAACTGACTCTTCTTACTGTCTATGTTTTGAACTATTCCTGTGTCACTAGTTATAGATTCCGATGCTTCACTTCAGGTTTGCTGTATCCCTGTGACCGTCTTATTGACGATGAAACACAGAAATTGCATCGAAATTAAAAACAAAAGGCACAATGCCGACACAAGTTCAAAAAGATTGGCTCTTCTTACTGTCTATGTTTTGAACCATTCCTGTGAGATCGGTTTTAGATTCCGATGCTTCACTTCAGGTTTACTGTATCCCATGGACCTTCTTATTGACGACGAGACACAGAAATTGCATCGGAATTAAATAGAAATGGAACAATGCCGGGTTAAGTAAAAGAAAACTGACTCTTCTTACTGTCTATGTTTTGAACCTTTCCTGTGTCACTAGTTATAGATTCCAATGTATCACCTCAGGGTTACTGTATCCCTCTGACCTTCTTATTGACGATGAAACTCAGAAATTGCATCGGAATTAAATACAAAAGGCACAATGCCGACTTAATTACTAGAAAACTGAATCTTCTTACTGTCTATGCTTTGAACCATTCCTGTGACTCTAGTTATAGATTCCGATGCTTCACTTCAGGTTTACTGTATCCCTCTGACCTTCTTATTGACGATGAAACACAGAAATTGCATCGGAATTAAATACAAAAGGCACAATGCCGCCTTAAGTACAAGTAAACTGACTCTTCTTACTGTCTATGATTTGAACCACTCCTGTGACACTAGTTATGGATTCCGATGCTTCACTTCAGGTTTACTGTATCCCTCTGACCTTCATATTGACGATGAAACACAGAAATGGCATCGGAATTAAATAGAAAAGGCCCAAAGCCCACTTAAGTACAAGAAAACTGACTCTTCTTACTGTCTATGTTTTGAACCATTCCTGTGACACTAGTTATAGATTCCGATGCTTCACTTTAGGTTTACTGTATCCCTCTGACCTTCTTATTGACGATGAAACACAGAAATTGCATCGGAATTAAATACAAATGGCACAATGCCGACTTAAGTACAAGAAAACTGACTCTTCTTACTGTCTATGTTTTGAACCATTCCTGTGACACTAGTTATAGATTCCGATGATTCACTTCAGGTTTACTGTAGCCCTCTGACCTTCTTATTGACGATCAAACACAGAAATTGTATCGGAATACAAACAAAATGCACAATGCCGACATAAGTACAAGATGACTGACTCTTCTTACTGTCTATGTTTTGAACCATTCCTGTGACACTAATTATAGATTCCGATGCTTGACTTCAGGTTTACTGTATACCTCTGACCTTCTTATTGACGATGAAACACAGAAATTTCATCGGCATTAAATACAAAAGGCACAATGCCGACTCAAGTACAAGAAGACTGGCTCTTCTTACTGTCTATGATTTGAACCTTTCCTGTGAGACCGGTTTTAGATTCCAATGCTTCACTTATGGTTTACTGTATCCCTTGGCCCTTCTTATTAACGACGAAACACAGAAAGTGCATCGGAATTAAATAGAAAAGGCACAATGCCGACTTAAGTACGAGAAAACTGACTCTTCTTACTGTCTATGTTTTGAAGCATTTTTGTGACACTAGTTATAGATTCCGATGCTTCACTTCAGGTTTACTGTATCCCTCTGACCTTCTTATTGACGATGAAACACAGAAATTGCATTTTAATTAAATACAAAAGGCACAATGCCGACTTAAGTACAAGAAAACTGACTCTTCTTAGTGTCTATATTTAAACCATTCCTGTGACACTAGTTATAGATTCCGATGCTTCACTTCAGGTTTACTGTATCCCTATGACCTTCTTATTGACGATGAAACACAGAAATTGCATCGGAATTAAATACAAAAGGCCCAATGCCGACTTAAGTACAAGAAAACTGACGCTTCTTACTGTTTATGTTTTGAACCACTCCTGTGACACTAGTTATAGATTCCGATGCTTCACTTCAGGTTTACTAAATCTCTGTGTCCTTCTTATAGACGATGAAACACAGAAATTACATCGGAATTAAATACTAAAGGCACAATGCCGACTTAAGTACAAGGAAACTGACTCTTCTTACTGTCTATGTTTTGAACCATTACTGTGACACTAGTTATAGCTTCCGATGCTTCACTTCAGGTTTACTGTATCCCTCTGACCTTCATATTGACGATGAAACACAGATGTTGCATCGGAATTAGATACAAAAACCACAATGCCGACTTAAGTACAAGAAGACGGACCTTTCTTACTGTCTATGTTTTGAACCATTCCTGAGACACTAGTTATAGATTCCGATGCTTCACTTCAGGTTTACTGTATCCCTCTGACTTTCTTATTGACGATGAAGCACAGAAATTGCATCGGAATTGGATACAAAAGGCACATTGCCGACTTAAGTACAAGAAAACTGACTCTTCTTACTGTCTATGTTTGAACCATACCTGTGACACTAGTTATAGATTCCGATGCTTCACCTCAGGTTTACTGTATCCTTCTGACCGTCTTATTGACGATGAACCACAGAAATTGCATTTTAATTAAATACAAACGGCACAATGCCGACTTAAGTACAACAAAACTGACTCTTCTTAGTGTCTATATTTGAACCATTCCTGTGACACTAGTTATAGATCCCGATGTTTCACTTCAGGTTTACTGTATCCCTCTGACCTTCTAATTGACGAAGAAACACAGATATTGCATCGGAATTAAATACAAAAGGCACAATGCCGACTCAAGTACAAGAAGACTGGCTCTTTTTACTGTCTATGTTAAGAACCTTTCCTGTGAGACCGGTTTTAGATTCCGATGTTTGACTTCAGGTTTACTGTATCCCTTGGCCCTTCTTATTGACGAAGAAACACAGAAATAGCATCGGAATTATATAGATAAGGCACAATGCCGACTTAAGTACATGAAACCTGACTCCTCTTTCTTTCTATGTTTTTACCATTCCTGTGACACTAGTTATAGATTCCGATGTTTCACTTCAGGTTTACTGTAGCCCTCTGACCTTCTTATTGACGATCAAACACAGAAATTGCAGCGGAATACAAACAAAATGCACAATGCCGACTTAAGTACAAGATGACTGACTCTTCTTACTGTCTATGTTTTGAACCATTCCTGTGACACTAGTTATAGATTCCGATGCTTCACTTCAGGTTTACTGTATCCCTCCGACCGTCTTATTCACGATGAATCACAACAATTGCATCGGAATTAAATACAAAACTCACAATGCCGACTCAAGTACAAGAGGACTGGCTCTTCTTACTGTCTATGTTTTGAACCATTCCTGTGTCACTAGTTATAGATTCCGATGCTTCACTTCAGGTTTACTGTATCCCTCTGACCTTCATATTGACGATGAAACACAGATATTGCATCGAAATTATATACAAGAGGCACAATGCCGACTTAAGTACAAGCAGACTGCTCTTCATACTGTCTATGTTTTGAACCATTCCAGTGACACTAGTTATAGATTCCGATGCTTCACTTCAGGTTTACTGTATCCCTCTGACCTTATTGACGATGAACCACAGAAATTGCATTTTAATTAAATACAAACGGCACAATGCCGACTTAAGTACAACAAAACTGACTCTTCTTAGTGTCTATATTTGAACCATTCCTGTGACACTAGTTGTAGATTCCGATGCTTCACTTCAGGTTTACTGAATCCCTATGACCTTCTTATTGACGATGAAACACAGAAATTGGATCGGAATTAAATACAAATGGCACAATGCCGACTTAAGTACAAGAAAACTGACGATTCTTACTGTTTATGTTTTGAACCACTCCTTTGACACTAGTTATAGATTCCGATGCTTCACTTCAGGTTTACTGTATCCCTGTGTCCTTCTTATAGACGATGAAACACAGAAATTGCATCGGAATTAAATACTAAAGGCACTATGCCGACTTAAGTACAAGGATACTGACTCTTCTTACTGTCTATGATTTGAACCATTCCTGTGACACTAGTTATAGATTCCGATGCTTCACTTCAGGTTTACTGTATCCCTCTTACCTTCATATTGACGATGAAACACAGATATTGCATCGGAATTAGATACAAAAACCACAATGCCGACTTATGTACAAGAAGACGGACCTTTCTTACTGTCTATGTTTTGAACCATTCCTGAGACACTAGTTATAGATTCCGATGCTTCACTTCAGGTTTACTGTATCCCTCTGACTTTCTTATTGACGATGAAGCACAGAAATTGCATCGGAATTGGATACAAAAGGCACGTTGCCGACTTAAGTACAAGAAAACTGACTGTTCTTACTGTCTATGTTTGAACCATTCCTGTGACACTAGTTATAGATTCCGATGCTTCACCTCGGGTTTACTGTATCCTTCTGACCGTCTTATTGACGACGAAACACAGAAATTGAATCGGAGTTAAATAGAAAAGGCACAATGCCGACTTAAGTACTAGAAAACTGACTCTTGTTACTGCCTATGTTTAGAACCATTCCTGTGACACTAGTTATAGATTCAGATGCTTCACTTCAGGTTTACTGTATCCCTCTCTAATTCTCATTGACGATGAAACGCAGAAATTGCATCGGAATTAAATACAAAAGGCAGAATGCCGACTTAAGTACAAGAAAACTGACTCTTCTTACTATCTATGGTTTTAACCATTCCTGTGTCACTAGTTATAGATTCCGATGCTTCACTTCATGTTCACTTTACCTCTCTGACCTTCTTATTGACGACGAAACACAGAAATTGCATCGGAATTAAATAGAAAAGCACAATGGCGACTCAAGTACAAGAAGACGGGCTCTTCTTACTGTCTATGTTTAGAACCTTTCCTGTGAGACCGGTTTTAGATTCCAATGCTTCACTTCAGGTTTACTATATCCCTTGGACCTTCTTATTGACGACGAAACACAGAAACTCATCGGGATTAAAAAGAAAAGGCACAATGCCGACTTAAGTACATGAAAACTGACTCTTCTTACTGTCTATGTTTTGAACCATTCCTGTGAGACTAGTTATAGTTTCCGGTGCATCACTTCAGGTTTACTGTATCCCTCCGACCTTATTATTGACGATGAAACACAGAAATTGCATCGGAATTAAATAAAAAACGCACAATGCCGACTTAAGTACAAGAAAACAGACTCCTCTTTCTGTCTATGCTTTGATCCATTCCTGTGACACTAGTTATACATTCCGATGCTTCACTTCAGTTTTACTGTATCCCTCTGAACTTCTTAATGACGATCAAACAAAGAAATTGCCTCGGAATTAAATACAAAAGGCACAATGCAAACTCAAGTACAAGAAGACTGGCTCTTCTTACTGTCTACGTTTCGAACCTTTCCTGTGAGACCAGCTTTAGATTCCGATGCTTGACTTCAGGTTTACTGTATCCCTTGGACCTTCATATTGACGACGAAACACAGAAATTGCATCGGAATTAAATAGAAAAGGCACAATGCCGACTTAAAGTCAAGAAAACTGATTCTACTTAATGTCTATATTTTGAACCATTCCTGTGACACTAGTTATAGATTCCGATGTTTCACTTCAGGTTTACTGTATCCCTCTGACCTTCTAATTGTCGAAGAAACACAGATATTGCATCGGAATTAAATACAAAAGGCAGAATGCCGACTCAAGTACAAGAAGACTGGCTCTTCTTACTGTCTATGTTTTGAACTTTTCCTGTGAGACCGGTTTTAGATTCCGATGCTTCACTTCAGGTTTACTGTAGCCCTCTGACCTTCTTATTGACGACCAAACACAGAAATTGCATCGGAATACAAACAAAATGCACAATGCCGACTTAAGTACAAGATGACTGACTCTTCTTACTGTCTATGTTTTGAACCATTCCTGTGACACTAGTTATAGATTCCGATGCTTGACTTCAGGTTTACTGTATCCCTCTGACCTTCTTATTGACGATGAAACACAGAAATTGCATCGGCATTAAGTAGAAAAGGCACAATGCCGACTCAAGTACAAGAAGACTGGCTCTTCTTACTGTCTATGATTTGAAACTTTTTCTGTGAGACCGGTTTTAGATTCCGATGCTACACTTAAGGTTTACTGTATCCCTTGGCCCTTCTTATTAACGACGAAACACAGAAAGTGCATCGGAATTAAATAGAAAAGGCACAGTGCCGATTTAAGTACAAGAAAACTGACTCTTCTTACTGTCTATGTTTTGAACCATTCCTGTGACACTAGTTATAGATTCCGATGCTTCACTTCAGGTTTGCTGTTTCCCTCTGACCGTCTTATTGACGATGTAACACAGAAATTGCATCGGAATTTAAAAAAACTCACAAAGCCGACTCAAGTACAATAAGACTGGCTCTTCTTACTGTCTATGTTTTGAAGCTTTCCAGTGAGACCGCTTTTAGATTCCGATGCTTCACTTCAGGTTTACTGAATCCCTTGGACCTTCTTATTGACGACTATACACAGAAATTGCATCGGAATTAAATAAAAAAGGCACAATGCCAACTTAAGTACAAGAAAACTGACTCTTCTTACTGTCTATGCTTTGAGGCATTCCTGTGACACTAGTTATAGATTCCGATGCTTCACTTCAGGTTTACTGTAACCCTCTGAACATCTTATTGACGATGAAACACAGAAATTGCATCGGAATTAAATACAAAACGCACAATGCCGACTTAAGTACAAGAAGACTGACTCTTCTTACTGTCTATGCTTTGAACCATTCCTGTGACACTAGTTATAGATTCCGATGCTTCACTTCAGGTTTACTGTATCCCTCTGACCTTCTTATTGACGATGAAACACAGAAATTGCATCGGAATTAAATACAAAAGGCACAATGCCGACTTGAGTACAAGTAAACTGACTCTTTTTACTGCCTATGTTTTGAACCATTCCTGTGACACTAGTTATAGATTCCGATGCTTCACTTTAGGTTTACTGTATCCCTCTGATCAACGTATTGACGATGACACACAGAAATTGTATCGGAATTAAATACAAAAGACACAATGCCAACTTAAGTACAAAAAAACTGACGCTTCTTACTGTTTATGTTTTGAACCACTCCTGTGACACTAGTTATAGATTCCGATGGTTCACTTCAGGTTTACTGTATCCCTGTGTCCTTCTTATAGACGATGAAACACAGAAATTGCATCGGAATTAAATACTAAAGGCACTATGCCGACTTAAGTACAAGGAAACTGACTCTTCTTACTGTCTATGTTTTTGAACCATTCCTGTGACACTAGTTAGAGATTCCGATGCTTCACTTCAAGTTTACTGTATCCCTCTGACCTTCATTTTGACGATGAAACACAGATATTGCATCGGAATTAGATACAAAAACCACAATGCCGACTTATGTACAAGAAGACGGACCTTTCTTACTGTCTATGTTTGGAACCGTTCCTGAGACACTAGTTATAGATTCCGATGCTTCACTTCAGGTTTACTGTATCCCTCTGACTTTCTTATTGACGATGAAGCACAGAAATTGCATCGGAATTGGATACAAAAGGCACATTGCCGACTTAAGTGCAAGAAAACTGACTCTTCTTACTGTCTATGTTTGAACCATTCCTGTGACACTTGTTATAGATTCTGATGCTTCACCTCAGGTTTACTGTATCCTTCTGACCGTCTTATTGACGATGAAACACAGAATTTGCACCGGAATTTAATACAAAAGGCACAATGCCGACGCAAGTACAAGAAGCCTGGTTCTTCTTACTGTTATTGATTTGAAGCTTTCCTGTGAGACCGGTTTTAGATTCCGATGCTTCACTTCAGGTTTACTATAATCCTTGGACCTTCATATTGACGACGAAACACAGAAATTGCATCGGAATTAAATAGAAAAGGCACAATGTCGACTTAAGTACTAGAAAACTGACTCTTCTTACTGCCTATGTTTAGAACCATTCCTGTGACACTAGTTATAGATTCCGATGCTTCACTTCAGGTTTACTGCATCCCTCTCACCTTCTTATTGACGATGAAACGCAGAAATTGCATCGGAATTAAATACAAAAGGCACAATGCCGACTTAAGTACAAGAAAACTGACCCTTCCTACTGTCTATGGTTTTAACCATACCTGTGTCCCTAGTTATAGATTCCGATGCTTCACTTCATGTTCACTGTACCTCTCTGACCTTCTTATTGACGACGAAACACAGAAATTGCATCGGAATTAAATAGAAAAGCACAATGCCGACTCAAGTACAAGAAGACGGGCTCTTCTTACTGTCTATGTTTAGAACCTTTCCTGTGAGACCGGTTTTAGATTCCAATGCTTCACTTCAAGTTTACTATATCCCTTGGACCTTCTTATTGACGACGAAACACATAAACTCATCGGGATTAAAAAGAAAAGGCACAATGCCGACTTAAGTACATAAAAACTGACTCTTCTTACTGTCTATGTTTTGAACCATTCCTGTGAGACTAGTTATAGTTTCCGGTGCATCACTTCAGGTTTACTGTATCCCTCCGACCTTATTATTGACGATGAAACACAGAAATTGCATCGGAATTAAATAAAAAACGCACAATGCCGACTTAAGTACAAGAAAACTGACTCCTCTTTCTGTCTATGCTTTGATCCATTCCTGTGACACTAGTTATACATTCCGATGCTTCACTTCAGTTTTACTGTATCCCTCTGAACTTCTTAATGACGATCAAACACAGAAATTGCCTCGGAATTAAATACAAAAGGCACAATGCAAACGCAAGTACAATAAGACTGGCTCTTCTTACTGTCTATGTTTCGAACCTTTCCTGTGAGACCAGCTTTAGATTCCGATGCTTGACTTCAGGTTTACTGTATCCCTTGGACCTTCATATTGACGACGAAACACAGAAATTGCATCGGAATTAAATAGAAAAGGCACAATGCCGACTTAAAGTCAAGAAAACTGATTCTACTTAATGTCTATATTTTGAACCATTCCTGTGACACTAGTTATAGATTCCGATGTTTCACTTCAGGTTTACTGTATCCCTCTGACCTTCTAATTGTCGAAGAAACACAGATATTGCATCGGAATTAAATACAAAAGGCACAATGCCGACTCAAGTACAAGAAGACTGGCTCTTCTTACTGTCTGTGTTTTGAACTTTTCCTGTGAGACCGGTTTTAGATTCCGATGCTCCACTTCAGGTTTACTGTAGCCCTCTGACCTTCTTATTGACGATCAAACACAGAAATTGCATCGGAATACAAACAAAATGCACAATGCCGACTTAAGTACAAGATGACTGACTCTTCTTACTGTCTATGTTTTGAACCATTCCTGTGACACTAGTTATAGATTCCGATGCTTGACTTCAGGTTTACTGTATCCCTCTGACCTTCTTATTGACGATGAAACACAGAAATTGCATCGGCATTAAGTACAAAAGGCACAATGCCGACTCAAGTACAAGAAGACTGGCTCTTCTTACTGTCTATGATTTGAACCTTTTTCTGTGAGACCGGTTTTAGATTCCGATGCTACACTTAAGGTTTACTGTATCCCTTGGCCCTTCTTATTAACGACGAAACACAGAAAGTGCATCGGAATTAAATAGAAAAGGCACAATGCCGATTTAAGTACAAGAAAATTGACTCTTCTTACTGTCTATGTTTTGAACCATTCCTGTGACACTAGTTATAGATTCCGATGCTTCACTTCAGGTTTGCTGTTTCCCTCTGACCGTCGTATTGACGATGTAACACAGAAATTGCATCGGAATTAACAAAAAACTCACAATGCCGACTCAAGTACAAGAAGACTGGCTCTTTTTACTGTCTATGTTTTGAAGCTTTCCAGTGAGACCGGTTTTAGATTCCGATGTTTCACTTCAGGTTTACTGAATCCCTTGGACCTTCTTATTGACGACTATACACAGAAATTGCATCGGAATTAAATAAAAAAGGCACAATGCCAACTTAAGTACAAGAAAACTGACTCTTCTTACTGTCTATGCTTTGAAGCATTCCTGTGACACTAGTTATGGATTCCGATGCTTCACTTCAGGTTTACTGTAACCCTCTGAACATCTTATTGACGATGAAACACAGAAATTGCATCGGAATTAAATACAAAAGGCACAATGCCGACTTGAGTACAAGTAAACTGACTCTTCTTACTGCCTATGTTTTGAACCATTCCTGTGACACTAGTTATAGATTCCGATGCTTCACTTCAGGTTTCCTGTATCCCTCTGATCAACGTATTGACGATGACACACAGAAATTGTATCGGAATTAAATACAAAAGACACAATGCCGACTTAAGTACAAGAAAACTGACGCTTCTTACTGTTTATGTTTTGAACCACTCCTGTGACACTAGTTATAGATTCCGATGCTTCACTTCAGGTTTACTGTATCCCTGTGTCCTTCTTATAGACGATGAAACACAGAAATTGCATCGGAATTAAATACTAAAGGCACTATGCCGACTTAAGTACAAGGAAACTGACTCTTCTTACTGTCTATGTTTTGAACCATTCCTGTGACACTAGTTATAGATTCCGATGCTTCACTTCAGGTTTACTGTATCCCTCTGATCTTCATTTTGACGATGACACAAAGATATTGCATCGGAATTAGATACAAAAACCACAATGCCGACTTATGTGCAAGAAGACGGACCTTTCTTACTGTCTATGTTTTGAACCATTCCTGAGACACTAGTTATAGATTCCGATGCTTCACTTCAGGTTTACTGTATCCCTCTGACTTTCTTATTGACGATGAAGCACAGAAATTGCATCGGAATTGGATACAAAAGGCACATTGCCGACTTAAGTACAAGAAAACTGACTCTTCTTACTGTCTATGTTTGAACCATTCCTGTGACACTAGTTATAGATTCCGATGCTTCACCTCAGGTTTACTGTATCCTTCTGACTGTCTTATTGACGATGAAACACAGAGTTTGCACCGGAATTTAATACAAAAGGCACAATGCCGACGCAAGTACAAGAAGCCTGGTTCTTCTTACTGTTATTGATTTGAAGCTTTCCTGTGAGACCGGTTTTAGATTCCGATGCTTCACTTCAGGTTTACTGTAATCCTTGGACCTTCATATTGACGACGAAACACAGAAATTGCATCGGAATTAAATAGAAAAGGCACAATGCCGACTTAAGTACTAGAAAACTGACTCATCTTATTGCCTATGTTTAGAACCATTCCTGTGACACTAGTTATAGATTCCGATGCTTCACTTCAGGTTTACTGTATCCCTCTCACCTTCTTATTGACGATGAAACGCAGAAATTGCATCGGAATTAAATACAAAAGGTACAATGCCGACTTAAGTACAAGAAAACTGACTCTTCTTACTGTCTATGGTTTTAACCATTCCTGTGTCACTAGTTATAGATTCCGATGTTTCACTTCATGTTCACTGTACCTCTCTGACCTTCTTATTGACAACGAAACACAGAAATTGCATCGGAATTAAATAGAAAAGCGCAATGCCGACTCAAGTACAAGAAGACGGGCTCTTCTTACTGTCTATGTTTAGAACCTTTCCTGTGAGACCGGTTTTAGATTCCAATGCCTCACTTCAGGTTTACTGTATCCCTTGGACCTTCATATTGATGACGAAACAAAGAAATTGCATCGGAATTGAATAGAAAAGGCACAATGCCGACTTAAAGTCAAGAAAACTGATTCTACTTAATGTCTATATTTTGAACCATTCCTGTGACACTAGTTACAGATTCCGATGTTTCACTTCACGTTTACTGTATCCCTCTGACCTTCTAATTGCCGAAGAAACACAGATATTGCATCGGAATTAAATACAAAAGGCACAATGCCGACTCAAGTACAAGAAGACTGGCTCTTCTTACTGTCTATGTATTGAACCTTTCCTGTGAGACCGGTTTTAGATTCCGATGCTTCACTTCAGGTTTACTGTATCCCTTGGCCCTTCTTATTGACGACGAAACACAGAAATTGCATCGGAATTATATAGATAAGGCACAATGCCGAGTTAATTACATGAAACCTGACTCCTGTTCCTTTCTATGTTTTTACCATTCCTGTGACACTAGTTATAGTTTCCGATGCTTCACTTTAGGTTTGCGGTATCACTCTGACCGTCTTATTGACGATGAAACACAGAAATTGCATCGGAATTAAATACAAAAGGCACAATGCCGACTTAATTATAAGAAAACTGACTCTTCTTACTGTCTATGTTTTGAACCATTCCTGTGACACTAGTTATAGATTCCGATGCTTCACTTCAGGTTTACTGTAGCCCTCTGACCTTCTTATTGACGATCAAACACAGAAATTGCATCGGAATACAAACAAAATGCACAATGCCGACTTAAGTACAAGATGACTGACTCTTCTTACTGTCTATGTTTTGAACCATTCCTGTGACACTAGTTATAGATTCCGATGCTTGACTTCAGGTTTACTGTATCCCTCTGACCTTCTTATTGACGATGAAACACAGTAATTGCATCGGCATTAAAAACAAAAGGCACAATGCCGACTCAAGTACATGAAGACTGGCTCTTCTTACTGTCTATGATTTGAACCTTTCCTGTGAGACCGGTTTTAGATTCCGATGATTCACTTAAGATTTACTGTATCCCTTGGCCCTTCTTATTAACGACGAAACACAGAAAGTGCATCGGAATTAAATAGAAAAGGCACAATGCCGACTTAAGTACAAGAAAACTGACTCTTCTTACTGTCTATGTTTTGAACCATTCCTGTGACACTAGTTACAGATTCCGATGCTTCACTTCAGGTTTGCTGTTTCCCTCTGACCGTCTTATTGACGATGTAACACAGAAATTGCATCGGAATTAAAAAAAAAACTCACAAAGCCGATTCAAGTACAAGAAGACTGACTCTTCTAACTGTCTATGCTTTGAACCATTCCTGTGACACTAGTTATAGATTCCGATGCTTCACTTCAGGTTTACTGTATCCCTCTGACCTTCATATTGACGATGAAACACAGAAATTGCATCGGAATTAAATACAAAAGGCACAATGCCGACTTGAGTACAAGTAAACTGACTCTTCTTACTGTCTATGTTTTGAACCATTCCTGTGACACTAGTTATAGATTCCGATGCTTCACTTCAGGTTTACTGTATCCCTCTGATCTACGTATTGACGATGACACACAGAAATTGTATCGGAATTAAATACAAAATGCACAATGCCGACTTAAGTACAAGAAAACTGACACTTCTTTCTGTCTATATTTAACCATTCCTGTGACACTAGTTATAGATTCCGATGCTTCACTTTAGGTTTACTGTATCCCTCTGACCTTCTTTTTGACGATGAAGAACAGATATTGCATCGGAATTAAATACAAGTGGCACAATGCCGACTTAAATACAAGAAAACTGACTCTTCTTACTGTCTATGCTTCGAACCATTCCTGTGGCACTAGTTATAGATTCCGATACTTCACTTCAGGTTTACTGCATCCCTCTGACTTTCTTGTTGACGATGAAACACAGAAATTGCATCGGAATAGAATACAAAATGCACAATGCCGCCTTAAGTACAAGAAAACTTTCTCTTCTTACTGTCTATATTTTGAACCTTTCTTGTGAGACTGGCTTTAGATTCCAATGCTTCACTGCAGGTTTACTCTATCCCTGGGACCTTCTTAATGACGACGAAACACAGAAATTGCATCGGAATTTAATAGAAAAGGTGCAATGCCGACTTAAGCACATGGAAACTGACCCCTCTTACTGTCTATGTTTGAACCATTCCTGTGACCCTAGTTATAGATTCCGATGCTTCACTTCAAGTTTACTGTATCCCTCCGACCGTCTTATTGACGATGAAACACAAAAATTGCATCGGAATTAAATACAAAAGGCACAATGCCGACTCAAGTACAAGAGGACAGGCTCTTCTTACTGTCTATGTTTTGAACCACTCCTGTGACACTAGTTATAGATTCCGATGCTTCACTTCAGGTTTACTGTATCCCTCTGACCTTCTTATTCACGATGAAACACAGAAATTGCATTTTAATTAAATACAAAAGGCACAATGCCGACTTATGTACAAGAAAACTGACTCTTCTTAGTGTCTATATTTGAACCATTCCTGTGACACTAGTTATAGATTCCGATGCTTCACTTCAGGTTTACTGTATCCCTATGACCTTCTTATTGACGATGAAACACAGAAATTGCATCGGAATTAAATACAAAATGCACAATGCCGTCTTCAGTACAAGAAAACTGACGCTTCTTACTGTTTATGATTTGAACCACTCCTGTGACACAAGTTATAGATTCCGATGCTTCACTTCAGGTTTACTGTATCCCTGTGTCCTTCTTATAGACGATGAAACACAGAAATTTCATCGGAATTAAATACTAAAGGCACAATGCCGACTTAAGTACAAGGAAACTGACTCTTCTTACTGTCTTTGTTTTGAACCATTCCTGTGACACTAGTTATAGATTCTGATGCTTCACTTCAGGTTTACTGTATCCCTCTGACCTTCTTATTGACGATGAAACACAGAAATTGCATTGGAATTAAATACAAAAGGCACAATGCCGACTTAAGTACAAAATGACTGACTCTTCTTACTCTCTATGTTTTGAACCATTCCTGTGACACTAGATATAGATTCCGATGCTTCACTTCAAGTTTACTGTATCCCTCCGACCGTCTTATTGACGATGAAACACAAAAATTGCATCGGAATTAAATACAAAAGGCACAATGGCAACTCAAGTACAAGAGGACAGGCTCTTCTTACTGTCTATGTTTTGATCCATTCCTGTGACACTAGTTATAGATTCCGATGCTTCACTTCAGATTTACTGTATCCCTCTGACCTTCATATTGCCGATGAAACACAGATATTGCATCGAAACTATATACAAGAGGCACAATGCCGACTTAAGTACAAGAAGACTGACTCTTCATACTGTCTATGTTTTGAACCATTCCAGTGACACTAGTTATAGATTCCGACGCTTCACTTCAGGTTTACTGTATCCCTCTGACCTTCTTATTGACGATGAAACACAGAAATTGCATTTTAATTAAATACAAAAGGCACAATGCCGACTTAAGTACAAGAAAACTGATTCTTCTTACTGTCTATGTTTTGAACCATTCCTGTGACACTAGTTATTGATTCCGATGCTTCACTTCAGGTTTACTGTATCCCTCTGACCTTCTTATTGACGATGAAGCACAGAAATTGCATCGAAATTGGATACAAAAGGCACAATGCCGACATAAGTACAAGAAAACTGCCTCTTCTTACTGTCTATGTTTGAACCATTCCTGTGACACTAGTTATAGATTCCGATGCTTCACCTCAGGTTTACTGTATCTTTCTGACCGTCTTATTGACGATGAAACACAGAAATTGCACCGGAATTAAATAGAAAAAGCACAATGCCGACTTAAGTACAAGAAGACTGGTTCTTCTTACTGTCTACGATTTGAAGCTTTCCTTTGAGACCGGTTTTAGATTCCGATGCTTCACTTCAGGTTTACTGTAATCCTTGGACCTTCATATTGACGACGAAACACAGTAATTGCATCGGAATTAAATAGAAAAGGCACAATGCCGACTTATGTACAAGAAAACTGACCCTTCTTACTGTCTATGGTTTTAACCATTCCTGTGACATTAGTTATAGATTCCGATGCTTCACTTCATGTTCACTGTATCCCTCTGACCTTCTTATTGACGACGAAACACAGAAATTGCATCGTAATTAAATAGAAAAGCACAATGCCGACTCAAGTACAAGAAGACTGGCACTTCTTACTGTCTATGTTTAGAACCTTTCCTGTGAGACCGGTTTTAGATTTCAATGCTTCACTTCAGGTTTACTATATCCCTTGGACCTTCTTATTGACGACGAAACACAGAAACTCATCGGGATTAAATAGAAAATTCACAATGCCGACTTAAGTACATGAAAACTGACTCTTCTTACTGTCTATGTTTTCAACCATTCCTGTGAGTCTAGTTATAGATTCCGATGCATCACTTCAGGTTTACGATATCCCTCTGACCTTATTATTGACGATGAAACACAGAAATTGCATCGGAATTAAATAAAAAAGGCACATTGCCGACTTAAGTACAAGAAAACTGACTCCTCTTACTGTCTATGCTTTGAACCATTCCTGTGACACTAGTTATACAATCCGATGCTTCACTTCAGTTTTACTGTATCCCTCTGAGCTTCTTAATGACGATCAAACACAGAAATTGCCTCGGAATTAAATACAAAAGGCACACTCAAGTACAAGAAGACTGGCTCTTCTTACTGTCTATGCTTCGAACCTTTCCTGTGAGACCAGCTTTAGATTCCGATGCTTGACTTTAGGTTTACTGTATCCCTTGGACCTTCATATTGACGACGAAACACAGAAATTGCATCGGAATTAAATAGAAAAGGCACAATGCCGACTTAAGGTCAAGAAAACAGATTCTTCTTAATGGCTATGTTTTGAACCATTCCTGTGACACTAGTTATAGATTCTGATGCTTCATTTCGGGTTTCCTGTATCTCTCTGACCTTCTTATTGACGATGAAACACAGAAATTGCATCGAAATGAAATACAAAAGTCACAATGGCGACTCAACTACAAGAAGACTAGCTCTTCTTTTGTCTGTGTTTTGAACCTTTCCTGTGAGACCGGTTTTAGATTCCGATGTTTCTCTTCAGGTTTACTGTATCCCTTGGCCCTTCTTATTGACGACGAAACACGAAAATTGCATCGGAATTATATAGAAAAAGCACAATGCCGACTAAAATTCAAGAAAACTGACTCCTCTTACTTTCAATGTTTTGAACCAATCCTGTGACACTAGTTATAGATTCCGATGCTTCACTTCAGGTTTGCTGTATCACTCTGACCTTCTTATTGACGACGAATCACAGAAATTGCATCGGAATTAAATACAAAAGGCACAATGCCGACTTAATTATAAGAAAACTCACTCTTCTTACTGTCTATGCTTTGAACCATTCCTGTGACACTTGTTATAGATTCCGATTCTTCATTTCAGGTTTAATGTATCCCTCTGACCTTATTGACGATGAAACACAGAAATTGCATAGGAATTAAATACAAAAGGCAGAATGCCGACTTAAATACAAGGAAACTGAATCCCTTTATTGTCTGTGTTTTGAACCATTCTTGTGACACTAGTTATAGATTCCGATGCTTCACTTCAGGTTTACTGTATCCCTCTGACGTTCTTCTTGACGATGAAACACAGAAATTGCATCGGAATTAAATTCAAAGGCACAATGCCGACTTATGTACAAGAAAACTGACGCTTCTTACTGTTTATGTTTTGAACCACTCCTGTGACACTAGTTATAGATTCCGATGCTTCTCTTCACGTTTACTGTATCCCTGTGACCTTCTTATTGACGATGAAACACAGAAATTGCATCGGAATTAAATACAAAAGGAACAATGCCGACTTAAGTACAAGAAAACTGACTCTTCTTACTGTCAATGCATTGAACCATTTCTAGGACACTAGTTATACATTCAGATGCTTCACTTCAGTTTTACTGTATCCCTCTGAGCTTCTTGTTGACGATCAAACACAGAAATTGCATCGGAATTAAATACAAAAGGCACAATGCACACTCAAGTACAAGAAGACTGGCTCTTCTTACCGTCTATGTTTTGAACCTTTCCTGTGAGACCAGCTTTAGATTCCGATGCTTGACTTTAGGTTTACTGTATCCCTTGGACCTTCATATTGACGACGAAACACAGAAATTGCATCGGAATTAAATAGAAAAGGCACAATGCCGACTTAAGGTCAAGAAAACAGATTCTTCTTAATGGCCATGTTTTGAACCATTCCTGTGACACTAGTTATAGATTCTGATGCTTCACTTCAGGTTTCCTGTATCTCTCTGACCTTCTTATTGACGATGAAACTCAGAAATTGCATCGAAATGAAATACAAAAGTCACAATGGCGACTCAACTACAAGAAGACTAGCTCTTCTTACTGTCTGTGTTTTGAACCTTTCCTGTGAGACCGGTTTTAGATTCCGATGCTTCACTTCAGGTTTACTGTATCCCTTGGCCCTTCTTATTGACGACGAAACACAAAAATTGCATCGGAATTATATAGAAAAAGCACAATGCCGACTAAAATTCAAGAAAACTGACTCCTCTTACTGTCAATGTTTTGAACCATTCCTGTGACACTAGTTATAGATTCCGATGCTTCACTTCAGGTTTGCTGTATCACTCTGACCTTCTTATTGACGATGAGACACAGAAATTGCATCGGAATTAAATACAAAGGCACAATGCCGACTTAAGTACAAGAAAACTGACGCTTCTTAATGGCCATGTTTTGAACCATTCCTGTGACACTAGTTATAGATTCTGATGCCTCTCTTCACGTTTACTGTATCCCTCTGAGCTTCTTATTGACGATCAAACACAGAAATTGGATCGGAATTAAATACAAAAGGCACAATGCACACTCAAGTACAAGAAGACTGGCTCTTCTTACCGTCTATGTTTTGAACCTTTCCTGTGAGACCAGTTTTAGATTCCGAAGCTTGTCTTCTGGTTTACTGTATCCCTTGGTTTTTCATATTGACGACGAACCACAGAAATTGCATCGGAATTAAATAGAAGAGGCACAATGCCGACTTAAGGTCAAGAAAACTGATTCTTCTTAATGTCTATGCTTTGAACCATTCCTGTGAGACTAGTTATAGATTCCGATGCTTCACTTCAGGTTTCCTGTATCCCTCTGACCTTCTTATTGACGATGAAACACAGAAATTGCATCGGAATTAAATACAAAAGGCACAATGTGGACTCAACTACAAGAAGACTAGCTCTTCTTACTGTCTATGTTTTGACCTTTCCTGTGAGACCGGTTTTAGATTCCGATGCTTCACTTCAGGTTTACTGTATCCCTTGGCCCTTCTTATTGACGACGAAACACAAAAATTGCATTGGAAATATATAGAAAAGGCACAATGCCGACTGAAATACAAGAAAACTGACTCCTCTTACTGTCTATGTTTTGAACCATTCCTGTGACACTAGTTATAGATTCCGATGCTTCACTTCAGGTTTGCTGTATCACTCTGACCGTCTTATTGACGATGAAACACAGAATTTGCATCGGAATTAAATACAAAAGGCACAATGCCAACTGAATTATAAAAAAACTGACCCTTCATGCTGTGTATGCTTTGAACCATTCCTGTGACACTAGTTATAGATTCCGATGCTTCACTTCAGGTTTCCTGTATCCCTCTGACCTTCTTATTGACGATGAAACACAGAAATTGCATCGGAATTAAATACAAAAGGCACAATGCCGACTTAAGTACAAGTAAACTGACTCTTCTTACTGTCTATGATTTGAACCATTTGTGCGACACTAGTTATAGATTCCGATGCTTCACTTCAGGTTTACTGTAACCCTCTGACCTTCTTATTGACGATGAAACAGAGAAATTGCATCGGAATTGAATACAAAAGGAACAATGCCGACTTAAGTACAAGAAGACTGACTGTTCTTACTGTCTATGTTTTGAACCATTCCTGTGACACTAGTTATGGATTCCGATGCTTCACTTCAGGTTCACTGTATCCCTCTGACCTTCTCTTTGACGATGAAACACAGAAATTGCATCGGAATTAAATACAAAAGGCACAATGCCGACTCATGTACAAGAAGACTGGCTCTTGTTACTGTCTATGTTTTGAACCTTTCCTGTGTGACCGGTTTTAGATTCCGATGCTTCACTTCAGGTTTACTGTATCCCTCTGACCTTCTTATTGACGATGAAATTCAGAAATTGCATCGGAATTAAATACAAAAGGCACAATGCCGACTTAAGTACAAGTAAATTGACTCTTCTTACTGTCTATGGTTTGAACCATTCCTGTGACACTAGTTATAGATTCCGTTGCTTCACCTCAGGTTTACTGTATCCCTCTGACCTTATTGACGATGAAACACAGATATTGCAACGGAATTTAATACAAAAGGCACAATGCCGACTTAAATACAAGGAAACTGTATCGTCTTACTGTCTGTGTTTTGAACCATTCCTGTGACACTAGTTATAGATTCCGATGCTTCACTTCAGGTTTACTGTATCCCTCTGACGTTCTTATTGACGATAAAACACAGAAATTGTATCGGAATTAAATACAAAAGGCACAATGCCGACTTAAGTACAAGAAAACTGACGCTTCTTACTGTTTATGTTTTGAACCACTCCTGTGACACTAGTTATAGATTCCGTTGCTTCACCTCAGGTTTACTGTATCCCTCTGACCTTATGGACGATGAACCACAGAAATTGCAACGGAATTAAATATAAAAGGCACAATGCACACTCAAGTACAAGAAGACTGGCTCTTCTTACTGTCTATGTTTTGAAACTTTCCTGTGAGACCAGTTTTACATTCCGAAGCTTGACTTCTGGTTTACTGTATCTCTTGTATTTTCATATTGACGACGAAACACAGAAATTGCATCGGAATTAAATAGAAAAGACACAATGCCGACTTAAGGACAAGAAAACTGATTCTTCTTAATGTCTATGCTTTCAACCATTCCTGTGACACTAGTTATAGATTCCGATGCTTCACTTCAGGTTTCCTGTATCCCTCTGACCTTCTTATTGACGATGAAACACAGAAATTGCATCGGAATTAAATACAAAAGGCACAATGCCGACTCAACTACAAGAAGACTAGCTCTTCTTACTGTCTATGTTTTGAACATTTCCTGTGAGACAGGTTTTAGATTCCGATGCTTCACTTCAGGTTTACTGTATCCCTTGGCCCTTTTTATTGACGACGAAACACAGAAAGTTCATCGGAATTAATTAGAAAAGGCACAATGCCTACTTGAGTACAAGAAAACTGACTCTTCTTACTGTCTATGTTTTGAACCATTCCTGTGAACTAGTTATAGATTCCGATGCTTCACTTCACGTTTTCTGTATCCCTCTGCCCGCCTTATTGTCGATGAAACACAGAAATTGCAAAGGAATTATAAACAAAAGGCACAATGCCGACTCAAGTACAAGAAGACTGGCTCTTCTTACTGTCTATGTTTTGAACCTTTCCTGAAGGACCGGTTTTAGATTCCGATGCTTCACTTCAGGTTTACTGTATCCCTTGCACCTTCTTATTGCCGACGAAACACAGAAACTGCATCGGCATTAAATACAAAAGGAACAATGCCGACTTAAGTACAAGAAAACTGACTCTTCTCACTGTCTATGCTTTGAACCATTCCTAGGACACTAGTTATACATTCCGATGCTTCACTTCAGTTTTACTGTATCCCTCTGAGCTTCTTATTGACGATCAAACACAGAAATTGCATCGAAATTAAACACAAGAGGCACAATGCACACTCAAGTACTAGAAGACTGGCTCTTCTTACTGTCTATGTTTTGAACCTTTCCTGTAACACCGGTTTTGGATTCCGATGTTTGACTTCTGGTTTACTGTATCCCTTGCATTTTCATATTGACGACGAAACACAGAAATTGCATCGGAATTAAATAGAAAAGGCACAATGCCGACTTAAGCTCAAGAAAACTGATTCTTCTTAATGTCTATGATTTGAACCATTCCTGTGACACTAGTTATAGATTCCGATGCTTCACTTCAGGTTTGCTGTATCACTCTGACCGTCTTATTGACGATGAAACACAGAAATTGCAACGGAATTAAACACAAAAGGCACAATGCCGACTCAACTACAGGAAGACTAGCTCTTCTTACTGTCTATGTTTTGAACTTTCCTGTGAGACCGGTTTTAGATTCCGATGCTTCACTTCAGGTTTACTGTATCCCTTGGCCCTTCTAATTGGGGACGAAACACAGAAATTGCATCGGAAATATATAGAAAAGTCACAATGCCGACTGAAATACAGGAAAACTGACTCCTCTTATTGTCTATGTTTTGAACCATTCCTGTGACACTAGTTATAGATTCCGATGCTTCACTTCAGGTTTGCTGTATTACTCTGACCGTCTTATTGACGATGAAACAGAGAATTTGCATCGGAATTAAATACAAAAGGCACAATGCTGACTGAATTATAAGAAAACTGACCCTTCACGCTGTGTATGCTTTGAACCATTCCTGTGACACTAGTTATAGATTCCGATGCTTCACTTAAGGTTTACTGTATCCCTCTGACCTTCTTATTGACGATCAAACACAGAAATTGCATCGGAATTAAATACAAAAGGCACAATGCCGACTTAAGTACAAATAAACTGACTCTTCTTACTGTCTATGATTTGAACCATTTGTGTGACACTAAATATAGATTCCGATGCTTCACTTCAGGTTTACTGTAACCCTCTGACCTTCTTATTGACGATGAAACAAAGAAATTGCATCGGAATTGAATACAAAAGGTACAATGCCGACTTAAGTACAAGAAGACTGACTCTTAGTACTGTCTATGTTTAGAACCATTCCTGTGAACTAGTTATAGATTCCGATGCTTTACTTCAGGTTTGCTGTATCCCTCTGCCCGTCTTATTGTCGATGAAACACAGAAATTGCAAAGGAATTATAAACAAATGGCACAATTCCGACTCAAGTACAAGAAGACTGGCTCTTCTTACTGTCTATGTTTTGAACCTTTCCTGTAAGACCGGTTTTAGATTCCGATGCTTCACTTCAGGTTTACTGTATCCCTTGCACCTTCTTATTAACGGCGAAACACAGAAATTAAATCGGATTTAAATAGAAAAGGCACAATGCCAGGTTAAGTACGAGAAAACCGACTCTTCTTACTGTCTATGATTTGAACCATTCCTGTGACACTAGTTATAGATTCCGATGCATCACTTCAGGGTAACTGTATCCCTCTGACCTTCTTATTGACGATGAAACACAGAAATTGCATCGAGATTAAATACAAAAGGAACAATGCCGACTTAATTATAAAAAAACCGACTATTCTTTCTGTCTATGCCTTTTTACAATTCCTGTGACACTAGTTATAGATTACAATGCTTCACTGCAGGTTTACTGTATCCCTCTGACCTTCTTATTGAAAATGAAACACAGAAATTGCATCGGAATTAAATACAAAATGGCACAATGCCGTCTTAAGTACAAGTAAACTGACTCTTCTTACTGTCTATGGTTTGAACCACTCCTGTGACACTAGTTATTGATTCCGATGCATCACTTGAGTTTTACTGTATCCCTCTGACCCTCTTATTGACGATGAAACGCAGAAATTGCATCGGAATTAAATACAAAAGGCACAATGCCGACATAAGTACAAGAAAACTGACTCTTCTTACTGTCTGTGCTTTGAACCATTCCTAGGACACTAGTTATACATTCCGATGCTTCACTTCAGTTTTACTGTATCCCTCTGAGCTTCTTATTGACGATCAAACACAGAAATTGCATCGGAATTAAATGTAAAAGGCACAATGCACACTCAAGTACAAGAAGACTGGCTCTTCTTACTGTCTATGTTTTGAACCTTTCCTGTGAGACCAGTTTTAGATTCCGATGCTTGACTTCTGGTTTACTGTATCCCTTGGATTTTCGTATTGACGACGTAACACAGAATTTGCATCGGAATTAAATAGAAAAGGCACAATGCCGACTTAAGGTCAAGAAAACAGATTCTTCTTAATGGCTATGTTTTAAACCATTCCTGTGACACTAGTTATAGATTCCGATGCTTCACTTCAGGTTTCCTGTATCCCCCTGACCTTCTTATTGACGATGAAACACAGAAATTGCATCGGAATGAAATACAAAAGTCACAATGCCGACCCAACTACAAGAAGACTAGCTCTTCTTACTGTCTATGTTTTGAACCTTTCCTGTGAGACCGGTTTTAGATTCCGGTGCTTCACTTCAGGTTTACTGTATCCCTTGGCCCTTCATATTGACGACGAAACACAAAAATTGCATCGGAATTATATAGAAAAAGCACAATGCCGACCTAAATTCAAGAAAACTGACTCCTCTTACTGTCTATGTTTTGAACCATTCCTGTGACACTAGTTATAGATTCCGATGCTTCACTTCAGGTTTGCTGTATCACTCTGACCGTCTTATTGACGACGAAACACGGAAATTGCAACGGAATTAAATACAAATGGCACAATGCCGACTTAATTATAATAAAACTGACTCTTCTTACTGTATATGCTTTGAACCATTCCTGTGACACTAGTTATAGATTCCGATGCTTCACTTCAGGTTTACTGTATTCCTCTGACCTTCTTATTGACGATGAAACACAGAAACTGCATCGGAATTAAATACAAAAGGCACAATGCCGACTTAAGTACAAGTAAACTGACTCTTCTTACTGTCTATGATTTGAACCATTTGTGTGACACTAGTTATAGATTCCGATGTTTCACTTCAGGTTCACTGTATCCCCCTGACCTTCTTTTTGACGATGAAACACAGAAATTGCATCGGAATTCAATACAAAAGGCACAATGCCGACTCAAGTACAAGAAGACTGGCTCTTCTTACTGTCTATGTTTTGAACCTTTCCTGTGAGACCGGTTTTAGATTCCGATGCTTCACTTCAGGTTTACTGTATCCCTCTGACCTTCTTATTGACGATGAAATTCAGAAATTGCATCGGAATTAAATACAAAAGGCACAATGCCGACTTAAGTACAAGTAAATTGACTCTTCTTCCTGTCTATGGTTTGAACCATTCCTGTGACACTAGTTATAGATTCCGTTGCTTCACCTCAGGTTTACTGTATCCCTCTGACCTTATTGTCGATGAAACACAGAAATTGCAACGGAATTAAATACAAAAGGCACAATGCCGAGTCAAGTACAAGAAGACTGGCTCTTCTTACTGTCTATGTTTTGAACCTTTCCTGTGAGACCGGTTTTATATTCCGATGCTTCACTTCAGGTTGTCTGTATCCCTCTGATCTTCTTATTGACGATGAAAGATAGAAATTGCATCGGAATTAAATACAAAAGGCACAATGCCGACTTAAGTACAAGTAAACTGACTCTTCTCTCTGTCTATGGTTTGAACCATTCCTGTGACACTAGTTATAGATTCCGTTGCTTCACCGCAGGTTTACTGTATCCCTCTGACCTTCTTATTGATGATGACACACAGAAATTGCATCAGAATTAAATACAAAGGGCACAATGCCGACTTAAGTACAAGAAAACTGACTCTTCTTACTCTCTATGTTTTTAACCATTCCTGTGACACTAGTTATAGATTCCGATGCTTCACTTCAGGTTTACTGTATCCATCTGACCTTCTTATTGGCGATGAAACACAGAAATTGCATCGAAATTAAATACAAAAGGCACAATGCGGGCATAAGTACAAGAAAACTGACTCTTCTTACTGTCTATGTTTTGAACCATTCCTGTGACACTAGTTATAGATATCGATACTTCACTTCAGGTTTACTGTATACCTCTGACCTTCTTATTGACGATGAAATACAGAAATTGCATCGAAATTAAATACAAAAGGCACAATGCCGACTTAAAAACAAGGAAAATGAATCCTCTTAATGTCCGTGTTTTGAACCATTCCTGTGACACTAGTTATAGATTCCGATGCTTCACTTCAGGTTTACTGTATCCCTCTGACGTTCTTATTGACGATGAAACACAGAAATTGCATCGGAATTAAATACAAAAGGCACAATGCCGACTTAAGCACAAGAAAACTGACGCTTCTTACTGTTTATGTTTTAACCACTCCTGTGACACTAGTTATAGATTCCGATGCTACTCTTCAGGTTTAATGTATCCCTGTGACCTTCTTATTGACGATGAAACACAGAAATTGCATCGGAATTTAATACAAAATTTCACAATGCCGACTTAAGTACAAGTAAACTGACTCTTCTTACTGTCTATGTTTTGAACCATTCCTGTGACACTAGTTATTGATTCCGATGCATCACTTCAGGTTTACTGTATCCCTCTGACTTTCTTATTGACGATGAAACTCAGATATTGCATCGGAATTAAATACAAAAGGAACAATGCCGACTTAAGTACAAGAAAATTGACTCTTCTTACTGTCTATGCTTTGAACCATTCCTAGGACACTAATTATACATTCCGATGCTTCACTTCAGTTTTACTGTATCCCTCTGAGCTTCTTATTGACGATCAAACACAGAAATTATATCGGAATTAAATACAAAAGGCACAATGCCGACTCAACTACAAGAAGACTAGCTCTTCTTACTGTCTATGTTTTGAACATTTCCTGTGAGACAGGTTTTAGATTCCGATGCTTCACTTCAGGTTTACTGTATCCCTTGGCCCTTTTTATTGACGACGAAACACAGAAAGTTCATCAGAATTAAATAGAAAAGGCACAATGCCTACTTGAGTACAAGAAAACTGACTCTTCTTACTGTCTATGTTTTGAACCATTCCTGTGAACTAGTTATAGATTCCGATGCTTCACTTCAGGTTTGCTGTATCCCTCTGCCCGCCTTATTGTCGATGAAACACAGAAATTGCAAAGGAATTATAAACAAAAGGCACAATGCCGACTCAAATACAAGAAGACTGGCTCTTCTTACTGTCTATGTTTTGAACCTTTCCTGTATGACCGGTTTTAGATTCCGATGCTTCACTTCAGGTTTACTGTATCCCTTGCACCTTCTTATTGACGACGAAACACAGAAATTGCATCGGAATTAAATAGAAAAGGCACAATGCCAGGTTAAGTACAAGAAAACCGACTCTTCTTACTGTCTATGCTTTGAACCGTTCCTAGGACACTAGTTATACATTCCGATGCTTCACTTCAGTTTTACTGTATCCCTCTGAGCTTCTTATTGACGATCAAACACAGAAATTGCATCGGAATTAAATGTAAAAGGCACAATGCACACTCAAGTACAAGAAGACTGGCGCTTCTTACGGTCTATGTTTTGAACCTTTCCTGTGAGACCAGTTTTAGATTCCGATGCATGACTTCTGGTTTACTGTATCCCTTGGATTTTCATATTGACGACGTAACACAGAATTTGCATCGGAATTAAATAGAAAAGGCACAATGGCGACTTAAGGTCAAGAAAACAGATTCTTCTTAATGGCTATGTTTTGAACCATTCCTGTGACACTAGTTATAGATTCCGATGCTTCACTTCAGGTTTCCTGTATCCCTCTGACCTTCTTATTGACGATGAAACACAGATATTGCATCGGAATGAGATACAAAAGTCACAATGCCGACCCAACTACAAGAAGACTAGCTCTTCTTACTGTCTATGTTTTGAACCTTTCCTGTGAGACCGGTTTTAGATTCCGGTGCTTCACTTCAGGTTTACTGTATCCCTTGGCCCTTCTTATTGACGACGAAACACAAAAATTGCATCGGAATTATATAGAAAAAGCACAATGCCGACTTAAATTCAAGAAAACTGACTCCTCTTACTGTCTATGTTTTGAACCATTCCTGTGACACTAGTTATAGATTCCGATGCTTCACTTCAGGTTTGCTGTATCACTCTGACCGTCTTATTGACGACGAAACACAGAAATTGCATCGGAATTAAATACAAATGGCACAATGCCGAGTTAATTATAATAAAACTGACTCTTCTTACTGTCTATGCTTTGAACCATTCCTGTGACACTAGTTATAGATTCCGATGCTTCACTTCAGGTTTACTGTATTCCTCTGACCTTCTTATTGACGATGAAACACAGAAACTGCATCGGAATTAAATACAAAAGGCACAATGCCGACTTAAGTACAAGTAAACTGACTCTTCTTACTGTCTATGATTTGAACCATTTGTGTGACACTAGTTATAGATTCCGATGTTTCACTTCAGGTTCACTGTATCCCCCTGACCTTCTTTTTGACGATGAAACACAGAAATTGCATCGGAATTCAATACAAGAGGCACAATGCCGACTCAAGTACAAGAAGACTGGCTCTTCTTACTGTCTATGTTTTGAACCTTTCCTGTGAGACCGGTTTTAGATTCCGATGCTTCACTTCAGGTTTACTGTATCCCTCTGACCTTCTTATTGACGATGAAATTCAGAAATTGCGTCGGAATTAAATACAAAAGCTACAATGCCGACTTAAGTACAAGTAAATTGACTCTTCTTCCTGTCTATGGTTTGAACCATTCCTGTGACACTAGTTATAGATTCCGTTGCTTCACCTCAGGTTTACTGTATCCCTCTGACCTTATTGACGATGAAACACAGAAATTGCAACGGAATTAAATACAAAAGGCACAATGCCGAGTCAAGTACAAGAAGACTGGCTCTTCTTACTGTCTATGTTTTGAACCTTTCCTGTGAGACCGGTTTTATATTCCGATGCTTCACTTCAGGTTATCTGTATCCCTCTGATCTTCTTATTGACGATGAAAGATAGAAATTGCATCGGAATTAAATACAAAAGGCACAATGCCGACTTAAGTACAAGTAAACTGACTCTTCTCTCTGTCTATGGTTTGAACCATTCCTGTGACACTAGTTATAGATTCCGTTGCTTCACCGCAGGTTTACTGTATCCCTCTGACCTTCTTATTGATGATGACACACAGAAATTGCATCGGAATTAAATACAAAGGGCACAATGCCGACTTAAGTACAAGGAAACTGACTCTTCTTACTCTCTATGTTTTTAACCATTCCTGTGACACTAGTTATAGATTCCGATGCTTCACTTCAGGTTTACTGTATCCATCTGACCTTCTTATTGGCGATGAAACACAGAAATTGCATCGAAATTAAATACAAAAGGCACAATGCGGGCATATGTACAAGAAAACTGACTCTTCTTACTGTCTATGTTTTGAACCATTCCTGTGACACTAGTTATAGATATCGATACTTCACTTCAGGTTTACTGTATACCTCTGACCTTCTTATTGACGATGAAATACAGAAATTGCATCGAAATTAAATACAAAAGGCACAATACCGACTTAAATACAAGGAAAATGAATCCTCTTAATGTCCGTGTTTTGAACCATTCCTGTGACACTAGTTATAGATTCCGATGCTTCACTTCAGGTTTACTGTATCCCTCTGACGTTCTTATTGACGATGAAACACAGAAATTGCATCGGAATTAAATACAAAAGGCACAATGCCGACTTAAGTACAAGTAAACTGACTCTTCTTACTGTCTATGTTTTGAACCATTCCTGTGAACTAGTTATAGATTCCGATGCTTCACTTCAGGTTTGCTGTATCCCTCTGCCCGCCTTATTGTCGATGAAACACAGAAATTGCAAAGGAATTATAAACAAAAGGCACAATGCCGACTCAAATACAAGAAGACTGGCTCTTCTTACTGTCTATGTTTTGAACCTTTCCTGTAAGACCGGTTTTAGATTCCGATGCTTCACTTCAGGTTTACTGTATCCCTTGCACCTTCTTATTGACGACGAAACACAGAAATTGCATCGGAATTAAATAGAAAAGGCACAATGCCAGGTTAAGTACAAGAAAACCGACTCTTCTTATTGTCTATGCTTTGAACCGTTCCTAGGACACTAGTTATACATTCCGATGCTTCACTTCAGTTTTACTGTATCCCTCTGAGCTTCTTATTGACGATCAAACACAGAAATTGCATCGGAATTAAATGTAAAAGGCACAATGCACACTCAAGTACAAGAAGACTGGCTCTTCTTACGGTCTATGTTTTGAACCTTTCCTGTGAGACCAGTTTTAGATACCGATGCTTGACTTCTGGTTTAGTGTATCCCTTGGATTTTCATATTGACGACGTAACACAGAATTTGCATCGGAATTAAATAGAAAAGGCACAAAGCCGACTTAAGGTCAAGAAAACAGATTCTTCTTAATGGCTATGTTTTGAACCATTCCTGTGACACTAGTTATAGATTCCGATGCTTCACTTCAGGTTTCCTGTATCCCTCTGACCTTCTTATTGACGATGAAACACAGAAATTGCATCGGAATGAGATACAAAAGTCACAATGCCGACCCAACTACAAGAAGACTAGCTCTTCTTAGTGTCTATGTTTTGAATATTTCCTGTGAGACCGGTTTTACATTCCGGTGCTTCACTTCAGGTTTACTGTATCCCTTGGCCCTTCTTATTGACGACGAAACACAAAAATTGCATCGGAATTATATAGAAAAAGCTCAATGCCGACTTAAATTCAAGAAAACTGACTCCTCTTACTGTCTATGTTTTGAACCATTCCTGTGACACTAGTTATAGATTCCGATGCTTGACTTCAGGTTTGCTGTATCACTCTGACCGTCTTATTGACGACGAAACACAGAAATTGCATCGGAATTAAATACAAATGGCACAATGCCGACTTAATTATAATAAAACTGACTCTTCTTACTGTCTATGCTTTGAACCATTCCTGTGACACTAGTTATAGATTCCGATGCTTCACTTCAGGTTTACTGTATCCCTCTGACCTTCTTAATGACGATGAAACACAGAAACTGCATCGGAATTAAATACAAAAGGCACAATGCCGACTTAAGTACAAGTAAACTGACTCCTCTTACTGTCTATGCTTGAACCTTTCCTGTGAGACTACTTATAGATTCCGTTGCTTCACCTCAGGTTTATTGTATCCCTCTGACCTTATTGACGATGAAACACAGAAATTGCAACGGAATTAAATACAAAAGGCACAATGCCGCGTCAAGTACAAGAAGACTGGCTCTTCTTACTGTCTATGTTTTAAACCTTTCCTGTGAGACCGGTTTTAGATTCCGATGCTTCACTTCAGGTTAACTGTATCCCTCTGATCTTCTTATTGACGATGAAAGATAGAAATTGCATCGGAATTAAATACAAAAGGCACAATGCCGACTTAAGTACAAGTAAACTGACTCTTCTCTCTGTCTATGGTTTGAACCATTCCTGTGACACTAGTTATAGATTCCGTTGCTTCACCGCAGGTTTACTGTATCCCTCTGACCTTCTTATTGATGATGACACACAGAAATTGCATCGGAATTAAATACAAAGGGCACAATGCCGACTTAAGTACAAGAAAACTGACTCTTCTTACTCTCTATGTTTTTAACCATTCCTGTGACACTAGTTATAGATTCCGATGCTTCACTTCAGGTTTACTGTATCCCTCTGACCTTCTTATTGACGATGAAACACAGAAATTGCATCGAAATTAAATACAAAAGGCACAATGCGGGCATAAGTACAAGAAAACTGACTCTTCTTACTGTCTATGTTTTGAACCATTCCTGTGACACTAGTTATAGATATCGATACTTCACTTCAGGTTTACTGTATACCTCTGACCTTCTTATTGACGATGAAATACAGAAATTGCATCGAAATTAAATACAAAAGGCACAATGCCGACTTAAGTACAAGAAAACTGACTCTTCCTACTGTCTATATTTTGAACCATACCTGTGACACTTGTTATAGATTCCTATTCTTCATTTCAGGTTTACTGTATCCCTCTGACCTTATTGACGATGAAACACGAAATTGCATCGGAATTAAATACAAAAGGCATAATGCCGACTTAAATATAAGGAAAATGAATCCTCTTAATGTCCGTGTTTTGAACCATTCCTGTGACACTAGTTATATATTCCGATGCTTCACTTCAGGTTTACTGTATCCGTCTGACGTTCTTATTGACGATGAAACACAGAAATTGCATCGGAATTAAATACAAAAGGCACAATGCCGACTTAAGTACAAGAAAACTGACGCTTCTTACTGTTTATGTTTTGAACCACTCCTGTGACACTAGTTATAGATTCCGATGCTTCTCTTCAGGTTTACTGTATTCCTGTGACCTTCTTATTGACGATGAAACACAGAAATTGCATCGGAATTTAATACAAAATGGCACAATGCCGACTTAAGTACAAGTAAACTGACTCTTCTTACTGTCTATGTTTTGAACCATTCCTGTGACACTAGTTATTGACTCCGATGCATCACTTCAGGTTTACTGTATCCCTCTGACCTTCTTATTGACGATGAAACTCAGAAATTGCATCGGAATTAAATACAAAAGGAACAATGCCGACTTAAGGTCAAGAAAACAGATTCTTCTTAATGGCTATGTTTTGAACTATTCCTGTGACACTAGTTATAGATTCCGATGCTTCACTTCAGGTTTCCTGTATCCCTCTGACCTTCTTATTGACGATAAAACACAGAAATTGCATCGGAATGAGATACAAAAGTCACAATGCCGACCCAACTACAAGAAGACTAGCTCTTCTTACTGTCTATGTTTTGAACCTTTCCTGTGAGACCGGTTTTAGATTCCGGTGCTTCACTTCAGGTTTACTGTATCCCTTGGCCCTTCATATTGACGACGTAACACAGAATTTGCATCGGAATTAAATAGAAAAGGCACAATGCCGACTTAAGCTCAAGAAAACTGATTCTTCTTAATGTCTATGATTTGAACCATTCCTGTGACACTAGTTATAGATTCCGATGCTTCACTTCAGGTTTGCTGTATCACTCTGACCTTCTTATTGACGATGAAACACAGAATTTTTATCGGAATTAAATACAAAAGGCACAATGACGACTGAATTATAAGAAAACTGACCCTTCATTTTGTGTATGCTTTGAACCATTCCTGTGACACTAGTTATAGATTCCGATGCTTCACTTAAGGTTTACTGTATCCCTCTGACCTTCTTATTGACGATCAAACACAGAAATTGCATCGGAATTAAATACATAAGGCACAATGCCGACTTAAGTACAAGTAAACTGACCCTTCTTACTGTCTATGATTTGAACCATTTGTGTGACACTAATTATAGATTCCGATGCTTCACTTCAGGTTTACTGTAACCCTCTGACCCTCTTATTGACGATAAAACAGAGAAATTGCATCGGAATTGAATACAAAACGTACAATGCCGTCTTAAGTACAAAAAGACTGTTTCTTCTTACTGTCTATGTTTTGAACCATTCCTGTGACACTAGTTATAGATTCCGATGCTTCACTTCAGGTTCACTGTATCCCTCTGACCTTCTTATTGACGATGAAACACAGAAATTGCATCGGAATACAACCAAAAGGCACAATGCCGACTTAAGTACAAGAATACAGGCTCTTCTTACTGTCTATGTTTTGAACATTTCCTGCGAGACAGGTTTTAGATTCCGATGCTTCACTTCAGGTTTACTGTATCCCTTGACCCTTTTTATTGACGACGAAACACAGAAAGTTCATCGGAATTAAATAGAAAAGGCACAATGCCTACATGAGTACAAGAAAACTGACTCTTCTTACTGTCTATGTTTTGAACCATTCCTGTGAACTAGTTATAGATTCCGATGCTTCACTTCAGGTTTGCTGTATCCCTCTGCCCGTCTTATTGTCGATGAAACACAGAAATTGCAAAGGAATTATATACAAAAGGCACAATGCCGACTCAAGTACAAGAAGACTGGCTTTTCTTACTGTCTATGTTTTGAACCTTTCCTGTAAGACCGGTTTTAGATTCCGATGCTTCACTTTAGGTTTACTGTATCCCTTGCACCTTCTTATTGACGATGAAACACAGAAAATGCATCGGAATCAAATAGAAAAGGCACAATGCCAGGTTAAGTACAGGAAAACCGTTTCTTCTTACTGTCTATGTTTTGAACCACTCCTGTGACACTAGTTATAGATTCCGATGCATCACTTCAGGTATCCCTCTGACCTTCGTATTGACGATGAAACTCAGAAATTGCATCGGAATTAAATTCAAAAGGTACAATGCCGACATAAGTGCAAGAAAACTGACTCTTCTTACTGTCTATGCTTTGAACCATTCCTAGGACAATAGTTATACATTCCGATGCTTCACTTCAGTTTTCCTGTATTCCTCTGAGCTTCTTATTGACGATCAAACACAGAAATTGCATCGGAATTAAATGTAAATGCACAATGCACACTCAAGTACAAGAAGACTGGCTAGTCTTACTGTCTATGTTTTGAACCTTTCCTGTGAGACCAGTTTTAGATTCCGATGCTTGACTTCTGGTTTACTGTATTCCTTGGATTTTCATTTTGACGACGAAACACAGAAATTGCATCGGAATTAAATAGAAAAGGCACAATGCCGACTTAAGGTCAAGAAAACATATTCTTCTTAGTTGCTATGTTTTGAACCATTCTTGTGACACTAGTTATAGATTCCGATGCTTCACTTAAGGTTTCCTGTGTCTCTCTGACCTTCTTATTGACGATGAGACACAGAAATTGCATCGGAATGAAATACAAAAGTCACAATGCCGACTCAACTACAAGAAGACTAGCTCTTCTTACTGTCTATGTTTTGAACCTTTCCTGTGAGACCGGTTTTAGACTCCGATGCTTCACTTCAGGTTTACTGTATCCCTTGGCCCTTCTTATTGACGACGAAACACAAAAATTGCATCGGAATTATATAGAAATAGCACAATGCCGACTTAAATTCAAAAAAATAACTCCTCTTACTGTCTATGTTTTGAACCATTCCTGTGACACTAGTTATAGATTCCGATGCTTCACTTCAGGTTTGCTGTATCACTCTGACCGTCTTATTGACGACGAAACACAGAAATTGCATCGGAATTAAATACAAAAGGCACAATGCCGACTTAATTATAAGAATATTGACTCTTCTTACTGTCTATGCTTTGAACCATTCCTGTGACACTAGTTATAGATTCCGATGCTTCACATCAGGTTTACTGTAACCCTCTGACCTTCTTATTGACGATGAAACAGAGAAATTGCATCGGATTTGAATACAAAAGGAACAATGCCGACTTAAGTACAAGAAAATAGACTCTTCTTATTGTCTACGATTTGAACCATTCCTGTGACACTAGTTATAGATACCGATGTCTCACTTCAGGAATACTGTCTCCCTCTGACCTTCTTATTGACGATGAAACACAGAAATTGCATCGGAGTGAAACACGTATCGCACAATGCCAACTTAAGTACAAGTAAAGTGACTCTTCTTACTGTCTATGCTTTGAACCATTCCTGTGACACTAGTTATACATTCCGATGCTTCACTTCAGTTTTACTGTATTCCTCTGAGCTTCTTATTGACGATGAAACACAGAAATTGCATCGGAATTAAATACAAAAGGCACAATGCCGACTCAAGTACAAGAAGACTGGCGCCTCTTACTGTCTATGTTTTGAACCTTTCCTGTGAGACCGGTTTTAGATTCCGATGCTTCACTTCAGGTTTACTGTATCCCTCTGAGCTTCTTATTGACGATGAAACAGAGAAATTGCATAGGAATTGAATACAATAGGCACAATGCCGACTTAAGTACAAGAAGACTGACTCTTCTTACTGTCTATGTTTTGAACCATTCCTGTGACACTAGTTATAGATTCCGATGCTTCACTTCTGGTTTGCTGTATCCCTCTGACCGTCATATTGACGATGAAACACATAAATTGCATCGGAATTAAATACAAAAGGCACAATGCCGACTCAATTACAAGAAGATTGGCTCTTCTTACTGTCTATGTTTGAAATTTTCCTGTGAGACCGGTTTTAGATTCCGATGCTTCACTTCAGGGTTACTGTATCCCTCTGACCTTCTTATTGACGATGAATCTCAGAAATTGCATCGGAATTAGATACAAAAGGCACAATGCCGACTTAATTATTAGAAAACTGACTCTTCTTACTGTCTATGCTTTGAAGCATTCCTGTGACACTAGTTATAGATTCCGATGCTTCACTTCAGGTTTACTGTACCCCTCTGACCTTCTTATTGACGATGAAACACAGAAATTGAATCGGAATTAAATATAAAAGGCACAATGACGACATAAGTACAAGTAAACTGACTCTTCTAACTGTCTATGTTTGAACCATTCCTGTGACACTAGTTATAGATTACGATGCTTCACTTCAGGTTTACTGTAACCCTCTGGACATCTTATTAACGATGAAACACAGAAATTGCATCGGAATTAAATAAAAATCGCACAATGCCGACTTAAGTTTAAGAAGACACACTCTTCTTACTGTCTGTGTTTTGAACCATTCCTGTGACACTAGTTATAGATTCCGTGCTTCACTTCAGGTTTACTGTATCCCTCCGATCTACGTATTGACGATGACACACAGAAATTGTATCGGAATTAAATACAAAAGGCACAATGCCGACTTAAGTACAAGAAAACTGACTCTTCTTACTGTCTATGTTTTAAGCATTCCTGCGACACTAGTTATAGATTCCGATGCTTCACTTCAGGTTTACTGTATCCCTCTGACCTTCTTTTTGACGATGAAACACAGAAATTGCATCGGAATTAAATACAGATGGCACAATGCCGACTTAAGTACAAGAAAACTGACTCTTCTTACTGTCTATGTTCCGAACCATTCCTGTGACACTAGTTATAGATTCCGATACTTCACTTCAGGTTTACTGCATCCCTCTGACCTTCTTATTGACGATGAAACACAGAAATTGCATCGGAATTAAATACAAAAGGCACATTGTCGACTTAAGTACAAGAAAACTGACTCTTCTTACTGTTTATGTTTTGAACCATTCCTGTGACACTAGTTATAGATTGCGATGTTCCAATTCTGGTTTACTGTATCCCTCCGACTTTCATATTGACAATGAAACACAGAAATTGCATCGGAATTAAATACAAAAGGCACAATGCTGTCTTAAGTACAAGAAAACTGATGCTTCTTACTGTTTATGTTTTGAACCTTTCCTGTGACACTAGTTATAAATTCTGATGCTTCACTTCAGGCTTACTGTATCCCTCTGATCTTCTTATTGACGATGAAACACAGATATTGCATCGGAATTAAATACAAAAGGCACAATGCCGACTTAAGTACAAGAAGACTGACCTTTCTTACTGTCTAAGTTTTGGTCCATTCCTGTGACACTAGTTATAGATTCCGATGCTTCACTTCAGGTTTACTGTATCCCTCTGACCTTCGTATTGACAATGAAACACAGAAATTGCAATGTAATTAAATACAAAAGGCACAATGCCGACTTAAGTACAAAATGACTGACTCTTCTTACTCTGTATGTTTTGAACCATTCCTATAACACTAGTTATAGATTCCGATGCTTCACTTCAGGTTTACTGTATCCCTCCGACCGTCTTATTGACAATGAAACACAGAATTTGCATCGGAATTAAATACAAAAGGCACAATGCCAACTCAAGTACAAGAAGACTGGCTCTTCTTACGGTCTATGTTTTGAACCGATCCTGTGACACTAGTTATAGATTCCGATGCTTCACTTCAGGTTCACTGTATCATTCTGACCTTCTATTGACGATACAACACAGAAATTGCATCGGAATTATATACTAGAGGCACAATGCTGTATTAAGTACAAGGAGACTGACTCTTCTTACTGTCTATGTCTTGAACCATTCCAGTGACACTAGTTATAGATTCCGATGCTTCACATCAGGTTTACTGTATCCCGCTGACCTTCTTATTGACGATGAAACACAGAAATTGCATCTTAATTAAAATCAAAAGGCACAATGCCGACTTAAGTACAAGAAAACTGACTCTTCTTACTTTCTATGTTTTGAACCATTCCTGTGACACTAGTAATAGATTCCGATGCTTCACTTCAGGTTTACTGTATCCCTATGACCTTCTTGTTGACGATGAAACACAGAAATCGCATCGGAATTAAATACAAAAGGCAAAATGCCGACTTAAGTACTAGAAGACTGACTCTTCCTATTGCCTATGTTTTGAACCATTCCTGTGACACTAGTTATAGATTCAGATGCTTCACTTCAGGTTTACTGTATCCTTCTCACCCTCTTATTGACGATCAATCACAGATATTGCATCGGAATTAAATACAAATGGCGCAATGCCGACTCAAGTACAAGAGGACTGGCTCTTCTTACTGTCTATGTTTTTAACCTTTCCTGTGAGACCGGTTTGAGATTCCGATGCTTCACTTTTAGTTTACTGTATCCCTTGGACCTTCTTATTGACGACGAAATACAGAAACGGCATCGGAATTAAATACAAAAGCCACAATGCCGACTTAAGTATAAGTAAACATACTCTTCTTACTGTCTACGTTGTGAACCATTCCTGTGACACTAGTTATAGATTCCAATGCTTCACTTCAGGTTTACTGTAACCCTCTGACCATCTTACTGACGATGAAACACAGAAATCGCATCGGAATTAAATACAAAAGGCACAATGCCGACTTAAGTACAGGACGACTGACTCTTCTTAGTGTCTATGTTATGAACCGTTCCCGTGACACTAGTTATAGATTCCGATGCTTCACTTCAGGTTTACTGCATCCCTTTGCCCTTCTTATTGACGATGAAACACAGAAATTGCATTGGAATTAAATACAAAAGGCACAATGCCGACTTAAGTACAAAAAGACTGACTATTCTTACTCTCTATGTTTTGAACCATTCCTGTCACACTAGTTATAGATTCCAATGCTTCACTTCAGGTTTACTGTATCCTTTGGAACGTCTTATTGCCGATGAAACACAGAAATTGCATCGGAATTAAATACAAAAGGCACAATGCCGACATCAGTATAGGAAGACTGACTCTTCTTACTGTCTATTTTTTGAACCATTCCTGTGACACTAGTTATAGATTCCGATGCATCACTTCAGGGTTACTGTATCCCTCTGACCTTATTATTGACGATGAAACACAGAAATTGCATCTTAATTAAATACAAAGGCCACAATGCAGACCTAAGTCCAGGAAGACTGATTCTTCTTACCGTCTATGTTTTGAACCATTCCTGTGACACTAGTTATAGATTCCGAAGCTTCACTTCAGGTTTATTGTATCCTTCTGACCTTCTTTTTGACGATCAAACACAGAAATTGCATCGGAATTAAATACAAAAGGCACAATGCCGACTCAAGTACAAGAGGACTGGCTCTTCTTACTGCCTATGTTTTGAACCTTTCCTGTGAGACCGGTTATAGATTCTAATGCTTCACTTCAGGTTTACTGTATCCCTTGGACCATCTTATTTACGACGAAACACAGAAAATGCATCGGAATTAAATAGAAAAGCACAATGCCGATTTAAGTACAAGAAAACTGACTCTTCTTACAGTCTTTGTTTTGAACCATTCCTGTGACGCTAGTTATAGATTCCGATGCATCACTTCAGCTATATTGTATCTCTCTGACCTTCGTATTGATGATGAAACACAGAAATTGCATCGTAATTAAATACAAAAGGCACAATGCCGACTCAAGTACAAGAAGACTGACTCGTCTTACTGTCTATGTTTTGAACCATTCCTGTGACACTAGTTACAGATTCCGATGCTTCACTTCAGTTTTACTGTATCCCTGTGACCTTCTTATTGACGATGAAACACAGAAATTGCATCTTAATTAAATACAAAAGGCACAATGCCGACTTAAGTACAGGAAGACTGACTCTTCAACTGTCTATGTTTTGAACCATTCCTGTGACACTAGTTATAGATTCCGATTCTTCACTTCAGGTTTACTGCATCATTCTGACCTTCTTACTGACGATCAAACACAGAAATTGGATCGGAATTAAATACAAAAGGCACAATGCCGACTCAAGTACGAGAGGACTGGCTCTTCTTACTGTCTATGTTTTGAACCTTTCCTGTGAGACCGGATTTAGATTCCGATGCCTGACTTCAGGTTTACTGTATCCCTTGGACCTTCTTATTGACGACGGAACACAGAAATTCAATCGGAGTTAAATATAAAAGGCACAATACCGACTTAAAAACAAGAAAACTGACTCTTCTTACTGTCTATGTTTTGAACCATTCCTGTGACACTAGTTATAGATTCCGATGCTTCACTTCAGGTATACTGTATCCCTCTGACCTTCTTAATGACGATGAAACACAGAAATTGCATCGGAATACAAACAAAAGGCACAATGCCGATTTAAGTACTAGATGACTGAATCTCCTTACTGTCTATGGTTTGAACTATTCCTGTGACACTAGTTATAGATTACGATGCTTCACTTCAGGTTTACTATATCACTCTGACCTTCTTATTGACGATGAAACACAGAAATTGCATCTGAATTAAATACTAAAGGCTCAATGCCGACTCAAGTACAAGAAGACTGGGTCTTCTTACTGTATATTTTTTGATCCTTTCCTGTGAGACCGGTTTTAGATTCCGATGCTTCACTTCGCGTTTACTGTATCCCTCTGACCTTCTTATTGACGATGAAACACAGATATTGCATCGGAATTGAATACAAAAGGCACAATGCCGACTCAAGTACAAGAAGACTGGCTCTTCTTACTGTCTATGTTTTGAACCTTTCCTGTGAGACCGGATTTAGATTCCCATGCTTCACTTCAGGTTTACTGTATCCCTTGGACCTTCTTATTGACTACGAAACACAGAAATTGCATCGGAATCAAATAGAAAAGCCACAATGCCTGGTTAAGTACAAGAAAACTGACTCTTCTTACTGTCTATGTTTTGAACCACTCCAGTGACACTAGTTGTAGATTCCGATGCATCACTTAAGGCTTACTGCATCCCTCTGACGTTCATATTGACGATGAAACACAGAAGTTGCATAGGAATTAAATACAAAAGGCACCATGCCTACTTAATTATAAGAAAACTGACTCTTATTACTGTCTATGCTTTGAACCATTCCTGTGACACTAGTTATAGATTCCGATGCTCCACTTCAGGTTTACTGTATCCCTCTGACCTTCTTATTGACGATGAAACACAGAAATTGCATCGGAATTAAATACAAAAGGCACAATGCCGACTGAAGTATAAGAAAACTGACTCTTCCTATTGTCTATGTTTTGAACCATTCCTGTGACACTAGTTATAGATTCAAATGCTTCACTTCAGGTTTACTGTATACCTCTGACCTTCTTATTGACGATGAAACACAGAAATTGCCTCGGAATTAAATACAAAAGGCACAATGCCGACTCAAGTACAAGAAGACTGACTCATCTTACTGTCTATGTTTTGAACCATTCCTGTGACACTAGTTACAGATTCCGATGCTTCACTTCAGGTTTACTGTATCCCTGTGACCTTCTTATTGACGATGAAACACAGAAATTGCATCTTAATTAAATACATAGAAAGAAGGATCCCTTACTGTATGATTATATGATAGCGGAACAAACACTGGTAGCAGTTACTTATGTAAAATATCTGGGATTATGCGTACGGAACGATTTGAAGTGGAATGATCATATAAAACTAATTGTTGGTAAGGCGGGTACCAGGTTGAGATTCATTGGGAGAGAGCTTAGAAAATGTAGTCCATCAACAAAGGAGGTGGCTTACAAAACACTCGTTCGACCTATACTTGAGTATTGCTCATCAGTGTGGGATCCGTACCAGGTCGGGTTGACGGAGGAGATAGAGAAGATCCAAAGAAGAGCGGCGCGATTCGTCACTGGGTTATTTGGTAACCGTGATAGCGTTACGGAGATGTTTAACAAACTCAAGTGGCAGACTCTACAAGAGAGGCGCTCTGCATCGCGGTGTAGCTTGCTCGCCAGGTTTCGAGAGGGTGCGTTTCTGGATGAGGTATCGAATATATTGCTTCCCCCTACTTATACTTCCCGAGGAGATCACGAATGTAAAATTAGAGAGATTAGAGCGCGCACGGAGGCTTTCAGACAGTCGTTCTTCCCGCGAACCATACGCGACTGGAACAGGAAAGGGAGGTAATGACAGTGGCACGTAAAGTGCCCTCCGCCACACACCGTTGGGTGGCTTGCGGAGTATCGATGTAGATGTAGTAGATGTAGTTAAGCACAAGAAGACTGGCTCTTTTTACTGTCTATGTTTTGAACCATTCCTGTGACACTAGTTATAGATTCCGATGCTTCCCTTCAGGTTTACTGTATCCCTCTAACCTTTATATTGACGATGAAACACAGAAATTGCATCGGAATTATATACAAGAGGCACAATGCCGACTTAAGTACAAGAAGACTGACTCTTCTTACTATCTATGTTTTGAACCATTCCTGTGACACTAGTTATATATTACGATGCTTCACTTCAGGTTTACTGTATCCCTCTGACCTTCTTATTGACGACGAAACACAGAAATTCCATCATAATTAAATACAAAAGGCACAATGCCGACTTAAGTACAGGAAGGCTGACTCTTCTTACCGTCTATGTTTTGAACCATTCCTGTGAAACTAGTTATAGATTCCGATGCTTCACCTCAGGTTTACTGTATCCTTCTCACCCTCTTGTTGACGATCAATCACAGATATTGCATTGGAATTAAATACAAAAGGCGCAATGCCGACTCAGGTACAAGAAGACTGGCTCTTCTTACTGTCTATGTTTTGAACCTTTCCCGTGAATCCAGTTTTTGATTCCTATGCATGACTTCAGGTTTACTGTATCCCTTGGACCTTCTTATTGACGATGAAATACAGAAATTGCATCGGAATTAAATAGAAAAGCACAATGCCGTGTTAAGTACAAGAAAACTGACTCTTCTTACTGTCTATTTTTTGAACCATTCCTGTGACACTAGTTATAGATTCCGATGCATCACTTCAGGGTTACTGTATCCCTCTGACCTTCTTATTGACGATGAAACACAGAAATTGCATCGGAATTAAATACAAAAGGCACAATGCCGACTTAAGTACAAGAGGACTGGCTCTTCTTACTGCCTATGTTTTGAACCTTTCCTGTGAGACCGGTTATAGATTCTAATGCTTCACTTCAGGTTTACTGTATCCCTTGGACCATCTTATTTACGACGAAACACAGAAAATGCATCGGAATTAAATAGAAAAGCACAATGCCGATTTAAGTACAAGAAAACTGACTCTTCTTACAGTCTTTGTTTTGAACCATTCCTGTGACGCTAGTTATAGATTCCGATGCATCACTTCAGCTATATTGTATCTCTCTGACCTTCGTTTTGATGATGAAACACAGAAATTGCATCGGAATTAAATACAAAAGGCACAATGCCGACTTAAGTATAAGAAAACTGACTCTTCCTATTGTCTATGTTTTGAACCATTCCTGTGACACTAGTTATAGATTCCGATGCTTCACTTCAGTTTACTGTATACCTCTGACCTTCTTATTGACGATGAAACACAGAAATTGCCTCGGAATTAAATACAAAAGGCACTATGCCGACTCAAGTACAAGAAGACTGACTCGTCTTACTGTCTATGTTTTGAACCATTCCTGTGACACTAGTTACAGATTCCGATGCTTCACTTCAGGTTTACTGTATCCCTGTGACCTTCTTATTGACGATGAAACACAGAAATTGCATCTTAATTAAATACAAAAGGCACAATGCCGACTTAAGTACAGGAAGACTGACTCTTCAACTGTCTATGTTTTGAACCATTCCTGTGACACTAGTTATAGATTCCGATGCTTCACTTCAGGTTTACTGCATCATTCTGACCTTCTTAGTGACGATCAAACACAGAAATTGGATCGGAATTAAATACAAAAGGCACAATGCCGACTCAAGTACAAGAGGACTGGCTCTTCTTACTGTCTATGTTTTGAACCTTTCCTGTGAGACCGGATTTAGATTCCGATGCCTGACTTCAGGTTTACTGTATCCCTTGGACCTTCTTATTGACGACGGAACACAGAAATTCAATCGGAGTTAAATAGAAAAGGCACAATGCCGACTCAAGTACAAGAGGACTGGCTCTTCTTACTGTCTATGTTTTGAACCATTCCTGTGACACTAGTTATAGATTCCGATGCTTCACTTCAGGTTTACTGCATCATTCTGACCTTCTTAGTGACGATCAAACACAGAAATTGGATCGGAATTAAATACAAAAGGCACAATGCCGACTCAAGTACAAGAGGACTGGCTCTTCTTACTGTCTATGTTTTGAACCTTTCCTGTGAGACCGGATTTAGATTCCCATGCTTCACTTCAGGTTTACTGTATCCCTTGGACCTTCTTATTGACTACGAAACACAGAAATTGCATCGGAATCAAATAGAAAAGCCACAATGCCTGGTTAAGTACAAGAAAACTGACTCTTCTTACTGTCTATGTTTTGAACCACTCCAGTGTCACTAGTTGTAGATTCCGATGCATCACTTAAGGCTTACTGCATCCCTCTGACGTTCTTATTGACGATGAAACACAGAAGTTGCATAGTAATTAAATACAAAAGGCACCATGCCTACTTAATTATAAGAAAACTGACTCTTATTACTGTCTATGCTTTGAACCATTCCTGTGACACTAGTTATAGATTCCGATGCTCCACTTCAGGTTTACTGTATCCCTCTGACCTTCTTATTGACGATGAAACACAGAAATTGCATCGGAATGAAATACAAAAGGCACAATGCCGACTGAAGTATAAGAAAGCTGACTCTTCCTATTGTCTATGTTTTGAACCATTCCTGTGACACTAGTTATAGATTCAAATGCTTCACTTCAGGTTTACTGTATACCTCTGACCTTCTTATTGACGATGAAACACAGAAATTGCCTCGGAATTAAATACAAAAGGCACAATGCCGACCCAAGTACGAGAAGACTGACTCATCTTACTGTCTATGTTTTGAACCATTCCTGTGACACTAGTTACAGATTCCGATGCTTCACTTCAGGTTTACTGTATCCCTGTGACCTTCTTATTGACGATGAAACACAGAAATTGCATCTTAATTAAATACAAAAGGCACAATGCCGACATAAGTACAGGAAGACTGACTCTTCAACCGTCTATGTTTTGAACCATTCCTGTGACACTAGTTATAGATTCCGATGCTTCACTTCAGGTTTACTGCATCCCTCTGACCTTCTTATTGACGATCAAAGACAGAAATTGGATCGGAATTAAATACAAAAGGCACAATGCCGACTCAAGTACAAGAGGACTGGCTCTTCTTACTGTCTATGTTTTGAACCTTTCCTGTGAGACCGGATTTAGATTCCGATGCCTGACTTCAGGTTTACTGTATCCCTCTGACCTTCTTATTGCTGATGAAACACAGATATTGCATCGGAATTGAATACAAAAGGCACAATGCCGACTCAAGTACAAGAAGACTGGCTCTTCTTAATGTCTATGTTTTGAACCTTTCCTGTGAGACCGGATTTAGATTCCCATGCTTCACTTCAGGTTTACTGTATCCCTTGGACCTTCTTATTGACAACGAAACACAGAAATTGCATCGGAATTAAATAGAAAAGGCACAATGCCTGGTTAAGTACAAGAAAACTGACTCTTCTTACTGTCTATGTTTTGAACCACTCCTGTGACACTAGTTGTAGATTCCGATGCATCACTTCAGGCTTACTGCATCCTTCTGACGTTCATATTGACGATGAAACACAGAAGTTGCATCGGAATTAAATACAAAAGGCACCATGCCTACTTAGTTATAAGAAAACTGACTCTTATTACTGTCTATGCTTTGAACCATTCCTGTGACACTAGTTATAGATTCCGATGCTCCACTTCAGGTTTACTGTATCCCTCTGACCTTCTTATTGACGATGAAACACAGAAATTGCATCGGAATTGAATACAAAATTCACAATGCCGACTTAAGTGACATTATACTGAGTGCACTATCCGAAAATTACCTCGAGCAATTAAACAGAGAACCGACTCGTGGAGATAACATATTGGACCTACTGATAACAAACAGACCCGAACTTTTCGAATCTGTATGTACAGAACAGGGAATCAGTGATCATAAGGCCGTTGCAGCATCCCTGAATATGGAAGTTAATAGGAATATAAAAAAAGGGAGGAAGGTTTATCTGTTTAGCAAGAGTAATAGAAGGCAGATTTCAGACTACCTAACAGATCAAAACGAAAATTTCTGTTCCGACACTGACAATGTTGAGTGTTTATGGAAAAAGTTCAAGGCAATCGTAAAATGCGTTTTAGACAGGTACGTGCCGAGTAAAACTGTGAGGGACGGGAAAAACCCACCGTGGTACAACAACAAAGTTAGGAAATTACTGCGAAAGCAAAGAGAGCTCCACTCCAAGTTTAAACGCAGCCAAAACCTCTCAGACAAACAGAAGCTAAACGATGTCAAAGTTAGCGTAAGGAGGGCTATGCGTGAAGCGTTCATTGAATTCGAAAGTAAAATTCTATGTACCGACTTGACAGAAAATCCTAGGAAGTTCTGGTCTTACGTTAAATCAGTAAGTGGCTCGAAACAGCATATCCAGACACTACGGGATGATGATGGCATTGAAACAGAGGATGACACGCGTAAAGCTGAAATACTAAACACCTTTTTCCAAAGCTGTTTCACAGAGGAAGACCGCACTGCAGTTCCTTCTCTAAATCCTCGCACAAACGAAAAAATGGCTGACGTCGAAATAAGTGTCCAAGGAATAGAAAAGCAACTGGAATCACTTAATAGAGGAAAGTCCACTGGACCTGACGGGATACCAATTCGATTCTACACAGAGTACGCGAAAGAACTTGCCCCCCTTCTAACAGCCGTGTACCGCAAGTCTCTAGAGGAACGGAGGGTTCCAAATGATTGGAAAAGAGCACAGATAGTCCCAGTCTTCAAGAAGGGTCGTCGAGCAGATGCGCAAAACTATAGACCTATATCTCTTACGTCGATCTCTTGTAGAATTTTAGAACATGTTTTTTGCTCGCGTATCATGTCATTTCTGGAAACCCAGAATCTACTATGTAGGAATCAACATGGATTCCGGAAACAGCGATCGTGTGAGACCCAACTCGCCTTATTTGTTCATGAGACCCAGAAAATATTAGATACAGGCTCCCAGGTAGATGCTATTTTTCTTGACTTCCGGAAGGCGTTCGATACAGTTCCGCACTGTCGCCTGATAAACAAAGTAAGAGCCTACGGAATATCAGACCAGCTGTGTGGCTGGATTGAAGAGTTTTTAGCAAACAGAACACAGCATGTTGTTATCAATGGAGAGACGTCTACAGACGTTAAAGTAACCTCTGGCGTGCCACAGGGGAGTGTTATGGGACCATTGCTTTTCACAATATATATAAATGACTTAGTAGATAGTGTCGGAAGTTCCATGCGGCTTTTCGCGGATGATGCTGTAGTATACAGAGAAGTTGCTGCATTAGAAAATTGTAGCGAAATACAGGAAGATCTGCAGCGGATAGGCACTTGGTGCAGGGAGTGGCAACTGACCCTTAACATAGACAAATGTAATGTATTGCGAATACATAGAAAGAAGGATCCCTTACTGTATGATTATATGATAGCGGAACAAACACTGGTAGCAGTTACTTATGTAAAATATCTGGGAGTATGCGTACGGAACGATTTGAAGTGGAATGATCATATAAAACTAATTGTTGGTAAGGCGGGTACCAGGTTGAGATTCATTGGGAGAGTGCTTAGAAAATGTAGTCCATCAACAAAGGAGGTGGCTTACAAAACACTCGTTCGACCTATACTTGAGTATTGCTCATCAGTGTGGGATCCGTACCAGGTCGGGTTGACGGAGGAGATAGAGAAGATCCAAAGAAGAGCGGCGCGATTCGTCACTGGGTTATTTGGTAACCGTGATAGCGTTACGGAGATGTTTAATAAACTCAAGTGGCAGACTCTGCAAGAGAGGCGCTCTGCATCGCGGTGTAGCTTGCTCGCCAGGTTTCGAGAGGGTGCGTTTCTGGATGAGGTATCGAATATATTGCTTCCCCCTACTTATACTTCCCGAGGAGATCACGAATGTAAAATTAGAGAGATTAGAGCGCGCACGGAGGCTTTCAGACAGTCGTTCTTCCCGCGAACCATACGCGACTGGAACAAGAAAGGGAGGTAATGACAGTGGCACGTAAAGTGCCCTCCGCCACACACCGTTGGGTGGCTTGCGGAGTATCGATGTAGATGTAGTAGATGTAGTTAAGTACAAGAAGACTGGCTCTTTTTACTGTCTATGTTTTGAACCATTCCTGTGACACTAGTTATAGATTCCGATGCTTCCCTTCAGGTTTACTGTATCCCTCTGACCTTTATATTGACGATGAAACACAGAAATTGCATCGGAATTATATACAAGAGGCACAATGCCGACTTAAGTACAAGAAGACTGACTCTTCTTACTATCTATGTTTTGAACCATTCCTGTGACACTAGTTATAGATTACGATGCTTCACTTCAGGTTTACTGTATCCCTCTGACCTAGTTATTGACGACGAAACACAGAAATTGCATCTTAATTAAATACAAAAGGCACAATGCCGACTTAAGAACAGGAAGGCTGACCCTTCTTACCGTCTATGTTTTGAACCATTCCTGTGAAACTAGTTATAGATTCCGATGCTTCACCTCAGGTTTACTGTATCCTTCTCACCCTCTTGTTGACGATCAATCACAGATACTGCATTGGAATTAAATACAAAAGGCGCAATGCCGACTCAAGTACATGAGGACAGGCTCTTCTTACTGTCTATGTTTTTAACCTTTCCTGTGAGACCGGTTTTAGATTCCGATGCTTCACTTCAGGTTAACTGTATCCCTTGGACCTTCATATTGACGACGAAACACCGAAATTGCATCGGAATTAAATAGAAATGCACAATGCCGACTTAAGTACAAGAAAACTGACTCTTCTTACAGCCTTTGTTCAGAACCATTCCCGTGATACTAGTTATAGATACCGATGCTTCACTTCAGGTTTACTGTATCCCTCTGGCCGTCTTATTGACGATGAAACACCGAAATTGCATCGGAATTAAATACAAAAGGCACAATGCCGACTCAAGTACAAGAAGACTGGCCCTGCTTAATGTCTATGTTTTGAACCTATCCGGTGTGGCCGGTTTTAGATTCCGTTGCTTCACTTTAGGTTTACTGTATCCCTTGGACCTTCTTAATGACGACGAAACACAGAAACGGCATCGGAATTAAATACAAAAGCCACAATTCCGACTTAAGTATAAGTAAACTTACTCTTCTTACTGTCTAAGTTGTGAACCATTCCTGTGACACTAGTTATAGATTCCAATGCTTCACTTCAGGTTTACTGTAACCCTCTGACCATCTTACTGACGATGAAACACAGAAATCGCATCGGAATTAAATACAAAAGGCACAATGCCGACTTAATTACAAGAAGACTGACTCTTCTTACTGTCTATGTTATGAACCAGTCCCGTGACACTAGTTATAGATTCCGATGCTTCACTTCAGGTTTACTGCATCCCTCTGACCTTCTTATTGACGATGAAACACAGAAATTGCATCGGAATTAAATACAAAAGGCAAAATGCCGACTTGAGTACAAGTAAACTGACTCTTCTTACTGTCTATGTTTTGAACCATTCCTGTGACACTAGTTATAGATTCCGATGCTTCACTTCAGGTTTACTGGATCCCTCTGTCCTTCGTATTGAAGATGAAACACAGAAATTGCATTGGAATTAAATACAAAAGGCACAATGCCGACTTAAGTACAAAAAGACTGACTCTTCTTACTCTCTATGTTTTTAACCAGTCCTGTGACACTAGTTATAGATTCCGATGCTTCACTTCAGGTTTACTGAATCCTTTGGAACTTCTTATTGCCGATGAAACACAGAAATTGCATCGGAATTAAATTCAAAAGGACCAATGCCGACTCAAGTACTAGAAGACTGACCCTTCCTACTGTCTATGTTTTGAACCATTACTGTGACACTAGTTATAGATTCCAATGCTTCACTTCAGGTTTACTGTAACCCTCTGACCATCTTACTGACGATGAAACACAGAAATCGCATCGGAATTAAATACAAAAGGCACAATGCCGACTTAATTACAAGAAGACTGACTCTTCTTACTGTCTATGTTATGAACCAGTCCCGTGACACTAGTTATAGATTCCGATGCTTCACTTCAGGTTTACTGCATCCCTCTGACCTTCTTATTGACGATGAAACACAGAAATTGCATCGGAATTAAATACAAAAGGCAAAATGCCGACTTGAGTACAAGTAAACTGACTCTTCTTACTGTCTATGTTTTGAACCATTCCTGTGACACTAGTTATAGATTCCGATGCTTCACTTCAGGTTTACTGGATCCCTCTGACCTTCGTATTGAAGATGAAACACAGAAATTGCATTGGAATTAAATACAAAAGGCACAATGCCGACTTAAGTACAAAAAGACTGACTCTTCTTACTCTCTATGTTTTTAACCAGTCCTGTGACACTAGTTATAGATTCCGATGCTTCACTTCAGGTTTACTGAATCCTTTGGAACTTCTTATTGCCGATGAAACACAGAAATTGCATCGGAATTAAATTCAAAAGGACCAATGCCGACTCAAGTACTAGAAGACTGACCCTTCCTACTGTCTATGTTTTGAACCATTACTGTGACACTAGTTATAGATTCCAATGCTTCACTTCAGGTTTACTGTAACCCTCTGACCATCTTACTGACGATGAAACACAGAAATCGCATCGGAATTAAATACAAAAGGCACAATGCCGACTTAATTACAAGAAGACTGACTCTTCTTACTGTCTATGTTATGAACCAGTCCCGTGACACTAGTTATAGATTCCGATGCTTCACTTCAGGTTTACTGCATCCCTCTGACCTTCTTATTGACGATGAAACACAGAAATTGCATCGGAATTAAATACAAAAGGCAAAATGCCGACTTGAGTACAAGTAAACTGACTCTTCTTACTGTCTATGTTTTGAACCATTCCTGTGACACTAGTTATAGATTCCGATGCTTCACTTCAGGTTTACTGGATCCCTCTGACCTTCGTATTGAAGATGAAACACAGAAATTGCATTGGAATTAAATACAAAAGGCACAATGCCGACTTAAGTACAAAAAGACTGACTCTTCTTACTCTCTATGTTTTTAACCAGTCCTGTGACACTAGTTATAGATTCCGATGCTTCACTTCAGGTTTACTGAATCCTTTGGAACTTCTTATTGCCGATGAAACACAGAAATTGCATCGGAATTAAATTCAAAAGGACCAATGCCGACTCAAGTACTAGAAGACTGACCCTTCCTACTGTCTATGTTTTGAACCATTACTGTGACACTAGTTATAGATTCCAATGCTTCACTTCAGGTTCACTGTATCCCTCTGACCTTCTTATTGTCGATGAAACACAGAGATTGCATCTTAATTAAATACAAAAGGCACAATGCCGACATAAGTATAGGAAGACTGACTCTTCTTACCGTCTATGTTTTGAACCATTCCTGTGACACTAGTTATAGATTCCGATGCTTCACTTCAGGTTTTCTGCATCCCTCAGACCTCCTTATTGAAGATCAAACACAGAAATTGCATCGTAATTAAATACAAATGGCACAATGCCGACTCAAGTACAAGAGGACTGGCTCTTCTTACTGTCTATGATTTGAACCTTTCCTGTGAGGCCGGTTTTAGATTCCGATGCTTCAGTTCGGGTTAACTGCATCCCTTGGACCTTCTTATTGACGAGGAAACACAGAAACTGCATCGCAATTAAATAGAAAAGGCACAATGTCGACTTAAGTACGAGAAAACTGACTCTTCTTACTGTCTATGTTTTGAACCATTCCTGTAACACTAGTTACAGATTCCGATGCATCACTTCAGGGTTATGTATCCCTCTGACCTTCTTATTGCCGATGAAACACAGATATTGCATCGGAATTGAATACAAAAGGCACAATGCCGACTCAAGTACAAGAAGACTGGCTCTTCTTAATGTCTATGTTTTGAACCTTTCCTGTGAGACCGGATTTAGATTCCCATGCTTCACTTCAGGTTTACTGTATCCCTTGGACCTTCTTATTGACAACGAAACACAGAAATTGCATCGGAATTAAATAGAAAAGGCACAATGCCTGGTTAAGTACAAGAAAACTGACTCTTCTTACTGTCTATGTTTTGAACCACTCCTGTGACACTAGTTGTAGATTCCGATGCATCACTTCAGGCTTACTGCATCCTTCTGACGTTCATATTGACGATGAAACACAGAAGTTGCATCGGAATTAAATACAAAAGGCACCATGCCTACTTAATTATAAGAAAACTGACTCTTATTACTGTCTATGCTTTGAACCATTCCTGTGACACTAGTTATAGATTCCGATGCTCCACTTCAGGTTTACTGTATCCCTCTGACCTTCTTATTGACGATGAAACACAGAAATTGCATCGGAATTGAATACAAAAGGCACAATGCCGACTTAAGTGACATTATACTGAGTGCACTATCCGAAAATTACCTCGAGCAATTAAACAGAGAACCGACTCGTGGAGATAACATATTGGACCTACTGATAACAAACAGACCCGAACTTTTCGAATCTGTATGTACAGAACAGGGAATCAGTGATCATAAGGCCGTTGCAGCATCCCTGAATATGGAAGTTAATAGGAATATAAAAAAAGGGAGGAAGGTTTATCTGTTTAGCAAGAGTAATAGAAGGCAGATTTCAGACTACCTAACAGATCAAAACGAAAATTTCTGTTCCGACACTGACAATGTTGAGTGTTTATGGAAAAAGTTCAAGGCAATCGTAAAATGCGTTTTAGACAGGTACGTGCCGAGTAAAACTGTGAGGGACGGGAAAAACCCACCGTGGTACAACAACAAAGTTAGGAAACTACTGCGAAAGCAAAGAGAGCTCCACTCCAAGTTTAAACGCAGCCAAAACCTCTCAGACAAACAGAAGCTAAACGATGTCAAAGTTAGCGTAAGGAGGGCTATGCGTGAAGCGTTCATTGAATTCGAAAGTAAAATTCTATGTACCGACTTGACAGAAAATCCTAGGAAGTTCTGGTCTTACGTTAAATCAGTAAGTGGCTCGAAACAGCATATCCAGACACTACGGGATGATGATGGCATTGAAACAGAGGATGACACGCGTAAAGCTGAAATACTAAACACCTTTTTCCAAAGCTGTTTCACAGAGGAAGACCGCACTGCAGTTCCTTCTCTAAATCCTCGCACAAACGAAAAAATGGCTGACGTCGAAATAAGTGTCCAAGGAATAGAAAAGCAACTGGAATCACTTAATAGAGGAAAGTCCACTGGACCTGACGGGATACCAATTCGATTCTACACAGAGTACGCGAAAGAACTTGCCCCCCTTCTAACAGCCGTGTACCGCAAGTCTCTAGAGGAACGGAGGGTTCCAAATGATTGGAAAAGAGCACAGATAGTCCCAGTCTTCAAGAAGGGTCGTCGAGCAGATGCGCAAAACTATAGACCTATATCTCTTACGTCGATCTCTTGTAGAATTTTAGAACATGTTTTTTGCTCGCGTATCATGTCATTTCTGGAAACCCAGAATCTACTATGTAGGAATCAACATGGATTCCGGAAACAGCGATCGTGTGAGACCCAACTCGCCTTATTTGTTCATGAGACCCAGAAAATATTAGATACAGGCTCCCAGGTAGATGCTATTTTTCTTGACTTCCGGAAGGCGTTCGATACAGTTCCGCACCGTCGCCTGATAAACAAAGTAAGAGCCTACGGAATATCAGACCAGCTGTGTGGCTGGATTGAAGAGTTTTTAGCAAACAGAACACAGCATGTTGTTATCAATGGAGAGACGTCTACAGACGTTAAAGTAACCTCTGGCGTGCCACAGGGGAGTGTTATGGGACCATTGCTTTTCACAATATATATAAATGACTTAGTAGATAGTGTCGGAAGTTCCATGCGGCTTTTCGCGGATGATGCTGTAGTATACAGAGAAGTTGCTGCATTAGAAAATTGTAGCGAAATACAGGAAGATCTGCAGCGGATAGGCACTTGGTGCAGGGAGTGGCAACTGACCCTTAACATAGACAAATGTAATGTATTGCGAATACATAGAAAGAAGGATCCCTTACTGTATGATTATATGATAGCGGAACAAACACTGGTAGCAGTTACTTATGTAAAATATCTGGGAGTATGCGTACGGAACGATTTGAAGTGGAATGATCATATAAAACTAATTGTTGGTAAGGCGGGTACCAGGTTGAGATTCATTGGGAGAGTGCTTAGAAAATGTAGTCCATCAACAAAGGAGGTGGCTTACAAAACACTCGTTCGACCTATACTTGAGTATTGCTCATCAGTGTGGGATCCGTACCAGGTCGGGTTGACGGAGGAGATAGAGAAGATCCAAAGAAGAGCGGCGCGATTCGTCACTGGGTTATTTGGTAACCGTGATAGCGTTACGGAGATGTTTAATAAACTCAAGTGGCAGACTCTGCAAGAGAGGCGCTCTGCATCGCGGTGTAGCTTGCTCGCCAGGTTTCGAGAGGGTGCGTTTCTGGATGAGGTATCGAATATATTGCTTCCCCCTACTTATACTTCCCGAGGAGATCACGAATGTAAAATTAGAGAGATTAGAGCGCGCACGGAGGCTTTCAGACAGTCGTTCTTCCCGCGAACCATACGCGACTGGAACAAGAAAGGGAGGTAATGACCGTGGCACGTAAAGTGCCCTCCGCCACACACCGTTGGGTGGCTTGCGGAGTATCGATGTAGATGTAGTAGATGTAGTTAAGTACAAGAAGACTGGCTCTTTTTACTGTCTATGTTTTGAACCATTCCTGTGACACTAGTTATAGATTCCGATGCTTCCCTTCAGGTTTACTGTATCCCTCTGACCTTTATATTGACGATGAAACACAGAAATTGCATCGGAATTATATACAAGAGGCACAATGCCGACTTAAGTACAAGAAGACTGACTCTTCTTACTATCTATGTTTTGAACCATTCCTGTGACACTAGTTATAGAGTACGATGCTTCACTTCAGGTTTACTGTATCCCTCTGACCTAGTTATTGACGACGAAACACAGAAATTGCATATTAATTAAATACAAAAGGCACAATGCCGACTTAAGTACAGGAAGGCTGACTCTTCTTACCGTCTATGTTTTGAACCATTCCTGTGAAACTAGTTATAGATTCCGATGCTTCACCTCAGGTTTACTGTATCCTTCTCACCCTCTTGTTGACGATCAATCACAGATATTGCATTGGAATTAAATACAAAAGGCGCAATGCCGACTCAAGTACATGAGGACAGGCTCTTCTTACTGTTTATGTTTTTAACCTTTCCTGTGAGACCGGTTTTAGATTCCGATGCTTCACTTCAGGTTAACTGTATCCCTTGGACCTTCATATTGACGACGAAACACCGAAATTGCATCGGAATTAAATAGAAATGCACAATGCCGACTTAAGTACAAGAAAACTGACTCTTCTTACAGCCTTTGTTCAGAACCATTCCCGTGATACTAGTTATAGATACCGATGCTTCACTTCAGGTTTACTGTATCCCTCTGGCCGTCTTATTGACGATGAAACACCGAAATTGCATCGGAATTAAATACAAAAGGCACAATGCCGACTTAAGTATAAGTAAACTTACTCTTCTTACTGTCTAAGTTGTGAACCATTCCTGTGACACTAGTTATAGATTCCAATGCTTCACTTCAGGTTTACTGTAACCCTCTGACCATCTTACTGACGATGAAACACAGAAATCGCATCGGAATTAAATACAAAAGGCACAATGCCGACTTAAGTACAAGAAGACTGACTCTTCTTACTGTCTATGTTATGAACCAGTCCCGTGACACTAGTTATAGATTCCGATGCTTCACTTCAGGTTTACTGCATCCCTCTGACCTTCTTATTGACGATGAAACACAGAAATTGCATCGGAATTAAATACAAAAGGCAAAATGCCGACTTGAGTACAAGTAAACTGACTCTTCTTACTGTCTATGTTTTGAACCATTCCTGTGACACTAGTTATAGATTCCGATGCTTCACTTCAGGTTTACTGGATCCCTCTGACCTTCGTATTGAAGATGAAACACAGAAATTGCATTGGAATTAAATACAAAAGGCACAATGCCGACTTAAGTACAAAAAGACTGACTCTTCTTACTCTCTATGTTTTTAACCAGTCCTGTGACACTAGTTATAGATTCCGATGCTTCACTTCAGGTTTACTGAATCCTTTGGAACTTCTTATTGCCGATGAAACACAGAAATTGCATCGGAATTAAATTCAAAAAGACCAATGCCGACTCAAGTACTAGAAGACTGACCCTTCCTACTGTCTATGTTTTGAACCATTACTGTGACACTAGTTATAGATTCCAATGCTTCACTTCAGGTTTACTGTAACCCTCTGACCATCTTACTGACGATGAAACACAGATATCGCATCGGAATTAAATACAAAAGGCACAATGCCGACTTAGGTACAAGAAGACTGACTCTTCTTACTGCCTATGTTGTGAACCAGTCCCGTGACACTAGTTATAGATTCCGATGCTTCACTTCAGGTTTACTGGATCCCTCTGACCTTCGTATTGACGATGAAACATAGAAATTGCATTGGAATTAAATACAAAAGGCAAAATGCCGACTTAAGTACAAAAAGACTGACTCTTCTTACTCTCTATGTTTTGAACAATTCCTGTGACACTAGTTATAGATTCCGATGCTTCACTTCAGGTTTACTGAATTCTTTGGAACTTCTTATTGCCGATGAAACACAGAAATTGCATCGGAATTAAATTCAAAAGGACCAAGGCGACTCAAGTACTAGAAGACTGACTCTTCCTACTGTCTATATTTTGAACCATTACTGTGACACTAGTTATAGATACCGATGCTTCACTTCAGGTTCACTGTATCCCTCTGACCTTCTTATTGTCGATGAAACACAGAGATTGCATCTTAATTAAATACAAAAGGCACAATGCCGACATAAGTACAGGAAGACTGACTCTTCTTACCGTCTATGTTTTGAACCATTCCTGTGACACTAGTTATAGATTCCGATGCTTCACTTCAGGTTTTCTGCATCCCTCAGACCTCCTTATTGAAGATCAAACACAGAAATTGCATCGTAATTAAATAGAAAAGGCACAATGCCGACTCAAGTACAAGAGGACTGGCTCTTCTTACTGTCTATGATTTGAACCTTTCCCGTGAGGCCGGTTTTAGATTCCGATGCTTCAGTTCGGGTTAACTGCATCCCTTGGACCTTCTTATTGACGATGAAACACAGAAACTGAATCGCAATTAAATAGAAAAGGCACAATGTCGACTTAAGTACAAGAAAACTGACTCTTCTTACTGTCTATGTTTTGAACCATTCCTGTAACACTAGTTACAGATTCCGATGCATCACTTCAGGGTTACTGTATCCCTCTGACCTTCTTATTGACGATGAAACACAGAAATTGCATCGGAATTAAATATAAAAGGAACAAGGCTGACTTAATTATAAGAAAATTGACTCTTCTTACTGTCTATGCTTTGAACCATTCCTGTGACACTAGTTACAGATTCCGATGCTTCACTTCAGGTTTACTGTATTCCTCTGACCTTCGTATTGTCGATGAAACACAGAAACTGCATCAGAATTAAATACAAAAGGCACAATGCCGACTTAAGTACAAGAAAACTGACTCTTCTTACTGTCTATGTTTTGAACCATTCCTGTGACACTAGTTACAGATTCCGATGCTTCACTTCAGGTTTACTGTATCCCTCTGACCTTCTTATTGACGATGAAACACAGAAAATGCATCGGATTTAAATACAAAAGGCACAATGCCGAATCAAGTACAAGAAGACTGGCTCTTCTTACTGTCTATGATTTGAACCATTCCTGTGACACTAGATATAGATTTCTATGCTTCACTTCAGGTTTACTGTGTCACTCTGAGCTTCATATTGACGATGAAACACAGAAATTGCATCGGAATTATATACAATAGGCACAATGCTGACTTAAGTACAAGAAGACTGACTCATCTTACTGTCTATGTTTTGAAACATTCCTGTGACACTAGTTATAGATTCCGATGCTTCACTTCAGGTTTACTGTATCCCTCTGACCTTCTTATTGACGATGAAATACAGAAATTGCATATTAATTAAATACAAAAGGCACAATGCCGACTTAAGTACAGGAAGACAGACTCTTCTTACCGTCTATGTTTGAACCATTCCTGTGACACTAGTTATAGATTCCGATGCTACACTTCAGGTTTACTGCATCCCTCTGACCTTCTTATTGACGATCAAACACAGAAATTGCATTGGAATTAAATACAAGAGGCACAATGCCGACTCAAGTACAAGAGGACTGGCTCTTCTTACTGCCTATGTTTTGAACCTTTCCTGTGAGACCGGTTATAGATTCCGATGCTTCACTTCAGGTTTACTGTATCCCTTGGACCTTCTTATTGACGACGAAACAATGAAATTGAATCGGAATTAAATAGAAATGCACAATGCCGACTGAAGTACAAGAAAACTGACTCTTCTTACAGTCTTTGTTTTGAACCATTCCTGCGACACTAGTTATAGATTCCGATGCTTCACTTCAGGTTTACTGTATCCTTCTGACATTCTTAATGACGATGAGATACAGAAATTGCATCGGAACACAAACAAAAGGCGCAATGCCGACTTAAGTACTAGAAGACTGACTCTCCTTACTGTCTATGATTTGAACTACTCCTGTAACACTAGTTATAGATTACGATGCTTCACTTCAGGTTTACTGTATCACTCTGACCTTCTTGTTGACGATGAAACACAGAATTTGCATCGGAATTAAATCCAAAAGGCACAATACCGACTCAAGTACAAGAAGACTGGCTCTTCTTACTGTCTATGTTTTGAACCTTTACTGTGATGCCGATTTTAGATTCCGATGCTTCACTTCAGGTTTGCTGTATCCCTCTGACCGTCTTATTGACGATGAAACACAGAAATTGCATCGGAATAAATAAAAAAGGCACAATGCAGCCTTAATTATAAGAAAACTGACTCTTTTAACTGTCTATGCTTTGAACCATTCCTGTGACACTAGTTATAGTTTCCGATGCATCACTTCAGGATTACTGTATCCCTCTGACCTTTTTATTGACGATGAAAGACAGAAATGGCATCGGAATTAAATACAAAAGACACAATGCCTACTTAATTATAAGAAAACTGACTGTTCTTACTGTCTATGCTTTGAACCATTCTGTTACACTAGTTATTGATTCCGATGCCTCACTTCAGGTTTACTGTATCCCTCTGACGTTCTTATTGTCGATAAAACACAGAAATTGCATCAGAATTAAATACAAAAGGCACAATGCCGACTTAAGTACAAGAAAACTGACTCTTCTTACTGTCTATGTTATGAACCATTCCTGTGACACTAGTTACAGATTCCGATACTTCTCTTCAGGTTTACGGTATCCCTCTGACCTTCTTATTGAAGATGAAACACAGAAATTGCATCGGAGTTAAATACAAAAGGCACAATGCCGACTTAAGTTCAAGAAAACTGATTCTTCTTACTGTCTATGTTTTTAACCATTCCTGTGACACTAGTTATAGATTCCGATGCTTCACTTCAGGTTTACTGTATCCCTCTGACTTTCTTATTGACGATGAAACACAGAAATTGCATCGGAATTAAGTACAAAAGGCACAATGCCGCTTCAAGTACAAGAAAACTGGCTCTTCTTACTGTCTATGATTTGAACCATTCCTGTGACACTAGTTATAGATTCCGATGCTTCACTTCAGGTTTCCTGTATCCCTCTGACCTTCATATTGACGATGAAACACAGAAATTGCATCGGAATTATATACAAGAGGCACAATGCCGCCTTAATTACAAGAAGACTGACTCTTCTTACTGTCTATGTTTGAACCATTCCTGTGACACTAGTTATAGATTCCGATGCTTCACTTCAGGTTTACTGTATCCCTCTGGCCTTCTTATTGACGATGAAACACAGAAATAGCATCTTAATTAAATACAAAAGGCACAATGCTCATTTAAGTACAGGAAGACTGACTCTTCTTACTGCCTATGTTTTGAACCATTCCTGTGATACTAGTTATAGATACCGATGCTTCACTTCAGGTTTACTGTATCCCTCTGACCGACTTATTGACGATGAAGCACAGAAATTGCATCGGAACTAAATACAAAAAGCACAATGCCGACTTAAGTACAAAAAGACTGACTATTCTTACTCTCTATGTTTTTGAACCATTCCTGTGACTCTAGTTATAGATTCCGATGCTTCACTTCAGGTTTACTGTATCCCTCTGACCTTCTTATTGACGATGAAACACAGAAATTGCATTGGAATTAAATACAAAAGGCACAATGCCGACTTAAGTGCAAAAAGACTGACTATTCTTACTCTCTATGTTTTGAACCATTCCTGTGACTCTAGTTATAGATTCCGATGCTTCACTTCAGGTTTACTGTATCCCTCTGACCTTCTTATTGACGATGAAACACAGAAATTGCACCTTAATTAAATACAAAAGGCACAAGGCCGACTCAAGTACAAGAGGACTGGCTCTTCTTACTGTCTATGATTTGAACCTTTCCTGTGAGGCCGGTTTTAGATTCCGATGCTTCAGTTCGGGTTAACTGCATCCCTTGGACCTTCTTTTTTGACGAGGAAACACAGAAACTGCATCGGAATTAAATAGAAAAGGCACAATGTCGACTTAAGTACAAGAAAACTGACTCTTCTTACTGTCTACGTTTTGAACCATTCCTGTAACACTAGTTACAGATTCCGATGCATCACTTCAGGGTTACTGTATCCCTCTGACCTTCTTATTGACGATGAAACACAGAAATTGCATCGGAATTAAATATAAAAGGCACCAGGCTGACTTAATTATAAGAAAATTGACTCTTCTTACTGTCTATGCTTTGAACCATTCCTGTGACACTAGTTACAGATTCCGATGCTTCACTTCAGGTTTACTGTATTCCTCTGACCTTCTTATTGTCGATGAAGCACAGAAACTGCATCAGAATTAAATACAAAAGGCAAAATGCCGACTTGAGTACAAGTAAACTGACTCTTCTTACTGTCTATGTTTTGAACCATTCCTGTGACACTAGTTATAGATTCCGATGCTTCACTTCAGGTTTACTGGATCCCTCTGACCTTCGTATTGAAGATGAAACACAGAAATTGCATTGGAATTAAATACAAAAGGCACAATGCCGACTTAAGTTCAAGAAAACTGATTCTTCTTACTGTCTATGTTTTTAACCATTCCTGTGACACTAGTTATAGATTCCGATGCTTCACTTCAGGTTTACTGTATCCCTCTGACTTTCTTATTGACGATGAAACACAGAAATTGCATCGGAATTAAATACAAAAGGCACAATGCCGCTTCAAGTACAAGAAAACTGGCTCTTCTTACTGTCTATGATTTGAACCATTCCTGTGACACTAGTTATAGATTCCGATGCTTCACTTCAGGTTTCCTGTATCCCTCTGACCTTCATATTGACAATGAAACACAGAAATTGCATCGGAATTATATACAAGAGGCACAATGCCGCCTTAATTACAAGAAGACTGACTCTTCTTACTGTCTATGTTTGAACCATTCCTGTGACACTAGTTATAGATTCCGATGCTTCACTTCAGGTTTACTGTATCCCTCTGGCCTTCTTATTGACGATGAAACACAGAAATAGCATCTTAATTAAATACAAAAGGCACAATGCTCATTTAAGTACAGGAAGACTGACTCTTCTTACTGCCTATGTTTTGAACCATTCCTGTGATACTAGTTATAGATACCGATGCTTCACTTCAGGTTTACTGTATCCCTCTGACCGACTTATTGACGATGAAGCACAGAAATTGCATCGGAATTAAATACAAAAAGCACAATGCCGACTTAAGTACAAAAAGACTGACTATTCTTACTCTCTATGTTTTTGAACCATTCCTGTGACTCTAGTTATAGATTCCGATGCTTCACTTCAGGTTTACTGTATCCCTCTGACCTTCTTATTGACGATGAAACACAGAAATTGCATTGGAATTAAATACAAAAGGCACAATGCCGACTTAAGTGCAAAAAGACTGTCTATTCTTACTCTCTATGTTTTGAACCATTCCTGTGACTCTAGTTATAGATTCCGATGCTTCACTTCAGGTTTACTGTATCCCTCTGACCTTCTTATTGACGATGAAACACAGTAATTGCACCTTAATTAAATACAAAAGGCACAAGGCCGACTCAAGTACAAGAGGACTGGCTCTTCTTACTGTCTATGATTTGAACCTTTCCTGTGAGGCCGGTTTTAGATTCCGATGCTTCAGTTCGGGTTAACTGCATCCCTTGGACCTTCTTATTGACGAGGAAACACAGAAACTGCATCGCAATTAAATAGAAAAGGCACAATGTCGACTTAAGTACAAGAAAACTGACTCTTCTTACTGTCTACGTTTTGAACCATTCCTGTAACACTAGTTACAGATTCCGATGCATCACTTCAAGGTTACTGTATCCCTCTGAAATTCTTATTGACGATGAAACACTGAAATTGCATCGGAATTAAATATAAAAGGCACCAGGCTGACTTAATTATAAGAAAATTGACTCTTCTTACTGTCTATGCTTTGAACCATTCCTGTGACACTAGTTACAGATTCCGATGCTTCACTTCAGGTTTACTGTATTCCTCTGACCTTCTTATTGTCGATGAAACACAGAAACTGCATCAGAATTAAATACAAAAGGCAAAATGCCGACTTGAGTACAAGTAAACTGACTCTTCTTACTGTCTATGTTTTGAACCATTCCTGTGACACTAGTTATAGATTCCGATGCTTCACTTCAGGTTTACTGGATCCCTCTGACCTTCGTATTGAAGATGAAACACAGAAATTGCATTGGAATTAAATACAAAAGGCACAATGCCGACTTAAGTACAAAAAGACTGACTCTTCTTACTCTCTATGTTTTTAACCAGTCCTGTGGCACTAGTTATAGATTCCGATGCTTCACTTCAGGTTTACTGAATCCTTTGGAACTTCTTATTGCCGATGAAACACAGAAATTGCATCGGAATTAAATTCAAAAGGACCAATGCCGACCCAAGTACTAGAAGACTGACCCTTCCTACTGTCTATGTTTTGAACCATTACTGTGACACTAGTTATAGATTACGATGCTTCACTTTAGGTTTACTGTATCCCTTGGACCTTCTTATTGACGGCGAAACACAGAAACGGCATCGGAATTAAATACAAAAGCCACAATGCCGACTTAAGTATAAGTAAACTTACTATTCTTACTGTCTAAGTTGTGAACCATTCCTGTGACACTAGTTATAGATTCCAATGCTTCACTTCAGGTTTTCTGTAACCCTCTGACCATCTTACTGACGATGAAACACAGAAATCGCATCGGAATTAAATACAAAAGGCACAATGCCGACTTAGGTACAAGAAGACTGACTCTTTTTACTGCCTATGTTATGAACCAGTCCCGTGACACTAGTTATAGATTCCGATGCTTCACTTCAGGTTTACTGGATCCCTCTGACCTTCGTATTGACGATGAAACATAGAAATTGCATTGGAATTAAATACAAAAGGCACAATGCCGACTTAAGTACAAAAAGACTGACTCTTCTTACTCTCTATGTTTTGAACAATTCCTGTGACACTAGTTATAGATTCCGATGCTTCACTTCAGGTTTACTGAATTCTTTGGAACTTCTTATTGCCGATGAAACACAGAAATTGCATCGGAATTAAATTCAAAAAGACCAATGCCGACTCAAGTACTAGAAGACTGACTCTTCCTACTGTCTATATTTTGAACCATTACTGTGACACTAGTTATAGATTCCGATGCTTCACTTCAGGTTTACTGTATCCCTCTGAACTTCTTATTGACGATGAAACACAGAGATTGCATCTTAATTAAATACAAAAGGCACAATGCCGACATAAGTACAGGAAGACTGACTCTTCTTACCGTCTATGTTTTGAACCATTCCTGTGACACTAGTTATAGATTCCGATGCTTCACTTCAGGTTTTCTGCATCCCTCAGACCTTCTTATTGAAGATCAAACACAGAAATTGCATCGTAATTAAATACAAAAGGCACAATGCCGACTCAAGTACAAGAGGACTGGCTCTTCTTACTGTCTATGATTTGAACCTTTCCTGTGAGGCCGGTTTTAGATTCCGATGCTTCAGTTCGGGTTAACTGCATCACTTGGACCTTCTTATTGACGCGGAAACACAGAAACTGCATCGCAATTAAATAGAAAAGGCACAATGTCGACTTAAGTACAAGAAAACTGACTCTTCTTACTGTCTATGTTTTGAACCATTCCTGTAACACTAGTTACAGATTCCGATGCATCACTTCAGGGTTACTGTATCCCTCTGACCTTCTTATTGACGATGAAACACAGAAATTGCATCGGAATTAAATATAAAAGGAACAAGGCTGACTTAATTATAAGAAAATTGACTCTTCTTACTGTCTATGCTTTGAACCATTCCTGTGACACTAGTTACAGATTCCGATGCTTCACTTCAGGTTTACTGTATTCCTCTGCCCTTCTTATTGTCGATGAAACACAGAAACTGCATCAGAATTAAATACAAAAGGCACAATGCCGACTTAAGTACAAGAAAACTGACTCTTCTTACTGTCTATGTTTTGAACCATTCCTGTGACACTAGTTATAGATTCCGATGCTTCACTTCAGGTTTACTGTATCCCTCTGACCTTCTTATTGACGATGAAACACAGAAAATGCATCGGATTTAAATACAAAAGGCACAATGCCGACTCAAGTACAAGAAGACTGGCTCTTCTTACTGTCTATGTTTTGAACCATTCCTGTGACACTAGATATAGATTTCTATGCTTCACTTCAGGTTTACCGTGTCACTCTGAGCTTCATATTGACGATGAAACACAGAAATTGCATCGGAATTATATACAAGAGGCACAATGCTGACTTAAGTACAAGAAGACTGACTCATCTTACTGTCTATGTTTTGAAACATTCCTGTGACACTAGTTATAGATTCCGATGCTTCACTTCAGGTTTACTGTATCCCTCTGACCTTCTTATTGACGATGAAACACAGAAATTGCATATTAATTAAATACAAAAGGCACAATGTCGACTTAAGTACAGGAAGACAGACTCTTCTTACCGTCTATGTTTTGAACCATTCCTGTGACACTAGTTATAGATTCCGATGCTACACTTCAGGTTTACTGCATCCCTCTGACCTTCTTATTGACGATCAAACACAGAAATTGCATTGGAATTAAATACAAGAGGCACAATGCCGACTCAAGTACAAGAGGACTGGCTCTTCTTACTGCCTATGTTTTGAACCTTTCCTGTGAGACCGGTTATAGATTCCGATGCTTCACTTCAGGTTTACTGTATCCCTTGGACCTTCTTATTGACGACGAAACAAAGAAATTGATTCGGAATTAAATAGAAAAGCACAATGCCGACTGAAGTACAAGAAAACTGACTCTTCTTACAGTCTTTGTTTTGAACCATTCCTGCGACACTAGTTATAGATTCCGATGCATCACTTCAGCTATATTGTATCTCTCTGACCTTCGTATTGATGATGAAACACAGAAATTGCATCGGAATTAAATACAAAAGGAACAATGCCGACTCAAGTATAAGTAAACTGATTCTTCTTACTGTCTATGCTTTGAACCATTCCTGTGACACTAGTTATAGATTCCGATGCTTCACTTCAGGTTTACTGTATCCTTCTGACATTCTTAATGACGATGAGATACAGAAATTGCATCGGAACACAAACAAAAGGCACAATGCCGACTTAAGTACTAGAAGACTGACTCTCCTTACTGTCTATGATTTGAACTACTCCTGTAACACTAGTTATAGATTACGATGCTTCACTTCAGGTTTACTGTATCACTCTGACCTTCTTGTTGACGATGAAACACAGAAATTGCATCGGAATTAAATCCAAAAGGCACAATACCGACTCAAGTACAAGAAGACTGGCTCTTCTTACTGTCTATGTTTTGAACCTTTCCTGTGATGCCGATTTTAGATTCCGATGCTTCACTTCAGGTTTGCTGTATCCCTCCGACCTTCTTATTGACGATGAAACACAGAAATTGCATCGGAATTAAATACAAAATGCACAATGCCGACTTAAGTATTAGAAAACTGATTCTTCTTACTGTCTATGCTATGAACCATTCCTGTGACACTAGTTATAGTTTCCGATGCATCACTTCCTGATTACTGTATCCCTCTGACCTTTTTATTGACGATGAAAGACAGAAATTGCATCGGAATTAAATACAAAAGACACAATGCCTACATAATTATAAGAAAACTGACTGTTCTTACTGTCTATGCTTTGAACCATTCTGTTACACTAGTTATTGATTCCGATGCCTCACTTCAGGTTTACTGTATCCCTCTGACGTTCTTATTGTCGATGAAACACAGAAATTGCATCAGAATTAAATACAAAAGGCACAATGCCGACTTAAGTACATGAAAACTGACTCTTCTTACTGTCTATGTTATGAACCATTCCTGTGACACTAGTTACAGATTCCGATACTTCTCTTCAGGTTTACGGTATCCCTCTGACCTTCTTATTGAAGATGAAACACAGAAATTGCATCGGAGTTAAATACAAAAGGCACAATGCCGACTTAAGTTCAAGAAAACTGATTCTTCTCACTGTCTATGTTTTTAACCATTCCTGTGACACTAGTTATAGATTCCGATGCTTCACTTCAGGTTTACTGTATCCCTCTGACTTTCTTATTGACGATGAAACACAGAAATTGCATCGGAATTAAATACAAAAGGCACAATGCCGACTCAAGTACAAGAAAACTGGCTCTTCTTACTGTCTATGATTTGAACCATTCCTGTGACACTAGTTATAGATTCCGATGCTTCACTTCAGGTTTCCTGTATCCCTCTGACCTTCATATTGACGATGAAACACAGAAATTGCATCGGAATTATATACAAGAGGCACAATGCCGCCTTAATTACAAGAAGACTGACTCTTCTTACTGTCTATGTTTGAACCATTCCTGTGACACTAGTTATTGATTCCGATGCTTCACTTCAGGTTTACTGTATCCCTCTGGCCTTCTTATTGACGATGAAACACAGAAATAGCATCTTAATTAAATACAAAAGGCACAATGCTCACTCAAGTACAGGAAGACTGACTCTTCTTACCGCCTATATTTTGAACCATTCCTATGATACTAGTTATAGATACCGATGCTTCACTTCAGGTTTACTGTATCCCTCTGACCGACTTATTGACGATGAAGCACAGAAATAGCATCGGAATTAAATACAAAAAGCACAATGCCGACTTAAGTACAAAAAGACTGACTATTCTTACTCTCTATGTTTTTGAACCATTCCTGGGACTCTAGTTATAGATTCCGATGCTTCACTTCAGGTTTACTGTATCCCTCTGACCTTCTTATTGACGATGAAACACAGAAATTGCATTGGAATTAAATACAAAAAGCACAATGCCGACTTAAGTATAAAAAGACTGACTATTCTTACTCTCTATGTTTTGAACCATTCCTGTGACTCTAGTTATAGATTCCGATGCTTCACTTCAGGTTTTCTGCATCCCTCAGACCTTCTTATTGAATATCAAACACAGAAATTGCATCGTAATTAAATACAAAATGCACAATGCCGACTCAAGTACAAGAGGACTGGCTCTTCTTACTGTCTATGATTTGAACCTTTCCTGTGAGGCCGGTTTTAGATTCCGATGCTTCAGTTCGGGTTAACTGCATCCCTTGGACCTTCTTATTGACGAGGAAACACAGAAACTGCATCGCAATTAAATTGAAAAGGCACAATGTCGACTTAAGTACAAGAAAACTGACTCTTCTTACTGTCTATGTTTTGAACCATTCCTGTAACACTAGTTACAGATTCCGATGCATCACTTCAGGGTTACTGTATCCCTCTGACCTTCTTATTGACGATGAAACACAGAAATTGCATCGGAATTAAATATAAAAGGCACCAGGCTGACTTAATTATAAGAAAATTGACTCTTCTTACTGTCTATGCTTTGAACCATTCCTGTGACACTAGTTACAGATTCCGATGCTTCACTTCAGGTTTACTGTATTCCTCTGGCCTTCTTATTGTCGATGAAACACAGAAACTGCATCAGAATTAAATACAAAAGGCACAATGCCGACTTAAGTACAAGAAAACTGACTCTTCTTACGGTCTATGTTTTGAACCATTCCTGTGACACTAGTTATAGATTCCGATGCTTCACTTCAGGTTTACTGTATCCCTCTGACCTTCTTATTGACGATGAAACACAGAAATTGCATCGGATTTAAATACAAAAGGCACAATGCCGACTCAAGTACAAGAAGACTGGCTCTTCTTACTGTCTATGATTTGAACCATTCCTGTGACACTAGATATAGATTCCGATGCTTCACTTCAGGTTTACTGTATCACTCTGAGCTTCATATTGACGATGAAACACCGAAATTGCATCGGAATTATATACAAGAGGCACAATGCTGACTTAAGTACAAGAAGACTGACTCATCTTACTGTCTATGTTTTGAAACATTCCTGTGACACTAGTTATAGATTCTGATGCTTCACTTCAGGTTTACTGTATCCCTCTGACCTTCTTATTGACGATGAAACACAGAAATTGCATATTAATTAAATGAAAAAGGCACAATGCCGTCTTAAGTACAGGAAGACTGACTCTTCTTACCGTCTATGTTCTGAACCATTCCTGTGACACTAGTTATAGATTCCGATGCTACACTTCCGGTTTACTGCATCCCTCCGACCTTCTTATTGACGATCAAACACAGAAATTGCATTGGAATTAAATACAAGAGGCACAATGCCGACTCAAGTACAAGAGGACTGGCTCTTCTTACTATCTATGCTTTGAAGCTTTCCTGTGAGGCCGGTTTTAGATTCCGATGCTTCAGTTCAGGTTTGCTGCATCCCTTGGACCTTCTTATTGACGACGAAATACAGAAATTGCATCGGAATTAAATAGAAAAGCACAGTGCCGTGTTAAGTACAAGAAAACTGACTCTTCTTACTGTCTATGTTTTGAACCATTCCTGTGGCACTAGTTATAGATTCCGATGCATCACTTCAGGGTTACTGTATCCCTTTGACCTTCTTATTGACGATGAAACACAGAAATTGCATCTTAATTAAATACAAAGGGCACAATGCAGACTTAAGTACAGGAAGACTGATTCTTCTTACCGTCTATGTTTTGAACCATTCCTGTGACACTAGTTATAGATTCCGTTGCTTCACTTCAGGTTTATTGTATCCTTCTGACCTTCTTATTGACGATCAAACACAGAAATTGCATCGGAATTAAATACAAAAGGCACAATGCCGAATCAAGTACAAGAGGACTGGCTCTTCTTACTGCCTATGTTTTGAACCTTTCCTGTGAGACCGGTTATAGATTCCGATGCTTCACTTCAGGTTTACTGTATCCCTTGGACCTTCTTATTGACGCCGAAACAAAGAAATTGAATCGGAATTAAATAGAAAAGCACAATGCCGACTTAAGTACAAGAAAACTGACTCTTCTTACAGTCTTTGTTTTGAACCATTCCTGCGACACTAGTTATAGATTCCGATCCATCACTTCAGCTATATTGTATCTCTCTGACCTTCGTATTGATGATGAAACACTGAAATTGCATCGGAATTAAATACAAAAGGCACATTGCCGACTTAAGTATAAGAAAACTGATTCTTCTTACTGTCTATGCTTTGAACCATTCCTGTGACACTAGTTATAGATTCCGATGCTTCACTTCAGGTTTACTGTATATTTCTGACCTTCTTAATGACGATGAGACACAGAAATTGCATCGGAACACAAACAAAAGGCACAATGCCGACTTAAGTACTAGAAGACTGACTCTCCTTACTGTCTATGATTTGAACTACTCCTGTAACACTAGTTATAGATTACGATGCTTCACTTCAGGTTTACTGTATCACTCTGACCTTCTTGTTGACGATGAAACACAGAAATTGCATCGGAATTAAATCCAAAAGGCACAATGCCGACTGAAGTACAAGAAGACTGGCTCTTCTTACTGTCTATGTTTTGAACCTTTCCTGTGATGCCGATTTTAGATTCCGATGCTTCACTTCAGGTTTGCTGTATCCCTCTGACCTTCTTATTGACGATGAAACACAGAAATTGCATCGGAATAAATAAAAAAGGCACAATGCAGCCTTAATTATAAGAAAACTGACTCTTCTTACTGTCTGTGCTTTCAACAATTCCTGTGACACTAGTTATAGTTTCCGATGCATCACTTCAGGATTACTGTATCCCTCTGACCTTTTTATTGACGATGAAACACAGAAATTGCATCGGAATTAAATACAAAAGACACAATGCCTACTTAATTATAAGATAACTGACTGTTCTTACTGTCTATGCTTTGAAATATTCTGTGACACTAGTTATTGATTCCGATGCCTCACTTCAGGTTTACTGTATCCCTCTGACCTTCTTATTGTCGATGAAACACAGAAATTGCATCAGAATTAAATACAAAAGGCACAATGCCGACTTAAGTACAAGAAAACTGACTCTTCTTACTGTCTATGTTATGAACCATTCCTGTGACACTAGTTACAGATTCCGATACTTCTCTTCAGGTTTACGGTATCCCTCTGACCTTCTTATTGAAGATGAAACACAGAAATTGCATCAGAGTTAAATACAAAAGGCACAATGCCGACTTAAGTTCAAGAAAACTGATTCTTCTTACTGTCTATGTTTTTAACCATTCCTGTGACACTAGTTATAGATTCCGATGCTTCACTTCAGGTTTACTGTATCCCTCTGACTTTCTTATTGACGATGAAACACAGAAATTGCATCGGAATTAAATACAAAAGGCACAATGCCGACTCAAGTACAAGAAAACTGGCTCTTCTTACTGTCTATGTTCTGAACCATTCCTGTGACACCAGTTATAGATTCCGATGCTTCACTTCAGGTTTACTTTATCCCTCTGACCTTCATATTGACGATGAAACACAGAAATTGCATCGGAATTATATACAAGAGGCACAATACGGCCTTAATTACAAGAAGACTGACTCTTCTTACTGTCTATGTTTGAACCATTCCTGTGACACTAGTTATAGATTCCGATGCTTCACTTCAGGTTTACTGTATCCCTCTGGCCTTCTTATTGACGATGAAACACAGAAATAGCATCTTAATTAAATACAAAAGGCACAATGCTGACTTAAGTACAGGAAGACTGACTCTTCTTACCGCCTATGTTTTGAACCATTCCTGTGATACTACTTATAGATACCGATGCTTCACTTCAGGTTTACTGTATCCCTCTGACCGACTTATTGACGATGAAGCACAGAAATTGCATCGGAATTAAATACAAAAAGCACAATGCCGACTTAAGTATAAGAAAACTGACTCTTCTTACTGTCTATGCTTTGAACCATTCCTGTGACACTAGTTATAGATTCCGATGCTTCACTTCAGGTTTACTGTATCCCTCTGACCTTCTTAATGACGATGAGACACCGAAATTGCATCGGAATACAAACAAAAGGCACAATGCAGACTTAAGTACTAGAAGACTGACTCTCCTTACTGTCTATGTTTTGAACTACTCCTGTGACACTAGTAATAGATTACGATGCTTCACTTCAGGCTTACTGTATCACTCTGACTTGCTTGTTGACGATGAAATACAGAAATTGCATCGGAATTCAATCCAAAAGGCGCAATGCCGACTCAAGTACAAGAAGACTGGCTCTTCTTACTGTCTATGATTTGAACCTTTCCTGTGAGACCGATTTTAGATTCCGATGCTTCACTTCAGGTTTACTGTAACCCTCTGAGCTTCATATTGACGATGAAACACAGAAATTGCATCGGAATTATATACAAGAGGCACAATGCTGACTTAAGTACAAGAAGACTGACTCATCTTACTGTCTATGTTTTGAACCATTCCTGTGACACTAGTTATAGATTCCGATGCTTCACTTCAGGTTTACTGTATCCCTCTGACCTACGTATTGACAATGAAACACAGAAATTGCATTGGAATTAAATACAAGAGGCACAATGCCGACTTAAGGACAAAAGGACTGACTCTTCTCACTCTCTATGTTTTGAACCATTCCTGTGACACTAGTTATAGATTCCAATGCTTCACTTCAGGTTTACTGTATCCCTCTGAGCTGCATATTAACGATGAAACACAGAAATTGCATCGGAATTATATACAAGAGGCACAATGCTGACTTAAGTACAAGAAGACTGACTCTTCTTACCGTCTATGATTTGAACCATTCCTGTGACACTAGTTATAGATTCCGATGCTTCACTTCAGGTTTACTGTATCCCTCTGACCTTGTCATTGACGATGAAACACAGAAATTGCATCGGAATTAAATTCTAAAGGCACAATACCAACTCAAGTACAAGAGGACTGGCTCTTCTTACTGTCTATGTTTGGAACCTTTCCTGTGAGACCGGTTTTAGATTCCGATGCTTCACTTCATTTTTACTGTATCCCTTGGATCTTCTTATTGACGACGAAACACAGAAATTGCATCGGAATTAAATAGAAATGCACAATGCCGACTTAAGTTTAAGAAAACTGACTCTTCTTACAGTCTTTGTATTGAACCATTCCTGTGACACTAGTTATAGATTCCGATGCTTCACTTAGGGTTTACTGCATCCCTCTGATCTTCTTATTGACGATGAAACACAGAAATTGCATCAGAATTAATTTCTAAAGGCACAATGCCGACTCAAGTACAAGAGGACTGGCTCTTCTTACTGTCTATGTTTTGAACCATTCCTGTGACACTAGTTATAGATTCCGATGCTTCACTTCAGGTTTACTGTATCCCTCTCACCTTCTTGTTGACGATGAAACACAGAAATTGCATCGGAATTACACAAAAGGCGCAATACCGACTTAAGTATAAGAAAACTGACTCTTCTTACTGTCTATGCCTTGAACCATTCCTGTGACACTAGTTATAGATTCCGATGCTTCACTTCAGGTTTACTGTATCCCTCTGATCTTCTTAATGACGATGAGACACAGAAATTGCATCGGAATACAAACAAAAGGCACAATGCGGAATTAAGTACTAGAAGACTGACACTCCTTACTGTCTATGTTTTGAACTACTCCTGTAACACTAGTTATAGATTCCGATGCTTCACTTCAGGTTTACTGTATCCCTCTGACCTACGTATTGACAATGAAACACAGAAATTGCATTGGAATTAAATACAAGAGGCACAATGCCGACTTAAGGACAAAAGGACTGACTCTTCTCACTCTCTATGTTTTGAACCATTCCTGTGACACTAGTTATAGATTCCAATGCTTCACTTCAGGTTTACTGTATCCCTCTGAGCTGCATATTAACAATGAAACACAGAAATTGCACCGGAAGTATATACAAGAGGCACAATGCTGACTTAAGTACAAGAAGACTGACTCTTCTTACTGTCTATGATTTGAACCATTCCTGTGACACTAGTTATAGATTCCGATGCTTCACTTCAGGTTTACTGTATCCCTCTGACCTTGTTATTGACGATGAAACACAGAAATTGCATCGGAATTAAATTCTAAAGGCACAATACCAACTCAAGTACAAGAGGACTGGCTCTTCTTACTGTCTATGTTTGGAACCTTTCCTGTGAGACCGGTTTTAGATTCCGATGCTTCACTTCATTTTTACTGTATCCCTTGGATCTTCTTATTGACGACGAAACACAGAAATTGCATCGGAATTAAATAGAAATGCACACTGCCGACTTAAGTTTAAGAAAACTGACTCTTCTTACAGTCTTTGTATTAAACCATTCCTGTGACACTAGTTATAGATTCCGATGCTTCACTTAGGGTTTACTGCATCCCTCTGATCTTCTTATTGACGATGAAACACAGAAATTGCATCTGAATTAATTTCTAAAGGCACAATGCCGACTCAAGTACAAGAGGACTGGCTCTTCTTACTGTCTATGTTTTGAACCATTCCTGTGACACTAGTTATAGATTCCGATGCTTCACTTCAGGTTTACTGTATCCCTCTCACCTTCTTGTTGACGATGAAACACAGAAATTGCATCGGAATTACACAAAAGGCGCAATACCGACTTAAGTATAAGAAAACTGACTCTTCTTACTGTCTATGCCTTGAACCATTCCTGTGACACTAGTTATAGATTCCGATGCTTCACTTCAGGTTTACTGTATCCCTCTGATCTTCTTAATGACAATGAGACACAGAAATTGCATCGGAATACAAACAAAAGGCACAATGCGGAATTAAGTACTAGAAGACTGACACTCCTTACTGTCTATGTTTTGAACTACTCCTGTGACACTAGTTATAGATTACGATGCTTCACTTCAGGTTTACGTTATCACTCTGACCTTCTTGTTGACGATGAAACACGGAAAATGCATCGGAACTAAATCCAAAAGGCGCAATGACGACTCAAGTACAAGAAGACTGGCTCTTCTTACTGTCCATGATTTGAACCATTCCTGTGACACTAGTTATAGATTCCGATGCTTCACTTCAGGTTTACTGTATCCCTCTGACCTTCTTATTGACGATGAAACACAGAAATTGCAACTTAAATAAATACAAAAGGCACAATGCCGACTTCAGTACAGGAAGAGTGACTCTTCTTACCGTCTATGTTTTGAACCACTCCTGTGACACTAGTTATGGATTCCGATGCTTCACTTCAGGTTTACTGCATCCCTCTGACCTCGTTATTGACGATGAAACACAGAAAGTGCATCGGAATTAAATTCTAAAGGCACAATACCAACTCAAGTACAAGAGGACTGACTCTTCTTACTGTCTATGTTTGGAACCTTACCTGTGAGACCGGTTTTAGATTCCGATGCTTCACTTCATTTTTACTGTATCCCTTGGACCTTCTTATTGACGACGAAACACAGAAATTGCATCGGAATTAAATAGAAATGCACAATGCCGACTTAAGTACAAGAAAACTGACTCTTCTTACAGTCTTTATGTTGAACCATTCCTGTGGCACTAGTTATAGATACCGATGCTTCACTTCAGGTTTACCGTATCCCTCTGACCGTCTTGTTGACGATGAAACACAGAAATTGCATCGGAATTAAATATAAAATGCACAATGCTGAGTCAAGTACAAGAAGACTGACTCTTCTTACTGTCTATGTTTTGAACCTTTCCTGTGAGGCCGGTTTTAGATTCCGATGCTTCACTTCAGGTTTACTGTATCCCTTGGACCTTCTTATTGACGACGAAACAGAGAAACTGCATCGGAATTAAATAGAAAAGGCACAATGTCGACTTAAGTACAAGAAAACTGGCTCTTCTTACTGTCTATGTTTTGAACCATTCCTGTGACACTAGTTATAGATTCCGATGCATCACTTCAGGTTTACTGTATCCCTCTGACCTTCTTATTGACGATGAAACACATAAATTGCATCGGAATTAAATACAAAAGGCACAATGCCGACTCAAGTACAAGAAGACTGGCTCATCTTACTGTCTATGTTTTGAACCTTTCCTGTGAGTCCAGTTTTTTATTCCTATGCTTGACTTCAGGTTTACTGTATCCCTTGGACCTTCTTATTGACGACGAAACACAGAAATTGCATCGGAATTAAATAGAAAAGGCACAATGCCGACTTAAGAACAAGAAAACTGACTCTTCTTACTGTCTATGTTTTGAACCATTCCTGTGACACTAGTTATAGATTCCGATGCTTCACTTCAGGTTTACTGTATCCCTCTGACTTTCTTAATGACGATGAAACACAGAAATTGCATCGGAATACAAAGAAAAGGCACAATGCCGACTTAAGGATTAGAAGACTGACTCTCCTTACTGTCTATGTTTGAACTATTACTGTAATACTAGTTATAGATTACGATGCTTCACTTCAGGTTTACTGTATCACTCTGACCTTCTTATTGACGATGAAACACAGATATTGCATCGGAATTAAATACAAAAGGCACAATGCCGACCCACGTACAAGAAGACTGGTTCTTCTTACTGTCTATGATTTGAACCTTTCCTGTGACACCGGTTTTAGATTCCGATGCTTCACTTCAGGTTTACTGTATCCCTCTGACCTTCTTATTGACGATGAAATGCAGAAATTGCATCGGAATTAAATACAAAAAGCACAATGCCGACTCAAGTACAATAATACTGGCTCCTCTTACTGTCTATGTTATAAACCTTTCCTGTGAGACCGGTTTTAGATTCCGATGCTTCACTTCAGGTTTACTGTATCCCTTGGACCTTCTTACTGACGACGAAACACAGAAATTGCATCAGAATTAAATACAAAATCCACAATGCCGATTTAAGTATAAGAAAACTGACTCTTCTTACTGTCTATGCTATGAACCATTCCTGTGACACTAGTTATAGATTCCGATGCTTCACTTCAATATAACTGTATCACTCTGACCTTCTTATTGACGATGAAACACAAAAATTGCATCGGAATTAAATACAATAGGCACAATGCCGACTCAAGTACAAGAAGACTGGCTCTTCTTACTGTCTATGTTTTGAACCTTTCCTGTGAGACCGGTTTTAGATTCCGATGCTTCACTTCAGGTTTACTGTATCCCTCTGACCTTCTTATTGACGATGAAACACAGAAATTGCATCGGAATGAAATACAAAAGGCACAATGCCGACTCAAGTACGAGAAGACTTGCTCTTCTTACTGTCTATGTTTTGAACCTTTCCTGTGAAACCAGTTTTAGATTCTGATGCTTGACTTCAGGTTTAATGTATCCCTTGGACCTTCTCATTGATGACGAATCACAGAAATTGCATCGGAATTAAATAGAAAAGGCACAAAGCCGACACAAGAACAAGAAAACTGACTCTTCTTACTGTCTACGTTTTGAACCATTCCTGTGACACTAGTTATAGATTACGATGCTTCACTTCAGGTTTACTGTATCCCTCTGACCATCTTATTAACCATGAAACACAGAAATTGCATCGGAATACAAGCAAAAGGCACAATGCCGAATTAAGTACAAGAAGACTGACTCTTCTTAATGTCTACGTTTTGAACCATTCCTGTGAAACTAGATATAGATTCCGATGCTTCACTTCAGGTTTACTGTATCCTACTGACCTTCTCATTGACGATGAAACACAGAAATTGCATCGGAATTAAATACAAAAGGCACAATGCCGACTCAAGTACAAGAAGACTGGCTCCTCTTACTGTCTATGTTTGAACCTTTCCTGTGAGACCGGTTTTAGATTCCGATGCTTCTCTTCAGGTTTACTGTATCCCTTGGACCTTCTTATTGACGATGAAACACAGAAATTGCATCGGAAATAAATACAATGTCACAATGCCGACTTAAGTACAAGAAAACTCTTTTCTTACTATGCTTTAACCATTCCTGTGACACTATTTATAGATTCTGATGCTTCACTTCAGGTTTACTGTATCCCTTGGCCCTTCTCATTGACGTCGAAACACAGAAATTGCTTCGGAATTAAATAGAAAAGGCACAATGCCGACTTAAGTACTAGAAAACTGACTCTTCTCACTGTCTATGTTTTGAACCACTCCTGTTACACTAGTTATACATTCCGATGCTTCACTGCAGGTTTACTGTATTTCTGTGACCGTCTTATTGACGATGAAACACAGAAATTGCATCGGAATTAAATATAAAATGCACAATGCCGACTTAATTATAAGAAAACTGACTCTTCTTACTGTCTATGCTTTGAACCATTCCTGTGACACTAGTTATAGATCCCGATGCTTCACTTCAGGTTTACTGTATCCCTCTGACGTTCTTATTGACGATGAAACACAGAAATTGCATCGGAAATAAATACAAAAGGCACTTTGACAACTCATGTACAGGAAGACTGGCTCTTCTTACTGTCAATGTTTTGAACCTTTCCTGTGAGACCACTTTTAGATTCCGATGCTTGACTTCAGGTTTACTGTATCCCCTGGACCTTCTTATTGACGATGAAACACAGAAATTGCATCGGAAATAAATACAATGTCACAATGCCGACTTAAGTACAAGAAAACTCTTTTCTTACTATGCTTTAACCATTCCTGTGACTCTATTTATAGATTCTGATGCTTCACTTCAGGTTTACTGTATCCCTCCGACCTTCTTATTGACGATGAAACACGGAAATTGCATCGGAAGTAAATACAAAAGGCACAATGCCGACTTACGTACATGAGAACTGACTCTTCTTACTGTCTATGTTTTGAACCATTCCTGTGACACTAGGTATAGATTACGATGCTTCACTTCAGGTCTACTGTATCCCTCTGACCTTCTTATTGACAATGATACCAAGAAATTGCATCGGAATTAAATACAAAAGGCACAATGCCGACTTAAGTACAAGAAAACTGACTCTTCTTACTGTCTATGTTTTGAACCATTCCTGTGACACTAGTTATATATTCCGATGCTTCACTTCAGGTTTACTGTATCCCTCGGACCTTCTTATTGATGATGAAACACAGAAATTGCATCGGAATTAAATACAAAAGGCACAATGCCGACTCAAGTGCAAGAAGGCTGGCTCATCTTACTGTCTACGTATTGAACCATTCCTGTGACACTAGTTATAGATTCCGATGCTTCACTTCAGGTTAACTGTATCCCTCTGACCTTCGTATTGACGATGAAACACAGAAATTGCGTCGGAAGTAAATAAAAAAGGCACAGTGCCGTCTCAAGTACAAAAAGGCTGGCTCATCTTACTGTCTATGTTTTGAACCATTCCTGAGACACTAGTTATAGATTCCGATGCTTCACTTCAGGTTTACTGTATCCCTCTGACCTTCTTATTGACGATGAAACACAGAAATTGCATCGGAATTAAATACAAAATGCAGAATGCCGACTTAAGTACAAGAAAACTGACTCTTCTTACTGTCTATGTTTTGAACCATTCCTGTTACACTAGTTATAGATTCCGATGCTTCACTTCAGGTTTACTGTATCCCTCTGACCTTCTTATTGACGGTGAAACACAGAAATTGCATCGGAATTAAATACAAAAGGCACAATGCCGACTCAAGTACAAGGCGGCTGGCTCATCTTACTGTCTATGTTTTGAACCATTTTTGTGACACTAGTTACAGATTCCGATGCTTCACTTCAGGTTTACTTTGTCCCTCTGACATTCTTATTGACGATCAAAACAGAAATAGCATCGGAATGAAATAGATTAGGCACAATGCCGACTTAAGTACAAGAAAACTGACTCTTCTTACTGTCTATGTTTTGAACCATTCGTGTGTCAGTAGTTATACATTCCGATGCTTCCCTTCAGGTTTACTGTATCCCCCGAGCCTTCTTATTGACGATGAAACACAGAAATTGCATCGGATTTAAATACAAAAGGCACAATGCCGACTTAGGTACATGAGAACTGACTCTTCTTACTGTCTATGTTTGAACCATTCCTGTGACACTAGTTATAGATTCCGATGCTTCACTTCTGGTCTACTGTATCCATCTGACATTCTTATTGACGATGAAACACAGAAATTGCATCGGAATTAAACACAAAAGGCACAATGCCGACGTAAGTACAAGAAAACTGACTCTCCTTACTGTCTATGATTTGAACCATTCCTGTGACACTAGTTATAGATTCCGATGCTTCGCTTCAGGTTTACTGTATCCCTCTGACATTCTTATAGACGATGAAACACAGAAATTGCATCGGAATTAAATAGAAAAGTCACAATACCGACTAAAGTACAAGAAAACGGACTCTTCTTACTGTCTATGTTTGGAACCATTCCTGTGACACTAGTCATACATTCCGATGCTTCACTTCAGCTTTACTGTATCCCTCGGACCTTCTTATTGACGATGAAACACAGAAATTGCATCGGAATTAAATACAAAAGGCACAATGCCGACTTAGGTACATGAGAACTGACTCTTCTTACTGACTATGTTTGAACCATTCCTGTGACACTAGTTATAGATTCCGATGCTTCACTTCTGGTCTACTGTATCCATCTGACGTTCTTATTGACGATGAAACACAGAAATTGCATCGGAATTAAACAGAAAAGGCACAATTCTGACGTAAGTACAAGCAAACTGACTCTCCTTACTGTCTATGTTTTGAACCATTCCTGTGCCACTAGTTACAGATTCCGATGCTTCACTTCAGGTTTACTGTATCCCTCTGACTTTCCTATTGAAGATGAAACACAGAAATTGCATCGGAATTAAATATAAAATGCACAATGCTGAGTCAAGTACAAGAAGACTGACTCTTCTTACTGTCTATGTTTTGAACCTTTCCTGTGAGGCCGGTTTTAGATTCCGATGCTTCACTTCAGGTTTACTGTATCCCTTGGACCTTCTTATTGACGACGAAACAGAGAAACTGCATCGGAATTAAATAGAAAAGGCACAATGTCGACTTAAGTACAAGAAAACTGGCTCTTCTTACTGTCTATGTTTTGAACCATTCCTGTGACACTAGTTATAGATTCCGATGCATCACTTCAGGTTTACTGTATCCCTCTGACCTTCTTATTGACGATGAAACACATAAATTGCATCGGAATTAAATACAAAAGGCACAATGCCGACTCAAGTACAAGAAGACTGGCTCATCTTACTGTCTATGTTTTGAACCTTTCCTGTGAGTCCAGTTTTTTATTCCTATGCTTGACTTCAGGTTTACTGTATCCCTTGGACCTTCTTATTGACGACGAAACACAGAAATTGCATCGGAATTAAATAGAAAAGGCACAATGCCGACTTAAAAACAAGAAAACTGACTCTTCTTACTGTCTATGTTTTGAACCATTCCTGTGACACTAGTTATAGATTCCGATGCTTCACTTCAGGTTTACTGTATCCCTCTGACTTTCTTAATGACGATGAAACACAGAAATTGCATCGGAATACAAAGAAAAGGCACAATGCCGACTTAAGGATTAGAAGACTGACTCTCCTTACTGTCTATGTTTGAACTATTACTGTAATACTAGTTATAGATTACGATGCTTCACTTCAGGTTTACTGTATCACTCTGACCTTCTTATTGACGATGAAACACAGATATTGCATCGGAATTAAATACAAAAGGCACAATGCCGACCCACGTACAAGAAGACTGGCTCTTCTTACTGTCTATGATTTGAACCTTTCCTGTGACACCGGTTTTAGATTCCGATGCTTCACTTCAGGTTTACTGTATCCCTCTGACCTTCTTATTGACGATGAAATGCAGAAATTGCATCGGAATTAAATACAAAAATCACAATGCCGACTCAAGTACAATAATACTGGCTCCTCTTACTGTCTATGTTATAAACCTTTCCTGTGAGACCGGTTTTAGATTCCGATGCTTCACTTCAGGTTTACTGTATCCCTTGGACCTTCTTACTGACGACGAAACACAGAAATTGCATCAGAATTAAATACAAAATCCACAATGCCGATTTAAGTATAAGAAAACTGACTCTTCTTACTGTCTATGCTATGAACCATTCCTGTGACACTAGTTATAGATTCCGATGCTTCACTTCAGGATAACTGTATCACTCTGACCTTCTTATTGACGATGAAACACAAAAATTGCATCGGAATTAAATACAATAGGCACAATGCCGACTCAAGTACAAGAAGACTGGCTCTCCTTACTGTCTATGTTTTGAACCTTTCCTGTGAGACCGGTTTTAGATTCCGATGCTTCACTTCAGGTTTACTGTATCCCTCTGACCTTCTTATTGACGATGAAACACAGAAATTGCATCGGAATGAAATACAAAAGGCACAATGCCGACTCAAGTACGAGAAGACTTGCTCTTCTTACTGTCTATGTTTTGAACCTTTCCTGTGAAACCAGTTTTAGATTCTGATGCTTGACTTCAGGTTTAATGTATCCCTTGGACCTTCTTATTGATGACGAATCACAGAAATTGCATCGGAATTAAATAGAAAAGGCACAAAGCCGACACAAGAACAAGAAAACTGACTCTTCTTACTGTCTATGTTTTGAACCATTCCTGTGACACTAGTTATAGATTACGATGCTTCACTTCAGGTTTACTGTATCCCTCTGACCATCTTATTAACCATGAAACACAGAAATTGCATCGGAATACAAGCAAAAGGCACAATGCCGAATTAAGTACAAGAAGACTGACTCTTCTTAATGTCTACGTTTTGAACCATTCCTGTGAAACTAGATATAGATTCCGATGCTTCACTTCAGGTTTACTGTATCCTACTGACCTTCTCATTGACGATGAAACACAGAAATTGCATCGGAATTAAATACAAAAGGCACAATGCCGACTCAAGTACAAGAAGACTGGCTCCTCTTACTGTCTATGTTTGAACCTTTCCTGTGAGACCGGTTTTAGATTCCGATGCTTCTCTTCAGGTTTACTGTATCCCTTGGACCTTCTTATTGACGATGAAACACAGAAATTGCATCGGAAATAAATACAATGTCACAATGCCGACTTAAGTACAAGAAAACTCTTTTCTTACTATGCTTTAACCATTCGTGTGACACTATTTATAGATTCTGATGCTTCACTTCAGGTTTACTGTATCCCTTGGCCCTTCTCATTGACGTCGAAACACAGAAATTGCTTCGGAATTAAATAGAAAAGGCACAATGCCGACTTAAGTACTAGAAAACTGACTCTTCTCATTGTCTATGTTTTGAACCACTCCTGTTACACTAGTTATACATTCCGATGCTTCACTGCAGGTTTACTGTATCCCTGTGACCGTCTTATTGACGATGAAACACAGAAATTGCATCGGAATTAAATATAAAATGCACAATGCCGACTTAATTATAAGAAAACTGACTCTTCTTACTGTCTATGCTTTGAACCATTCCTGTGACACTAGTTATAGATCCCGATGCTTCACTTCAGGTTTACTGTATCCCTCTGACCTTCGTATTGACGATGAAACACAGAAATTGCATCGGAAATAAATACAAAAGGCACTTTGACAACTCATGTACAGGAAGACTGGCTCTTCTTACTGTCAATGTTTTGAACCTTTCCTGTGAGACCACTTTTAGATTCCGATGCTTGACTTCAGGTTTACTGTATCCCCTGGACCTTCTTATTGACGATGAAACACAGAAATTGCATCGGAAATAAATACAATGTCACAATGCCGACTTAAGTACAAGAAAACTCTTTTCTTACTATGCTTTAACCATTCCTGTGACACTATTTATAGATTCTGATGCTTCACTTCAGGTTTACTGTATCCCTCCGACCTTCTTATTGACGATGAAACACGGAAATTGCATCGGAAGTAAATACAAAAGGCACAATGCCGACTTACGTACATGAGAACTGACTCTTCTTACTGTTTATGTTTTGAACCATTCCTGTGACACTAGGTATAGATTACGATGCTTCACTTCAGGTCTACTGTATCCCTCTGACCTTCTTATTGACAATGAAACCAAGAAATTGCATCGGAATTAAATACAAAAGGCACAATGCCGACTTAAGTACAAGAAAACTGACTCTTCTTACTGTCTATGTTTTGAACCATTCCTGTGACACTAATTATATATTCCGATGCTTCACTTCAGGTTTACTGTATCCCTCGGACCTTCTTATTGATGGTGAAACACAGAAATTGCATCGGAATTAAATACAAAAGGCACAATGCCGACTCAAGTGCAAGAAGGCTGGCTCATCTTACTGTCTACGTATTGAACCATTCCTGTGACACTAGTTATAGATTCCGATGCTTCACTTCAGGTTAACTGTATCCCTCTGACCTTCGTATTGACGATGAAACACAGAAATTGCGTCGGAAGTAAATACAAAAGGCACAGTGCCGTCTCAAGTACAAAACGGCTGGCTCATCTTACTGTCTATGTTTTGAACCATTCCTGAGACACTAGTTATAGATTCCGATGCTTCACTTCAGGTTTACTGTATCCCTCTGACCTTCTTATTGACGATGAAACACAGAAATTGCATCGGAATTAAATACAAAATGCAGAATGCCGACTTAAGTACAAGAAAACTGACTCTTCTTACTGTCTATGTTTTGAACCATTCCTGTTACACTAGTTATAGATTCCGATGCTTCACTTCAGGTTTACTGTATCCCTCTGACCTTCTTATTGACGGTGAAACACAGAAATTGCATCGGAATTAAATACAAAAGGCACAATGCCGACTCAAGTACAAGGCGGCTGGCTCATCTTACTGTCTATGTTTTGAACCATTTTTGTGACACTAGTTATAGATTCCGATGCTTCACTTCAGGTTTACTTTATCCCTCTGACATTCTTATTGACGATAAAAACAGAAATAGCATCGGAATGAAATAGATTAGGCACAATGCCGACTTAAGTACAAGAAAACTGACTCTTCTTACTGTCTATGTTTTGAACCATTCGTGTGTCAGTAGTTATACATTCCGATGCTTCCCTTCAGGTTTACTGTATCCCCCGAGCCTTCTTATTGACGATGAAACACAGAAATTGCATCGGATTTAAATACAAAAGGCACAATGCCGACTTAGGTACATGAGAACTGACTCTTCTTACTGTCTATGTTTGAACCATTCCTGTGACACTAGTTATAAAATTCCGATGCTTCACTTCTGGTCTACTGTATCCATCTGACATTCTTATTGACGATGAAACACAGAAATTGCATCGGAATTAAACACAAAAGGCACAATGCCGACGTAAGTACAAGAAAACTGACTCTCCTTACTGTCTATGATTTGAACCATTCCTGTGACACTAGTTATAGATTCCGATGCTTCGCTTCAGGTTTACTGTATCCCTCTGACATTCTTATAGACGATGAAACACAGAAATTGCATCGGAATTAAATAGAAAAGTCACAATTCCGACTAAAGTACAAGAAAACGGACTCTTCTTACTGTCTATGTTTGGAACCATTCCTGTGACACTAGTCATACATTCCGATGCTTCACTTCAGCTTTACTGTATCCCTCGGACCTTCTTATTGACGATGAAACACAGAAATTGCATCGGAATTAAATACAAAAGGCACAATGCCGACTTAGGTACATGAGAACTGACTCTTCTTACTGACTATGTTTGAACCATTCCTGTGACACTAGTTATAGATTCCGATGCTTCACTTCTGGTCTACTGTATCCATCTGACGTTCTTATTGACGATGAAACACAGAAATTGCATCGGAATTAAACAGAAAAGGCACAATTCTGACGTATGTACAAGCAAACTGACTCTCCTTACTGTCTATGTTTTGAACCATTCCTGTGCCACTAGTTACAGATTCCGATGCTTCACTTCAGGTTTACTGTATCCCTCTGACTTTCCTATTGAAGATGAAACACAGAAATTGCATCGGAATTAAATACAAAAGGCACAATGATGACTCAAGTACAAGAAGACTGGCTCTTCTTACTGTCTATATTTTGAACCTATCCTGTGAGACAAGTTTAAGATTCCGATGCTTGACTTTAGGTTTACTGTAAGCCTTGGATATTCTTATTGACGATGAAAAACAGAAATTGCATCGGAATTAAATACAAAAGGCACAATGCCGACTTAATTATAAGAAAACTGACACTTCTTACTCTTTATGCTTTGAACCATTCCTGTGACATTAGTTATGGATTCCGATGCATCACTTCAGGTTTACTGTATCCCTCTGACCTTCTTATTGACGATGAAACACAGGAATTGCATCGGAAATAAATACAAAAGGCACAATGATGACTCAAGTACAAGAAGACTGGCTCTTCTTACTGTCTATATTTTGAACCTATCCTGTGAGACAAGTTTAAGATTCCGATGCTTGACTTTAGGTTTACTGTAAGCCTTGGATATTCTTATTGACGATGAAAAACAGAAATTGCATCGGAATTAAATACAAAAGGCACAATGCCGACTTAAGCACAAGGAAACTGAGTCTTCTTACTGTCTATGTTTTGAACCATTCCTGTGACACTAGTTATAGATTCCGATGCTTCACTTCTGCTTTACTGTATCCCTCCGCCCTTCTTATTGACGATGAAACACAGAAACTGCATCGGAATGAATTAGAAAAGGCACAATGCCGACTTAAGTACAAGAAAACTGACCCTTCTTTCTGTGTATGTTTTGATCCTTTCCTGTAAGACCGGTTTTAGATTCCGATGCTTCACTTCAGGTTTACTGTATCCCTCTGACCGTCTTATTGACGACGTAACACAGAAACTGCATGGGAATTAAGTAGAAATTGCACAATGACGACTTAAGTACAAGAAAACTGACTCTTCTTACTGTCTATGTTTTGAATCATTCCTGTGACACTAGTTATAGATTCCGATGCATCACTTTAGGTTTACTGTATCCCTCTGACCTGCTTATTGACGATGAAACACAGAAATTGCATCGGAATTAAATACAAAAATCACAATGCCAAATCAAGTACAAGAAGACTGGCTCTTCTTACTGTCTATGTTTTGAACCTTTTCTATGAAACCGGTTTTAGATTCCGATGCTTCACTACACGTTTACTGTATTCCTTGGCCAGTCTTATTGACGACGAAACACAGAAATTGCATCGGAATTGCATAGAAAAGGCACAATGCCGACTTAAGTACAAGAAAACTGACTCTTCTTACTGTCTATGTTTTGAACCATTCCGGTGACACTAGTTATGGATTCCGATGCTTCACTTCAGGTTTACTGTATCCCTCTGACGGTCTTACTGCCGATGAAACACAGAAATTGCATCGGAATTAAATACAAAAGGCACAATGCAGACTCAAGTACAAGAAGACTGGCCCTTCTTACTGTCTATGTTTTGAAACTTTCCTGTGAGACCGGTTATAGATTCCGTTGCTTCACTTCAGGTTTACTGTATCTCTCTGACCTTCTTATTGACGATGAAACACAGAAATTGCATCGGAATTAAATACAAAAGACACAATGCCGCCTCAAGTACAAAAAGACTGGCTCTTCTTACTGTCTATGCATTGAACCTTCCCTATGACACCGGTTTTAGATTCCGATCCTTCACTTCAGGTTTACTGTATCCCTTGGCCATTCTTATTGACGACGAAACACAGAAATTGCATCGGAATTAAATTGAAAAGGTTCAATGCCGGGTTAAGTACAAGAAAACTGACTCTTCTTACAGTCTATGATTTGAACCATTCCTGTGACACTAGTTATTGATTCCGATGCTTCACTTCAGGTTTACTGTATCACTCTGACCTACCCATCGACGATGAAACACAGATATTGCATTGGAATTAAATACAATAGGCACAATGCCGACTTAAGTACAAGTAAACTGACTCTACTTACTGTCTATGTTTTGAACCATTCCTGTGACTCTAGTTATAGATTCCGCTGCTTCACTTCAGGTTTACTGTATCCCTCCAACCTTCTTATTGACGATGAAACACAGAAATTGCATCGGAATTAAATAGAAAAGGCACAATGCCGACTTATGTACAAGAAAACTGACTCTTCTTACTGTCTATGTTTTGAACCATTCCTGTGACACTAGTTATAGATTACGATGCTTCACTTCAGGTTTACTGTATCCCTCTGACCATCTTATTAACCATGAAACACAGAAATTGCATCGGAATACAAGCAAAAAGCACAATGCCGACTTAAGTACAAGAAGACTGACTCTTCTTAATGACTACGTTTTGAACCATTCCTGTGAAACTAGATATAGATTCCGATGCTTCACTTCAGGTTTACTGTATCCTACTGACCTTCTCATTGACGATGAAACACAGAAATTGCATCGGAATTAAATACAAAAGGCACAATGCCGACTCAAGTACAAGAAGACTGGCTCCTCTTACTGTCTATGTTTGAACCTTTCCTGTGAGACCGGTTTTAGATTCCGATGTTTCACTTCAGGTTTACTGTATCCCTTGGCCCTTCTCATTGACGTCGAAACAGAGAAATTGCTTCGGAATTAAATAGAAAAGGCACAATGCCGACTTAAGTACTAGAAAACTGACTCTTCTCACTGTCTATGTTTTGAACCACTCCTGTTACACTAGTTATACATTCCGATGTTTCACTTCGGGTTTACTGTATCCCTCTGACCTTCTTATTGACGATGAAACACAGAAATTGCATTGGAAATAAATACAAAAGGCACTTTGACAACTCATGTACAGGAAGACTGTCTCTTCTTACTGTCAATGTTTTCAACCTTTCCTGTGAGACCAGTTTTAGATTACGATGCTTGACTTCAGGTTTACTGTATCCCTTGGACCTTCTTATTGACGATGAAACACAGAAATTGCATCGGAAATAAATACAATGTCACAATGCCGACTTAAGTAAAAGAAAACTCTTTTCTTACTATGCATTAACCATTCCTGTGACACTATTTATAGATTCTGATGCTTCACTTCAGGTTTACTGTATCCCTCCGACCTTCTTATTGACGATGAAACACGGAAATTGCGTCGGAAGTAAATACAAAAGGCACAATGCCGACTTACGTGCATGAGAACTGACTCTTCTTACTGTCTATGTTTTGAACCATTCCTGTGACACTAGGTATAGATTACGATGCTTCACTTTAGGTCTACTGCATCCCTCTGACCTTCTTATTGACAATGAAACCAAGAAATTGCAACGGAATTAAATAAAAAAGGCACAATGCCGACTTAAGTACAAGAAAACTGACTCTTCTTACTGTCAATGTTTTGAACCATTCCTGTGACACTAGTTATATATTCCGATGCTTCACTTCAGGTTTACTGGATCCCTCGGACCTTCTTATTGATGATGAAACACAGAAATTGCATCGGAATTAAATACAAAAGGCACAATGCCGACTCAAGTGCAAGCAGGCTGGCTCATCTTACTGTCTATGTTTTGAACCATTCCTGTGACACTAGTTATAGATTCCGATGCTTCACTTCAGGTTAACTGTATCCCTCTGACCTTCGTATTGGCGATGAAACACAGAAATTGCGTCGGAAGTAAATACAAATGGCACAGTGCCGTCTCAAGTACAAGAAGGCTGGCACATCTTACTGTCTATGTTTTGAACCATTCCTGAGACACTAGTTATAGATTCCGATGCTTCACTTCAGGTTTACTGTATCCCTCTGACCTTCTTATTGACGATGAAACACAGAAATTGCATCGGAATTAAATACAAAAGGCAGAATGCCGACTTAAGTACAAGGAAACTGACTCTTCTTACTGTCTATGTTTTGAACCATTCCTGTGACACTAGTTATAGATTCCGATGCTTCACTTCAGGTTTACCGTATCCCTCTGACCTTCTTATTGACGGTGAAACACAGAAATTGCATCGGAAATAAATACAAAAGGCACAATGCCGACTCAAGTACAAGGCGGCTGGCTCATCTTACTGTCGATGTTTTGAACCATTTCTGTGACACTAGTTATAGATTCCGATGCTTCACTTCAGGTTTACTGTATCCCTCTGACATTCTTATTGACGATAAAAACAGAAATAGCATCGGAATGAAATAGATTAGGCACAATGCCGACTTAAGTACAAGAAAACTGACTCTTCTTACTGTCTATGATTTGAACCATTCCTGTGTCAGTAGTTATACATTCCGATGCTTCCCTTCAGGTTTACTGTATCCCCCGAGCCTTCTTATTGACGATGAAACACAGAAATTGCATCGGATTTAAATACAAAAGGCACAATGCCGACTTAGGTACATGAGAACTGACTCTTCTTACTGTCTATGTTTGAACCATTCCTGTGACACTAGTTATAGATTCCGATGCTTCACTTCTGGTCTACTGTGTCCATCTGACTTTCTTATTGACGATGAAACACAGAAATTGCATCGGAACTAAACACAAAAGGCACAATGCCGACGTAAGTACAAGAAAACTGACTCTCCTTACTGTCTATGATTTGAACCATTCCTGTGACACTAGTTATAGATTCCGATGCTACGCTTCAGGTTTACTGTATCCCTCTGACATTCTTATAGACGATGAAACACAGAAATTGCATCGGAATTAAATAGAAAAGTCACAATTCCGTCTAAAGTACAAGAAAACGGACTCTTCTTACTGTCTATGTTTGGAACCATTCCTGTGACACTAGTTATACATTCCAATGCTTCACTTCAGCTTTACTGTATCCCTCGGACCTTCTTATTGACGATGAAACACAGAAATTGCATCGGAATTAAATACAAAAGGCACAATGCCGACTTAGGTACATGAGAACAGACTCTTCTTACTGACTATGTTTGAACCATTCCTGTGACACTAGTTATAGATTCCGATGCTTCACTTCTGGTCTACTGTATCCATCTGACTTTCTTATTGACCATGAAACACAGAAATTGCATCGGAATTAAATACAAAATGCACAATGCCGACTTATATATAAGAAAACTGACACTTCTTACTCTTTATGCTTTGAACCATTCCTGTGACATTAGTTATGGATTCCGATGCATCACTTCAGGTTTACTGTATCCCTCTGACCTTCTTATTGACGATAAAACACAGGAATTGCATCGGAAATAAATACAAAAGGCACAATGATGACTCAAGTACAAGAAGACTGGCTCTTCTTACTGTCTATATTTTGAACCTATCCTGTGAGACAAGTTTTAGATTCCGATGCTTGACTTTAGGTTTACTGTAACCCATGGATATTCTTATTGACGATGAAAAACAGAAATTGCATCGGAATTAAATACAAAAGGCACAATGCCGACTTAAGCACAAGGAAACTGAGTCTTCTTACTGTCTATGTTTTGAACCATTCCTGTGACACTAGTTATAGATTCCGATGCTTCACTTCTGCTTTACTGTATCCCTCCGCCCTTCTTATTGACGATGAAACACAGAAACTGCATCGGAATGAATTAGAAAAGGCACAATGCCGACTTAAGTACAAGAAAACTGACCCTTCTTTCTGTGTATGTTTTGATCCTTTCCTGTAAGACCGGTTTTAGATTCCGATGCTTCACTTCAGGTTTACTGTATCCCTCTGACCTTCTTATTGACGACGTAACACAGAAACTGCATGGGAATTAAGTAGAAAGGGCACAATGACAACTTAAGTACAAGAAAACTGACTCTTCTTACTGTCTATGTTTTGAATCATTCCTGTGACACTAGTTATAGATTCCGATGCATCACTTTAGGTTTACTGTATCCCTCTGACCCTGTTATTGACGATGAAACACAGAAATTTCTTCGGAATTAAATACAAAAGGCACAATGCCGACTTCAGTATAAGAAAACTGACTCTTCTTACTTTGAACCATTCCTGTGACACTAGTTATATATTCCGATGCTTCACTTCAGGTTTACTGTTTCCCTCGGACCTACTTATTGACGATGAAACACAGAAATTGCATCGGAATTAAATACAAAAATCACAATGCCAAATCAAGTACAAGAAGACTGGCTCTTCTTACTGTCTATGTTTTGAACCTTTTCTATGAAACCGGTTTTAGATTCCGATGCTTCACTCACGTTTACTGTATTCCTTGGCCAGTCTTATTGACGACGAAACACAGAAATTGCATCGGAATTACATAGAAAAGGCACAATGCCGACTTAAGTACAAGAAAACTGACTCTTCTTACTGTCTATGTTTTGAACCATTCCGGTGACACTAGTTATAGATTCCGATGCTTCACTTCAGGTTTACTGTATCCCTCTGACGGTCTTATTGCCGATGAAACACAGAAATTGCATCGGAATTAAATACAAAAGGCACAATGCAGACTCAAGTACAAGAAGACTGGCCCTTCTTACTGTCTATGTTTTGAAACTTTCCTGTGAGACCGGTTATAGATTCCGATGCTTCACTTCAGGTTTACTGTATCTCTCTGACCTTCTTATTGACGATGAAACACAGAAATTGCATCGAAATTAAATACAACAGGCACAATGCCGACTTAAGTACAAGTAAACTGACTCTTCTTAATGTCTATGTTTTGAACCATTCCTGTGACACTAGTTATAGATTCCGATGCTTCACTTCAGGTGTACTGTAAGCCTCTGACCTTCTTATTGACGATGAAACACAGAAATTGCTTCGGAATTAAATACTAAAGGCACAATGCCGACTTAAGTACAAGAAGATTGATTCTTCTTACAGTCTACGTTTTGAACCATTCCTGTGACACTAGTTATAGATTCCGAAGCTTCACTTCAGGTTTACTGTATCGCTCTGACTTTCTTATTGACGATGAAACACAGAAATTGCATCGGAATTAAATACAAAAGGCACAATGCCGCCTGACGTACAAAAAGACTGGCTCTTCTTACTGTCTATGCATTGAACCTTCCCTATGACACCGGTTTTAGATTCCGATCCATCACTTCAGGTTTACTGTATCCCTTGGCCATTCTTATTGACGACGAAACACAGAAATTGCATCGGAATTAAATAGAAAAGGTTCAATGTCGGGTTAAGGACAAGAAAACTGACTCTTCTTACAGTCTGTGATTTGAACCATTCCTGTGACACTAGTTATTGATTCCGATGCTTCACTTCAGGTTTACTGTATCACTCTGACCTACCCATTGACGATGAAACACAGATATTGCATTGGAATTAAATACAAAAAGCACAATGCCGACTTAAGTACAAGTAAACTGACTCTACTTACTGTCTATGTTTTGAACCATTCCTGTGACATTAGTTACAGATTCTGATGCTTCACTTCAGGTTTATTGTATCCCTCTGACCTTCTTATTGACGATGAAACAAAGAAATTGCATCGGAATTAAATACAAAGGGCACAATGCCTACTTAAGTACAAGAAAACTAACTCTACTTACTGTCTATCTTTTGAACCATTCCTGTTACACTAGTTATAGATTCCGATGCTTCACTTCAGGTTTACTGTATCCCTCTGACCTTCTTATTGACGATGAAACACAGAAATTGCATCGGAATTAAATACGAAAGGCACAATGCCGACTTGAGTACAAGTAAACTGACTCTTCTTACTGTCTATGCTTTGCACCATTCCTGCGACATTAGTTACAGATTCTGATGCTTCACTTCAGGTTTACTGTATCCCTCTGACCTTCTTATTGACGATGAAACACAGAAATTGCATCGGAATTATATACGAAAGGCACAGTGCCGACTTAAGTACAAGTATACTGACTCTTATTACTGTCTATGTTTTCAACCATTCCTGTGACACTAGTTATAGATTCCGATGCTACGCTTCAGGTTTACTGTATCCCTCTGACATTCTTATAGACGATGAAACACAGAAATTGCATCGGAATTAAATAGAAAAGTCACAATTCCGTCTAAAGTACAAGAAAACGGACTCTTCTTACTGTCTATGTTTGGAACCATTCCTGTGACACTAGTTATACATTCTAATGCTTCACTTCAGCTTTACTGTATCCCTCGGACCTTCTTATTGGCGATGAAACACAGAAATTGCATCGGAATTAAATACAAAAGGCACAATGCCGACTTAGGTACATGAGAACAGACTCTTCTTACTGACTATGTTTGAACCATTCCTGTGACACTAGTTATAGATTCCGATGCTTCACTTCTGGTCTACTGTATCCATCTGACTTTCTTATTGACGATGAAACACAGAAATTGCATCGGAATTAAATACAAAATGCACAATGCCGACTTATATATAAGAAAACTGACACTTCTTACTCTTTATGCTTTGAACCATTCCTGTGACATTAGTTATGGATTCCGATGCATCACTTCAGGTTTACTGTATCCCTCTGACCTTCTTATTGACAATAAAACACAGGAATTGCATCGGAAATAAATACAAAAGGCACAATGATGACTCAAGTACAAGAAGACTGGCTCTTCTTACTGTCTATATTTTGAACGTATCCTGTGAGACAAGTTTTAGATTCCGATGCTTGACTTTAGGTTTACTGTAACCCATGGATATTCTTATTGACGATGAAAAACAGAAATTGCATCGGAATTAAATACAAAAGGCACAATGCCGACTTAAGCACAAGGAAACTGAGTCTTCTTACTGTCTATGTTTTGAACCATTCCTGTGACACTAGTTATAGATTCCGATGCTTCACTTCTGCTTTACTGTATCCCTCCGCCCTTCTTATTGACGATGAAACACAGAAACTGCATCGGAATGAATTAGAAAAGGCACAATGCCGACTTAAGTACAAGAAAACTGACCCTTCTTTCTGTGTTTGTTTTGATCCTTTCCTGTAAGACCGGTTTTAGATTCCGATGCTTCACTTCAGGTTTACTGTATCCCTCTGACCTTCTTATTGACGACGTAACACAGAAACTGCATGGGAATTAAGTAGAAAGGGCACAATGACAACTTAAGTACAAGAAAACTGACTCTTCTTACTGTCTATGTTTTGAATCATTCCTGTGACACTAGTTATAGATTCCGATGCATCACTTTAGGTTTACTGTATCCCTCTGACCCTGTTATTGACGATGAAACACAGAAATTTCTTCGGAATTAAATACAAAAGGCACAATGCCGACTTCAGTATAAGAAAACTGACTCTTCTTACTTTGAACCATTCCTGTGACACTAGTTATATATTCCGATGCTTCACTTCAGGTTTACTGTTTCCCTCGGACCTACTTATTGACGATGAAACACAGAAATTGCATCGGAATTAAATACAAAAATCACAATGCCAAATCAAGTACAAGAAGACTGGCTCTTCTTACTGTCTATGTTTTGAACCTTTTCTATGAAACCGGTTTTAGATTCCGATGCTTCACTCACGTTTACTGTATTCCTTGGCCAGTCTTATTGACGACGAAACACAGAAATTGCATCGGAATTACATAGAAAAGGCACAATGCCGACTTAAGTACAAGAAAACCGACTCTTCTTACTGTCTATGTTTTGAACCATTCCGGTGACACTAGTTATAGATTCCGATGCTTCACTTCAGGTTTACTGTATCCCTCTGACGGTCTTATTGCCGATGAAACACAGAAATTGCATCGGAATTAAATACAAAAGGCACAATGCAGACTCAAGTACAAGAAGACTGGCCCTTCTTACTGTCTATGTTTTGAAACTTTCCTGTGAGACCGGTTATAGATTCCGATGCTTCACTTCAGGTTTACTGTATCTCTCTGACCTTCTTATTGACGATGAAACACAGAAATTGCATCGAAATTAAATACAACAGGCACAATGCCGACTTAAGTACAAGTAAACTGACTCTTCTTAATGTCTATGTTTTGAACCATTCCTGTGACACTAGTTATAGATTCCGATGCTTCACTTCAGGTGTACTGTAAGCCTCTGACCTTCTTATTGACGATGAAACACAGAAATTGCTTCGGAATTAAATACAAAAGGCACAATGCCGACTTAAGTACAAGAAGATTGATTCTTCTTACAGTCTACGTTTTGAACCATTCCTGTGACACTAGTTATAGATTCCGAAGCTTCACTTCAGGTTTACTGTATCGCTCTGACTTTCTTATTGACGATGAAACACAGAAATTGCATCGGAATTAAATACAAAAGGCACAATGCCGCCTGACGTACAAAAAGACTGGCTCTTCTTACTGTCTATGCATTGAACCTTCCCTATGACACCGGTTTTAGATTCCGATCCATCACTTCAGGTTTACTGTATCCCTTGGCCATTCTTATTGACGACGAAACACAGAAATTGCATCGGAATTAAATAGAAAAGGTTCAATGTCGCGTTAAGGACAAGAAAACTGACTCTTCTTACAGTCTGTGATTTGAACCATTCCAGTGACACTAGTTATTGATTCCGATGCTTCACTTCAGGTTTACTGTATCACTCTGACCTACCCATTGACGATGAAACACAGATATTGCATTGGAATTAAATACAAAAAGCACAATGCCGACTTAAGTACAAGTAAACTGACTCTACTTACTGTCTATGTTTTGAACCATTCCTGTGACATTAGTTACAGATTCTGATGCTTCACTTCAGGTTTATTGTATCCCTCTGACCTTCTTATTGACGATGAAACAAAGAAATTGCATCGGAATTAAATACAAAGGGCACAATGCCTACTTAAGTACAAGAAAACTAACTCTACTTACTGTCTATCTTTTGAACCATTCCTGTTACACTAGTTATAGATTCCGATGCTTCACTTCAGGTTTACTGTATCCCTCTGACCTTCTTATTGACGATGAAACACAAAAATTGCATCGGAATTAAATACGAAAGGCACAATGCCGACTTGAGTACAAGTAAACTGACTCTTCTTACTGTCTATGCTTTGCACCATTCCTGTGACATTAGTTACAGATTCTGATGCTTCACTTCAGGTTTACTGTATCCCTCTGACCTTCTTATTGACGATGAAACACAGAAATTGCATCGGAATTATATACGGAAGGCACAGTGCCGACTTAAGTACAAGTATACTGACTCTTATTACTGTCTATGTTTTCAAAGATTCCTGTGACACTAGTTATAGATTCCGATGCTTCACTTCAGGTTTACTGTATCCCTCTGACCTACATATTGACGATGACACACAGAAATTGCATCGGAATACAAACAAAAGGCACAAAGCCGGCTTAAGTACAAGAAGACTGACTCTTCTTACTGTCTCCGATTTGAAAAATTCCTGTGACACTAGTTATAGATTCCGATGCTTCACTTCAGGTTTACTGTATCCCTCTGGCTTTCTTACTGACGATGAAACACTGAAATGGCATCGCAATTAAAGAAAAAATTCGCAATGCCGACTGAAGTACAAAAAGACTGGCTCCTCTTACTGTCTATGTTTTGAACCTTTCCTATGAGACCGGTTTTAGATTCCGATGCTTCACTTCAGGTTTACTGTATCCCTTGGCCCCTCTTATTGACGACGAAACACAGAAATTGCATCGGAATTACATAGAAAAGGCACAATGCCGACTTAAGTACAAGAAAACTGATTCTTCTTACTGTCTATGTTTTGAACCATTTCTGTGACACTAGTTATAGGTTCCGATGCATCACTTCAGGTTTACTGTTTCCCTCTGACCTTGTTATTGACGATGAAACACAGAAATTACATCAGAATTAAATACAAAAAGCACAATGCCGACTTAATTATAGGAAAACTGACACTTCTTACTGTCTATGCTTTGAAACATTCCTGTGACACTAGATATGGATTCCTATGCTTCACTTCAGGTTTACTGTATCCCTCTGACCTTCTTATTGACGATGAAACAGAGAAATTGCATCGGAAATAAATACAAAAGACACAGTGCCGCCTCAAGTACAAAAAGACTGGCTCTTCTTACTGTCTATGATTTGAACCTTTCCTATGGGACCAGTTTTAGATTCCGAAGCTTTACTTCAGGTTTACTGTATCCCTTGGCCATTCTTATTGACGACGAAACACGGAAATTGCATCGGAATTAAACAGAAAAGGCACAATGCCTACCTAAGTACAAGAAAACTGACTCTTCTTACTGTCTATGTTTTGAACCATTGCTGTGACACTAGTTATAGATTCCGATGCTTCACTTCAGGTTTACTGTATCCCTCTGACCGTCTGATTGACGATGAAACACAGAAAATGCATCGGAATTAAATACAAAAGACAAAATGCAGACTCAAGTACAAGAAGACTGGCTCTTCTTACTGTCTATGTTTTGAACCTTTTCTATGAAACCGGTTTTAGACTCCGATGCTTCACTTCAGGTTTACTGTATTCCTTGGCCAGTCTTATTGACGACGAAACACAGAATTTACATCGGAATTACATAGAAAAGGCACAATGCCGACTTAAGTACAAGAAAACTGACTCTTCTTACTGTCTATGATTTGAACCATTCCGGTGACACTAGTTATAGATTCCGATGCTTCACTTCAGGTTTACTGTATCCCTCCGATCTTCTTATTGACGATGAAACACAGAAATTGCATCGGACTTAAATAGAAAAGGCACAATGCCGACTTAAGTACAAGTAAACTGACTCTTCTTACTGTCTATGTTTTTATCCATTCCTGGGACACTACTTATAGATTCCGTTGCTTCACTTCAGGTTTAATGTATACCTCTGACGTTCTTATTGACGATGAAACACAGAAATTGCTTCGGAATTAATTACAATCGGCACAATGCCGATTTAAGTACAAGAAAACTGACTCTTCTAACTGTCTATGTTTTGAACCATTCGTGTGACATTAGTTACTGATTCTGATGCTTCGCTTCAGGTTTACTGTATCCCTCTGACCTTCTTATTGACGATGAAACAAAGAAAATGCATCGGAATGAAATACCAAAGGCACAATGCCGACTGATGTACAAGAAAACTGATTCTTCTTACTGTTTATGTTTGAACCAATCCTGTGACACTAGTTATAGATTCCGATGCTTCACTTCAGGTTTACTGTATCCCTCTGACCTTCTTATTGACGATGAAACACAGAAATTGCATCGGAGTTAAATACAAATGGCACAATGCTGACTTAAGTACAAGGAAATTGACTCTTCTTACTGTCTATGTTTTCAACCATTCCTGTGACACTAGTTATAGATTCCGATGCTTCACTTCAGGTTTACTGTATCCCTCTGACCTTCTTATTGACGATCAAAAACACAGAAATTGCATCGGAGTTAAATACAAAAGGCACAATGACGACTTAAGTACAAGAAAACTGACTCTTCATACTGTCTATGTTTTGAACCATTCCTGTGACACTAGTTATAGATTCCGATGCTTCACTTCAGGTTTACTGTATCCCTCTGACCTTCTTATTGACGATGAAACACAGAAATTGCATCGGAGTTAAATACAAAAGGCACAATGCCGACTTAAGTACAAGAAAACTGACTCTTCTTACTGTCTATGTTTTGAACCTTTCCTGTGACACTAGTTATAGATTCCGAAGCTTCACTTCAGGTTTACTGTATCCCTCTGACCTTCTTATTGACGATGAAACACAGAAATGGCATCGGAATTACATACAAAAGGCACAATGCCGACTTATGTACCAGAAAACTGACTCTTCTTACTGTCTATGTTTTGAACCATTCATTTGACACTAGTTATAAATTCCGATGCTTTATTCCAGGTTTACTGTATCCCTCTGACCTTCTTATTGACGATGAATCACAGAAATTGTTTCGGAATTAAATACAAAAGGCACAATGCCGACTTAAGTACAAGAAAACTGACTCTTCTTACTGTCTATGTTTTGATCCATTCCTGTGTCACTAGTTATAGATTCCGATGCTTCACTTCAGGTTTACTGTATCCCTGTGACCTTCTTATTGATGATGAAACATAGAAATTGCATCGGAATTAAATAGAAAGGGAACAATGCCGACTTAAGTACAAGAAAATTGACTCTTCTTACTGTCTATGTTTTGAACCATTACTGTGACACTAGTTATCGATTCCGATGCTTCTTTTCAGGTTTACTGTGTCCTTCTGAAAATCTTATTGTTGATGAAACACAGATATAGCATCGGAATTATATACAAAAGGCACAATGCCTACATAAGTACAAGAAAACTGACACTTCTTACTGTCAATGATTTGAACCATTCCTGTGACACTAGTTATAGTTTCCGATGCTTCTCTTCATGTTTACTGTATCCCTCTGACCTTCTTATTGACGATGAAACACAGAAATTGCATCGGAATTAAATACAAAAGGCACAATGCCGACTTAAGTACAAGAGAACAGACTCTTCTTACTGTCTATGTTTTGAACCAGTCATGTGACACTAGGCATGGCGTCCGATGCTTCACTTCAGGTTTACTGTATCCATCCGACCTTCTTATTAGCGATGAAACACAGAATTTGCATCGGAATTAAATACAAAAGGCACAATGCCGACTTATGTACAAGAAAACTGACTCTTCTTACTGTCTACGTTTGAACCATTCGTGTGACACTAATTATAGATTCCGATGCTTCACTTCAGGTTTACTGTATCCCTCTGACCTTCTTATTGACGATGAAACACAGAAATTGCATCGGAATTAAATACCAAAGGCACAATGCCGACTGATGTACCAGAAAACTGATTCTTCTTACTTTTTATGTTTGAACCATTCCTGTGACACTAGTTATAGTTTCCGATGCTTCATTTCAGGTTTACTGTATCCCTCTGACCTTCTTATTGACGATGAAACACAGAAATTGCATCGGAATTAAATACAAAAGGCACAATGCCGACTTAAGTACAAGAAAACTGACTCTTCTTACTGTCTATGTTTTGAACCTTGCCTGTGACACTAGTTATCGATTCCGATGCTTCACTTCAGGTTTACTGTATCCCTCTGACCTTCTTATTGACGATGAAACATAGAAATTGCATCGGAATTAAATAGAAAGGGAACAATGCCGACTTAAGTACAAGAAAATTGACTCTTCCTACTGTCTATGTTTTGAACCATTCCTGTGACACTAGTTTTAGATTCCGATGCTTCACTTCAGGTTTACTGTATACCTCTGATTTCCTTATTGACGATGAAACACAGAAGTTGCATCTTAATTAAATACTAAAGCACAATGCCAATTTAAGTACAAGAATACTGACTCTTCTTATTGTCTATGCTTTGAACCATTCCTGTGACACTAGTTATAGATTCCGATGCTTTACTTCAGGTTTACTGTGTCCCTCTGACCTTCTTATTGACGATCAAACACAGAAATTTCATCGGAATTAAATACAAAAGGCACAATGCCGACTCAAGTACAAGAAGACTGGCTCTTCTTACTGAAAATGATTTGAACCATTCCTGTGACACTAGTTATAGATTCCGATGCTTCACTTCAGGCTTACTGTGTCCCTCTGACATTCTTCATGACTATAAAGCACAGAAATTGCATCGGAATTAAATACAAAAGGCACAATGCCGACCCAAGTACACGAAGACTGGCTCTTCTTACTGTCTATATTTTGAACCTTTCCTGGGAGACCGGTTTTAGATTCCGATGCTTCACTTCAGGTTTACTGTATCCCTCTGACCGTCTTATTGACGATGAAACATAGAAACTGCATCGGGATTAAATACAAAAGGCACATTGCCAACTTAAGTACAAGATAACGGACTCTTCTTACAGTCTATGCTTTGAACCATTTATGTGACACTAGGTATAGATTCCGATATTTCACTTAAGGTTTACTGTATCCCTCTGACCTTCTTTTTGACGATGAAACACAGAAATTGCATCGGAATTAAATACAAAATTCACAATACCGACTCAAGTACAAGAACACTGGCTTTTCTTACTGTCTATGTTTGGAATCTTACCTGTGAGACCGGTTTTAGATACCGATGCATCACTTCAGGTTTACTGTATCCCGTGTACCTTCTTATTGACGACGAAACGCAGAAATTGCATCGGAAATGAATACAAAAGGCACAATGCCGACTTAAGTACAAGAAAACTGACACTTCTTACTGTCTATGTTTTGCACCATTCCTGTGACACTAGTTATAGATTCCGATGCTTCACTTCAGGTTTACTGTAACCCTCTGACCTTCTTATAGACGTTGAAACACAGAAATTGCATCGGAACTATATACAAAAGGCACAATGCCGACTTAAGTACAAGAAGACTGACTCTTCTTACTGTCTACGGTTTGAACCATTCCTGTGACACTAGTTATAAATTCCGATGCGTCACTTCAGGTTTACTATATCCCTCTGACCTTCTTATTGACGATGAAACACAGAAATTGCATCGGAATTAAATAGAAAAGGCATAATGCCGACTTAAGTCCAAGAAAACTGACTCTCCTTACTGTCTACGGTTTGAACCATTCCTGTGACACTAGTTATAAATTCCGATGCGTCACTTCAGGTTTACTATATCCCTCTGACCTTCTTATTGACGATGAAACACAGAAATTGCATCGGAATTAAATACAAAAGGCACAATGCCGACTCAAGTACAAGTAGACTGACTCTTCCTACTGTCTATGATTTGAACCATTCCTGTGACACTAGTTTTAGATTCCGATGCTTCACTTGAGGTTTACTGTATCCTTCTGACCTCCTTGTGACGATGAAACACAGAAATTGCATCTTAATTAAATACAAAACCACATTGCCGATTTAAGTACAAGAATGCTGACTCTTCTTATTGTCTATGTTTTGAACCATTCCTGTGACACTAGTTATAGATTCCGATGCTTCACTTCAGGTTTACTGTATCCAGCTGACCTTATCATTGACGTTTAAACACAGAAATTGCATCGGAATTAAATACAAAAGGCACAATGCCGACTTAAGTACAAGAAGGCGGACTCTTCTTACTGTCTATGTTTTGAACCATTCCTGTGACACTAGTTTTAGATTCCGATGCTTCACTTCAGGTTTACTGTATACCTCTGATTTCCTTATTGACGATGAAACACAGAAGTTGCATCTTAATTAAATACTAAAGCACAATGCCAATTTAAGTACAAGAATACTGACTCTTCTTATTGTCTATGTTTTGAACCATTCCTGTGACACTAGTTATAGATTCCGATGCTTCACTTCAGGTTTACTGTATCCAGCTGACCTTATCATTGACGTTTAAACACAGAAATTGCATCGGAATTAAATACAAAAGGCACAATGCCGACTTAAGTACAAGAAGGCGGACTCTTCTTACTGTCTATGTTTTGAACCATTCCTGTGACACTAGTTTTAGCTTCCGATGCCTCACTTCAGTTTTACTGTATCCCTCTGACCTTCTTATTAACGATGAAACACAGAAATTGCATCGGAATTACATACAAGAGGCACAATGCCGATTTAAGTACAAGAAGACTGACTCTTTTTACTGTCTGTGTTTTGAACCATTCCTGTGACACTAGTTATTGATTCCGATGCTTCACTTCAGGTTTACTGTATCCCTCTGACCGTCTTATTGACGATGCAACACATATATTGCATCGTTATTAAATAGAAAAGGCACAAGGCCGACTCAAGTACAAGAAGTCTGGCTCTCCTCACTGTCTATGTTTTGATCCTTTTCTGTGACACTAGTTATAGATTCCGATGCTTCACTTCAGGTTTACTGTATCCAGCTGACCTTAATATTGACGATGAAACACAGAAATTGCATCGGAATTAAATACAAAAAGCACAATGTCGACTTAAGTACAAGAAGACTGACTCTTCTTACTGTCTATGTTTTGAACCATTCCTGAGACACTAGTTATAGATTCCGATGCTTCACTTAAGTTTTACTGTATCCCTCTGACCTTCTTATTGACGATGAAACACAGATATTGCATCGGAATTAGATACAAAACGCACAATGCCGACTTAATTACAAGAAGACTGACTCTTCCTACTGTCTATGTTTTGAACCATTCCTGTGACACTATTTATTGATTCCGATGCTTCACTTCAGATTTACTGTATCCCTCTGACCGTCTTATTGACGACGAGACACAGATTACTGCATCGGAAATAAATACAAAAGGCACAATGTCGACTCAAGTACAAGAAGACTGGCTCTTCTTATTGTCTATAATTTGAACCTTTCCTGTGAGACCGGTTTTAGATTCGGATGCTTCATTTCAGGTTTACTGTATCCCTTGGACCTTCTTATTAACGACGAAACACGGAAATTGCATAGGAATTAAATAGAAAATGCAGAATGCCGACATAAGTACAAGAAAACTGACTCTTCTTCCTGTCTATATTTTGAACCGTTCCTGTGACACTAGTTATAGATTCCGATGCTTCACATCAGGTTTACTGTATCCCTCTGAACTTCTTATTGAAGATGAAACACAGAAATTGCATCAGAAGTATATACAAAAGGCACAATGCCGACTCAAGTACAAGAAGACTTACTCTTCTCACTGTCTATGTTTTGAACCATTCCTGTGACTCTAGTTATAGATTCCGATTCTTCACTTCAGGTTTACTGTATCCCTTGGACCTTCTTATTGACGACGAAACACAGAAATTGCATCGGAATTAAATAGAAAAATCACAATGCCGACCTAAGTACAAGAAAACTGACTCTTCTTACTATCTATGTTTTGAACCATTCCTGTGACACTAGTTATTGATTCCGATGCATCGCTTCAGGTTTACTGTATCCCTCTGATTTTGTAATTGACGTTGAAACACAGAAAATGCATCGGAATTAAATACAAAAGGCACAGTGCCGACTGAAGTATAAGAAAACAGACTCTTCTTACTGTCTATGCTTTGAAACATTCCTGTGACACTAGTTATAGATTCCGATGCTTCACTTCAGGTTTACTGTATCCCTCTGACCATCTTATTGACGATGAAACACAGAAATTGCATCGGAATTAAATACAAAAGGCACAATGCCGACTCAAGTACTAGTAGACTGACTCTTCCTACTGTCTATGTTTTGAACCATTCCTGTGACACTAGTTTTAGATTCCGATGCTTCACTTCAGGTTTACTGTATACCTCTGACCTCCTTATTGACGATGAAACACAGAAGTTGCATCTTAATTAAATACAAAAGCACAATGCCAATTTAAGTACAAGAATACTGACTCTACTTATTGTCTATGCTTTGAACCATTCCTGTGACACTAGTTATAGATTCCGTTGCTTCACTTCTGGTTTACTGTGTCCCTCTGACCTTCTTTTTGACGATCAAACACAGAAATTTCATCGGAATTAAATACAAAAGGCACAATGCCGACTCCAGCGCAAGAAGACTTGCTCTTCTTACTGAATATGCTTTGAACCATTCCTGTGACACTAGTTATGGATTCCGATGCTTCACTTCAGGTTTACTGTGTCCCTCTGACCTACTTCTTGACGATAAAACGCAGAAATTGCATCGGAATTAAATACAAAAGGCACAATGTCTACTCAAGTACAAGAAGACTGGCTCTTCTTACTGTCTATGTTTTGAACCTTTCCTGTGAGACCGGTTTTAGATTCCGATGATTCACTTCAGGTTTACTGTGTCCCTCTGACCTTCTTATAGACGATGAAACATAGCAATTGCATCGGGATTAAATACAAAAGGCACATCGCGAACTTAAGTACAAGATAACGGGCTCTTCTTACAGTCTATGTTTGAACCACTCCTGTGACACTAGTTATAGATACCGATATTTCACTTCAGGTTTACTGTATCCCTCTGACCTTCTTATTGACGATGAAACACAGAAATTGCATCGGAATTAAATACAAAAGGCACAATGCCGACTCAAGTACAAGAACACTGGCTTTTCTTACTGTCTATGCTTTGAACCTTTCCTGTGAGACCGGTTTTAGATTCCGATGCATCACTTCAGGTTTACTGTATCCCGTGGACCTTCTTATTGACGACGAAACGCAGAAATTGCATCGGAAATGAACACAAAAGGCACAATGCCGACTTAAGTACAAGGAAACTGACACTTCTTACTGTCTATGTTTTACACCATTCCTGTGACACTAGTTATAGATTCCGATGCTTCACTTCAGGTTTACTGTATCCCTCTGTCCTTCTTATTGACGATGAAACACAGAAATTGCATCGGAATTAAATAGAAAAGGCACAATGCCGACTTAAGTCCAAGAAAACTGACTCTTCTTACTGTTTATGTTTTGAACCATTCCTGGGACACTAGTTGTAGATTCCGATGCTTCACTTCAGGTTAACTGTATCCCTGTGAGCTTCTTATTGACGATGAAATACAGAAATTGCTTCAGAATTATATACAGAAGGCACAATGCCGACTCAAGTACAAGAGAACTGACTCTTCTTACTGTCTAAGATTTGAACCATTCCTGTGACACTAGTTATAGATTTCGATGCTTCACATTACGTTTACTGTATCCCTCTGACGTCCCTATTGACGATGAAACACAGAAATTGCATCGGAATTAAATACAAAAGGCACAATGCTGACTTAAGTACAAGAAGACTGACTCTTCCTACTGGCTATGTTTTGCACCTTTCATGTGACACTAGTTATGGATTCCGATGCTTCACTTCAGGTTTACTGTAACCCTCTGACCTTCTTATTGACGATGAAACACAGTAATTGCGTCGGAATTAAATACAAAAGGCACAATGCCGACTCAAGTACAAGAAAACTGACTCTTCCAACTGTCTATGTTTTGAACCATTCCTGTGACACTAGTTATAGATTCCGATGCTTCACTACAGGTTTACTGTATCCAGCTGACCTTCTTAATGACGATGAATCACAGAAATTGCATCGGCAATTAATACAAAAGGCACAATACCGACTTAAGTACTAGAAAACTGACTCTTCTTACTGTCTATGTTTTGAACCAATCCTGTGACACTAGTTATAAATTCCGATGCTTCACTTCAGTTTTAATGTATCCCTGTGACCTTCGTATTGTTGATGAAACACAGAAATTGCATCGGAATTAAATACAAAACGCACAATGCCGACTTAAGTACAAGAAAACTGACTCTTCCTACTGTCTATGTTTTGAACCACTCCTGTGACACTAGTTATAGATTCCGATGCTTCACTTCAGGTTTACTGTATCTCTTTGACCGTCGTACTGACGATGAAACACAGAAATTGCATTGGAATTAAATACAAAAGGCACAATGCCGACTCAAGTACAAGAAGATTGACTCTTCCTACTGTCTATGTTTTGAACCATTCTTGTGACACTAATTATAGATTCCGATGCTTCACTTCAGGTTTACTGTATCCCTCTGACCTTCTTCTTGACGATGAGACACAGAAATTGCATCGGAGTTAAATACAAAAGGCACAATGCCGACTTAAGTACAAGGAAACTGACACTTCTTACTGTCTATGTTTTACACCATTCCTGTGACAGTAGTTATAGATCCGATGCTTCACATCAGGTTTACTGCATCCCTGTGACCTTCTTATTGACGATGAAGCACAGAAATTGCATCGGAAATAAATACAAAAGGCACAATGCCGACTTAAGTACAAGAAAACTGACTCCTCTTACTGTCTATGTTTTGAACCATTCCCGTGACACTAGTTATATATTCCGATGCTTCACTTCAATTTTAATGTATCCCTCTGACCGTCTTATTGACGATGAAACACACAAATTACATCGGAATTAAATACAAAAGGCACAATGCCGACCCAAGTACAAGTAGTCTGGCTCTTCTTACTGTCTATGTTTTGAACCTTTCTGTGAGACCGGTTTCAGATTCCGATGCTTCACTTCAGGTTTACTGTATCCCTTGGACCTTCTTACTGACGACGAACACAGATATTGCATCGGAATTATATAGAAAATGCACAATGCCGACTTAAGTACAAGAAGACTGACTCCTCCTCCTGTCTATGTTTTGAACCACTCCTGTGACACTAGTTATAGATTCCGATGCTTCACATCAGTTTTACTGTATCCTTCTGACCTTCTTATTGACGATGAAACACAGACATTGCATCGGAATTAAATCCAAAATGCACAATGCCGACCTAAGTATAGGAAAACTGACTCTTCTTACTGTTTATGTTTTGAACCATTCCTGTGACACTAGTTATAGATTCCGATGCTTAACGTCAGGTTTACTGTATCCCTGTGACCTTCTTATTATTCATGAAACACAGAAATTGCATCGGAATTAAATACAAAAGGCACAATGCCGGCTTAAGTAAAAGAAAACTGACTCTTCCTACTGTCTTTGTTTTGTACCATTCCTGTGACCCTAGTTATATATTCCGATGCTTCACTACAGGTTTACTGTATCCAGCTGACCTTCTTATTGACGATGAATCACAGAAATTGCATCGGAAATTAATACAAAAGGCACAATGCCGAATTAAGTACAAGAAGACTGACTCTTCTTACTGTCTATGTTTGAACCAATCCTGTGACACTAGTAGTAAATTACGATGCTTCACTTCAGTTCAAATGTATCCCTGTGACCTTCTTATTGTTGATGAAACACAGAAATTGCATTGGAATTAAACACAAAAGGCACAATGCCGACTTAAGTACAAGAAAACTGACTCTTCCTACTGTCTATGTTTTGAACCACTCCTGTGGCACTAGTTATAGATTCCGATGCTTCACTTTGGGTTTACTATATCCCTCTGACCGTCGTACTGACGATGAAACACAGAAATTGCATTGGAATTAAATACAAAAGGCTCAATGCCGACTCAAGTACAAGAAGACTGGCTCTTCTTACTGTCAATGTTTTGAACCTTTCCTGTGAGACCGGTTTTAGAATCCGATGCTTCACTTCAGGTTTACTGTATCCCTTGGACCTTCTTATTGACGACGATACACAGAAATTGCATCGGAATTAAATAGAAGAGACACAATGCCGACTCATGTACAAGAAGACTGGCAATACTTCCTGTCTATGTTTTGAACCATTCCTGTGACACTAGTTATAGATTCTGATGCTTCACTTCAGGTTTACTGTATCCAGCTGACCATCTTATTGACGATGAGAAACAGAAATTGCATCGGAATTAAATACAAAAGGCACAATGCTGACCCATGTACAAGAAGACTGGCTCTTCTTACTGTCTATGTTTTGAACCTTTCCTCTGAGACCGGTTTTAGATTCCGATGCTTCACTTCAGGTTTACTGTATCCCTTGGACCTTCTTATTGACGACGAACACAGAAATTGCATCGGAATTAAATAAAAAAGGCACAATGCCGGCTTAAGTACAAGCAAATTGACTCTTCTGACTGTCCATGTTTTTTACCATTCCTGTGACTCTAGTTATAGATTCCGATGCTCCACTTCAGGTTAACTGTATCCCTCTGACCTTCTTATTGACGATGAAACACAGAAGTTGCATCGGAATCACATACAAAAGGCTTACTGTATCCCTCTGACAAGAAAACTGACTATTCTTACTGTCTATATTTTGAACCATTAATTTGACACTAGTTATAGATTCCGATGCTTCACTTCAGGTTTACTGTCGCCCTCTGACCTACTTATTGACAATGAACCACAGAAATTGCATCGGAATTAATTACAGGAGGCACAATGCCGACCTAAGTACAAGAAAACTGACTCTTCTTTTTGTTAATGTTCTCAACCATTCTTGTGACACTAGTTATAGATCCCGATGCTTTACTTCAGGTTTACTGTATCCCTGTGACCTTCTTATTGACTATGAAATACAGATATTGCATCGGAATTAAATACAAAAGGCACAATGGCGTCTTAAGTACAAGAAAACTGACTCTTCTTACTGTCTATGTTTTGAACCATTCCTGTGACACTAGTTATAGATTCCGATGCTTCACCTCAGGTTTACAGTATTCCTCTGACCTTCTTATTGACGATGAAACACTTAAATTGCATCGGAATTAAATACAAAAGGCACAATGCCGACTTAAGTACAAGAAGACTGACCCTTGTTACTGTCTATGTTTTGAACCACTCCTGTGACACTAGTTATAGATTCCGATGCTTCACTTCAGGTTTACTGTATCCCTCGGACCTTCTTATTGACGATGAAACACAGAAATCGCATCGGAATGAAATACAAAATGCACAATGCCGACTCAAGTACAAGAAGACTGGGTCTTCTTACTGTCTATGGTTTGAACCATGTCTGTGACACTAGTTATAGATTCCGATGCTTCACTTCAGGTTTACTATATCTCTCTGACCTTCTTATTGACGAAGAAACACAGATATTGCATCGGAATTAAATACAAAAGGCACAATGCTGACTTAAGTACAAGAAGACTGACCCCTCTTACTGTCTATGTTTTGAACCATTCCTGTGACACTAGTTATAGAATCCGATGCATCCCTTCAGGTTTACTGTATCCCTCTGACCTTAGTATTGACGATGAAACACAGAAATTGCATCGGAATTAAATACATAAGGCACAATGCCGACTTAAGTACAAAAAGACTGACTCTTCTTACTGTCTATGTTTTGAACAATTCCTGTGACACTAGTTACAGATTCGGATGCTTCACTTCAGGTTTACTGTATTCCACTGACCTTCGTATTGACGACGAAACACAGAAATTGCATCGGAATTAAATACAAAAGACACAATGCCGACTTAAGTACAAGAAAACCGACTCTTCTTACTGTCTATGTTTTGAACCATTCCTGTGACACTAGTAATAGATTCTGATGCTTCACGTCTGGTTTATTGTATACCTCTGAGCTTCTTATTGACGATGAAACGCAGATATTGCATCAGAGTTATATACAAAAGGCACAATGCCGACTTCAGTACAAAAAGACTGGCTCTTCTTACTGTCTATGTTTTGAACCATTCCTGTGACACTAGTTTTTGATTCCGATACTTCACTTCAGGTTTACTGTGTCCCTTGGACCTTGTTTCTGACGACGAAACAGAGAAATTGCATCGGAATTGAATAGAAGAGGCACAATGCCGACTTATGTACAAGGAAACAGACTCTTCTTAATAACTATGTTTTGAACCATTTCTGTGACACTAGTCATAGATTCCGAAGCATCACTTCAGGTTTACTGTATCCCTCTGACTCTCTTATTGACGATGAAACACAGAAAATGCATCGGAATTAAATACAAAAGCCACAATGCCGACTTAAGTACTAGAAGACTGACTCTTCTTAGTGTCTATGTTTTGAACCATTCCTGAGACACTAGTTATAGATCCCGATGCTTCACTTCAGGTTTACTGTATCCCTGTGACCTTCTTATTGACTATGAAACACAGATATTGCATCGGAATGAAATACAAAAGGCACAATGCCGTCTTAAGTACAAGCAAATTGACTCTTCTTACTGTCTATGTTTTGAACCATTCCTGTGACACTAGTTATAGATTCCGATGCTTCACTTCAGGTTTACTGTATCCCTCTGACCTTCTTATTGACGATGAAACACTTAAATTGCATCGGAATTAAATACAAAAGGCACAATGCCGCTTTACGTACAAGAAGACTGGCTCTTCTTACTGTCTATGGTTTGAACCATTTCTGTGACACTAGTTATAGATTCCTATGCTTCACTTCAGGTTTACTATATCCCTCTGACCTTCTTATTGACGAAGAAACACAGATATTGCATCGGAATTAAATACAAAAGGCACAATGCCGACTTAAGTACAAGAAGACTGACCCTTCTTACTGTCTATGGTTTGATCCATTCCTGTGACACTAGTTATAGAATCCGATGCTTCCCTTCAGGTTTACTGTATCCCTCTGACCTTCTTATTGACAACGAAACACAGAAATTGCATCGGAATTAAATACAAAAGACACAATGCCGACTTAAGTACAAGAAAACCGACTCTTCTTACTGTCTATGTTTTGAACCATTCCTGTGACACTAGTAATAGATTCTGATGCTTCACTTCTGGTTTATTGTATCCCTCTGAGCTTCTTATTGACGATGAAACACAGAAATTGCATCGGAGTTATATACAAAAGGCACAATGCCGACTTAAGTACAAGAAGACTGGCTCTTCTTACTGTCTATGTTTTGAACCTTTCCTGTGAGCCCGGCTTTAGATTACGAAGCTTCACTTCAGGTTTACAGTGTCCCTTGGACCTTGTTTCTGACGACGAAACACAGGAATTGCATCGGAATTGAATAGAAGAGGCACAATGCCGACTTATGTACAAGGAAACAGACTCTTCTTAATAACTATGTTTTGAACCATTTCTGTGACACTAGTCATAGATTCCGAAGCATCACTTCAGGTTTACTGTATCCGTCTGACCCTCTTATTGACGATGAAACACAGAAAATGCATCGGAATTAAATACAAGAGGCACAATGCCGACTTAAGTACTAGAAGACTGACTCTTCTTAGTGTCTATGTTTTGAACCATTCCTGTGACACTAGTTAAAGATTCGGATGCTTCACTTCAGGTTTACTGTATCCCTCTGACCGTCGTATTGACGATGAAACACAGAAATTGCATCGTAATTAAATAGAAATGGCACAATGCCGACTTAAGTACTAGAAGACTGACTCTTCTTAGTGTCTATGTTTTGAACCATTCCTGTGACACTAGTTAAAGATTCGGATGCTTCACTTCAGGTTTACTGTATCCCTCTGACCGTCGTATTGACGATGAAACACAGAAATTGCATCGGAATTAAATAGAAATGGCACAATGCCGACTTAAGTACAAGCAAATTGACTCTTCTTACTGTCTATGTTTTGAACCATTCCTGTGGCACTAGTTATAGATTCCGATGCTTCACTTCAGGTTTACTGTATCCCTCTGACCTTCTTATTGACGATGAAACATAGAAATTGCATCGGAATTACATACAAAAGGTTTACTGTATTCCTCTGGCAAGAAAACTGACTCTTCTTACTGTCTATGTTTTGAACCATTCCTGTGACACTAGTTATAGATTCCGAAGCTTCACTTCAGGTTTACTGTGTCCCTCTGATCTTCTTATTGACGATGAACCACAGAAATTGCATCGGAATCAAATACAAGAGGCACAATGCCGACCTAAGTACAAGAAAACTGACTTTTCTTACTGTTTATGTTTTGAACCATTCCTGTGACACTAGTTATAGATTCGGATGCTTCACTTCAGGTTTACTGTACCCCTCTGACCTTAGTATTGACGATTAAACACAGAAATTGCATCGGAATTAAAAATGCCGACTTATGTACAAAAAGACTGACTCTTCTTACTGTCTATGTTTTGAACAATTCCTGTGACACTAGTTACAGATTCCGACGCTTCACTTCAGGTTTACTGTATCCCACTGATCTTCTTATTGAAGACGAAACACAGAAATTGCATCGGAATTAAATACAAAAGACACAATGCCGACTTAAGTACAAGAAAACCGACTCTTCCTACTGTCTGTGTTTTGAACCATTCCTGTGACACTAGTAATAGATTCCGATGCTTCACTTCTGGTTTATTGTATCCCTCTGAGCTTCTTATTGACGATGAAACGCAGAAATTGCATCGGAGTTATATACAAAAGGCACAATGCCGACTTATGTACAAGAAGACTGACTCTTGTTACAGTCTATGTTTTGAACCATTCCTGTGACACTAGTTTTTGATTCCGATGCATCACTTCACGTTTACTGTATGCCTCTGACCGGCGTACTGACGATGAAACACAGAAATTGCATCGGAATTAAATACAAAATGCACAATGCCGACTCAAGTACAAGAAGACTGGCTCTTCTTACTGTCTATGTTTTGAACCTTTCCTGTGAGACCGGTTTTAGATTCCGATGATTCACTTCAGGTTTAATGTATCCTTTGGACCTTGTTTCTGACGACGAAACACAGAAATTGCATCGGAATTGAATAGAAGAGGCACAATGCCGACTTATGTACAAGGAAACAGACTCTTCTTAATAACTATGCTTAGAACCATTCCTGTGACACTAGTCATAGATTCCGAAACATCACTTCAGGTTTACTGTATCCCTCTGACCCTCTTATTGACGATGAAACACAGAAAATGCATCGGAATTAAATACAAAAGGCACAATGCCGACTTAAGTACTAGAAGACTGACTCTTCTTACTGTCTATGTTTTGAACCATTCCTGTGACACTAGTTATAGATTCGGATGCTTCACTTCAGGTTTACTGTATCCCTCTGACCGTCGTATTGACAATGAAACACAGAAATTGCATCGGAATTAAGTAGAAAAGGCACAATGGCGACTGAAGTACAAGCAAATTGACTCTTCTTACTGTCTATGTTTTGAACCATTCCTGTGACACTAGTTATAGATTCCGATGCTTCACTTCAGGTTTACGGTATCCCTCTGACCTTCTTATTGACGATGAAACATAGAAATTGCACCGGAATTACATACAAAAGGTTTACTGTATCCCTCTGACAAGAAAACTGACTCTTCTTACTGTCTATGCTTTGAACCATTCCTGTGACACTAGTTATAAATTCCGAAGCTTCATTTCAGGTTTACTGTATCCCTCTGACCTTCTTATTGTCGATGATACACAGAAATTGAATCGGAATTAAATACAAAAGGCACAATGCCGACTCAAGTACAAGAAGACTGGCTCTTCTTACTGTCTATGGTTTGAACCATTTCTGTGACACTAGTTATAGGTTCCGATGCTTCACTTCAGGTTTACTGCATCCATCTGACCCTCTTATTGACGAAGAAACACAGATATTGCATCGGAATTAAATACAAAAGGCACAATGCCACTTAAGTACAAGGAGACTGACCCTTCTTACTGTCTATGTTTTGAACCATTCCTGTGACACTAGTTATAGATTCCGATGCTTCACTTAAGGTTTACTGTACCCCTCTGACCTTCTTATTGACGATGAAACACAGAAATTGCATCGGAATTAAAGACAAAAGACAAAATGCCGACTTAAGTACAAGAAAACTGACTCTTCTTACTATCTATGTTTTGAACCATTCCTGTGTCACTAGCTATAAATTCCGATGCTTCACTTCAGTTTTAATTAATCCCTCTGACCGTCTTATTGACGATGAAACACACAAATTTCATCGGAATTAAATACAAAAGGCACAATGCCGACACAAGTGCAAGTAGTCTGGCTCTTCTTACTGTCTATGTTTTGAACCTTTCCTGTGGGACCGGTTTTAGATTCCGATCCTTCACTTCAGGTTTTCTGTATCCCTTGGGCCTTCTTATTGACGACGAACACAGAAATTGCATCGGAATTATATAGAAAATGCACAATGACGACTTCGGTACAAGATAACTGTCTCTTTTTCCTGTCTTTGTTTTGAACCATTCCTGTGACACTAGTTATAGATTCCGATGCTTCACTTCATTATTACCTTATCCAGCTGACCTTCTTATTGACGATGAAACACAGAAATTGCATCGGAATTAAATACAAAAGGCACAATGCCGACTTAAGTACAAGAAGACTGACTCCTCCTACTGTCTATGTTTTGAACCACTCCTGTGACACTAGTTATAGATTCCGATGCTTCACTTCAGTTTTACTGTATCCTTCTGACCTTCTTATTGACGATGAAACACAGAAATTGCATCGGAATTAAATACAAAAGGCACAATGCAGACCCAAGTACAAGATGACTGACACTTCTTACTGTCTATGTTTTGAACCATTCCTGTGACACTAGTTATAGATTCCGATGCTTCACTTCAGTTTTACTGTATCCTTCTGACCTTCTTATTGACGATGAAACACATAAATTGCATCGGAATTAAATACAAAAGGCACAATGCCGACTCAAGTACAAGAAGACTGACTCCTCTTACTGTATATGTTTTGAACCACTCCTGTGACACTAGTTATAGATTCCGATGCTTCACTTCAGGTTTACTGTATCCCTCTGACCTTCTTATTGTTGATGAAACACAGAAATAGCATCGGAATTAAATACTAAAGGCACAATGCCGACTTAAGTACAAGAAAACTGACTTTTCCTACTGTCTATGTTTTGAGCCATTCCTGTGACACAAGTTGTAGATTCCGATGCTTCACTACAGGTTTACTGTATCCAGCTGACCTTTTTGTTGACGATGAATCACAGAAATTGCATCGGCAATTAATACCAAAGGCACAATGCCGACATAAGTACAAGAAAACTGACTATTCTTACTGTCTATGTTTTGAACCATGCCTATGACACTAGTTATTAATTCCGATGCTTCAATTCAGTTTTAATGTATCCCTGTGACCTTCCTATTGTTGATGAAACACAGAAATTGCATCGGAATTATATACAAAAGGCACAATGCCGACTTAAGTACAAGAGAACTGACTCTTCCTACTGTCTATGTTTTGAACCACTCCTGTGACACTAGTTATAGATTCCGATGCTTCACTTCAGGTTTACTGTATCCCTCTGACCGTCGTAATGACGTTGGAACACAGAAATTAGGTTGGAATTAAATACAAAAGGCACAATGTCGACCCAAGTACAAGAAAACTGACTCTTCTTACTGTTTATGTTTTGAACCATTCATGTGACACTAGTTATAGATTCCGATGCTTCACTTCAGGTTTACAGTATCCCTGTGACCTTCTTATTGTTGATGAAACACAGAAATTGCATCGGAATTAAATACAAAAGGCACAATGCCGACTTAAGTACAAGAAAACTGACTCATCCTACTGTCTATGTTTTGAACCGTTCCTGTGAAACTAGTTACAGATTCCGATGCTTCACTTCAGGTTTACTGTATCCCTCTGACCGTCGTAATGACGTTGAAACACAGAAATTAGGTTGGAATTAAATACAAAAGGCACAATGTCGACCCAAGTACCAGAAAACTGACTCTTCCTACTGTCTATGCTTTGAACTATTCCTGTGACACTAGTTATAGATTCCGATGCTTCACTTCAGGTTTACTTTATCCCTCTGACCTTCTTATTGACGATGAAACACAGAAATTGCATTGGAATTACATACAAAAGGCACAATGATGACTTAAGTACAAGAAAACTGACTCTTCTTACTGTCTATGTTTTGAACCATTCCTGTGACACTAGTTATAGATTCCGATGCTTCACTTCAGGTTTACTGTATCCCTCAGACCTTCTTATTGTTGATGAAACACAGAAATTGCATCGGAATTAAATACTAAAGGCACAATGCCGACTTAAGTACAAGAAAACTGACTTTTCCTACTGTCTATGATTTGAGCCATTCCTGTGACACAAGTTATATATTCCGATGCTTCACTACAGGTTTACTGCATCCAGCTGACCTTCTTATTGACGATGAATCACAGAAATTGCATCGGCAATTAATACCAAAGGCACAATGCCGACTTAAGTACAAGAAAACTGACTCTTCTTACTGTCTATGTTTTGAACCATGCCTATGACACTAGTTATAAATTCCGATGCTTCAATTCAGTTTTAATGTATCCCTGTGACCTTCCTATTGTTGATGAAACACAGAAATTGCAACGGAATTAAATACAAAAGGCACAATGCCGACTTAAGTACAAGAAAACTGACTCTTCCTACTGTCTATGCTTTGAACCACTCCTGTGACACTAGTTATAGATTCCGATGCTTCACTTCAGGTTTACTGTATCCCTCTGACCGTCGTAATGACGTTGAAACACAGAAATTAGGTTGGAATTAAATACAAAAGGCACAATGTCGACCCAAGTACAAGAAAACTGACTCTTCTTACATTTTATGTTTTGAACCATTCCTGTGACACTAGTTATAGATTCCGATGCTTCACTTCAGGTTTACAGTATCCCTGTGACCTTCTTATTGTTGATGAAACACAGAAATTGCATCGGAATTAATTACAAAAGGCACAATGCCGACTTAAGTACAAGAAAACTGACTCTTCTACTGTCTATGTTTTGAACTATTACTGTGACACTAGTTATAGATTCCGATGCTTTACTTCAGGTTTACTGTATCGCTCTGACCTACTTATTGACGATGAAACACAGAAATTGCATCGGAATTAAATACAAAAGGCACAATGCCGACTTAAGTACAAGAAATCGAACTCTTCTTACTGTCTGTGTTTTGAACCATTCCTGTGACATTAGTTATCGATTCCGATGCTTCACTTCAGGTTTACTGTATCGCTCTGACCTTCTTATTGACGATCAAACACAGAAATTGCATCGGGATTAAATACAAAAGGCACAATGCCGACTCAAATACAAGATGACTGACTCTTCTTACTCTCTATGTTTTGAACCTTTCCTGTTTGTCCGGTTTTAGATTCCGATGCTTCACTTCAGGTTCACTCTATCCCTTGGACCTTCTTATTGACGACGAAACACAGAAATTGCATCGGAATTAAATAGAAAAAGCACAATGCCGTCATAAGTACAAGAAGACTGACTCTTCTTACTGACTATGATTTGAACATTTCCTGTGAGACCAGTTTTAGATTCTGATGCTTCACTATATGTTTACTGTATCCCTTGGACCTTCTTGTTGACGAAGAAACACAGAAATTGCATCGGAATTAAATACAAAAGGCACAATGCCGACTTAAGTACAAGAAGACTGACTCTTCATGCTGTGTAAGATTTGAACCATTCCTGTGACACTAGTTATAGATTCCGATGCTTCACTTCAGGTTTACTGTATCCCTCTGACCTTCTTATTGACGATGAAGCACAGTAATTGCATCGGAGTTAAATACAAATGGCACAATGCTGACTCATGTCCAAGAAGTCTGACTCTTCTTACTGTCTATGTTTTGAACCTTTCCTGTGACACTAGATATAGATTCCGATGCTTCACTTCAGGTTTACTGTATCACTCTGACCTTCTTATTGACGACGAATCACAGAAATTGCATTTGAATTAATCAGCAAAGGCAGAATGCCGACTTAAGTACAAGATGACTGAATCTTCCTACTGTCTATGTTTTGAACCATTCCTGTGACACTAGTTATAGATTCCGATGCTTCACTTCAGGTTTACTGAAACCCTCTGACATTCTTATTGACGATGAAACACAGAAATTGCATCGGAATCTAATACAAACCGCAGAATGCTGACTTAAGTACAGGAAGACTGACTCTTCTTACTGACTATGTTGTGAACATTTCCTGTGAGACCAGTTTTAGATTCCGATGCTTCACTATATGTTTACTGTATCCCTTGGAGCATTTTATTGACGATGAAACACAGAAATTGCATCGGAATTAAATGCAAAAGTCACAATGCCGACTTAAGTACAAGAAGACTGACTCTTCCTACTGTCTATGTTTTAACCATTCCAGTGAAACTGGTTATAGACTCCGAAGCTTCACTTCAGGTTTACTGTATCCCTGTAAACTTCTTATTGACGATTAAACACAGATATTGAATCGGAATTAAATACAAAAGGCACAATGCCGACTCAAATACAAGATGACTCTCTCTTCTTACTCTCTATGTTTTGAGCTTTTCCTGTGAGACCGGTTTTAGATTCCGATGCTTGACTTCAGGTTTACTGTATCCCTTGGACCTTCTTATTGACGACAAAACACAGAAATTGCATCGGAAATAAATACAAAAGGCACATTGCCGACTTAAGTACAAGAAGACTGACTCTTCTTACTGACTATGTTTTGAACATTTTCGGTGAGACCAGTTTTAGATTCCGATGCTTCACTATATGTTTTCTGTATCCCTTGGACCTTCTTATTGACGATGAGACACAGAAATTGCATCGGAATTAAATAAAAGGGGCACAATGGCGACTTAAGTACAAGAAGACTGACTCTTCCTACTGTCTAAGTTTTGAACCATTCCTGTGACACTAGTTATAGATTTCGATGCTTCACTCCAGGTTTACTGTTTCCCTTGGACCGCCTTATTGACGATGAAACACAGAAATTGCATCGGAATTAAATACAAAAGGTACAATGCCGACTTAAGTACAATAAGACTGACTCTTCTTACTGTCTATGTATTGAACCTTTTCTGTGACACTTCTTATAGATTCCGATGCTTCACTTCAGGTTTAGTGTATCCCTTGGACCTTCTTATTGACGACGATACACAGAAATAGCATCGGAATTAAATAGAAAAGCCAAAAGGCCGACATAAGTACAAGAAGACTGACTCTTCCGTGTCTATGTTTTATACCATTCCTGTGACGCTAGATATAGATTCCGATGCTTCACTTCAGGTTTACTGTATCCCTTAGACCTTCTTATTGACGACGAAACACAGAAATTGCATCGGGATTAAATACAAAAGACACAATGCCGACGTAAGTACAAAACAACTGACTCTTCCTACTGTCTATGTTCTAACCATTCCTGTGACACTAGTTATAGATTCTGATGCTTCACTTCAGGTTTACTGTATCCCTCTGACCTTCTTTTTGACGATGAAACACAGAAATTGCATCGGAATTAAATACAAAAGACACAATGCAACTTACGTACAATAAGACTGACTCTTCTTACTGTCTATGTTTTGAACCTTTTCTGTGACACTAGTTATAGATTCCGATGCTTCACTTCAGGTTTACTGTATCCCTTGGACCTTCTTATTGACGACGAAACACAGAAATTGCATCGGAATTAAATACAAAAGACAGAAAGCCGATTTAAGTACAAAGCGACTGACTCCTCCTACTGTCTATGTTTTAACCATTCCTGTGACAGTAGTTATACATTCCGATGCTTCACTTCAGGTTTACTGTATCACTCTGACCTTCTTACTGACGATGAAACACAGAAATTGCATCGGAATTAAATACAAAAGGCACAATGCCGACTGAAATACAAGATGACTGACTCTTCTTACTCTCTATGTTTTGAGCCTTTCCTGTGAGACCGGTTTTAGGTTCCGTTGCCTCACTTCAGGTTTACTGTAGCCCTTGGACCTTCTTGTTGACGACGAAACACAGAAATTGCATCGGAATTAAATAGAAAAGGCACATTGCCGACTTAAGTACAAGAAGACTGACTCTTTTTACTGACTATGATTTGAACATTTCCTGTGAGACCAGTTTTGGATTCCGACGCTTCACTATATGTTTACTGTATCCCTTCGACCTTCTTGTTGACGATGAAACAAAGAAATTGCATCGGAATTAAATACAAAAGGCACAATGCCGACTTAAGTACAAGAAGACTGACTCTTCTTACTGCCTATGTTTGAACCATTCCTGTGACACTAGTTATAGATTTCGATGCTTCACTTCAGGTTTACTGTATCCCTCTGACCCTCTTATTGACGACGAAACACAGAAATAGCATCGGAATTAAATAGAAAAGGCACAATGCTAATTAAGTACAATAAGACTGACTCTTCCTCCTGTCTATGTTTTGAACCATTCCTGTGACACTAGTTGTAAATTCCGATGCTACAATCAGGTTTACTGTATCCCTCTGACCATCTTATTGACGATGAAACACATATATTGCATCGGAATGAAATACAAAAGGCACAATGCAGACTTAAGTACAAGAGGACTGACTCTTCTTACTGTCTGTGTTTTGAACTTTTCCTGTGACACTAGCTATAGATTCCGATGCTTCAATTCAGGTTTACTGCATCCCTTGGACCTTCTTAATGACGACGAAACACAGAAATTGCATCGGAATTAAATAGAAAAGGCACAATGCCGACTTAAGTACAAGAAGACTGACTCTTCTTACTGACTACGTTTTGAACATATCCTGTGAGACCCGTTTTAGGTTCCCATGCTTCACTATATGTTTACTGTATCCCTTGGACTTTCTTATTGACGACGAAACGCAGAAATTGCATCTGAATTAAATACAAAAGGCACAATGCCGACATATGTACAAGAAGACTGACTCTTCCGTGTCTATGTTATAAACCATTCCTGTAACACTAGATATAGATTCCGATGCTTCACTTCAGGTTTACTGTATCCCTTGGACCTTCTTATTGACGACGAAACACAGAAATTGCATCAGGATTACATACAAAAGACAGAATGCCGACTTACGTACAATTAGACTGACTCTTCATACTGTCTATGTTTTGAACCTATTCTGTGACACTAGTTATAGATTCCGATGCTTCACTTCAGGTTTACTGTATCCCTTGGACCTTCTTATTGACGACGACACACAGAAATTGCATCGAAATTAAATAAAAAAGGCAAAATGCCAACTTAAGTACAAGAAGACTGACTCTTCCGTGTCTATGTTATAAACCATTCCTGTGACACTAGATATAGATTCCGATGCTTCACTTCAGGTTTACTGTATCCCTTGGACCTTCTTATTGACGACGAAACACAGAAATTGCATCGGGATTAAATACAAAAGACAGAATGCCGATTTAAGTACAAAACGACTGACTCTTCCTACTGTCTATGTTTTAACCATTCCTGTGACAGTAGTTATACATTCCGATGCTTCACTTCAGGTTTACTGTATCCCTCTGCCCTTCTTATTGACGATGAAACACAGAAATTGCATCGGAATTAAATACAAAAGGCACAATGCCGACTGAAATTCAAGATGACTGACTCTTCTTACTCTCTATGTTTTGAGCCTTTCCTGTGAGACCGGTTTTAGGTTCCGTTGCCTCACTTCAGGTTTACTGTAGCCCTTGGACCTTCTTGTTGACGACGAAACACAGAAATTGCATCAGAATTAAATAGAAAAGGCACATTGCCGACTTAAGTACAAGAAGTCTGACTCTTCTTACTGACTATGATTTGAACATTTCCTGTGAGACCAGTTTTAGATTCCGATGCTTCACTATATGTTTACTGTATCCCTTGGACCTTCTTATTGACGATGAAACACAGAAATTGCATCGGAATTAAATACAAAAGGCACAATGCCGACTTAAGTACAAGAAGACTGACTCTTCTTACTGTCTATGTTTTGAACCATTCCTGTGACACTAGTTATTGATTCCGATGCTTCACTTCATGTTTACTGTATCCCCTGGACCTTCTTATTGACGTCGAAACACAGATATTGCATCGGAATTAAATAGAAAAGGCACAATGCCGACTTAAGTACAGGAAGACTGACTCTTCTTACTGACTATGTTTTGAACATTTCCTGTGAGACCCGTTTTAGGTTCCCATGCTTCACTATATGTTTACTGTATCCCTTGGACCTTCTTATTGACGACGAAACACAGAAATTGCATCTGAGTTAAATACAAAAGGCACAATGCCGACTTAATTACAAGAAAACTGGTTCTTCTTACTGTCTATGTTTTGAACCATTCCTGTGACACTAGTTATAGATTCCGATGCTTCACTTCAGGTTCACTGTATCCCTTGGAACTTCATATTGACGACGAAACACAGAAATTGCATCGGAATTAAATACAAAAGACACAATGCCGACTTACGTACAATAAGACTGACTCTTCTCACTGTCTATGTTTTGAACCTTTTCTGTGACACTAGTTATAGATTCCGATGCTTCACTTCAGGTTTACTGTATCCCTTGGAGCTTGTTATTGACGGCGAAACACAGAAATTGCATCGGAATTAAATAGAAAAGACAAAATGCCGACATAAGTACAAGAAGACTGACTCTTCCGTCTCTATGTTATAAACCATTCCTGTGACACTAGATATAGATTCCGATGCTTCACTTCAGGTTTACTGTATCCCTTGGACCTTCTTATTGACGACGAAACACAGAAATTGCATCGGGATTAAATACAAAAGACAGAATGCCGATTTAAGTACAAAACGACTGACTCTTTCTACTGTCTATGTTTTAACCATTCCTGTGACAGTAGTTATTCATTCCGATGCTTCACTTCAGGTTTACTGTATCCCTCTGACCTTCTTATTGACGATGAAACACAGAAATTGCATCGGAATTAAATACAAAAGGCACAATGCCGACTGTAATACAAGATGACTGACTCTTCTTACTCTATATGTATTGAGCCTTTCCTGTGAGACCGGTTTTAGGTTCGTTGCCTCACTTCAGGTTTACTGTAGCCCTTGGACCTTCTTGTTGACGACGAAACACAGATATTGCATCGGAATTAAATAGAAAAGGCACATTGCCGACTTAAGTACAAGAAGACTGACTCTTCTTACTGACTATGATTTGAACATTTCCTGTGAGACCAGTTTTAGATTCCGATGCTTCACTATATGTTTACTGTATCCCTTGGACCTTCTTATTGACGATGAAACAAAGAAATTGCATTGGAATTAATTACAAAAGGCACAATGCCGACTTATGTAGAAGAAGACTGACTCTTCTTACCGCCTATGTTTTGAACCATTCCTGTGACACTAGTTATAGATTTCGATGCTTCACTTCAGGTTTACTGTATCCCTCTGACCCTCTTATTGACGACAAATGACAGAAATAGCATCGGAATTAAATAGAAAAGGCACAATGCAAATTAAGTACAATAAGACTGACTCTTCCTCGTGTCTATGTTTTGAACCATTCCTGTGACACTAGATGTAAATTCCGATGTTACACTTCAGGTTTACTGTATCCCTCTGACCATCTTATTGACGATGAAACACATATATTGCATCGGAATGAAATACAAAAAGGCACAATGCAGACATAAGTACAAGAAGACTGACTCTTCTTACTGTCTGTGTTTTGAACTTTTCCTGTGACACTGGCTATAGATTCCGATTCTTCAATTCAGAATTACTGCATCCCTTGGACCTTCTTAATGACGACGAATCACAGAAATTGCGTCGGAATTAAATAGAAAAGGCACAATGCCGACTTAAGTAAAGAAGACTGACTCTTCCTACTGTATATGTTTTGAACCATTCCTGAGATACTAGTTATAGATTCCGATGCGTCACTTCAGGTTCACTGTATCCCTCTGACATTCTTATTGACGATGAAACACAGAAGTTGCATCGGAATTAAATAGAAACGGCACATTGCCGACTTAAGATCAAGAAAACTAACTCATCCCACTCTCTATGTTTTGAACCATTCCTGTGACACTAGTTATAGATTCCGATGCTTCACTTCAGGTTTACTGTATCCCTTGGACCTTCTTATTGACGACGAAACACAGAAATTGCATCGGAATTAAATAGAAAAAGCACAATGCCGACTTAAGTACATGAAGACTGACTCATCTTACAGACTGTGTTTTGAACCATTCCTGTGACACTAGTTATAGATTCCGAAGCTTCACTTTAGGTTTACTGTATCCCTCAGACCTTCTTATTCACGATGTAACGCAGAAATTGCATCGGAATTAAATATAAAAGGCACAATGCCCACTTAAGTAAAGAAGACTGACTCTTCCTACTGTATATGTTTTGAACCATTCCTGAGACACTAGTTATAGATTCCGATGCTTCACTTCAGGTTTACTGTATCCCTCTGACATTCTTATTGACAATGAAACAGAAATTGCATCGGAATTAAATAGAAAAGGCACAATGCCGACTTAAGTACAAGGAAGACTGACTCTTCTTACTGTCTAAATTTTGAACCACTCCTGTGACACTAGTTATAGATTCCGATGCTTCACTTCAGGTTTACTGTATCCCCTGGACCTTCTTATTGACGTCGAAACACAGAAATTGCATCTGAATTAAATAGAAAAGGCACAAAGCCGACTTAAGTACAAGAAGACTGACTCTTCTTACTGACTATGTTTTGAACATTTCCTGTGAGACCCGTTTTAGGTTCCCATGCTTCACTATATGTTTACTGTATCCCTTGGACTTTCTTATTGACGACGAAACACAGAAATTGCATCTGAATTAAATACAAAAGGCACAATGCCGACTTAAGTACAAGAAAACTGACTCTTCTTACTGTCTATGTTTTGAACCATTCCTGTGACACTAGTTATAGATTCCGATGCTTCACTTCAGGTTCACTGTGTCCCTTGGAACTTCTTATTGACGACGAAACACAGAAATTGCATCGGAATTAAATACAAAAGACAAAATGCCGGCTTACGTACAATTACACTGACTCTTCTTACTGTCTACGTTTTGAACTTTTTCTGTGACACTAGTTAAAGATTCCGATGCTTCACTTCAGGTTTACTGTATCCCTTGGACCTTCTTATTGACGACGAAACACAGAAATTGCATCTGAATTAAATACAAAAGGCACAATGCCGACTTAAGTACAAGAAAACTGACTCTTCTTACTGTCTATGTTTTGAACCATTCCTGTGACACTAGTTATAGATTCCGAAGCTTCACTTCAGGTTCACTGTGTCCCTTGGAACTTCTTATTGACGACGAAACACAGAAATTGCATCGGAATTAAATACAAAAGACAAAATGCCGACTTACGTACAATTACACTGACTCTTCTTACTGTCTATGTTTTGAACCTTTTCTGTGACACTAGTTAAAGATTCCGATGCTTCACTTCAGGTTTACTGTATCCCTTGGACCTTCTTATTGACGACGAAACACAGAAATTGCATCGGAATTAAATACAAAAGGCAAAATGCCGACTTAAGTACAAGAAGACTGACTCTTCTTACTGACTATGATTTGAACATTTCCTGTGAGACCCGTTCTAGATTCCGATGCTTCACTATATGTTTACTGTATCCCTTGGACCTTCTTATTGACGATGAAACACAGAAATTGCATCGGAATTAAATACAAAAGGCACAATGCCGACTTAAGTACAAGAAGACTGACTCTTCTTACTGCCTATGATTTGAAGCATTCCTGTGACACTAGTTATAGATTTCGATGCTTCACTTCAGGTTTACTGTATCCCTCTGACCCTCTTATTGACGACGAAACACAGAAATAGCATCGGAATTAAATGGAAAAGGCAGAATGCAAATTAAGTACAATAAGACTGACTCTTCCTCCTGTCTATGTTTTGAACCATTCCTGTGACACTAGTTGTAAATTCCGATGCTACACTTCAGGTTTACTGTATCCCTCTGACCATCTTATTGACGATGAAACACATATATTGCATCGGAATGAAATACAAAAGCACAATGCCGACTTACGTACAAGAAGACTGACTCTTCCTACTGTCTGTGCTTTGAACTTTTCCTGTACCACTAGCTATAGATTCCGATGCTTCAATTCAGATTTACTGCATCCCTTTGACCTTCTTAATGACGACGAAACACACAAATTGCATCGGAATTAAATAGAAAAGGCACAATGCCGACTTTAGTAAAGAAGACTGACTCTTCCTACTGTATATGTTTTGAACCATTCCTGTGACACTAGTTATAGATTCCGATGCTTCACTATATGTTTACTGTATCCCTTGGACCATCTTATTGACGACGAAACACAGAAATTGCATCGGAATTAAATACAAAATGCACAATGCCGACTTAAGTTCAAGAAGACTGATTCTTCTTGCTGTGTATGATTTGAACCATTCCTGTGACACTAGTTATAAATTCCGATGCTTCACTTCAGGTTTCCTGTATCAATCTGACCTTCTTATTGACGATGAAGCACAGTAATTGCATCGGAATTAAATACAAATGGCACAATGCTGACTCATGTCCAAGACGACTGACTCTTCTTACTGTCTATGTTTTGAACCATTCCTGTGACACTAGATATAGCTTCCGATGCTTCACTTCAGGTTTACTGTATCCCTTGGACCTTCTTAATGACGACGAAACACAGAAATTGCAACGGAATTAAATAGAAAAGGCACAATGCCGACTTAAGTGCAGGAAGACTGACTCTTCTTACTGTCTGTGTTTTGAACTTTTCCTGTGACACTAGCTATAGATTCCGATGCTTCAATTCAGAATTACTGCATCCCTTGGACCTTCTTAATGACGACAAAACACAGAAATTGCATCGGAATTAAATAGAAAAGGCACAATGCCGACTTAAGTAAAGAAGACTGACTCTTCCTAATGTATATGTTTTGAACCATTCCTGAGACACAAGTTATAGAATCCAATGCTTCACTTCAGGTTCACTGTATCCCTCTGACATTCTTATTGACGATGAAAGACAGAAGTTGCATCGGAATTAAATAGAAAAGGCACAATGCCGACTTAAGATCAAGAAGACTAACTCTTCCTACTCTCTATGTTTTGAACCATTCCTGTGACACTAGTTATAAATTCCGATGCTTCACTTCAGGTTTACTGTATCCCTTGGACCTTCTTATTGACGACGAAACACAGAAATTGCGTCGGAATTAAATAGAAAAAGCACAATGCCAACTTAAGTACATGAAGACTGACTCATCTTACAGACTGTGCTTTGAACCATTACTGCGACACTAGTTATAGATTCCGGTGCTTCACTTTACGTTTACAGTATCCCTCTGACCTTCTTGTTGTTGATGTAACGCAGAAATAGCATCGGAATTAAATACAAAAGGCACAATGGCGACTTAAGTACAAGAAGACTGACTCTTCTTACTGTCTATGATTTGAACCCTTCCTGTGACACTAGTTATATATTCCTATGTTCCACTTCAGGTTTGCTGTATCCCTTGGACCTTCTTATTGGCGAAGAAACACAGAAATTGCATCGGAATTAAATAGAGAAGGCACAATGCCAACTTAAGTACAAGAAGACTGACTCTTCTTACTGACTATGTTTTGAACATTTCCTGTGAGACCAGTTTTAGATTCCGATGCTTCACTGTATGTTTACTGTATCCCTTGGACCTTCTTATAGACGACGAAACACAGAAATTGCATCGGATTTAAATAGAAGAGGCACAATGCCGGCTTAAGTTCAAGAAGACTGACTCTTCCTTCTGTCTATGTTTTGAACCTTTCCTTTGACACTACTTATAGATTCCGATGCCTCACTTCAGGTTTACTGTTTCCCTTGGACCTTCTTATTGACGAGGAAACACAGAAATTGCATCGGAATTAAATAGAAAAGGCACAATGCCGACATAAGTACAAGAAGACTGACTCTTCTTACTGACAATGATTTGAACATTTCCTGTGAGACCAGTTTTAGATTCCGATGCTTCACTATATGTTTACTGTATCCCTTGGACCTTCTTATTGACGACGAGACACAGAAATTGCATCGGAATTAAATACAAAATGCGCAATGCCGACTTAAGTACAAGAAGACTGACTCTTCTTGCTGTGTATGATTTGAACCGTTCCTGTGACACTAGTTATAGATTCCGATGCTTCACTTCAGGTTTACTGTATCCCTCTGACCTTCTTATTGACGATGAAGCACAGTAATTGCATCGGAATTAAATACAAATGGCACAATGCTGACTCATGTCCAAGAAGACTGACTCTTCTTACTGTCTATGTTTTGAACCTTTCCTGTGACACTAGATATAGCTTCCGATGCTTCACTTCAGGCTTACTGTATCCCTTGGACCTTATTAATGACGACGAAACGCAGAAATTGCATCGGAATTAAATAGAAAAGGCACAATGCCGACTTAAGTAAAGAAGACTGACTCTTCCTACTGTATATGTTTTGAACCATTCCTGAGACACTAGTTATAGATTCCGATGCTTCACTTCAGGTTCACTGTATCCCTCTGACATTCTTATTGACGATGAAACACAGGAGTTGCATCGGAATTAAATAGAAAAGGCACAATACAGACTTAAGATCAAGAAGACTAACTCTTCCTACTCTCTATGTTTTGAACCATTCCTGTGACACTAGTTATTGATTCCCATGTTTCACTTCAGGTTTACTGTATCCCTTGGACCTTCTTATTGACGACGAAACACAGAAATTGCATCGGAATTAAATAGAAAAAGCACAATGCCGACTTAAGTACATGAAGACTGACTCATCTTACAGACTGAGCTTTGAACCATTCCTGTGACACTAGTTATAGATTCCGATGCTTCACTTTAGCTTTACAGTATCCCTCTGACCTTCTTATTGACGATGTAACGCAGAAATTGCATCGGAATTAAATACAAAAGGCACAATGGGGACTTAAGTACAAGAAGACTGACTCTTCTTACTGTCTATGTTTTGAACCTTTCCTGTGACACTAGTTATATATTCCTATGTTCCACTTCAGGTTTGCTGTATCCCTTGGACCTTCTTATTGGCGACGAAACACAGAAATTGCATCGGAATTAAATAGAGAAGGCACAATGTCAACTTAAGTACAAGAAGACTTACTCTTCGTACTGACTATGCTTTGAACATTTCCTGTGAGACCAGTTTTAGTTTACGATGCTTCACTGTATGTTTACTGTATCCCTTGGACCTTCTTATTGACGACGAAACACAGAAATTGCATCGGATTTAAATAGAAGAGGCACAATGCCAGCTTAAGTTCAAGAAGACAGACTCTTCCTTCTGTCTATGTTTTGAACCTTTCCTTTGACACTACTTATAGATTCCGATGCCTCACATCAGGTTTACTGTATCCCTTGGACCTTCTTATTGACGACGAAACACAGAAATTGCATCGGAATTAAATAGAAAAGGCACAATGCCGACATAAGTACAAGAAGACTGACTCTTCTTACTGACTATGATTTGAACATTTCCTGTGAGACCAGTTTTAGATTCCGATGCTTCACTATATGTTTACTGTATCCCTTGGACCTTCTTATTGACGATGAAACACAGAAATTGCATCGGAATTAAATACAAAAGTCACAATGCCGACTTAAGTACAAGAAGACTGACTCTTCTCACTGCCTATGTTTTGAAGCATTCCTGTGACACTAGTTATAGATTTCGATGCTTCACTTCAGGTTTACTGTATCCCTCTGACCCTCTTATTGACGACGAAACACAGAAATAGCATCGGAATTAAATGGAAAAGGCAGAATGCAAATTAAGTACAATAACACTGACTCTTCCTCCTGTCTATGTTTTGAACCATTCCTGTGACACTAGTTGTAAATTCCGATGCTACACTTCGGGTTTACTGTATCCCTCTGACCATCTTATTGACGATGAAACACATATATTGCATCGGAATGAAATACAAAAGCACAATGCCGACTTACGTACAAGAAGACTGACTCTTCTTACTGTCTGTGTTTTGAACTTTTCCTGTGACACTAGCTATAGATTCCGATGCTTCAATTCAGATTTACTGCATCCCTTTGACCTTCTTAATGACGACGAGACACAGAAATTGCATCGGAATTAAATAGAAAAGGCACAATGCCGACTTAAGTAAAGAAGACTGACTCTTCCTACTGTATATGTTTTGAACCATTTCTGAGACACTAGTTATAGATTCCGATGCTTCACTTCTGGTTTACTGCATCCCTTGGACCTTCTTATTGACGATGACACACAGAAATTGCATCGGAATTAAGTAGAAAAGGCACAATGCCGACTTAAGTACAAGAAGACTGACTCTTCCTACTGAATAATGTTTTGAACCATTCCTGTGACACTAGTTATGGATTCCGATGCTTCACTTCAGGTTTATTGTATCCCTCTGTCCTTCTTATTGACGATGAAACACAGAAATTGCATCGGAATCAAATAAAAATGCACAATGCCGACTTAAATAAAAGAAGACTGACTCTTGCTACTGTCTATGTTTTGAACCATTCCTGTGACTCTAGTTATAGATTCCGATGCTTCACTTCAGGTTTACTGTATCCCTTGGACCTTCTTAGTGACGATGAAACACAGAAATCGCATCGGAATTAAATACAAAAGGCACAATGCCGACTTAAGTACAATAAGACTGACTCTTCTCACTGCCTATGTTTTGAACCTTTTCAGTGTCACTACTTATAGATTCCGATGCTTCACTTCAGGTTTAATGTATCCCTTGGACCTTCTTATTGACGACGAAACACAGAAATAGCATCGGAATTAAATAGCAAAGGCAAAATGCCGACTTATGTACAAGAAGACTGACTCTTCCGTGTCTATGTTTTAAACCATTCCTGTGACACTAGATATAGATTCCGATGCTTCACTTCAGGTTTACTGTATCCCTTGGACCTTCTTATTGACGACGAAACACAGAAATTGCATCGGTATTAAATACAAAAGACACAATGCCAACTTAAGTACAAAACGACTGACTCTTCCTACTGTCTATGTTTTAACCATTCCTGTGACACTAGTTATAGATTCCGATGCTTCACTTCCGGTTTACTGTATAACCTCTGGCCTTCTTATTGACGATGAAACACAGAAATTGGATCGGAATTAAATACAAAAGGCACAATGCCGACTCAAATACAAGATTACTGACTCTTCTTACTCTCTATGTTTTGAACCTTTCCTGTGAGTCTGGTTTTAGATTCCGATGCTTCACTTCAGGTTTACTCTATCCCTTGGACCTTCTTATTGACGACGAAACACAGAAATTGCATCGGAATTAAATAGAAAAGGCACAATGCCGTTATAAGTACAAGAAGACTGACTCTTCTTACTGACTATGATTTGAACATTTCCTGTGAGACCAGTTTTAGATTCCGATGCTTCACTATATGTTTACTGTATACCTTGGACCTTCTTATTGACGACGAAACACAGAAATTGCATCGGAATTAAATACAAAATGCACAATGCCGACTTAAGTACAAGAAGACTGACTCTTCTTGTTGTGTATGATTTGAACCATTCCTGTGACACTAGTTATAGATTCCGATGCTTCACTTCAGGTTTACTGTATCCCTCTGACTTTCTTATTGACGATGTAACGCAGAAATTGCATCGGAATTAAATACAAAAGGCACAATGGCGACTTAAGTACAAGAAGACTGACTCTTCTTACTGTCTATGATTTGAACCCTTCCTGTGACACTAGTTATATATTCCTATGTTCCACTTCAGGTTTGCTGTATCCCTTGGACCTTCTTATTGGCGGCGAAACACAGAAATTGCATCGGAATTAAATAGAGAAGGCACAATGCCAACTTAAGTACAAGAAGATTGACTCTTCTTACTGACTATGTTTTGAACATTTCCTGTGAGACCAGTTTTAGATTCCGATGCTTCACTGTATGTTTACTGTATCCCTTGGACCTTCTTATTGACGACGAAACACAGAAATTGCATCGGATTTAAATAGAAGAGGCACAATGCCGGCTTAAGTTCAAGAAGACTGACTCTTCCTTCTGTCAATGTTTTGAACCTTTCGTTTGACACTACTTATAGATTCCGATGCCTCACTTCAGGTTTACTGTATCCCTTTGACCTTCTTATTGACGACGAAACACAGGAATTGCATCGGAATTAAATAGAAAAGGCACAATGCCGACATAAGTACAAGAAGACTGACTCTTCTTACTGACTATGATTTGAACATTTCCTGTGAGACCAGTTTTAGATTCCGATGCTTCACTATATGTTTACTGTATCCCTTGGATCTTCTTATTGACGACGAAACACAGAAATTGCATCGGAATTAAATACAAAATGCGCAATGCCGACTTAAGTACAAGAAGACTGACTCTTCTTGCTGTGTAGGATTTGAACCGTTCCTGTGACACTAGTTATAGATTCCGATGCTTCACTTCAGGTTTACTGTATCCCTCTGACCTTCTTATTGACGATGATGCACAGTAATTGCATCGGAATTAAATACAAATGGCACAATGCTGACTCATGTCCAAGAAGACTGACTCTTCTTACTGTCTATGTTTTGAACCTACCTGTGACACTAGATATAGCTTCCGATGCTTCACTTCAGGTTTACTGTATCCCTTGGACCTTATTAATGACGACGAAACACAGAAATTGCATCGGAATTAAATAGAAAAGGCACAATGCCGACTTAAGTACAAGAAGACTGACTCTTCTTACTGCCTGTGTTTTGAACTTTTCCTGTGACACTAGCTATAGATTCCGATGCTTCAATTCAGATTTACTGCATCCCTTGGACCTTCTTAATGACGACAAAACACAGAAATTGCATCGGAATTAGATAGAAAAGGCACAATGCCGACTTAAATAAAGAAGACTGACTCTTCCTACTGTATATGTTTTGAACCACTCCTGAGACACTAGTTATAGATTCCGATGCTTCACTTCAGGTTCACTGTATCCCTCTGACATTCTAATTGACGATGAAACACGGGAGTTGCATCGGAATTAAATAGAAAAGGCACAATACAGTCTTAAGATCAAGAAGACTAACTCTTCCTACTCTCTATGTTTTGAACCATTCCTGTGACACTAGTTATTGATTCCCATGCTTCACTTCAGGTTTACTGTATCCCTTGGACCTTCTTATTGACGACGAAACACAGAAATTGCATCGGAATTAAATAGAAAAAGCACAATGGGGACTTAAGTACATGAAGACTGACTCATCTTACAGACTGAGCTCTGAACCATTCCTGTGACACTAGTTATAGATTCCGATGCTCACTTTAGCTTTACAGTATCCCTCTGACCTTCTTATTGACGATGTAACGCAGAAATTGCATCGGAATTAAATACAAAAGGCACAATGGGGACTTAAGTACAAAAAGACTGACTCTTCTTACTGTCTATGGTTTGAACCTTTCCTGTGACACTAGTTATATATTCCTATGTTCCACTTCAGGTTTGCTGTATCCCTTGGACCTTCTTATTGGCGACGAAACACAGAAATTGCATCGGAATTAAATAGAGAAGGCACAATGTCAACTTAAGTACAAGAAGACTTACTCTTCGTTCTGACTATGCTTTGAACATTTCCTGTGAGACCAGTTTTAGATTCCGATGCTTCACTGTATGTTTACTGTATCCCTTGGACCTTCTTATTGACGACGAAACACAGAAATTGCATCGGATTTAAATAGAAGAGGCACAATGCCGACTTAAGTTCAAGAAGACTGTCCCTTGCTTCTGACTATGTTTTGAACTTTTCCTTTGACACTAGTTATAGATTCCGATGCTTCACTTCAGGTTCACTGTGTCCCTTGGAACTTCTTATTGACGACGAAACACAGAAATTGCATCGGAATTAAATACAAAAGACAAAATGCCGACTTACGTACAATTACACTGACTCTTCTTACTGACTATGTTTTGAACCTTTTCTGTGACACTAGTTAAAGATTCCGATGCTTCACTTCAGGTTTACTGTATCCCTTGGACCTTCTTATTGACGACGAAACACAGAAATTGCATCTGAATTAAATACAAAAGGCACAATGCCGACTTAAGTACAAGAAAACTGACTCTTCTTACTGTCTATGATTTGAACCATTCCTGTGACACTAGTTATAGATTCCGATGCTTCACTTCAGGTTCACTGTGTCCCTTGGAACTTCTTATTGACGACGAAACACAGAAATTGCATCGGAATTAAATACAAAAGACAAAATGCCGACTTACGCACAATTACACTGACTCTTCTTACTGTCTATGTTTTGAACCTTTTCTGTGACACTACTTAAAGATTCCGATGCTTCACTTCAGGTTTACTGTATCCCTTGGACCTTCTTATTGACGACGAAACACAGAAATTGCATCGGAATTAAATACAAAAGGCAAAATGCCGACTTAAGTACAAGAAGACTGACTCTTCTTACTGACTATGATTTGAACATTTCCTGTGAGACCCGTTCTAGATTCCGATGCTTCACTATACGTTTACTGTATCCCTTGGACCTTCTTATTGACGATGAATCACAGAAATTGCATCGGAATTAAATACAAAAGGCACAATGCCGACTTAAGTACAAGAAGACTGACTCTTCTTACTGCCTATGATTTGAAGCATTCCTGTGACACTAGTTATAGATTTCGATGCTTCACTTCAGGTTTACTGTATCCCTCTGACCCTCTTATTGACGACGAAACACAGAAATAGCATCGGAATTAAATGGAAAATGCAGAATGCAAATTAAGTACAATAAGACTGACTCTTCCTCCTGTCTATGTTTTGAACCATTCCTGTGACACTAGTTGTAAATTCCGATGCTACACTTCAGGTTAACTGTATCCCTCTGACCATCTTATTGACGATGAAACACATATATTGCATCGGAATGAAATACAAAAGCACAATGCCGACTTACGTACAAGAAGACTGACTCTTCTTACTGTCTGTGTTTTGAACTTTTCCTGTACCACTAGCTATAGATTCCGATGCTTCAATTCAGATTTACTGCATCCCTTTGACCTTCTTAATGACGACGAAACACACAAATTGCATCGGAATTAAATAGAAAAGGCGCTATGCCGACTTTAGTAAAGAAGACTGACTCTTCCTACTGTATATGTTTTGAACCATTCCTGAGACACTAGTTATAGATTCCGATGCTTCACTTCAGGTTCACTGTATCCCTCTGACATTCTTATTGACGATGAAACACAAAAGTTGCATCGGAATTAAATAGAAAAGGTACAATGCCGACTTAAGATCAAGAAAAATAACTCATCCTACTCCCTATGTTTTGAACCATTCCTGTGACACTAGTTATAGATTCCGATGCTTCACTATATGTTTACTGTATCCCTTGGACCATCTTATTGACGACGAAACACAGAAATTGCATCGGAAATAAATACAAAATGCACAATGCCGACTTAAGTTCAAGAAGACTGACTCTTCTTGCTGTGTATGATTTGAACCATTCCTGTGACACTAGTTATAGATTCCGATGCTTCACTTCAGGTTTCCTGTATCAATCTGACCTTCTTATTGACGATGAAGCACAGTAATTGCATCGGAATTAAATACAAATGGCACAATGCTGACTCATGTCCAAGACGACTGACTCTTCTTACTGTCTATGTTTTGAACCTTTCCTGTGACACTAGATATAGCTTCCGATGCTTCACTTCAGGTTTACTGTATCCCTTGGACCTTTTTAATGACGACGAAACACATAAATTGCAACGGAATTAAATAGAAAAGGCACAATGCCGACTTAAGTGCAGGAAGACTGACTCTTCTTACTGTCTGTGTTTTGAACTTTTCCTGTGACACTAGCTATAGATTCCGATGCTTCAATTCAGAGTTACTGCATCCCGTGGACCTTCTTAATGACGACAAAACACAGAAATTGCATCGGAATTAAATAGAAAAGGCACAATGCCGACTTAAGTAAAGAAGACTGACTCTTCCTAATGTATATGTTTTGAACCATTCCTGAGACACAAGTTATAGAATCCAATGCTTCACTTCAGGTTCACTGTATCCCTCTGACATTCTTATTGACGATGAAAGACAGTAGTTGCATCGGAATTAAATAGAAAAGGCACAATGCCGACTTAAGATCAAGAAGACTAACTGTTCCTACTCTCTATGTTTTGAACCATTCCTTTGACACTAGTTATAGATTCCGATGCTTCACTTCAGGTTTACTGTATCCCTTGGACCTTCTTATTGACGACGAAACACAGAAATTACATCGGAATTAAATAGAAAAAGCACAATGCCAACTTAAGTACATGAAGACTGACTCATCTTACAGACTGTGCTTTGAACCATTACTGTGACACTAGTTATAGATTCCGATGCTTCACTTTACGTTTACAGTATCCCTCTGACCTTCTTGTTGTTGATGTAACGCAGAAATTGCATCGGAATTAAATACAAAAGGCACAATGGCGACTTAAGTACAAGAAGACTGACTCTTCTTACTGTCTATGATTTGAACCCTTCCTGTGACACTAGTTATATATTCCTATGTTCCACTTCAGGTTTGCTGTATCCCTTGGACCTTCTTATTGGCGACGAAACACAGAAATTGCATCGGAATTAAATAGAGAAGGCACAATGCCAACTTAAGTACAAGAAGACTGACTCTTCTTACTGACTATGTTTTGAACATTTCCTGTGGGACCAGTTTTAGATTCCGATGCTTCACTGTATGTTTACTGTATCCCTTGGACCTTCTTATAGACGACGAAACACAGAAATTGCATCGGATTTAAATAGAAGAGGCACAATGCCGGCTTAAGTTCAAGAAGACTGACTCTTCCTTCTGTCTATGTTTTGAACCTTTCCTTTGACACTACTTATAGATTCCGATGCCTCACTTCAGGTTTACTGTATCCCTTGGACCTTCATATTGACGACGAAACACAGAAATTGCATCGGAATTAAATAGAAAAGGCACAATGCCGACATTAGTACAAGAAGACTGACTCTTCTTACTGACAATGATTTGAACATTTCCTGTGAGACCAGTTTTAGATTCCGATGCTTCACTATATGTTTACTGTATCCCTTGGACCTTCTTATTGACGACGGGACACAGAAATTGCATCGGAATTAAATACAAAATCCGCAATGCCGACTTAAGTACAAGAAGACTGACTCTTCTTACTGTCTGTGTTTTGAACTTTTCCTGTGACACAATCTATAGATTCCGATGCTTCAATTCAGATTTACTGCATCCCTTGGACCTTCTTAATGACGACAAAACACAGAAATTGCATCGGAATTAGATAGAAAAGGCACAATGCCGACTTAAGTAAAGAAGACTGACTCTACCTACTGTATATGTTTTGAACCATTCCTGAGACACTAGTTATAGATTCCGATGCTTCACTTCAGGTTCACTGTATCCCTCTGACATTCTTATTGACGATGAAACACAGGAGTTGCATCGGAATTAAATAGAAAAGGCACAATACAGACTTAAGATCAAGAAGACTAACTCTTCCTACTCTCTATGTTTTGAACCATTCCTGTGACACTAGTTATTGATTCCCATGCTTCACTTCAGGTTTACTGTATCCCTTGGACCTTCTTATTGACGACGAAACACAGAAATTGCATCGGAATTAAATAGAAAAAGCACAATGCCGACTTAAGTACATGAAGACTGACTCATCTTACAGACTAAGCTTTGAACCATTCCTGTGACACTAGTTATAGATTCCGATGCTTCACTTTAGCTTTACAGTATCCCTCTGACCTTCTTATTGACGATGTAACGCAGAAATTGCATCGGAATTAAATACAAAAGGCACAATGGGGACTTAAGTACAAGAAGACTGACTCTTCTTACTTGTTATGTTTTGAACCTTTCCTGTGACACTAGTTATATATTCCTATGTTCCACTTCAGGTTTGCTGTATCCCTTGGACCTTCTTATTGGCGACGAAACACAGAAATTGCATCGGAATTAAATAGAGAAGGCACAATGTCAACTTAAGTACAAGAAGACTTACTCTTCGTACTGACTATGCTTTGAACATTTCCTGTGAGACCAGTTTTAGATTACGATGCTTCACTGTATGTTTACTGTATCCCTTGGACCTTCTTATTGACGACGAAACACAGAAATTGCATCGGATTTAAATAGAAGAGGCTCAATGCCGGCTTAAGTTCAAGAAGACACACTCTTCCTTCTGTCAATGTTTTGAACCTTTCCTTTGACACTACTTATAGATTCCGATGCCTCACTTCAGGTTTACTGTAGCCCTTGGACCTTCTTATTGACGACGAAACACAGAAATTGCATCGGAATTAAATAGAAAAGGCACAATGCCGACATAAGTACAAGAAGACTGACTCTTCTTACTGACTATGATTTGAACATTTCCTGTGAGACCAGTTTTAGATTCCGATGCTTCACTATATGTTTACTGTATCCCTTGGACCTTCTTATTGACGATGAAACACAGAAATTGCATCGGAATTAAATACAAAAGGCACAATGCCGACTTAAGTACAAGAAGACTGACTCTTCTTACTGCCTATGTTTTGAAGCATTCCTGTGACACTAGTTATAGATTTCGATGCTTCACTTCAGGTTTACTGTATCCCTCTGACCCTCTTATTGACGACGAAACACAGAAATAGCATCGGAATTAAATGGAAAAGGCAGAATGCAAATTAAGTACAATAAGACTGACTCTTCCTCCTGTCTATGTTTTGAACCATTCCTGTGACACTAGTTGTAAAATCCGATGCTACACTTCAGGTTTACTGTATACCTCTGACCATCTTATTGACGATGAAACACATATATTGCATCGGAATGAAATACAAAAGCACAATGCCGACTTACGTACAAGAAGACTGACTCTTCTTACTGTCTGTGTTTTGAACTTTTTTCTGTGACACTAGCTATAGATTCCGATGCTTCAATTCAGATTTACTGCATCCCTTTGACCTTCTTAATGACGACGAAACACAGAAATTGCATCGGAATTAAATAGAAAAGGCACAATGCCGACTTAAGTAAGGAAGACTGACTCTTCCTACTGTATATGTTTTGAACCATTCCTGAGACATAGTTATAGATTCCGATGCTTCACTTCAGGTTCACTGTATCCCTCTGACATTCTTATTGACGATGAAACACAGAAGTTGCATCGGAATTAAATAGAAAAGGTACAATGCCGACTTAAGATCAAGAAAAATAACTCATCCTACTCCCTATGTTTTGAACCATTCCTGTGACACTAGTTATAGTTTCCGATGCTTCACTTCAGGTTTACTGTATCCCTTGGACCTTCTTATTGACGACGAAACACAGAAATTGCATCGGAATTAAATAGAAAAAGCACAATGCCGACTTAAGTACATGAAGACTGACTCACCTTATAGACTGTGTTTTGAACCATTCCTGTGACACTAGTTATAGATTCCGATGCTTCACTTTAGGTTTACTGTATCCCTCTGACCTTCTTGCTGACGATGTAACGCGGAAATTGCATCGGAATTAAATTGAAAAAGCACAATGCCGACTTGAGTACAAGAAGACTGACTCTGCCTACTGTATATGTTTTGAACCATTCCTGAGACACTAGTTATAGATTCCGATGCTTCACTTCTGGTTTACTGTATCCCTTGGACCTTCTTATTGACGATGAAACACAGAAATTGCATCGGAATTAAGTAGAAAAGGCACAATGCTGACTTAAGTACAAGAAGACTGACTCTTCCTACTGAATAATGTTTTGAACCATTCCTGTGACACTAGTTATAGATTCCGATGCTTCACTTCAGGTTTATTGTATCCCTCTGTCCTTCTTATTCACGATGAAACACAGAAATTGCATCGGAATTAAATAAAAATGCACAATGCCGACTTAAATACAAGAAGACTGACTCTTGCTACTGTCTATGTTTTGAACTATTCCTGTGACTCTAGTTATAGATTCCGATGCTTCACTTCAGGTTTACTGTATCCCTCTGACCTTCTTATTGACGATGTAACGCAGAAACTGCATCGGAATTAAATAGAAAAGGCACAATGCCGACATAAGTACAAGAAGACTGACTCTTCTTACTGACTATGATTTGAACATTTCCTGTGAGACCAGTTTTAGATTCCGATGCTTCACTATATGTTTACTGTATCCCTTGGACCTTCTTATTGACGACGAAACACAGAAATTGCATCGGAATTAAATACAAAATGCACAATGCCGACTTAAGTACAAGAAGACTGACTCTTCTTGCTGTGTATGATTTGAACCATTCCTGTGACACTAGTTATAGATTCCGATGCTTCACTTCAGGTTTACTGTATCCCTCTGACCTTCTTATTGACGATGTAACGCAGAAATTGCATCGGAATTAAATACAAAATGCACAATGGCGACTTAAGTACAAGAAGACTGACTCTTCTTACTGTCTATGATTTGAACCCTTCCTGTGACACTAGTTATATATTCCTATGTTCCACGTCAGGTTTGCTGTATCCCTTGGACCTTCTTATTGGCGGCGAAACACAGAAATTGCATCGGAATTAAATAGAGAAGGCACAATGCCAACTTAAGTACAAGAAGACTGACTCTTCTTACTGACTATGTTTTGAACATTCCCTGTGAGACCAGTTTTAGATTCCGATGCTTCACTGTATGTTTACTGTATCCCTTGGACCTTTATATTGACGACGAAACACAGAAATTGCATCGGATTTAAATAGAAGAGGCACAATGCCGGCTTAAGTTCAAGAAGACTGACTCTTCCTTCTGTCTATGTTTTGAACCTTTCCTTTGACACTACTTATAGATTCCGATGCCTCACTTCAGGTTTACTGTATCCCTTGGACCTTCTTATTGACGACGAAACACAGAAATTGCATCGGAATTAAATAGAAAAGGCACAATGCCGACATAAGTACAAGAAGACTGACTCTTCTTACTGACTATGATTTGAACATTTCCTGTGAGACCAGTTTTAGGTTCCGATGCTTCACAATATGTTTACTGTATCCCTTGGATCTTCTTATTGACGACGAAACACAGAAATTGCGTCGGAATTAAATACAAAATGCGCAATGCCGACTTAAGTACAAGAAGACTGACTCTTCTTGCTGTGTATGATTTGAACCGTTCCTGTGACACTAGTTATAGATTCCGATGGTTCACTTCAGGTTTACTGTATCCCTCTGACCTTCTTATTGACGATGATGCACAGTAATTGCATCGGAATTAAATACAAATGGCACAATGCTGACTCATGTCCAAGAAGATTGACTCTTCTTACTGTCTATGTTTTGAACCTACCTGTGACACTAGATATAGCTTCCGATGCTTCACTTCAGGTTTACAGTATCCCTTGGACCTTATTAATGACGACGAAACACAGAAATTGCATCGGAATTAAATAGAAAAGGCACAATGCCGACTTAAGTACAAGAAGACTGACTCTTCTTACTGCCTGTGTTTTGAACTTTTCCTGTGACACTAGCTATAGATTCCGATGCTTCAATTCAGATTTACTGCATCCCTTGGACCTTCTTAATGACGACAAATCACAGAAATTGCATCGGAATTAGATAGAAAAGGCACAATGCCGACTTAAGTAAAGAAGACTGACTCTTCCTACTGTATATGTTTTGAACCATTCCTGAGACACTAGTTATAGATTCCGATGCTTCACTTCAGGTTCACTGTATCCCTCTGACATTCTTATTGACGATGAAACACGGGAGTTGCATCGGAATTAAATAGAAAAGGCACAATACAGTCTTAAGATCAAGAAGACTAACTCTTCCTACTCTCTATGTTTTGAACCATTCCGGTGACACTAGTTATTGATTCCCATGCTTCACTTCAGGTTTACTGTATCCCTTGGACCTTCTTATTGACGACGAAACACAGAAATTGCATCGGAATTAAATAGAAAAAGCACAATGCCGACTTAAGTACATGAAGACTGACTCATCTTACAGACTGAGCTTTGAACCCTTCCTGTGACACTAGTTATAGATTCCGATGCTTCACTTTAGCTTTACAGTATCCCTCTGACCTTCTTATTGACGATGTGACGCAGAAATTGCATCGGAATTAAATACAAAAGGCACAATGGGGACTTAAGTACAAGAAGACTGACTCTTCTTACTGTCTATGTTTTGAACCTTTCCTGTGACACTAGTTATATATTCAAATGTTCCACTTCAGGTTTGCTGTATCCCTTGGACCTTCTTATTAGCGACGAAACACAGAAATTGCATCGGAATTAAATAGAGAAGGCACAATGTCAACTTAAGTACAAGAAGACTTACTCTTCGTACTGACTATGCTTTGAACATTTCCTGTGAGACCAGTTTTAGATTCCGATGCTTCACTGTATGTTTACTGTATCCCTTGGACCTTCTTATTGACGACGAAACACAGAAATTGCATCGGATTTAAATAGAAGAGGCACAATGCCGACTTAAGTTCAAGAAGACTGTCCCTTGCTTCTGTCTATGTTTTGATTTTTTCCTTTGACACTAGTTATAGATTCCGATGTTTCACTTCAGGTTTACTGTATCCCTTGGACCTTCTTATTGACGACGAAATACAGAAATAGCATCGGAATTAAATAGCAAAGGAAAAATGCCGACTTAAGTACAAGAAGACTGACTCTTCCGTGTCTATGTTTTAAACCATTCCTGTGACACTAGATATAGATTCCGATGCTTCACTTCAGGTTTACTGTATCCCTTGGACCTTCTTATTGACGACGTAACACAGAAATTGCATCCGAATTAAATAGAAAAGGCACAATGCCGACTGAAGTACAAGAAGACTGACACTTCCTACTGAATAATGTTTTGAACCATTCCTGTGACACAAGTTATAGATTCCGATGCTTCACTTCAGGTTTACTGTATCCCTCTGACCTTCTTATTGACGATGAAGCACAGTAATTGCATCGGAATTATATACCAATGGCACAATGCTGACTCATGTCCAAGAAGACTGACTCTTATTACTGTCTATGTTTTGAACCTTTCCTTTGACACTAGATACAGCTTCCGATGTTTCACTTCAGGTTTACTGTATCCCTTGGACCTTCTTAATGACGACGAAACACAGAAATTGCAACGGAATTAAATAGAAAAGGCACAATGCCGACTTAAGTACAGGAAGACTGACTCTTCTTACTGTCTGTGTTTTGAACTTTTCCTGTGACACTAGCTATAGATTCCGATGCTTCAATTCAGACTTACTGCATCCCTTGGACCTTCTTAATGACGACAAAACACAGAAATTGCATCGGAATTAAATAGAAAAGGCACAATGCCGACATAAGTAAAGAAGACTGACTCTTCCTAATCTATATGTTTTGAACCATTGATGAGACACAAGTTATAGATTCCAATGCTTCACTTCAGGTTCACTGTATCCCTCTGACATTCTTATTGACGATGAAAGACAGAAGTTGCATCGGAATTAAATAGAAAAGGCACAATGCCGACTTAAGATCAAGAAGTCTAACTCTTCCTACTCTCTATGTTTTGAACCATTCCTGTGACACTAGTTATAGATTCCCATGCTTCACTTCAGGTTTACTGTATCCCTTGGACCTTCTTATTGACGACGAAACACAGAAATTGCATTGGAATTAAATAGAAAAAGCACAATGCCGACTTAAGTACATGAAGACTGACTCATCTTACAGACTGAGCTTTGAACCATTCCTGTGACACTAGTTATAGATTCCGTTGCTTCACTTTAGCTTTACAGTATCCCTCTCACCGTCTTATTGACGATGTAACGCAGAAATTGCATCGGAATAAAATAAAAAAGGCACAATGGGGACTTAAGTACAAGAAGACTGACTCTTTTTACTGTCTATGTTTTGAACCTTTCCTGTGACACTAGTTATATATTCCTATGTTCCACTTCAGGTTTGCTGTATCCCTTGGACCTTCTTATTGGCGACGAAACACAGAAATTGCATCGGAATTAAATAGAGAAGGCACAATGTCAACTTAAGTACAAGAAGACTTACTCTTCGTACTGACTATGCTTCGAACATTTCATGTGAGACCAGTTTTAGATTCCGATGCTTCACTGTATGTTTACTGTATCCCTTGGACCTTCTTATTGACGGCGAAACACAGAAATTGCATCGGATTTAAATAGAAGAGGCACAATGCCGACTTAAGTTCAAGAAGACTGACCCTTGCTTCTGTCTATGTTTTGAACCTTTCCTTTGACACTAGTTATAGATTCCGATGCTTCACTTCAGGTTTACTGTATCCCTTGGACCTTCTTATTGACGATGAAAAAAAGAAATTGCATCGGAATTAAGTAGAAAATTCACAATGCCGACTTAAGTACAAGAAGACTGCCTCTTCTTACTGTCTATGTTTTGAACCTTATCTGTGACACTAGATATAGATTCCGATGCATCACTTCAGGTTTACTGTATCCCTTGGACCTTCTTATTGACGACGAAACACAGAAATTGCATCGGAATTAAATAGAAAAGGCACAATGCCGACTTACGTACAAGAAGACTGACACTTCCTACTGAATAATGTTTTGAACCATTCCTGTGACACTAGTTATAGATTCCGATGCTTCACTTCAGGTTTACTGTATCCCTCTGACCTTCTTATTGACAATGAAACACAGGAATTGCATCGGAATTAAATAAAAAAGGCACAATGCCGACTTAAGTACAAGAAGACTGACTCTTCCCACTGTCTATGTTTTTAACCATTCCTGTGACTCTAGTTATAGATTCCGATGCTTCACTTCAGGTTTACTGTATCCCTTGGACCTTCTTATTGACAATGAACCACAGAAATTGCATCGGAATTAAATACAAAAGGCACAATGCCGACTTAAGTACAATAAGACTGACTCTTCTTACTGTCTATGTTTTGAACCTTTTCAGTGACACTACTTATAGATTCCGATGCTTCACTTCAGGTTTAATGTATCCCTTGGACCTTCTTATTGACGACGAAATACAGAAATAGCATCGGAATTAAATAGCAAAGGAAAAATGCCGACTTAAGTACAAGAAGACTGAGTCTTCCGTGTCTATGTTTTAAACCATTCCTGTGACACTAGATATAGATTCCGATGCTTCACTTCAGGTTTACTGTATCCCTTGGACCTTCTTATTGACGACGAAACTCAGAAATTGCATCGGTATTAAATACAAAAGACACAATGCCGACTTAAGTACAAAACGACTGACTCTTCCTACTGTCTATGTTTTAACCATTCCTGTGACACTAGTTATAGATTCCGATGCTTGACTTCAGGTTTACTGTATCCCTCTGACCTTCTTATTGACGATGAAGCACAGTAATTGCATCGGAATTATATACAAATGGCACAATGCTGACTCATGTCCAAGAAGACTGACTCTCATTACTGTCTATGTTTTGAACCTTTCCTTTGATACTAGATATAGCTTCCGATGCTTCACTTCAGGTTTACTGTATCCCTTGGACCTTCTTAATGACGACGAAACACAGAAATTGCAACGGAATTAAATAGAAAAGGCACAATGCCGACTTAAGTACAGGAAGACTGACTCTTCTTACTGTCTGTGTTTTGAACTTTTCCTGTGACACTAGCTATAGATTCCGATGCTTCAATTCAGACTTACTGCATCCCTTGGACCTTCTTAATGACGACAAAACACAGAAATTGCATCGGAATTAAATAGAAAATACACAATGCCGACTTAAGTAGAGAAGACTGACTCTTCCTAATGTATATGTTTTGAACCATTCCTGAGACACAAGTTATAGATTCCAATGCTTCACTTCAGGTTCACTGTATCCCTCTGACATTCTTATTGACGATGAAAGACAGAAGTTGCATCGGAATTAAATAGAAAAGGCACAATGCCGTCTTAAGATCAAGAAGACTAACTCTTCCTTCTCTCTGTGTTTTGAACCATTCCTGTGACACTAGTTATAGATTCCGATGCTTCACTTCAGGTTTACTGTATCCCATGGACCTTCTTATTGACGACGAAACACAGAAATTGCATCGGAATTAAATAGAAAAAGCACAATGCCGACTTAAGTACATGAAGACTGACTCATATTACAGACTGTGCTTTGAACCATTCCTGTGACACTAGTTATAGATTCCGATGCTTCACTTTACGTTTACAGTATCCTTCTGACCTTCTTATTGACGATGTAACGCAGAAATTGCATCGGAATTAAATACAAAAGGCACAATGCCGACTCAATTACAAGAAGATTGGCTCTTCTTACTGTTTATGTTTTGAACCTTTCCTGTGAGACCGGTTTTAGATTCCGATGCTTCACTTCAGGGTTACTGTATCCCTCTGACCTTCGTATTGACGATGAAACTCAGAAATTGCATCGGAATTAGATACAAAAGGCACAATGCCGACTTAAGTACAAGAAAACTGACTCTTCATACTGTCTATGTTTTAACCATTCCTGTGACACTAGTTATAGATTCCGATGCTTCACTTCAGGTTTACTGTATCCCTCTGACCTTCTTTTTGACGATGAAACACAGAAATTGCATCGGAATTAAATACAGATGGCACAATGCCGACTTAAGTACAAGAAAACTGACTCTTCTTACTGTCTATGTTTCGAACCATTCCTGTGACACTAGTTATAGATTCCGATACTTCACTTCAGGTTTACTGCATCCCTCTGACCTTCTTATTGATGATGAAACACAGAAATTGCATCGGAATTAAATACAAAAGGCACATTGCCGACTTAAGTACAAGAAAACTGACTCTTCTTACTGTTTATGTTTTGAACCATTCCTGTGACACTAGTTATAGATTGCGATGCTCCAATTCTGGTTTACTGTATCCCTCTGACCTTCATATTGACGATGAAACACAGAAATTGCATCGGAATTAAATACAAAAGGCACAATGCCGTCTTAAGTACAAGAAAACTGACGCTTCTTACTGTTTATGTTTTGAACCATTCCTGTGACACTAGTTATAGATTCCGATGCTTCACTTCAGGCTTACTGTATCCCTCTGATCTTCTTATTGACGATGAAACACAGATATTGCATCGGAATTAAATACAAAAGGCACAATGCCGACTTAAGTACAAGAAGACTGACCTTTCTTACTGACTATGTTTTGGTCCATTCCTGTGACACTAGTTATAGATTCAGATGCTTCACTTCAGGTTTACTGTATCCCTCTGACCTTCGTAATGACAATGAAACACAGAAATTGCAATGTAATTAGATACAAAAGGCACAATGCCGACTTAAGTACAAAATGACTTACTCTTCTTACTCTGTATGTTTTGAACCATTCCTATAACACTAGTTATAGATTCCGATGTGTCACTTCAGGTTTACTGTATCCCTCCGACCGTCTTATTGACGATGAAACACAGAATTTGCATCGGAATTAAATACAAAAGGCACAATGCCAACTCAAGTACAAGAAGACTGGCTCTTCTTACTGTCTATGTTTTGAACCGATCCTGTGACACTAGTTATAGATTCCGATGCTTCACTTCAGGTTTACTGTATCATTCTGACCTTCATATTGACGATACAACACAGAAATTGCATCGGAATTATATACAAGAGGCACAATGCCGTATTAAGTACAAGGAGACTGACTCATCTTACTGTCTATGTCTTGAACCATTCCAGTGACACTAGTTATAGATTCCGATGCTTCACATCAGGTTTTCTGTATCCCGCTGACCTTCTTATTGACGATGAAACACAGAAATTGCATCTTAATTAAAATCAAAAGGCACAATGCCGACTTAAGTACAAGAAAACTGACTCTTCTTACTGTCAATGTTATGAACCATTCCTGTGACACTAGTAATAGATTCCGATGCTTCACTTCAGGTTTACTGTATCCCTCCGACCGTCTTATTGACGATGAAACACAGAAATTGCATCGGAATTAAATACAAAAGGCACAATGCCAACTCAAGTACAAGAAGACTGGCTCTTCTTACTGTCTATGTTTTGAACCGATCCTGTGACACTAGTTATAGATTCCGATGCTTCACTTCAGGTTTACTGTTTCATTCTGACCTTCATATTGACGATACAACACAGAAATTGCTTCGGAATTATATACAAGAGGCACAATGCCGTATTAAGTACAAGGAGACTGACTCTTCTTACTGTCTATGTTTTGAACCATTCCTGTGACACTAGTAATAGATTCCGATGCTTCACTTCAGGTTTACTGTATCCCGCTGACCTTCTTATTGACGATGAAACACAGAAATTGCATCTTAATTAAATACAAATGGCACAATGCCGACTTAAGTACTAGAAGACTGACTCTTCCTATTGTCTATGTTTTGAACCGTTCCTGTGACACTAGTTATAGATTCCGTGCTTCACTTCAGGTTTACTGTATCCCTCCGATCTACGTATTGACGATGACACACAGAAATTGTATCGGAATTAAATACAAAAGGCACAATGCCGACTTAAGTACAAGAAAACTGACTCTTCTTACTGTCTATGTTTTAACCATTCCTGTGACACTAGTTATAGATTCCGATGCTTCACTTCAGGTTTACTGTATCCCTCTGACCTTCTTTTTGACGATGAAACACAGAAATTGCATCGGAATTAAATACAGATGGCACAATGCCGACTTAAGTACAAGAAAACTGACTCTTCTTACTGTCTATGTTTCGAACCATTCCTGTGACACTAGTTATAGATTCCGATACTTCACTTCAGGTTTACTGCATCCCTCTGACCTTCTTATTGACGATGAAACACAGATATTGCATCGGAATTAAATACAAAAGGCACATTGCCGACTTAAGTACAAGAAAACTGACTCTTCTTACTGTTTATGTTTTGAACCATTCCTGTGACACTAGTTATAGATTGCGATGCTCCAATTCTGGTTTACTGTTCCCTCTGACCTTCATATTGACGATGAAACACAGAAATTGCATCGGAATTAAATACAAAAGGAGCAATGCCGTCTTAAGTACAAGAAAACTGACGCTTCTTACTGTTTAAGTTTTGAACCATTCCTGTGACACTAGTTATAGATTCCGATGCTTCACTTCAGGCTTACTGTATCCCTCTGATCTTCGTATTGACGATGAAACACAGATATTGCATCGGAATTAAATACAAAAGGCACAATGCCGACTTAAGTACAAGAAGACTGACCTTTCTTACTGACTATGTTTTGGTCCATTCCTGTGACACTAGTTATAGATTCCGATGCTTCACTTCAGGTTTACTGTATCCGTCTGACCTTCGTAATGACAATGAAACACAGAAATTGCAATGTAATTAAATACAAAAGGCACAATGCCGACTTAAGTACAAAATGACTTACTCTTCTTACTCTGTATGTTTTGAACCATTCCTATAACACTAGTTATAGATTCCGATGTGTCACTTCAGGTTTACTGTATCCCTCCGACCGTCTTATTGACGATGAAACACAGAATTTGCATAGGAATTAAATACAAAAGGCACAATGCCAACTCAAGTACAAGAAGACTGGCTCTTCTTACTGTCTATGTTTTGAACCGATCCTGTGACACTAGTTATAGATTCCGATGCTTCACTTCAGGTTTACTGTATCATTCTGACCTTCATATTGACGATACAACACAGAAATTGCATCGGAATTATATACAAGAGGCACAATGCCGTATTAAGTACAAGGAGACTGACTCTTCTTACTGTCTATGTCTTGAACCATTCCAGTGACACTAGTTATAGATTCCGATGCTTCACATCAGGTTTACTGTATCCCGCTGACCTTCTTATTGACGATGAAACACAGAAATTGCATCTTAATTAAAATCAAAAGGCACAATGCCGACTTAAGTACAAGAAAACTGACTCTTCTTACTGTCTATGTTTTGAACCATTCCTGTGACACTAGTAATAGATTCCGATGCTTCACTTCAGGTTTACTGTATCCCTCCGACAGTCTTATTGACGATGAAACACAGAAATTGCATCGGAATTAAATACAAAAGGCACAATGCCAACTCAAGTACAAGAGGACTGGCTCTTCTTACAGTCTATGTTTTGAACCGATCCTGTGACACTAGTTATAGATTCCGATGCTACACTTCAGGTTTACTGTATCATTCTGACCTTCATATTGACGATACAACACAGAAATTGCTTCGGAATTATATACAAGAGGCACAATGCCGTATTAAGTACAAGGAGACTGACTCTTCTTACTGTCTATGTTTTGAACCATTCCTGTGACACTAGTAATAGATTCCGATGCTTCACTTCAGGTTTACTGTATCCTGCTGACCTTCTTATTGACGATGAAACACAGAAATTGCATCTTAATTAAATACAAATGGCACAATGCCGACTTAAGTACTAGAAGACTGACTCTTCCTATTGTCTATGTTTTGAACCATTCCTGTGACACTAGTTATAGATTCCGATGCTTCACTTCAGGTTTTCTGCATCCCTCTGACCTTATAAATTGAAGATCAAACACAGAAATTACATCGTACTTAAATACAAAAGGCACAATGCCGACTCAAGTACAAGAGGACTGGCTCTTCTTACTGTCTATGTTTTGAACCTTTCCTGTGAGGCCGGTTTTTGATTCCGATGCTTCAGTTTGAGTTTACTGCATCCCTTGGACCTTCTTATTGACGACGAAACACAGAAACTGCATCGCAATAAAATAGAAAAGGCACAATGTCGACTTAAGTACAAGAAAACTGACTCTTCTTACTGTCTATGTTTTGAACCATTCCTGTGACACTAGTTACAGATTCCGATGCATCACTTCAGGGATACTGTATCCCTCTGACCTTCTTATTGACGATGAAACACAGAAATTGCATCGGAAATAAATATAAAAGGCACAAGGCCGACTTAATTATAAGAAAACTGACTTTTCTTACTGCCTATGCTTTGAACCATTCCTGCGACACTAGTTACAGATTCCGATGCTTCACTTCAGGTTTACTGTATCCCTCTGACCTTCTTTTTGACGATGAAACACAGAAATTGCATCGGAATTAAATACAGATGGCACAATGCCGACTTAAGTACAAGAAAACTGACTCTTCTTACTGTCTATGTTTCGAACCATTCCTGTGACACTAGTTATAGATTCCGATACTTCACTTCATGTTTACTGCATCCCTCTGACCTTCTTATTGACGATGAAACACAGAAATTGCATCGGAATTAAATACAAAAAGCACATTGCCGACTTAAGTACAAGAAAACTGACTCTTCTTACTGTTTATGTTTTGAACCATTCCTGTGACACTAGTTATAGATTGCGATGCTCCAATTCTGGTTTACTGTATCCCTCTGACCTTCATATTGACGATGAAACACAGAAATTGCATCGGAATTAAATACAAAAGGCACAATGCCGTCTTAAGTACAAGAAAACTGACGCTTCTTACTGTTTATGTTTTGAACCATTCCTGTGACACTAGTTATAGATTCCGATGCTTCACTTCAGGCTTACTGTATCCCTCTGATCTTCTTATTGACGATGAAACACAGATATTGCATCGGAATTAAATACAAAAGGCACAATGCCGACTTAAGTACAAGAAGACTGACCTTTCTTACTGACTATGTTTTGGTCCATTCCTGTGACACTAGTTATAGATTCCGATGCTTCACTTCAGGTTTACTGTATCCCTCTGACCTTCGTAATGACAATGAAACACAGAAATTGCAATGTAATTAAATACAAAAGGCACAATGCCGACTTAAGTACAAAATGACTTACTCTTCTTACTCTGTATGTTTTGAACCATTCCTATAACACTAGTTATAGATTCCGATGTGTCACTTCAGGTTTACTGTATCCCTCCGACCGTCTTATTGACGATGAAACACAGAATTTGCATCGGAATTAAATACAAAAGGCACAATGCCAACTCAAGTACAAGAAGACTGGCTCTTCTTACTGTCTATGTTTTGAACCGATCCTGTGACACTAGTTATAGATTCCGATGCTTCACTTCAGGTTTACTGTATCATTCTGACCTTCATATTGACGATACAACACAGAAATTGCATCGGAATTATATACAAGAGGCACAATGCCGTATTAAGTACAAGGAGACTGACTCATCTTACTGTCTATGTCTTGAACCATTCCAGTGACACTAGTTATAGATTCCGATGCTTCACATCAGGTTTTCTGTATCCCGCTGACCTTCTTATTGACGATGAAACACAGAAATTGCATCTTAATTAAAATCAAAAGGCACAATGCCGACTTAAGTACAAGAAAACTGACTCTTCTTACTGTCAATGTTATGAACCATTCCTGTGACACTAGTAATAGATTCCGATGCTTCACTTCAGGTTTACTGTATCCCTCCGACCGTCTTATTGACGATGAAACACAGAAATTGCATCGGAATTAAATACAAAAGGCACAATGCCAACTCAAGTACAAGAAGACTGGCTCTTCTTACTGTCTATGTTTTGAACCGATCCTGTGACACTAGTTATAGATTCCGATGCTTCACTTCAGGTTTACTGTATCATTCTGACCTTCATATTGACGATACAACACAGAAATTGCTTCGGAATTATATACAAGAGGCACAATGCCGTATTAAGTACAAGGAGACTGACTCTTCTTACTGTCTATGTTTTGAACCATTCCTGTGACACTAGTAATAGATTCCGTTGCTTCACTTCAGGTTTACTGTATCCCGCTGACCTTCTTATTGACGATGAAACACAGAAATTGCATCTTAATTAAATACAAATGGCACAATGCCGACTTAAGTACTAGAAGACTGACTCTTCCTATTGTCTATGTTTTGAACCATTCCTGTGACACTAGTTATAGATTCCGTGCTTCACTTCAGGTTTACTGTATCCCTCCGATCTACGTATTGACGATGACACACAGAAATTGTATCGGAATTAAATACAAAAGGCACAATGCCGACTTAAATACAAGAAAACTGACTCTTCTTACTGTCTATGTTTTAACCATTCCTGTGACACTAGTTATAGATTCCGATGCTTCACTTCAGGTTTTCTGCATCCCTCTGACCTTATAAATTGAAGATCAAACACAGAAATTACATCGTACTTAAATACAAAAGGCACAATGCCGACTCAAGTACAAGAGGACTGGCTCTTCTTACTGTCTATGTTTTGAACCTTTCCTGTGAGGCCGGTTTTTGATTCCGATGCTTCAGTTTGAGTTTACTGCATCCCTTGGACCTTCTTATTGACGACGAAACACAGAAACTGCATCGCAATAAAATAGAAAAGGCACAATGTCGACTTAAGTACAAGAAAACTGACTCTTCTTACTGTCTATGTTTTGAACCATTCCTGTGACACTAGTTACAGATTCCGATGCATCACTTCAGGGATACTGTATCCCTCTGACCTTCTTATTGACGATGAAACACAGAAATTGCATCGGAAATAAATATAAAAGGCACAAGGCCGACTTAATTATAAGAAAACTGACTTTTCTTACTGCCTATGCTTTGAACCATTCCTGCGACACTAGTTACAGATTCCGATGCTTCACTTCAGGTTTACTGTATCCCTCTGACCTTCTTTTTGACGATGAAACACAGAAATTGCATCGGAATTAAATACAGATGGCACAATGCCGACTTAAGTACAAGAAAACTGACTCTTCTTACTGTCTATGTTTCGAACCATTCCTGTGACACTAGTTATAGATTCCGATACTTCACTTCATGTTTACTGCATCCCTCTGACCTTCTTATTGACGATGAAACACAGAAATTGCATCGGAATTAAATACAAAAAGCACATTGCCGACTTAAGTACAAGAAAACTGACTCTTCTTACTGTTTATGTTTTGAACCATTCCTGTGACACTAGTTATAGATTGCGATGCTCCAATTCTGGTTTACTGTATCCCTCTGACCTTCATATTGACGATGAAACACAGAAATTGCATCGGAATTAAATACAAAAGGCACAATGCCGTCTTAAGTACAAGAAAACTGACGCTTCTTACTGTTTATGTTTTGAACCATTCCTGTGACACTAGTTATAGATTCCGATGCTTCACTTCAGGCTTACTGTATCCCTCTGATCTTCTTATTGACGATGAAACACAGATATTGCATCGGAATTAAATACAAAAGGCACAATGCCGACTTAAGTACAAGAAGACTGACCTTTCTTACTGACTATGTTTTGGTCCATTCCTGTGACACTAGTTATAGATTCCGATGCTTCACTTCAGGTTTACTGTATCCCTCTGACCTTCGTAATGACAATGAAACACAGAAATTGCAATGTAATTAAATACAAAAGGCACAATGCCGACTTAAGTACAAAATGACTTACTCTTCTTACTCTGTATGTTTTGAACCATTCCTATAACACTAGTTATAGATTCCGATGTGTCACTTCAGGTTTACTGTATCCCTCCGACCGTCTTATTGACGATGAAACACAGAATTTGCATCGGAATTAAATACAAAAGGCACAATGCCAACTCAAGTACAAGAAGACTGGCTCTTCTTACTGTCTATGTTTTGAACCGATCCTGTGACACTAGTTATAGATTCCGATGCTTCACTTCAGGTTTACTGTATCATTCTGACCTTCATATTGACGATACAACACAGAAATTGCATCGGAATTATATACAAGAGGCACAATGCCGTATTAAGTACAAGGAGACTGACTCATCTTACTGTCTATGTCTTGAACCATTCCAGTGACACTAGTTATAGATTCCGATGCTTCACATCAGGTTTTCTGTATCCCGCTGACCTTCTTATTGACGATGAAACACAGAAATTGCATCTTAATTAAAATCAAAAGGCACAATGCCGACTTAAGTACAAGAAAACTGACTCTTCTTACTGTCAATGTTATGAACCATTCCTGTGACACTAGTAATAGATTCCGATGCTTCACTTCAGGTTTACTGTATCCCTCCGACCGTCTTATTGACGATGAAACACAGAAATTGCATCGGAATTAAATACAAAAGGCACAATGCCAACTCAAGTACAAGAAGACTGGCTCTTCTTACTGTCTATGTTTTGAACCGATCCTGTGACACTAGTTATAGATTCCGATGCTTCACTTCAGGTTTACTGTATCATTCTGACCTTCATATTGACGATACAACACAGAAATTGCTTCGGAATTATATACAAGAGGCACAATGCCGTATTAAGTACAAGGAGACTGACTCTTCTTACTGTCTATGTTTTGAACCATTCCTGTGACACTAGTAATAGATTCCGTTGCTTCACTTCAGGTTTACTGTATCCCGCTGACCTTCTTATTGACGATGAAACACAGAAATTGCATCTTAATTAAATACAAATGGCACAATGCCGACTTAAGTACTAGAAGACTGACTCTTCCTATTGTCTATGTTTTGAACCATTCCTGTGACACTAGTTATAGATTCCGTGCTTCACTTCAGGTTTACTGTATCCCTCCGATCTACGTATTGACGATGACACACAGAAATTGTATCGGAATTAAATACAAAAGGCACAATGCCGACTTAAATACAAGAAAACTGACTCTTCTTACTGTCTATGTTTTAACCATTCCTGTGACACTAGTTATAGATTCCGATGCTTCACTTCAGGTTTACTGTATCCCTCTGACCTTCTTTTTGACGATGAAACACAGAAATTGCATCGGAATTAAATACAGATGGCACAATGCCGACTTAAGTACAAGAAAACTGACTCTTCTTACTGTCTATGTTTCGAACCACTCCTGTGACACTAGTTATAGATTCCGATACTTCACTTCAGGTTCACTGCATCCCTCTGACCTTCTTATTGACGATGAAACACAGAAATTGCATCGGAATTAAATACAAAAGGCACATTGCCGACTTAAGTACAAGAAAACTGACTCTTCTTACTGTTTATGTTTTGAACCATTCCTGTGACACTAGTTATAGATTGCGATGCTCCAATTCTGGTTTACTGTATCCCTCTGACCTTCATATTGACGATGAAACACAGAAATTGCATCGGAATTAAATACAAAAGGCACAATGCCGTCTTAAGTACAAGAAAACTGACGCTTCTTACTGTTTATGTTTTGAACCATTCCTGTGACACTAGTTATAGATTCCGATGCTTCACTTCTGGTTTACTGTATCCCTCTGATCTTCTTATTGACGATGAAACACAGATATTGCATCGGAATGAAATACAAAAGGCACAATGCCGACTTAAGTACAAGAAGACTGACCTTTCTTACTGACTATGTTTTGGTCCATTCCTGTGACACTAGTTATAGATTCCGATGCTTCACTTCAGGTTTACTGTATCCCTCTGACCTTCGTAATGACAATGAAACACAGTAATTGCAATGTAATTAAATACAAAAGGCACAATGCCGACTTAAGTACAAAATGACTTACTCTTCTTACTCTGTATGTTTTGAACCATTCCTATAACACTAGTTATAGATTCCGATGTGTCACTTCAGGTTTACTGTATCCCTCCGACCGTCTTATTGACGATGAAACACAGAATTTGCATCGGAATTAAATACAAAAGGCACAATGCCAACTCAAGTACAAGAAGACTGGCTCTTCTTACTGTCTATGTTTTGAACCGATCCTGTGACACTAGTTATAGATTCCGATGCTTCACTTCAGGTTTACTGTATCATTCTGACCTTCATATTGACGATACAACACAGAAATTGCATCGGAATTATATACAAGAGGCACAATGCCGTATTAAGTACAAGGAGACTGACTCTTCTTACTGTCTATGTCTTGAACCATTCCAGTGACACTAGTTATAGATTCCGATGCTTCACATCAGGTTTACTGTATCCCGGTGACCTTCTTATTGACGATGAAACACAGAAATTGCATCTTAATTAAAATCAAAAGGCACAATGCCGACTTAAGTACAAGAAAACTGACTCTTCTTACTGTCTATGTTTTGAATCATTCCTGTGACACTAGTAATAGATTCCGATGCTTCACTTCAGGTTTACTGTATCCCTCCGACCGTCTTATTGACGATGAAACACAGAAATTGCATCGGAATTAAATACATAAGGCACAATGCCAACTCAAGTACAAGAAGACTGGCTCTTCTTACTGTCTATGTTTTGAACCGATCCTGTGACACTAGTTATAGATTCCGATGCTTCACTTCAGGTTTACTGTATCATTCTGACCTTCATATTGACGATACAACACAGAAATTGCTTCGGAGTTGTATACAAGAGGCACAATGCCGTATTAAGTACAAGGAGACTGTCTCTTCTTACTGTCTATGTTTTTGAACCTTTCCTGTGAGGCCGGTTTTATTTTCCGATGCTTCAGTTCAGGTTTGCTGCATCCCTTGGACCTTCTTATTGACGACGAAACACAGAAATTGCATGAGAATTCAATAGAAAAGCACAATGCCGACTTAAGTACAAGAAAAGTGACACTTCATACAGTCTTTGTTTTGAACCACTCCTTTGACACTAGTTATAGATTCCGATGCATCACTTCAGGTTTTTTGTATCCCTCTGACCTTCTTATTGATGATGAAACACAGAAATGGCATCGGAATTGAATACAAAAGGCACAATGCCGACTTAAGTATAAGAAAACTGACTCTTCTTACATTCTATGCTTTGAACCATTCCTGTGACACTAGTTATAGATTCCGATGCTTCACTGCAGGTTTACTGTTTCCCTCTGACCTTCTTATTGTCGACGAAACACATAAATTGCATCGGAATTAAATACAAAAGGCACAATGCCGACTCAAGTACAAGAAGACTGGCTCTTCTTACTGTCTATGTTTGAACCTTTCCCGTGAATCCAGTTTTTAATTCCTATGCATGTCTTCAGGTTTACTGTATCCCTTGGACCTTCTTATTGACGATGAAATACAGAAATTGCATCGGAATTAAATAGAAAAGCACAATGCCGTGTCAAGTACAAGAAAACTGACTCTTCTTACTGTCTATTTTTTGAACCATTCCTGTGACACTAGTTATAGATTCCGATGCATCACTTCAGGGTTACTGTATCCCTCTGACCTTCTTATTGACGATGAAACACAGAAATTGCATCTTAATTAAATACAAAGGCCACAATGCAGACCTAAGTCCAGGAAGACTGATTCTTCTTACCGTCTACGTTTTGAACCATTCCTGTGACACTAGTTATAGATTCCGAAGCTTCACTTCAGGTTTATTGTATCCTTCTGACCTTCTTTTTGACGATCAAACACAGAAATTGCATCGGAATTAAATACAAAAGGCACAATGCCGACTCAAGTACAAGAGGACTGGCTCTTCTTACTGCCTATGTTTTGAACCTTTCCTGTGAGACCGGTTATAGATACTAATGCTTCACTTCAGGTTTACTGTATCCCTTGGACCATCTTATTTACGACGAAACACAGAAAATGCATCGGAATTAAATAGAAAAGCACAATGCCGATTTAAGTACAAGAAAACTGACTCTTCTTACTGTCTATGTTTTGAACCATTCCTGTGACACTAGTTACAGATTCCGAAGCTTCACTTCCGGTTTACTGTATCCCTGTGACCTTCTTATTGACGATGAAACACAGAAATTGCATCTTAATTAAATGCAAAAGGCACAATGCCGACTTCAGTACAGGAAGACTGACTCTTCTTACTGTCTATGTTTTGAACCATTCCTGTGACACTAGTTACAGATTCCGATGCTTCACTTCAGGTTTACTGCATCCCTCTGACCATCTTATTGACGATGAAACACAGAAATTGCATCGGAATTAAATACAAAAGGCAAAATGCCGACTTGAGTACAAGTAAACTGACTCTTCTTACTGTCTATGTTTTGAACCATTCCTGTGACACTACTTATAGATTCCGATGCTTCACTTCAGGTTTACTGGATCCCTCTGACCTACGTATTGACGATGAAACACAGAAATTGCATTGGAATTAAATACAAAAGGCACAATGCCGACTTAAGTACAAAATGACTGACTATTCTTACTCTCTATGTTTTGAACCATTCCTGTCACACTAGTTATAGATTCCGATGTTTCACTTCAGGTTTACTGTATCCTTTGGAACGTCTTATTGCCGATGAAACACAGAAATTGCATCGGAATTAAATACAAAAGGAACAATGCCGACATCAGTACAGGAAGACTGACTCTTCTTACCGTCTATGTTTTGAACCATTCCTGTGACACTAGTTATAGATTCCGATGCTTCACTTCAGGTTTTCTGCATCCCTCTGACCTTCTTATTGAAGATCAAACACAGAAATTGCATCGTAATTAAATACAAAAGGCACAATGCCGACTCAAGTACAAGAGGACTGGCTCTTCTTACTGTCTATGTTTTGAACCTTTCCTTTGAGGCCGGTTTTAGATTCCGATGCTTCAGTTTGGGTTTACTGCTTCCCTTGGACCTTCTTATTGACGACGAAACACAGAAACTGCATCGCAACTAAATAGAAAAGGCACAATGTCGACTTCAGTACAAGAAAACTGACACTTCTTACTGTCTATGTTTTGAACCATTCCTGTGACACTAGTTACAGATTCCGATGCATCACTTCAGGGTTACTGTATCCCTCTGACCTTCTTATTGACGATGAAACACAGAAATTGCATCGGAATTAAATATAAAAGGCACAAGGCCGACTTAATTATAAGAAAACTGACTCTTCTTACTGTCTATGCTTTGAACCATTCCTGTGACACTAGTTACAGATTCCGATGCTTCACTTCAGGTTTACTGTATCCCTCTGACCTTCTTATTGTCGATGAAACACAGAAACAGCATCAGAATTAAATACAAAAGGCACAATGCCGACTTAAGTACAAGAAAACTGACTCTTCTTACTGTCTATGTTTTGAACCATTCCTGTGACACTAGTTATAGATTCCGATGCTTCACTTCAGGTTTACTGTATCCCTCTGACCTTCTTATTGACGATGAAACACAGAAATTGCATCGGATTTAAATACAAAAGGCACAATGCCGACTCAAGTACAAGAAGACAGGCTCTTCTTACTGTCTATGATTTGAACCATTCCTGTGACACTAGATATAGATTCTGATGCTTCGCTTCAGGTTTACTGTATCACTCTGAGCTTCATATTGACGATGAAACACAGAAATTGCATCGGAATTATATACAAGAGGCACAATGCTGACTTAAGTACAAGATGACTGACTCATCTTACTGTCTATGTTTTGAACAATTCCTGTGACACTAGTTACAGATTCCGATGCTTCACTTCAGGTTTACTGTATCCCTGTGACCTTCTTATTGACGATGAAACACAGAAATTGCATCTTAATTAAATACAAAAGGCACAATGCCGACTTAAGTACAGGAAGACTGACTCTTCAACCGTCTATGTTTTGAACCATTCCTGTGACACTAGTTATAGATTCCGATGCTTCACTTCAGGTTTACTGCATCCCTCTGACCTTCTTATTGACGATCAAACACAGAAATTGCATCGGAATTAAATACAAAAGGCACAATGCAGACTCAAGTACAAGAGGACTGGCTCTTCTTACTGTCTATGTTTTGAACCTTTCCTGTGAGGCCGGTTTTATATTCCGAAGCTTCAGTTCTGGTTTGCTGCATCCCTTGGACCTTCTTATTGACGACGAAACACAGAAATTGCATGAGAATTAAATAGAAAAGCACAATGCCGACTTAAGTACAAGAAAACTGACTCTTCATACAGTCTTTGTTTTGAACCATTCGTGTGACACTAGTTATAGATTCCGATGCATCACTTCAGGTTTTTTGTATCCCTCTGACCTTCTTATTGATGATGAAACACAGAAATTGCATCGGAATTAAATACAAAAGGCACAATGCCGACTTAAGTATAAGAAAACTGACTCTTCTTACGGTCTATGCTTTGAACCATTCCTGTGACACTAGTTATAGATTCCGATGCTTCACTGCAGGTTTACTGTTTCCCTCTGACCTTCTTATTGACGACGAAACACATAAATTGCATCGGAATTAAATACAAAAGGCACAATGCCGACTCAAGTACAAGAAGACTCTCTCTTCTTACTGTCTATGTATTGAACCTTTCCCGTGAATCCAGTTTTTGATTTCTATGCATGACTTCAGGTTTACTGTATCCCTTGGACCTTCTTATTGACGATGAAATACAGAAATTGCATCGGAATTAAATAGAAAAGCACAATGCCGTGTTAAGTACAAGAAAACTGACTCTTCTTACTGTCTATTTTTTGAACCATTCCTGTGGCACTAGTTATAGATTCCGATGCATCACTTCAGGGTTACTGTATCCCTCTGACCTTCTTTTTGACGATGAAACACAGAAATTGCATCTTAATTAAATACAAAGGCCACAATGCAGACCTATGTCCAGGAAGACTGATTCTTCTTACCGTCTATGTTTTGAACCATTCCTGTGACACTAGTTATAGATTCCGAAGCTTCACTTCAGGTTTATTGTATCCTTCTGACCTTCTTTTTGACGATCAAACACAGAAATTGCATCGGAATTAAATACAAAAGGCACAATGCCGACTCAAGTACAAGAGGACCGGCTCTTCTTACGGCCTATGTTTTGAACCTTTCCTGTGAGACCGGTTATAGATTCTAATGCTTCACTTCAGGTTTACTGTATCCCTTGGACCATCTTATTTACGACGAAACACAGAAAATGCATCGGAATTAAATAGAAAAGCTCAATGCCGACTTAAGTACAAGAAAACTGACTCTTCTTACGGTCTTTGTTTTGAACCATTCTTGTGACGCTAGTTATAGATTCCGATGCATCACTTCAGCTATATTGTATCACTCTGACCTTCGTATTGATGATGAAACACAGAAATTGCATCGGAATTAAATACAAAAGGCACAATGCCGACTTAAGTATAAGAAAACTGACTCATCCTATTGTCTATGTTTTGAATAATTCCTCTGACACTAGTTATAGATTCAGATGCTTCACTTCAGGTTTACTGTATACCTCTGACCTTCTTATTGACGATAAAACACAGAAATTGCCTCGGAATCAAATACAAAAGGCACAATGCCGACTCAAGTACAAGAAGACTGACTCATCTTACTGTCTATGTTTTGAACCATTCCTGTGACACTAGTTACAGATTCCGATGCCTCACTTCAGGTTTACTGTATCCCTGTGACCTTCTTATTGACGATGAAACACAGAAATTGCATCTTAATTAAATACAAAAGGCACAATGCCGACTTAAGTACAGGAAGACTGACTCTTCAACCGTCTATGTTTTGAACCATTCCTGTGACACTAGTTATAGATTCCGATGCATCACTTCAGGTTTTTTGTATCCCTCTGACCTTCTTATTGATGATGAAACACAGATATGGCATCGGAATTAAATACAAAAGGCGCAATGCCGACTTAAGTATAAGAAAACTGACTCTTCTTACGGTCTATGCTTTGAACCATTCCTGTGACACTAGTTATAGATTCCGATGCTTCACTGCATTTTTACTGTTTCCCTCTGACCTTCTTATTGACGACGAAACACATAAATTGCATCGGAATTAAATAGAAAAGGCACAATGCCGACTCAAGTACAAGAAGACTGGCTCTTCTTGCTGTCTATGATTTGAACCTTTCCCGTGAATCCAGATTTTGATTCCTATGCATGACTTCAGGTTTACTGTATCCCTTGGACCTTCTTATTGACGATGAAATACAGAAATTGCATCGGAATTAAATAGAAAAGCACAATGCCGTGTTAAGTACAAGAAAACTGACCCTTCTTACTGTCTATTTTTTTAACCATTCCTGTGACACTAGTTATAGATTCCGATGCATCACTTCAGGGTTACTGTATCCCTCTGACCTTCTTATTGACGATGAAACACAGAAATTGCATCTTAATTAAATACAAAGGCCACAATGCAGACCTAAGTCCAGGAAGACTGATTCTTCTTACCGTCTATGTTTTGAACCATTCCTGTGACACTAGTTATAGATTCCGAAGCTTCACTTCAGGTTTATTGTATCCTTCTGACCTTCTTTTTGACGATCAAAAACAGAAATTGCATCGGAATTAAATACAAAAGGCACAATGCCGACTCAAGTACAAGTAGACTGGCTCTTCTTACTGCCTATGTTTTGAACCTTTCCTGTGAGACCGGTTATAGATTCTAATGCTTCACTTCAGGTTTACTGTATCCCTTGGACCATCTTATTTACGACGAAACACAGAAAATTCATCGGAATTAAATAGAAAAGCACAATGCCGATTTAAGTACAAGAAAACTGACTCTTCTTACAGTCTTTGTTTTGAACCATTCCTGTGACGCTAGTTATAGACTGCGATGCATCACTTCAGCTATATTGTATCTCTCTGACCTTCGTATTGATGATGAAACACAGAAATTGCATCGGAATTAAATACAAAAGGCACAATGCCGACTTAAGTATAAGAAAACTGACTCTTCCTATTGTCTATGTTTTGAACCATTCCTGTGACACTAGTTATAGATTCAGATGCTTCACTTCAGGTTTACTGTATACCTCTGACCTTCTTATTGACGATGAAACACTGAAATTGCCTCGGAATTAAATACAAAAGGCACAATGCCGACTCAAGTACAAGAAGACTGGCTCTTCTCACTGTCTATGATTTGAACCTTTCCTGTGAGACCAGTTTTAGATTCCGATGCCTGACTTCAGGTTTACTGTATCCCTTGGACCTTCTTATTGACGACGGAACACAGAAATTGCATCGGAGTTAAATAGAAAAGGCACAATACCGACTTAAAAACAAGAAAACTGACTCTTCTTACTGTCTATGTTTTGAACCATTCCTGTGACACTAGTTATAGATTCCGATGCTTCACTTCAGGTATACTGTATCCCTCTGACCTTCTTAATGACGATGAAACACAGAAATTGCATCGGAATACAAACAAAATGCACAATGCCGACTTAAGTACTAGATGACTGAATCTCCTTACTGTCTATGGTTTGAACTATTCCTGTGACACTAGTTATAGATTACGATGCTTCACTTCAGGTTTACTATATCACTCTGACCTTCATATTGACGATGAAACACAGAAATTGCATCGGAATTAAATACTAAAGGCACAATGCCGACTCAAGTACAAGAAGACTGGGTCTTCTTACTGTATATGTTTTGATCCTTTCCTGTGAGACCGGTTTTAGATCCCGATGCTTCACTTCAGGTTTACTGTATCCCTTGGACCTTCTTATTGACAACGAAACACAGAAATTGCATCGGAATTAAATAGAAAAGGCACAATGCCTGGTTAAGTACAAGAAAACTGACTCTTCTTACTGTCTATGTTTTGAACCACTCCTGTGACACTAGTTGTAGATTCCGATGCATCACTTCAGGCTTACTGCATCCCTCTGACGTTCATATTGACGATGAAACACAGAAGTTGCATCGGAATTAAATACAAAAGGCACCATGCCTACTTAATTATAAGAAAACTGACTCTTATTACTGTCTATGCTTTGAACCATTCCTGTGACACTAGTTATAGATTCCGATGCTCCACTTCAGGTTTACTGTATCCCTCTGACCTTCTTATTGACGATGAAACACAGATATTACATCGGAATTAAATACAAAAGGCACAATGCCGACTTAAGTACAAGAAGACTGGCTCTTTTTACTGTCTATGTTTTGAACCATTCCTGTGACACTAGTTATAGATTCCGATCCTTACCTTCAGGTTTACTGTATCCTTCTGACCTTTATATTGACGATGAAACACAGAAATTGCTTCGGAATTATATACAAGAGGCACAATGCCGACTTAAGTACAAGAAGACTGACTCTTCTTACTGTCTATGTTTTGAACCATTCCTGTGACACTAGTTATAGATTCCGATGCTTCACTTCAGGTTTACTGTATTCTTCTCACCCTCTTATTGACGATCAATCACAGATATTGCATTGGAATTAAATACAAAAGGCGCAATGCCGACTCATGTACAAGAGGACAGGCTCTTCTTACTGACTATGTTTTTAACCTTTCCTGTGAGACCGGTTTTAGATTCCGATGCTTCACTTCAGGTTAACTGTATCCCTTGGACCTTCATATTGACGACGAAACACAGAAATTGCATCGGAATTAAATAGAAATGCACAATGCCGACTTAAGTACAAGAAAACTGACTCTTCTTACAGCCTTTGTTTAGAACCATTCCCGTGATACTAGTTATAGATACCGATGCTTCACTTCAGGTTTACTGTATCCCTCTGACCGTCTTATTGACGATGAAACACCGAAATTACATCGGAATTAAATACATAAGGCACAATGCCGAGTCAAGTACAAGAAGACTGGCGCTGCTTACTGTCTATGTTTTGAACCTATCCGGTGTGGCCGGTTTTAGATTACGTTGCTTCACTTTAGGTTTACTGTATCCCTTGGACCTTCTTATTGACGACGAAACACAGAAACGGCATCGGAATTAAATACAAAAGCCACAATTCCGACTTAAGTATAAGTAAACTTACTCTTCTTACTGTCTAAGTTGTGAACCATTCCTGTGACACTAGTTATAGATTCCAATGCTTCACTTCAGGTTTACTGTAACCCTCTGACCATCTTACTGACGATGAAACACAGAAATCGCATCGGAATTAAATACAAAAGGCACAATGCCGACTTAAGTACAAGAAGACTGACTCTTCTTACTGTCTATGTTATGAACCAGTCCCGTGACACTAGTTATAGATTCCGATGCTTCACTTCAGGTTTACTGCATCCCTCTGACCTTCGTATTGACGATGAAACACAGAAATTGCATCTTAATTAAATACAAAAGGCACAATGCCGACTTAAGTACAGGAAGGCTGACTCTTCTTACCGTCTATGTTTTGAACCATTCCTGTGAAACTAGTTATAGATTCCGATGCTTCACTTCAGGTTTACTGTATCCTTCTCACACTCTTATTGACGATCAATCACAGATATTGCATCGGAATTAAACACAAAAGGCGCAATGCCGACTCAAGTACAAGAGGACAGGCTCTTCTTACTGTCTATGCTTTTAACCTTTCCTGTGAGACCGGTTTTAGATTCCGATGCTTCACTTCAGGTGAACTGTATCCCTCGGACCTTCATATTGACGACGAAACACAGAAATTGCATCGGAATTAAATAGAAATGCACAATGCCGACTTAAGTACAAGAAAACTGACTCTTCTTACAGCCTCTGTTTAGAACCATTCCTGTGATACTAGTTATAGATACCGATGGTTGACTTCAGGTTTACTGTATCCCTCTGACCGTCTTATTGACGATGAAACACCGAAATTGCATCGGAATTAAATACAAAAGGCACAATGCCGACTCAAGTACAAGAAGACTGACCCTGCTTACTGTCTATGTTTTGAACCAATCCGGTGTGGCCGGTTTTAGATTTCGTTGCTTCACTTTAGGTTTACGGTATCCCTTGGACCTTCTTATTGACGACGAAACACAGAAACGGCATCGGAATTAAATACAAAAGCCACAATGCCGACTTAAGTATAAGTAAACTTACTCTTCTTACTGTCTAAGTTGTGAACCATTCCTGTGACACTAGTTATAGATTCCAATGCTTCACTTCAGGTTTACTGTAACCCTCTGACCTTCTTATTAACGATGAAACACAGAAATTGCATCTTAATTAAATACAAAAGTCACAATGCCGACATAAGTACAAGAGGACTGGCGCTTCTTACTGTCTATGTTTGGAACCTTTCCTGTGAGACCGGTTTTAGTTTCCGATGCTTCACTTCAGGTTTACTGTATCCCTCTGACCTTCTTATTGACGATGAAACACAGAAATTGCATCTTAAATAAATACAAAAGGCACAATGCCGACATAAGTACAGGAAGACTGACTCTTCTTACCGTCTATGTTTTGAACCATTCCTGTGACACTAGTTATAGATTCCGATGCTTCACTTCAGGTTTTCTGCATCCCTCAGACCTTCTTATTGAAGATCAAACACAGAAATTGCATCGTGATTAAATACAAAAGGCACAATGCCGACTCAAGTACAAGAGGACTGGCTCTTCTTACTGTCTATGATTTGAACCTTTCCTGTGAGGCCGGTTTTAGATTCCGATGCTTCAGTTCGGGTTAACTGCATCCCTTGGACCTTCTTATTGACGAGGAAACACAGAAACTGCATCGCAATAAAATAGAAAAGGCACAATGTCGATTTAAGTACAAGAAAACTGACTCTTCTTACTGTCTATGTTTTGAACCATTCCTGTAACACTAGTTACTGATTCCGAAACATCACTTCAGGGTTACTGTATCCCTCTGACCTTCTTATTGACGATGAAACACAGAAATTGCATCGGAAATAAAGATAAAAGGCACAAGGCTGACTTAATTATAAGAAAATTGACTCTTCTTACTGTCTATGCTTTGAACCATTCCTGTGACACTAGTTACAGATTCCGATGCTTCACTTCAGGTTTACTAGATTCCTCTGACCTTCTTATTGTCGATGAAACACAGAAACTGCATCAGAATTAAATACAAAAGGCACAATGCCGACTTAAGTACAAGAAAACTGACTCTTCTTACTGTCTATGTTTTGAACCATTCCTGTGACACTAGGTATAGATTCCGATGCTTCACTTCAGGTTTACTGTATCCCTCTGACCTTCTTATTGACGATGAAACACAGAAATTGCATCGGATTTAAATACAAAAGGCACAATGCCGACTCAAGTACAAGAAGACTGGCTCTTCTTACTGTCTATGATTTGAACCATTCCTGTGACACTAGATATAGATTCCGATGCTTCACTTCAGGTTTACTGTATCACTCTGAGCTTCATATCGACGATGAAACACAGAAATTGCATCGGAATTATATACAAGAGGCACAATGCTGACTTAAGTACAACAATACTGACTCATCTTACTGTCTATGTTTTGAAACATTCCTGTGACACTAGTTATAGATTCCGATGCTTCACTTCAGGTTTACTGTATCCCTCTGACCTTCTTATTGACGATGAAACACAGAAATTGCATATTAATTAAATACAAAAGGCAGAATGCCGACTTAAGTACAGGAAGGCTGACTCTTCTTACCGTCTATGTTTTGAACCATTCCTGTGACACTAGTTATAGATTCCGATGCTACACTTCAGGTTTATTGCATCCCTCTGACCTTCTTATTGACGATCAAACACAGAAATTGCATTGGAATTAAATACAAGAGGCACAATGCCGACTCAAGTACAAGAGGACTGGCTCTTCTTACTGTCTATGTTTTGAAGCTTTCCTGTGAGGCCGGTTTTAGATTCCGATGCTTCAGTTCAGGTTTGCTGCATCCCTTGGACCTTCTTATTGACGACGAAATACAGAAATTGCATCGGAATTAAATAGAAAAACACAATGCCGTGTTAAGTACAAGAAAACTGACTCTTCTTACTGTCTATGTTTTGAACCATTCCTGTGGCACTAGTTATAGATTCCGATGCATCACTTCAGGGTTACTGTATCCCTCTGACCTTCTTATTGACGATGAAGCACAGAAATTGGATCTTAATTAAATACAAAGGGCTCAATGCAGACATAAGTACAGGAAGACTGATTCTTCTTACCGTCTATGTTTTGAACCATTCCTGTGACACTAGTTATAGATTCCGATGCTTCACTTCAGGTTTATTGTATCCTTCTGACCTTCTTATTGACGATCAAACACAGAAATTGCATCGGAATTAAATACAAAAGGCACAATGCCGACTCAAGTACAAGAGGACTGGCTCTTCTTACTGCCTATGCTTTTGAACCTTTGCTGTGAGACCGGTTATAGATTCCGATGCTTCACTTTAGGTTTACTGTATCCCTTGGACCTTCTTATTGACGACGAAACAAAGAAATTGAATCGGAATTAAATTGAAAAGCACAATGCCGACTTAAGTAGAAGAAAACTGACTCTTCTTACAGTCTTTGTTTTGATCCATTCCTGCGACACTAGTTATAGATTCCGATGCATCACTTCAGCTATATTGTAACTCTCTGACCTTCGTATTGATGATGAAACACAGAAATTGCATCGGAATTAAATACAAAAGGCACAATGCCGACTAAAGTATAAGAAAACTGATTCTTCTTACTGTCTATGCTTTGAACCATTCCTGTGACACTAGTTATAGATTCCAATGCTTCACTTCAGGTTTACTGTATCCTTCTGACCTTCTTAATGACGATGAGACACAGAAAATGCATCGGAACACAAACAAAAGGCACAATGCCGACTTAAGTACTAGAAGACTGACTCTCCTTACTGTCTATGATTTGAACTACTCCTGTAACACTAGTTATAGATTACGATGCTTCACTTCAGGTTTACTGTATCCCTCTGACTTTCTTATTGACGATGAAACACAGAAATTGCATCGGAATTAAATACAAAAGGCACAATGCCGACTTAAGTACAAGAAAACTGACTCTTTTTACTGTCTATGTTATGAACCATTCCTGTGACACTAGTTACATATTCCGATACTTCTCTTCAGGTTTACGGTACCCCTCTGACCTTCTTATTGAAGATGAAACACAGAAATTGCATCGAAGTTAAATACAAAAGGCACAATGCCGACTTAAGTTCAAGTAAACTGATTCTTCTTACTGTCCATGTTTTTAACCATTCCTGTGACACTAGTTATAGATTCCGATGCTTCACTTCAGGTTTACTGTATCCCTCTGACTTTCTTATTGACGATGAAACACAGAAATTGCATCGGAATTAAATACAAAAGGCACAATGCCGACTCAAGTACAAGAAAACTGGCTCTTCTTACTGTCTATGTTTTGAACCATTCCTGTGACACTAGTTATAGATTCCGATGCTTCACTTCAGGTTTACTGTATCTCTCTGACCTTCATATTGATGATGAAACCCAGAAATTGCATCGGAATTATATACAAGAGGCACAATGCGGCCTTAATTACAAGAAGACTGACTCTTCTTACTGTCTATGTTTGAACCATTCCTGTGACATAGTTATAGATTCCGATGCTTCACTTCAGGTTTACTGTATCCCTCTGACCTTCTTATTGACGACGAAACACAGAAATTGCATCGGAATTAAATAGAAATGCACAATGCCGACTTAAGTACAAGAAAACTGACTCTTCCTACAGTCTTTGTGTTGAACCATTCCATTGACACTAGTTATAGATTCCGATGCTTCACTTCAGGTTTACTGCATCCCTCTGACCTTCTTATTGACGATGAAACTCAGAAATTGCATCGGAGTTAAATTCTAAAAGCACAATGCCGACTCAAGTACAAGAGGACTGGCTCTTCTCACTGCCTATGTTTTGAACCATTCCTGTGACACTAGTTATAGATTCCGATGCTTCACTTCAGGTTTACTGTATTCCTCTGACCTTCTTATTGACGATGAAACACAGAAATTGCATCGGAATTAAATACAAAAAGCACAATGCCGACTTAAGTATAAGAAAACTGACTCTTCTTACTGTCTATGTTTTGAACCATTCCTGTGACACTAGTTATAGATTGCGATGCTTACTTCAGGTTTACTGTATCCCTCTGACCTTCTTAATGACGATGAGACACAGAAATTGCATCGGAATACAAACAAAAGGCACAATGCAGACTTAAATACTAGAAGACCGACTCTCCTTACTGTCTATGTTTTGAACTACTCCTGTGACACTAGTAATAGATTACGATGCTTCACTTCAGGCATACTGTATCACTCTGACATTCTTGTTGACGATGAAATACAGAAATTGCATCGGAATTAAATCCAAAAGGCGCAATGCCGACTCAAGTACAAGAAGACTGGCTCTTCTTACTGTCTATGATTTGAACCTTTCCTGTGAGACCGATTTTAGATTCCGATGCTTCACTTCAGGTTTAGTGTATCCCTCTGACCTACGTATTGACGATGAAACACAGAAATTGCATTGGAATTAAATACAAGAGGCACAATGCCGACTTAAGGAAAAAAGACTGACTCTTCTCACTCTCTATGTTTTGAACCATTCCTGTGACACTAGTTATAGATTCCGATGCTTCACTTCAGGTTTACTGTATCCTTTGGAACTTCTTATTGCCGATGAAACACAGAAATTGCATCGGAATTAAATACAAAAGGCCCAATGCCGAATTAAGTACTAGAAGACTCACTCTTCCTACTGTCTATGTTTTGAACCATTCCTGTGACACTAGTTATAGATTCCGATGCTTCACTTCAGGTTTACTGTAACCCTCTGAGCTTCATATTGACGATGAAACACAGAAATAGCATCGGAATTCTATACAAGAGGCACAATGCTGACTTAAGTACAAGAAGACTGACTCATCTTACTGTCTATGTTTGAACCTTTCCTGTGACACTAGTTATAGATTCTGATGCTTCACTTCAGGTTTACTGTATGCCTCTGACCTTCTTGTTGACGATGAAATACAGAAATTGCAACGGTATTAAATCCAAAAGGCGCAATGCCGACTCAAGTACAAGAAGACTGGCTCTTCTTACTGTCTATGATTTGAACCTTTCCTGTGAGACCGATTTTAGATTCTGATGCTTCACTTCAGGTTTACCGTATCCCTCTGACCTTCTTATTGAAGATGAAACACAGAAATTGCATCGGATTTAAATACAAAAGGCACAATGCCGACTTAAGTACAAGAAAACTGATTCTTCTTACTCTCTATGTTTGAACCATTCCTGTGACACGAGTTATAGATTGCGATGCTTCACTTCGGGTTTACTGTATCCCTCTGACCTTCTTATTGACGATGAAACACAGAAATTGCATCTTAATTAAATACAAAAGGCCCAATGCCGACTTAAGTACAGGAAGACTGACTCTTCTTACCGTCTATGTTTTGAACCATTCCTGTGACACTAGTTATAGATTCCGATGTTTCACTTCAGGTTTACTGTATCCCTCTGACCTACGTATTGACAATGAAACACAGAAATTGCATTGGAATTAAATACAAGAGGCACAATGCCGACTTAAGGACAAAAGGACTGACTCTTCTCACTCTCTATGTTTTGAACCATTCCTGTGACACTAGTTATAGATTCCGATGCTTCACTTCAGGTTTACTGTATCCTTTGGAACTTCTTATTGCCGATGAAACACAGAAATTGCATCGGAATTAAATACAAAAGGCCCAATGCCGAATTAATTACTAGAAGACTGACTCATCCTACTGTCTATGTTTTGAACCATTCCTGTGACACTAGTTATAGATTCCAATGCTTCACTTCCGGTTTACTGTATCCCTCTGAGCTTCATATTTACGATGAAACACAGAAATATCACCGGAATTATATACAAGAGGCACAATGCTGAAAGAAGTACAAGAAGACTGGCTCATCTTACTGTCTATGTTTTGAACCATTCCTGTGACACTAGTTATAGATTCCGATGCTTCACTTCAGGTTTACTGTATCCCTCTGACCTTCTTATTGACGATGTAACACAGAAATTGCGTCTTAATTAAATACAAAAGGCACATTGCCGACTTAAGTACAGGAAGACTGACTCTTCTTACCGTCTATGATTTGAACCATTCCTGTGACACTAGTTATAGATTCCGATGCTTCACTTCAGGTTTACTGCATCCCTCTGACCTTGTTATTGACGATGAAACACAGAAATTGCATCGGAATTAAATTCTAAAGGCACAAACCAACTCAAGTACAAGAGGACTGGCTCTTCTTACTGTCTATGTTTGGAACCTTTCCTGTGGGACCGGTTTTAGATTCCGATGCTTCACTTCATTTTTACTGTATCCCTTGGATCTTCTTATTGACGACGAAACACAGAAATTGCATCGGAATTAAATAGAAATGCACAATGCCGACTTAAGTACAAGTAAAAACTGACTCTTCTTACAGTCTTTGTGTTGAACCATTCCTGTGACACTAGTTATAGATTCCGATGCTTCACTTCAGCTTTACTGCATCCCTCTGACCTTCTTATTGACGATGAAACACAGAAATTGCATCAGAATTAATTTCTAAAGGCACAATGCCGACTCAAGTACAAGAGGACTGGCTCTTCTTACTGTCTATGATTTGAACCATTCCTGTGACACTAGTTATAGATTCCGATGCTTCACTTCAGGTTTACTGTATCCCTCTGATCTTCTTAATGACGATGAGACACAGAAATTGCATCGGAATACAAACAAAAGGCACAAGTTCTAGAAGACTGACACTCCTTACTGTCTATGTTTTGAACTACTCCTGTGACACTAGTTATAGATTACGATGCTTTACTTCAGGTTTACGTTATCACTCTGACCTTCTTGTTGACGATGAAACACAGAAAATGCATCGGAACTAAATCCAAAAGGCGCAATGACGACTCAAGTACAAGAAGACTGGCTCTTCTTACTGTCCATGTTTTGAACCATTCCTGTGACACTAGTTATAGATTCCGATGCTTCACTTCAGGTTTACTGTATCCCTCTGACCTTCTTATTGATGATGAAACACAGAAATTGCAACTTAAATAAAAACAAAAGGCACAATGCCGACTTCAGTACAGGAAGAGTGACTCTTCTTACCGTCTATGCTTTGAACCACTCCTGTGACACTAGTTATAGATTCCGATGCTTCACTTCAGGTTGACTGCATCCCTCTGACCTCGTTATTGACGATGAAACACAGAAATTGCATCGGAATTAAATTCTAAAGGCACATTACCAACTCAAGTACAAGAGGACTGGCTCTTCTTACTGTCTATGTTTGGAACCTTTCCTGTGAGACCGGTTTTAGATTCTGATGCTTCACTTCATTTTTACTGTATCCCTTGGACCTTCTTATTGACGACGAAACACAGATATTGCATCGGAATTAAATAGAAATGCACAATGCCGACTTAAGTACAAGAAAACTGACTCTTCTTACAGTCTTTGAGTTGAACCATTCCTGTGGCACTAGTTATAGATACCGATGCTTCACTTCAGGTTTACTGTATCCCTCTGACTTTCTTAATGACGATGAAACACAGAAATTGAATCGGAATACAAAGAAAAGGCACAATGCCGACTTAAGGACTAGAAGACTGACTCTCCTTACTGTCTATGTTTGAACTATTACTGTAATACTAGTTATAGATTACGATGCTTCACTTCAGGTTTACTGCATCCCTCTGACCGTCTTATTGACGATGAAACACAGAATTTGCATCGGGTTTAAATACAAAATGCACAATGCTGAGTCAAGTACAAGAAGACTGATTCTTCTTACTGTCTATGTTTTGAACCTTTCCTGTGAGGCCGGTTTTAGATTCCGATGCTTCACTTCAGGTTTACTGTATCCCTTGGACCTTCTTATTGACGACGAAACACAGAAACTGCATCGGAATTAAATAGAAAAGGCACAATGCCGACTTAAGGACTAGAAGACTGACTCTCCTTGCTGTCTATGTTTGAACTATTACTGTAATACTAGTTATAGATTACGATGCTTCACTTCAGGTTTACTGTATCCCTCTGACCTTCTTATTGACGATGAAACACATAAATTGCATCGGAATTAAATACAAAAGGCACAATGCCGACTCAAGTACAAGAAGACTGGCCCATCTTACTGTGTATGTTTTGAACCTTTCCTGTGAGTCCAGTTTTATATTCCTATGCTTGACTTCAGGTTTACTGTTCCCTTGGACCTTCTTATTGACGACGAAACACAGAAATTGCATCGGAATTAAATAGAAAAGGCACAATGCCGACTTAAGAACAAGAAAACTGACTCTTCTTACTGTCTATGTTTGAAGTATTACTGTAATACTAGTTATAGATTACGATGCTTCACTTCAGGTTTACTGTATCACTCTGACCTTCTTATTGACGATGAAACACAGAAATTGCATCGGAATTAAATACAAAAGGCACAATGCTGACCCACGTACAAGAAGACTGGCTCTTCTTACTGTCTATGATTTGAACCTTTCCTGTGACACCGGTTTTAGATTCCGATGCTTCACTTCAGGTTTACTGTATCCCTCTGACCTTCTTATTGACGATGAAACGCAGAAATTGCATCGGAATTAAATACAAAAAGCACAATGCCGACTCAAGTACAATAAGACTGGCTCTTCTTACTGTCTATGTTATAAACCTTTCCTGTGAGACCGGTTTTAGATTCCGATGCTTCACTTCAGGTTTACTGTATCCCTTGGACCTTCTTATTGACGACGATACACAGAAATTGCATCGGAATTAAATACAAAATCCACAATGCCGACTTAAGTATAAAAAAACTGACTCTTCTTACTGTCTATGCTATGAACCATTCCTGTGACACTAGTTATAGATTCCGATGCTTCACTTCAGGTTAACTGTATCACTCTGACCTTCTTATTGACGATGAAACACAGAAATTGCATCGGAATTAAATACAATAGGCACAATGCCGACTCAAGTACAAGAAGACTGGCTCTTCTTACTGTCTACGTTTTGAACCGTTCCTGTGACACCGGTTTTCGATTCCGATGCTTCACTTCAGGTTTACTGTATCCCTTGGACCTTCTTATTGACGACGAACCACTGAAATTGCATCGGAATTAAACAGAAAAGCACAATGCCGACTTAAGTACAAGAAATCTGACTCTTCTTACCGTCTATGTTTTGAACAATTCCTGTGACACTAGTTATAGATTCCGTTGCTTCACTTCAGGTTTACTGTATCCCTCTGACCGTCTTATTGACGTTGAAGCACAGAAATTGCATCGGAATATAATACAAAAGGCACAATGCCGTCTCAAGTACAAGGAAAATGGCTCTTCTTACTGTCTATGTTTTGAACCTTTCCTGTGAGACCGGTTTTAGATTCCGATGCTTCAGCTCAGGTTTACTGTATCCCTTGGACCTTCTTATTGACGACGAAACACAGAAGTTGCGTCGGAATTAAATAGAAAAGGCATAATGCCGGGTTAAGTACAAGAAAACTGACTCTCCTTACTGTCTAGGTTATGAATCATTCCTGTGACACTAGTTATAGATTCCGATGCATCACTTCAGGTTTACTGTATCCCTCTGACCTTCTTATTGACGATGAAACACAGAAATTGCATCGGAATTAAATATAAAATGCACAATGCCGACTTAATTATAAGAAAACTGACTCTTCTTACTGTCTATGCTTTGAACCATTCCTGTGTCACTAGTTATAGATCCCGATGCTTCTCTTCAGGTTTACGGTATCCCTCTGACCTTCTTATTGACGATGAAACACAGAAATTGCATCGGAAATAAATACAAAACGCACTTTGACAACTCATGTACAGGAAGACTGGCTCTTCTTACTGTCAATGTTTTGAACCTTTCCTGTGAGACCAGTTTTAGATTCCGATGCTTGACTTCAGGTTTACTGTATCCCTTGGACCTTCTTATTGACGATGAAACACAGAAATTGCATCGGAAATAAATACAATGTCACAATGCCGACTTAAGTACAAGAAAACTCTTTTCTTACTATGCTTTAACCATTCCTGTGACACTATTTATAGATTCTGATGCTTCACTTCAGGTTTACTGTATCCCTCCGACCTTCTTATTGACGATGAAACACGGAAATTGCATCGGAAGTAAATACAAAAGGCACAATGCCGACTTACGTACATGAGAACTGACTCTTCTTACTGTCTATGTTTTGAACCATTCCTGTGACACTAGGTATAGATTACGATGCTTCACTTCAGGTCTACTGTATCCCTCTGACCATCTTATTGACGATGAAACCAAGAAATTGCATCGGAATTAAATACAAAAGGCACAATGCCGACTTAAGTACAAGAAAACTGACGCTTCTTACTGTCTATGTTTTGAACCATTCCTGTGACACTAGTTATACATTCCGATGCTTCACTTCAGGTTTACTGTATCCCTCGGACCTTCTTATTGATGATGAAACACAGAAATTGCATCGGAATTAAATACAAAAGGCACAATGCCGACTCAAGTACAAGAAGACTGGCTCCTCTTACTGTCTATGTTTGAACCTTTCCTGTGATACCGGTTTTAGATTCCGATGTTTCACTTCAGGTTTACTGTATCCCTTGGCCCTTCTCATTGACGTCGAAACACAGAAATTGTTTCGGAATTAAATAGAAAAGGCAAAATGCCGACTTAAGTACTAGAAAACTGACTCTTCTCACTGTCTATGTTTTGAACCACTCCTGTTACACTAGTTATACATTCCCACGCTTCACTTCAGGTTTACTGTATCCCTGTGACCGTCTTTTTGACGATGAAGCACAGAAATTGCATCGGAATTAAATACAAAAGGCACAATACCGACTCAAGTACAATGAGACTGGCTCTTCTTACTGTCTATGTTTTTAACCTTTCCTGTGAGACCGGTTTTAGATTCCGATGCTTCAGCTCAGGTTTACTGTATCCCTTGGACCTTCTTATTGACGACGAAACACAGAAGTTGCGTCGGAATTAAATAGAAAAGGCATAATGCCGGGTTAAGTACAAGAAAACTGACTCTTCTTACTGTCTAGGTTATGAATCATTCCTGTGACACTAGTTATAGATTCCGATGCATCACTTCAGGTTTACTGTATCCCTCTGACCTTCTTATTGACGATGAAACACAGAAATTGCATCGGAATTAAATATAAAATGCACAATGCCGACTTAATTATATGAAAACTGACTCTTCTTACTGTCTATGCTTTGAACCATTCCTGTGTCACTAGTTATAGATCCCGATGCTTCTCTTCAGGTTTACGGTATCCCTCTGACCTTCTTATTGACGATGAAACACAGAAATTGCATCGGAAATAAATACAAAACGCACTTTGACAACTCATGTACAGGAAGACTGGCTCTTCTTACTGTCAATGTTTTGAACCTTTCCTGTGAGACCAGTTTTAGATTCCGATGCTTGACTTCAGGTTTACTGTATCCCTTGGACCTTCTTATTGACGATGAAACACAGAAATTGCATCGGAAATAAATACAATGTCAGAATGCCGACTTAAGTACAAGAAAACTCTTTTCTTACTATGCTTTAACCATTCCTGTGACACTATTTATAGATTCTGATGCTTCACTTCAGGTTTACTGTATCCCTCCGACCTTCTTATTGACGATGAAACACGGAAATTGCATCGGAAGTAAATACAAAAGGCACAATGCCGACTTACGTACATGAGAACTGACTCTTCTTACTGTCTATGTTTTGAACCATTCCTGTGACACTAGGTATAGATTACGATGCTTCACTTCAGGTCTACTGTATCCCTCTGACCTTCTTATTGACGATGAAACCAAGAAATTGCATCGGAATTAAATACAAAAGGCACAATGCCGACTTAAGTACAAGAAAACTGACGCTTCTTACTGTCTATGTTTTGAACCATTCCTGTGACACTAGTTATACATTCCGATGCTTCACTTCAGGTTTACTGTATCCCTCGGACCTTCTTATTGATGATGAAACACAGAAATTGCATCGGAATTAAATACAAAAGGCACAATGCCGACTCAAGTATAAGAAGAGTGGCTCATCTTACTGTCTATGTTTTGAACCATTCCTGTGAAACTAGTTATAGATTCCGATGCTTCACTTCAGGTTAACTGTATCCCTCTGACCTTCGTATTGACGATGAAACACAGAAATTGCGTCGGAAGTAAATACAAAAGGCACAGTGCCGACTCAAGTACAAGAAGGCTGGCTCATCTTACTGTCTATGTTTTGAACCATTCCTGAGACACTAGTTATAGCTTCCGATGCTTTTCTTCAGGTTTACTGTATCCCTCTGACCTTCTTATTGACGATGAAACACAGAAATTGCATCGGAATTAAATACAAAAGCACAATGCCGACTTAAGTACAAGAAAACTGACTCTTCTTACTGTCTATGTTTTGAACCATTCATGTGACACTAGTTATAGATTCCGATGCCTCACTTCAGGTTTACTGTATCCCTCTGACCTTCTTATTGACGGTGAAACACAGAAATTGCATCGGAATTAAATACAAAAGGCACAATGCCGACTCAAGTACAAGGAGGCTGGCTCATCTTACTGTCTATGTTTTGAACCATTTCTGTGACACTAGTTATAGATTCCGATGCTTCACTTCAGGTTTACTGTATCCCTCTGACATTCTTATTGACGGTAAAAACAGAAATAGCATCGGAATGAAATAGATTAGGCACAATGCCGACTTAAGTACAAGAAAACTGACTCTTCTTACTGTCTATGTATTGAACTATTCCTGTGACAGTAGTTATACATTCCGATGCTTCCCTTCAGGTTTACTGTATCCCCCGAGCCTTCTTATTGACGATGAAACACAGAAATTGCATCGGATTTAAATACACAAGGCACAATGCCGACTTAGGTACATGAGAACTGACTCTTCTTACTGTCTATGTTTGAACCTTTCCTGTGACACTAGTTATAGATTCCGATGCTTCACATCTGGTCTACTGTATCCATCTGACTTTCTTATTGACGATGAAACACAGAAATTGGATCGGAATTAAACACAAAAGGCACAATGCCGACGTTAGGACAAGAAAACTGACTCTCCTTACTGTCTATGATTTGAACCATTCCTGTGACACTAGTTATAGATTCCGATGCTTCGCTTCAGGTTTACTGTATCCCTCTGACATTCTTATAGACGATGAAACACAGAAATTGCATCGGAATTAAATAGAAAAGTCACAATTCCGACTAAAGTACAAGAAAACGGACTCTTCTTACTGTCTATGTTTGGAACCATTCCTGTGACACTAGTTATACATTCCGATTCTTCACTTCAGCTTTACTGTATCCCTCGGACTTTCTTATTGACGATGAAACACAGAAATTGCATCGGAATTAAATACAAAAGGCACAATGCCGACTTAGGTACATGAGAACTGACACTTCTTACTGACTATGTTTGAACCATTCCTGTGACACTAGTTATAGATTCCGATGCTTCACTTCTGGTCTACTGTATCCATCTGACTTTCTTATTGACGATGAAACACAGAAATTGCATCGGAATAAACAGAAAAGGCACAATGCCGACGTAAGTACAAGCAAACTGACTCTCCTTACTGTCTATGTTTTGAACCATTCCTGTGCCACTAGTTACAGATTCCGATGCTTCACTTCAGGTTTACTGTATCCCTCTGACTTTCCTATTGAAGATGAAACACAGAAATTGAATCGGAATTAAATACAAAAGGCACAATGCCGACTTAATTATAGGAAAACTGACACTTCTTACTCTTTATGCTTTGAACCATTCCTGTGACATTAGTTATGGATTCCGATGCATCACTTCAGGTTTACTGTATCCCTCTGACCTTCTTATTGACGATGAAACACAGGAATTGCATCGGAAATAAATACAAAAGGCACAATGATGACTCAAGTACAAGAAGACTGGCTCTTCTTACTGTCTATATTTTGAACCTATCCTGTGAGACAAGTTTAAGATTCCGATGCTTGACTTTAGGTTTACTGTAACCCTTGGATATTCTTATTGACGATGAAAAACAGAAATTGCATCGGAATTAAATACAAAAGGCACAATGCCGACTTAAGCACAAGGAAACTGAGTCTTCTTACTGTCTATGGTTTGAACCATTCCTGTGACACTAGTTATAGATTCCGATGATTCACTTCTGCTTTTCTGTATCCCTCCGCCCTTCTTATTGACGATGAAACACAGAAACTGCATCGGAATGAATTAGAAAAGGCACAATGCCGACTTAAGTACAAGAAAACTGACCCTTCTTTCTGTGTATATTTTGATCCTTTCCTGTAAGACCGGTTTTAGATTCCGATGCTTCACTTCAGGTTTACTGTATCCCTCTGACCTTCTTATTGACGACGTAACACAGAAACTGCATGGGAATTAACTAGAAAGGGCACAATGACGACTTAAGTACAAGAAAACTGACTCTTCTTACTGTCTATGTTTTGAATCATTCCTGTGACACTAGTTATAGATTCCGATGCATCACTTTATATTTACTGTATCCCTCTGACCCTGTTATTGACGATGAAACACAGAAATTTCTTCGGAATTAAATACAAAAGGCACAATGCCGACTTCAGTATAAGAAAACTGACTCTTCTTACTGTCTATGGTTTGTACCATTCCTGTGACACTAGTTATAGATCCCGATGCTTCACTTCAGGTTTACTGTATCCCTCTGACCTTCTTATTGACGATGAAACACAGAAATTGCATCGGAAATAAATACAAAACGCACTTTGACAACTCATGTACAGGAAGACTGGCTCTTCTTACTGTCAATGTTTTGAACCTTTCCTGTGAGACCAGTTTTAGATTCCGATGCTTGACTTCAGGTTTACTGTATCCCTTGGACCTTCTTATTGACGATGAAACACAGAAATTGCATCGGAAATAAATACAATGTCACAATGCCGACTTAAGTACAAGAAAACTCTTTTCTTACTATGCTTTAACCATTCCTGTGACACTATTTATAGATTCTGATGCTTCACTTCAGGTTTACTGTATCCCTCCGACCTCCTTATTGACGATGAAACACGGAAATTGCATCGGAAGTAAATACAAAAGGCACAATGCCGACTTACCTACATGAGAACTGACTCTTCTTACTGTCTATGTTTTGAACCATTCCTGTGACACTAGGTATAGATTACGATGCTTCACTTCAGGTCTACTGTATCCCTCTGACCTTCTTATTGACGATGAAACCAAGAAATTGCATCGGAATTAAATACAAAAGGCACAATGCCGACTTAAGTACAAGAAAACTGACTCTTCTTACTGTCTATGTTTTGAACCATTCCTGTGACACTAGTTATACATTCCGATGCTTCACTTCAGGTTTACTGTATCCCTCGGACCTTCTTATTGATGATGAAACACAGAAATTGCATCGGAATTAAATGCAAAAGGCACAATGCCGACTCAAGTATAAGAAGGCTGGCTCATCTTACTGTCTATGTTTTGAACCATTCCTGAGACAATAGTTATAGCTTCCGATGCTTCACTTCAGGTTTACTGTATCCCTCTGACCTTCTTATTGACGATGAAACACAGAAATTGCATCGGAATTAAATACAAAAGGCACAATGCCGACTTAAGTACAAGAAAACTGACTCTTCTAACTGTCTATGTTTTGAACCATTCATGTGACACTAGTAATAGATTCCGATGCTTCACTTCAGGTTTACTGTATCCCTCTGACCTTCTTATTGACGGTGAAACACAGAAATTGCATCGGAATTAAATACAAAAGGCACAATGCCGACTCAAGTACAAGGAGGCTGGCTCATCTTACTGTCTATGTTTTGAACCATTTCTGTGACACTAGTTATAGATTCCGATGCTTCACTTCAGGTTTACTGTATCCCTCTGACATTCGTATTGACGGTAAAAACAGAAATAGCATCGGAATGAAATAGATTAGGCACAATGCCGACTTAAGTACAAGAAAACTGACTCTTCTTACTGTCTATGTATTGAACTATTCCTGTGACAGTAGTTATACATTCCGATGCTTCCCTTCAGGTTTACTGTATCCCCCGAGCCTTCTTATTGACGATGAAACACAGAAATTGCATCGGATTTAAATACAAAAGGCACAATGCCGACTTAGGTACATGAGAACTGACTCTTCCTACTGTCTATGTTTGAACCTTTCCTGTGACACTAGTTATAGATTCCGATGCTTCACTTCTGGTCTACTGTATCCATCCGACTTTCTTATTGACGATGAAACACAGAAATTGCATCGGAATTAAACACAAAAGGCACAATGCCGACGTAAGTACAAGAAAACTGACTCTCCTTACTGTCTATGATTTGAACCATTCCTGTGACACTAGTTATAGATTCCGATGCTTCGCTTCAGGTTTACTGTATCCCTCTGACATTCTTATAGACGATGAAACACAGAAATTGCATCGGAATTAAATAGAAAAGTCACAATTCCGACTAAAGTACAAGAAAACGGACTCTTCTTACTGTCTATGTTTGGAACCATTCCTGTGACACTAGTTATACATTCCGATTCTTCACTTCACGTTTACTGTATCCCTCGGACCTTCTTATTGACGATGAAACACAGAAATTGCATCGGAATTAAATACAAAAGGCACAATGCCGACTTAGGTACATGAGAACTGACACTTCTTACTGACCATGTTTGAACCATTCCTGTGACACTAGTTATAGATTCCGATGCTTCACTTCTGGTCTACTGTATCCATCTGACTTTCTTATTGACGATGAAAAACAGAAATTGCATCGGAATTAAATACAAAAGGCACAATGCCGACTTAAGCACAAGGAAACTGAGTCTTCTTACTGTCTATGGTTTGAACCATTCCTGTGACACTAGTTACAGATTCCGATGCTTCACTTCTGCTTTACTGTATCCCTCCGCCCTTCTTATTGACGATGAAACACAGAAACTGCATCGGAATGAATTAGAAAAGGCACAATGCCGACTTAAGTACAAGAAAACTGACCCTTCTTACTGTGTATATTTTGATCCTTTCCTGTAAGACCGGTTTTAGATTCCGATGCTTCACTTCAGGTTTACTGTATCCCTCTGACCTTTTTATTGACGACGTAACACAGAAACTGCATGGGAATTAAGTAGAAAGGGCACAATGACGACTTAAGTACAAGAAAACTGACTCTTCTTACTGTCTATGTTTTGAATCATTCCTGTGACACTAGTTATAGATTCCGATGCATCACTTTAGATTTACTGTATCCCTCTGACCCTGTTATTGACGTTGAAACACAGAAATTTCTTCGGAATTAAATACAAAAGGCACAATGCCGACTTCAGTATAAGAAAACTGACTCTTCTTACTGTCTATGGTTTGAACCATTCCTGTGACACTAGTTATATATTCCGATGCTTCACTTCAGGTTTACTGTTTCCCTCGGACCTACTTATTGACGATGAAACACAGAAATTGCATCGGAATTAAATAGAAAAGGTTCAATGCCAGGTTAAGTACAAGAAAACTGACTCTTCTTACAGTCTATGATTTGAACCATTCCTGTGACACTAGTTATTGATTCCGATGCTTCACTTCAGGTTTACTGTATCACTCTGACCTACCCATTGACGATGAAACGCAGATATTGCATTGGAATTAAATACAAAAGGCACAATGCCGACTTAAGTACAAGTAAACTGACTCTTCTTACTGTCTATGTTTTGAACCATTCTTGTGACACTAGTTATAGATTCCGCTGCTTCACTTGAGGTTTACTGTATCCCTCCAACCTTCTTATTGACGATGAAACACAGAAATTGCATTGGAATTAAATAGAAAAGGCACAATGACGACTCAAGTACAAGGAGGCTGGCTCATCTTACTGTCTATGTTTTGAACCATTTCTGGGACACTAGTTATAGATTCCGATGCTTCACTTCAGGTTTACTGTATCCCTCTGACATTCTTATTGACGGTAAAAACAGAAATAGCATCGGAATGAAATAGATTGGGCACAATGCCGACTTAAGTACAAGAAAACTGACTGTTCTTACTGTCTATGTATTGAACCATTCCTGTGACAGTAGTTATACATTCCGATGCTTCCCTTCAGGTTTACTGTATCCCCCGAGCCTTCTTATTGACGATGAAACACAGAAATTGCATCGGATTTAAATACAAAAGGCACAATGCCGACTTAGGTACATGAGAACTGACTCTTCTTACTGTCTATGTTTGAACCATTCCTGTGACACTAGTTATAGATTCCGATGCTTCACTTCTGGGCTACTGTATCCATCTGACTTTCTTATTGACGATGAAACACAGAAATTGCATCGGAATTAAACACAAAAGGCACAATGCCGACGTAAGTACAAGAAAACTGACTCTCCTTACTGTCTATGATTTCAACCATTCCTGTGACACTAGTTATGAATTCCGATGCTTTGCTTCAGGTTTACTGTATCCCTCTGACATTCTTATAGACGATGAAACACAGAAATTGCATCGGAATTAAATAGAAAAGTCACAATTCCGACTAAAGTACAAGAAAACGGACTCTTCTTACTGTCTATGTTTGGAACCATTCCTGTGACACTAGTTATACATTCCGATGCTTCACTTCAGCTTTACTGTATCCCTCGGACCTTGTTATTGACGATGAAACACACAAATTGCATCGGAATTATATACAAAAGGCACAATGCCGACTTAGGTACATGAGAACTGACTCTTATTACTGACTATGTCTGAACCATTCCTGTGACACTAGTTATAGATTCCGATGCTTCACTTCTGGTCTACTGTATCCATCTGACTTTCTTATTGACGATGAAACATAGAAATTGCATCGGAATAAACAGAAAAGGCACAATGCCGACTTAATTATAAGAAAACTGACACTTCTTACTCTTTATGCTTTGAACCATTCCTGTGACATTAGTTATGGATTCCGATGCATCACTTCAGGTTTACTGTATCCCTCTGACCTTCTTATTGACGATGAAACACAGGAATTGCATCGGAAATAAATACAAAAGGCACAATGATGACTCAAGTACAAGAAGACTGGCTCTTCTTACTGTCTATATTTTGAACCTATCCTGTGAGACAAGTTTAAGATTCCGATGCTTGACTTTAGGTTTACTGTAACCCTTGGATATTCTTATTGACGATGAAAAACAGAAATTGAATCGGAATTAAATACAAAAGGCACAATGCCGACTTAAGCACAAGGAAACTGAGTCTTCTTACTGTCTATGTTTTGAACCATTCCTGTGACACTAGTTATAGATTCCGATGCTTCACTTCTGCTTTACTGTATCCCTCCGCCCTTCTTATTGACGATGAAACACAGAACCTGCATCGGAATGAATTAGAAAAGGCACAATGCCGACTTAAGTACAAGAAAACTGACCCTTCTTTCTGTGTATGATTGATCCTTTCCTGTAAGACCGGTTTTAGATTCCGATGCTTCACTTCAGGTTTACTGTATCCCTCTGACCTTTTTATTGACGACGTAACACAGAAACTGCATGGGAATTAAGTAGAAAGGGCACAATGACGACTTAAGTACAAGAAAACTGACTCTTCTTACTGTCTATGTTTTGAATCATTACTGTGACACTAGTTATAGATTCCGATGCATCACTTTAGGTTTACTGTATCCCTCTGACCCTGTTATTGACTATGAAACGCAGAAATTTCTTCGGAATTAAATACAAAAGGCACAATGCCGACTTCAGTACAAGAAAACTGACTCTTCTTAGTGTCTATGCTTTGAACCATTCCTGTGACACTTGTTATATATTCCGATGCTTCACTTCAGGTTTACTGTTTCCCTCGGACCTACTTATTGACGATGAAACACAGAAATTGCATCGGATTTAAATACAAAAATCACAATGTCAAATCAAGTACAAGAAGACTGGCTCTTCTTACTGTCTATGTTTTGAACCTTTTCTATGAAACCGGTTTTAGATTCCGATGCTTCACTTCAGGTTTACTGTATTCCTTGGCCAGTCTTATTGACGACAAAAAACAGAAATTGCATCGGAATTACATAGAAAAGGCACAATGCCGACTTAAGTACAAGAAAACTGACTCTTCTTACTGTCTATGTTTTGAACCATTCCGGTGACACTAGTTATAGATTCCGATGCTTCACTTCAGGTTTACTGTATCCCTCTGACGGTCTTATTGCCGATGAAACACAGAAATTGCATCGGAAATAAATACAAAAGGCACAATGCAGACTCAAGTACAAGAAGACTGGCCCTTCTTACTGTCTATGTTTTGAAACTTTCCTATGAGACCGGTTATAGATTCCGATGCTTCACTTCAGGTTTGCTGTATCTCTCTGACCTTCTTATTGACGATGAAACACAGAAATTGCATCGAAATTAAATACAAAAGGCACAATGCCGACTTAAGTACAAAGAAACTGACTCTTCTTACTGTCTATGTTTTGAACCATTCCTGTGACACTAGTTATAGATTCCGATGCTTCACTTCAGGTTTACTGTAACCCTCTGACCTTCTTACTGACGATGAAACACAGAAATTGCTTCGGAATTAAATACGAAAGGCACAATGCCGACTTAAGTACAAGAAGATTGATTCATCTTACTGTCTACGTTTTGAACCATTCCTGTGACACTAGTTATAGATTCCGAAGCTTCACTTCAGGTTTACTGTATCCCTCTGACTTTCTTATTGACGATGAAACACAGAAATTGCATCGGAATTAAATACAAAAGGCACAATGCCGCCTCAAGTACTAAAAGACTGGCTCTTCTTACTGTCTATGCATTGAACCTTTCCTATGACACCGGTTTTAGATTCCGATCCTTCACTTCAGGTTTACTGTATCCCTTGGCCATTCTTATTGACGACGAAAAACAGAAATTGCATCGGAATTAAATAGAAAAGGTTCAATGCCGGGTTAAGTACAAGAAAACTGACTCTTCTTACAGCCTATGATTTGAACCATTCCTGTGACACTAGTTATTGATTCCGATGCTTCACTTCAGGTTTACTGTATCACTCTGACCTACCCATTGACGATGAAACACAGATATTGCATTGGAATTAAATACAAAAGGCACAATGCCGACTTAAGTACAAGTAAACTGACTCTTCTTACTGTCTATGTTTTGAACCAATCCTGTGACTCTAGTTATAGATTCCGCTGCTTCACTTCAGGTATACTGTATCCCTCCAACCTTCTTATTGACAATGAAACACAGAAATTGCATCGGAATTAAATAGAAAAGGCACAATGACGACTTATGTACACGAAAACTGAGTCTTCTTACTGTCTATGTTTTGAACCATTCCTGTGACATTAGTTACAGATTCTGATGCTTCACTACAGGTTTACTGAATCCCTCTGACCTTCTTATTGACGATGAATCACAGAAATTGCATCGGAATTAAATACAAAGGGCACAATGCCGACTTTAGTTCAAGAAAACTAACTCTACTTACTGTCTATCTTTTGAACCCATCCTGTTACACTAGTTATAGATTCCGATGCTTCACTTCAGGTTTACTGTATCCCTCTGACCTTCTTATTGACGATGAAACACAGACATTGCATCGGAATTAAATACGAAAGGCACAATGCCGACTTAAGTACAAGTAAACTGACTCTTCTTACTGTCTATGTTTTGAACCATTCCTGTGCCATTAGTTACAGATTCTGATGCTTCACTTCAGGTTTACTGTATCCCTCTGACCTTCGTATTGACGATGAAACACAGAAATTGCATCGGAATAAAAACAAAAGGCACAAAGCCGACTTAAGTACAAGAAGACTGACTCTTCTTACTGTCTACGATTTGAACCATTATTGTGACACTAGATAGAGATTCCGATGCTTCACTTCAGGTTTACTGTATCCCTCTGGCTTTCTTATTGACGATGAAACACTGAAATTGCATCGGAATTAAATACAAAATACACAATGCCGACTGAAGTACAAAAAGACTGGCTCCTCTTACTGACTATGTTTGAACCTTTCCTATGAGACCGGTTTTAGATTCCGATGCTTCACTTCAGGTTTACTGTATCCCTTGGCCCCTCTTATTGAGGACGAAACTTAGAAATTGCATCGGAATTACATAGAAAACGCACAATGCCGACTTAAGTACAAGAAAACTGACTCTTCTTACTGTCTATGTTTTGAACCATTCCGGTGACACTAGTTATAGATTCCGATGCTTCACTTCAGGTTTACTGTATCCCTCTGACCGTCTTATTGACGATGAAACACAGAAATTGCATCGGAATTAAATACAAAAGGTATAATGCAGACTCAAGTACAAGAAGACTGGCCCTTCTTACTGTCTATGTTTTGAAACTTTCCCGTGAGACCAGCTTTAGATTCCGATGCTTCACTTCAAGTTTACTGTATCCCTTGGACATTCTGATTCACGACGAAACACAGAAATTGCATCGGAATTAAATAGCAATGTCACAATGCCGGATTAAGTACAAGAAAACTGACTCTTCTTACTGTCATTGTTTTGAACCATTCCTGTGACACTAGTTATAGATTCCGATGCATCACTTCAGGTTTACTATATTCCTCTGACCTTCTTATTGACGATGAAACACAGAAATTACAACGGAATTAAATACAACAGCCACAATGCCGACTTAATTATAGGAAAACTGACACTTCTTACTGTCTATGCTTTGAAACATTCCTGTGACACTAGATATGGATTCCTATGCTTCACTTCAGGTTTACTGTATCCCTCTGACCTTCTTATTGACGATGAAACCGAGAAATTGCATCGGAAATAAATACAAAAGGCACAATGCCGCCTCAAGTACAATAAGACTGGCTCTTCTTACTGTCTATGCTTTGAACCTTTCCTATGAGACCAGTTTTAGATTCCGATGCTTCACTTCAGGTTTACTGTATCCCTTGGCCATTCTTATTGACGACGAAACACAGAAATTGCATTGGAATTAAATAGAAAGGGCACAATGCCTACCGAAGTACAAGAAAACTGACCCTTCTTACTGTCTATGTTTTGAACCATTGCTGTGACACTAGTTACAGATACCGATGCTTCACTTCAGGTTTACTGTATCCCTCTGACCGTCTGATTGACGATGAAACACAGAAATTGCATCGGAATTAAATACAAAAGCCAAAATGCAGACTCAAGTACAAGAAGACTGGCTCTTCTTACTGTCTATGTTTTGAACCTTTCCTGTGAGACCGGTTTTAGATTTCTATGCTTCACTTCAGGTTTACTGTATCCCTTGGACCTTCTTATTCACGACGAAACACAGAAATTGCATCGGAATTAAGTAGAAAAGGTTCAATGCCGGGTTAAGTACAAGAAAACTGTCTCTTCTTACTGTCTATGTTTTGAACCATTCCTGTGACACTAGTTATTGATTCCGATGCTTCACTTCAGGTTTACTGTATCACTCTGACCTACCCATTGACGATGAAACACAGATATTGCATTGGAATTAAATACAAAAGGCACAATGCCGACTTAAGTACAAGTAAACTGACTCTTCTTACTGTCTATGTTTTGAACCATTCCTCTGACACTAGTTTTAGATTCCGATGCTTCACTTCAGGTTTACTGTATCCCTCTTACCTTCTTATTGACGACGAAACACAGAAATTGCATCGGAATTCTATAGAAAATGCACAATGCCGACTTAAGTACAAGAAAACTGACTCTTCTTACTGTCTATGATTTGAACCATTCCTGTGACACTAGTTATAGATTCCAATGCTTCACTTCAGGTTTACTGGATCCCTCTGACCTTCTTATCGACGACGAAACACTGAAATTGCATCGCAATTCAATACAGAAGACACAATGCCTACTTAAATACAAGAAAACTGATTCTTCTTACTGTCTATGATTTGAACCATTTCTGTGACTCTAGTTATAGATTCCGATGCTTCACTTCAGGTTTACTGTATCCCTCCGACCTTCTTATTGACAATGAAACACAGAAATTGCATCGGAACTAAATAGAAAAGGCACAATGCCGACTTATGTACAAGAAAACTAACTCTTCTTACTGCCTATGTTTCGAAACATTCCTGTGACACTAGTTATAGATTCCGATGCTTCACTTAAGGTTTACTGTATCCCTCTGACCTTCCTATTGACGATGAAACACAGAAATTGCATCGGAATTAAATACAAAAGGCACAATGCCGATTTAGGTACAAGAAAACTGACTCTTCTTACTGTCTATGTTTTGAACCATTCCAGTGACATGAGTTACAGGTTCTGATGCTTCACTTCAGGTTTACTGTATCCCTCTGACCTTCTTATTGACGATGAAACACAGAAATTGCATCGGAAATAAATACAAAGGGCACAATGCGGACTTAAGTACAAGAAAACTAACTCTACTTACTGTCTATGTTTTGAACCATTCCTGTTACACTAGTTATAGATTCCGATGCTTCACTTCAGGTTTACTGTATGCCTCTGACCTTCTTATTGACGATGAAACACAGAAATTGCATCGGAATTAAATACGAAAGGCACAAGGCCGACTTAAGTACAAGTAAACTGACTCTTGTTACTGTCTATGTTTTTAACCACTCCTGTGACACTAGTTACAGATTCCGATGCTTCACTTCAGGTTTACTGTATCCCTCTGACCTTCTTATTGACGATGACACACAGAAATTGCATCGGAATACAAACAAAAGGCACAAAGCCGACTTAAGTACAAGAAGACTGACTCTTCTTACTGTCTACGATTTGTACCATTCCTGTGACACTAGTTATAGATTCCGATGCTTCACTTCAGGTTTACTGTATCCCTCTGGCTTTCTTATTGACGATGAAACACTGAAATTGCATCGGAATTAAATACAAAATTTACAATGCTGACTGAAGTACAAAATGACTGGCTCCTCTTACTGTCTATGTTTTGAATTTATCGTATGAGACCGGTTTTAGATTCCGATGCTTCACTTCAGGTTTACTGTATCCCTTGGCCATTCTTATTGACGACGAAACACAGAAATTGTATAGGAATTAAATATAAAAGGCACATTGCCGACTTAAGTACAAGAAAACTGACTTTTCTTACTGTCTATGTTTTGAACCATTCCTGTGACACTAGTTACACATTCCGATGCTTCATTTCAGGTTTACTGTATCCCTCTGACCGTCTGATTGACGATGAAACACAGAAATTGCATAGGAATTAAATACAAAAGGGACAATGCAGACTCAAGTACAAGTAGACTGGCGCTTCTTACTGTCTATGTTTTGAACCTTTCCTGTGAGACCGGTTTTAGATTCCGATGCTTCACTTCAGGTTTACTGTATCCCTTGGACCCTCTTATTCACGACGAAACACCGATATTGCATCGGAATTAAATAGAAAAGGTACAATGCCGGGTTAAGTACAAGAAAACTGACTCTTCTTACTGTCTATGTTTTGAACCATTCCTGTGACACTAGTTATAGATTCCGATGCTTCACTTCAGGTTTCCTGTATCCCTCTCACCTTCTTATTGAGGATGAAACGCAGAAATTGCATCGCAATTCAATACAAAAGGCACAATGCCTACTTAAGTACAAGAAAACTGATTCTTTTTACTGTCTATGATTTGTACCATTGCTGTGACTCTAGTTATAGATTCCGATGCTTCACTTCAGGTTTACTGTATCCCTCTGGTTTTCTTATTGACGATGAATCACTGAAATTGCATCGGAATTAAATACAAAATGAACATTGCCGACTGAAGTACAAAAAGACTGGCTCCTCTTACTGTCTATGCTTTGAACCTTTCCTATGACACCGGTTTAGATTCCGATGCTTCACTTCAGGTTTACTGTATCCCTTGGCCCCTCTTATTGACGACGAAACACAAAAATTGCATCGGAATTACATAGAAAAGGCACAATGCCGACTTAAGTACAAGAAAACTGACTCTTCTTACTGTCTATGTTTTGAACCATTCCGGTGACACTAGTTATAGATTCCAATGCTTCACTTCAGGTATACTGTATCCCTCTGACCGTCTTATGGACGATGAAACACAGAAATTGCTTCGGAATTAAATACAAAAGGTAAAATGCAGACTCAAGTACAAGAAGACTGGCCTTTCTTTCTGTCTATGTTTTGAAACTTTCCCGTGAGACCAGTTTTAGATTCCGATGCTTCACATCAGGTTTACTGTATCCCTTGGACCTTCTGATTCACGACGAAACACAGAAATTGCATCGGAATTAAATAGCAATGGCACAATGCCGGATTAAGTACAAGAAAACTTACTCTTCTTACTGTCATTGTTTTGAACCATTCCTGTGACACTAGTTATAGATTCCGATGCATCACTAAAGGTTTACTATATCCCTCTGACCTTCTTATTGACAATGAAACACAGAAATTACATCGGAATTAAATACAAAAGCCACAATGCCGACTTAATTATAGGAAAACTGACACTTCTTACTGTCTATGCCATGAAACATTCCTGTGACACTAGATATGGATTCCTATGCTTCACTTCAGGTTTACTGTATCCCTCTGACCGTCTGATTGACGATGAAACACAGAAATTGCATCGGAATTAAATACAAAAGCCAAAATGCAGACTCAAGTACAAGAAGACTGGCTCTTCTTACTGTCTATGTTTTGAACCTTTCCTGTGAGACCGGTTTTAGATTTCTATGCTTCACTTCAGGTTTACTGTATCCCTTCGACCTTCTTATTCACGACGAAACACAGAAATTGCATCGGAATGAAGTAGAAAAGGTTCAATGCCGGGTTAAGTACAAGAAAACTGTCTCTTCTTACTGTCTATGTTTTGAACCATTCCTGTGACACTAGTTATTGATTGCGATGCTTCACTTCAGGTTTACTGTTTCACTCTGACCTACCCATTGACGATGAAACACAGATATTGCATTGGAATTAAATACAAAAGGCACAATGTCGACTTAAGTACAAGTAAACTGACTCTTCTTACTGTCTATGTTTTGAACCATTCCTCTGACACTAGTTATAGATTCCGATGCTTCACTTCAGGTTTACTGTATCCCTCTTACCTTCTTATTGACGACGAAACACAGAAATTGCATCGGAATTCTATAGAAAATGCACAATGCCGACTTAAGTACAAGAAAACTGACTCTTCTTACTGTCTATGTTTTGAACCATTCCTGTGACACTAGTTATAGATTCCGGAGCTTCACTTCAGGTTTACTGGATCCCTCTGACCTTCTTATCGACGACGAAACACTGAAATTGCATCGCAATTCAATACAGAAGACACAATGCCTACTTAAGTACAAGAAAACTGATTCTTCTTACTGTCTATGATTTGAACCATTCCTGTGACTCTAGTTATAGATTCCGATGCTTCACTTCAGGTTTACTGTATCCCTCCGACCTTCTTATTGACGATGAAACACAGAAATTGCATCGGAACTAAACAGAAAAGGCACAATGCCGACTTATGTACAAGAAAACTAACTCTTCTTACTGTCTATGTTTTGAAACATTGCTGTGACACTAGTTATAGATTCCGATGCTTCACTTAAGGTTTACTGTATCCCTCTGACCTTCCTATTGACGATGAAACACAGAAATTGCATCGGAATTAAATACAAAAGGCACAATGCCGATTTAGGTACAAGAAAACTGACTCTTCTTACTGTCTATGTTTTGAACCATTCCAGTGACATTAGTTACAGATTCTGATGCTTCACTTCAGGTTTACTGTATCCCTCTGACCTTCTTATTGACGATGAAACACAGAAATTGCATCGGAATTAAATACAAAGGGCACAATGCGGACTTAAGTACAAGAAAACTAACTCTACTTACTGTCTATGTTTTCAACCATTCCTGTTACACTAGTTATAGATTCCGATGCTTCACTTCAGGTTAACTGTATCCCTCTGACCTTCTTATTGACGATGAAACACAGAAATTGCATCGGAACTAAATAGAAAAGGCACAATGCCGACTTATGTACAAGAAAACTAACTCTTCTTACTGTCTATGTTTTGAAACATTCCTGTGACACTAGTTATAGATTCCGATGCTTCACTTAAGGTTTACTGTATCCCTCTGACCTTCCTATTGACGATGAAACACAGAAATTGCATCGGAATTAAATACAAAAGGCACAATGCCGATTTAGGTACAAGAAAACTGACTCTTCTTACCGTCTATGCTTTGAACCATTCCAGTGACATTAGTTGCAGATTCTGATGCTTCACTTCAGGTTTACTTTATCCCCCTGACCTTCTTATTGACGATGAAACACAGAAATTGCATCGGAAATAAATACAAAGGGCACAATGCGGACTTAAGTACAAGAAAACTAACTCTACTTACTGTCTATGTTTTGAACCATTCCTGTTACACTAGTTATAGATTCCGATGCTTCACTTCAGGTTTACTGTATCCCTCTGGTTTTCTTATTGACGATGAATCACTGAAATTGCATCGGAATTAAATACAAAATTCACATTGCCGACTGAAGTACAAAAAGACTGGCTCCTCTTACTGTCTATGCTTTGAACCTTTCCTATGACACCGGTTTAGATTCCGATGCTTCACTTCAGGTTTACTGTATCCCTTGGCCCCTCTTATTGACGACGAAACACAAAAATTGCATCGGAATTACATAGAAAAGGCACAATGCCGACTTAAGTACAAGAAAACTGACTCTTCTTACTGTCTATGTTTTGAACCATTCCGGTGACACTAGTTATAGATTCCAATGCTTCACTTCAGGTATACTGTATCCCTCTGACCGTCTTATGGACGATGAAACACAGAATTTGCTTCGGAATTAAATACAAAAGGTACAATGCAGACTCAAGTACAAGAAGACTGGCCTTTCTTACTGTCTATGTTTTGAAACTTTCCCGTGAGACCAGTTTTAGATTCCGATGCTTCACTTCAGATTTACTGTATCCCTTGGACCTTCTGATTCACGACGAAAAACAGAAATTGCATCGGAATTAAATAGCAATGGCAGAATGCCGGATTAAGTACAAGAAAACTGACTCTTCTTACTGTCATTGTTTTGAACCATTCCTGTGACACTAGTTATAGATTACGATGCATCACTAAAGGTTTACTATATCCCTCTGACATTGTTATTGACAATGAAACACAGAAATTACATCGGAATTAAATACAAAAGCCACAATGCCGACTTAATTATAGGAAAACTGACACTTCTTACTGTCTATGCCTTGAAACATTCCTGTGACACTAGATATGGATTCCTATGCTTCACTTCAGGTTTACTGTATCCCTCTGACCTTCTTATTGACGATGAAACCGAGAAATTGCATCGGAAATAAATACAAAAGGCACAATGATGCCTCAAGTACAAAAAGACTGGCTCTTCTTACTGTCTATGCTTTGAACCTTTCCTATGAGACCAGATTTAGATTCCGATGCTTCACTTCAGGTTTACTGTATCCCTTGGCCATTCTTATTGACGACGAAACACAGAAATTGCATCGGAATTAAATAGAAGAGGCACAATGCCTACCTAAATACAAGAAAACTGACCCTTCTTACTGTCTATGTTTTGAACCATTGCTGTGACACTAGTTATAGATTCCGATGCTTCACTTCAGGTTTACTGTATCCCTCTGACCGTCCGATTGACGATGAAACACAGAAATTGCATCGGAATTAAATACAAAAGCCAAAATGCAGACTCAAGTACAAGAAGACTGGCTCTTCTTACTGTCTACGGTTTGAACCTTTACTGTGAGACCGGTTTTAGATTTCTATGCTTCACTTCAGGTTAACTTTATCTCTTGGACCTTCTTATTCACGACGAAACACAGAAATTGCATCGGAATTGAGTAGAAATGGTTCAATGCCGGGTTAAGTACAAGAAAACTGACTCTTCTTACTGTCTATGTTTTGAACCATTCCTGTGACACTAGTTATTGATTGCGATGCTTCACTTCAGGTTTACTGTATCACTCTGACCTACCCATTGACGATGAAACACAGATATTGCATTGGAATTAGATACAAAAGGCACAATGCCGACTTAAGTACAAGTAAACTGACTCTTCTTACTGTCTATGTTCTGAACCATTCCTCTGACACTAGTTATAGATTCCGATGCTTCACTTCAGGTTTACTGTATCCCTCTTACCTTCTTAGTGACGACGAAACACAGAAATTGCATCGGAATTCTATAGAAAATGCACAATGCCGACTTAAGTACAAGAAAACTGACTCTTCTTACTGTCTATATTTTGAACCATTCCTGTGACACTAGTAATAGTTTCCGATGCTTCACATCAGGTTTACTGTATCCCTCTGACCTTATTGTTGACGATGAGACACAGGAATTGCATCACAATTAAATACAAAAGGCACAATCCCGACTTAAGTACAAGAAAACTGACTCTTCTTACTGTCTATTTTTTGAACCATTCCTGTGACACTAGTTATAGATTCCGATGCTTCACTTCAGGTTTACTGTATCCCTCTGACTTTCTTATTGACGATGAAACACTGAAATTGCATCGGAATTAAAAGCAATAGGAACAATGCCGACTTAAGTACAAGAAGACTGACTCTTCTTACTGTCTATGTTTTGAACCATTCCTGTGACACTAGTTATAGATTCCGATGCTTCACTTCAGGTTTACTGTATCATTCTGACCTTTTTATTGACGATGAAACACAGAAATTTAAACGGAAGTAAATACAAATGGCACAATGCCGACTTATGTACAAGAAAACTGACTCTCCTTACTGTCTATATTTTGAACCACTCCTGTGACACTAGTTATAGATTCCGAAGCTTCACTTCAGGTTTACTGTATCCCTCTGACCTTCTTATTGACGATGAAACGCAGAAATTCCATCGGAACTAAATAGAAAAGGCACAATGCCAACTGAAGTACAAGAAAACTGACCCCTCTTACTGTCTATGTTTCTAACCATTCCTGTGACACTAGTTATAGATTCTGATGCTTCACATCAGGTTTACTGTATTCCTATGACCTTCTTATTCGCGATGAAACACAGAAATTTCATCGGAATTAAATACAAAAGGCACAATGCCGACATAAGTACATGAAAACTGACTCTTCTTACTGTATTTCTTTTGAACCATTCCTGTGACACTAGTAATAGTTTCCGATGCTTCACATCAGGTTTACTGTATCCCTCTGACCTTATTGTTGACGATGAGACACAGAAATTGCATCAGAATTAAATACAAAAGGCACAATCCCGACTTAAGTACAAGAAAACTGACTCTTCTTACTGTCTATGTTTTGAACCATTCCTGTGACACTAGTTATAGATTCCGATGCTTCACTTCAGGTTTACTGTATCCCTCTGACTTTCTTATTGACGATGAAACACTGAAATTGCATCGGAATTAAAAGCAATAGGAACAATGCCAACTTAAGTACAAGAAGACTGACTCCTCTTACTGTCTATGTTTTGAACCATTCCTGTGACACTAGTTATAGATTCCGATGCTTCACTTCAGGTTTACTGTATCCCTCTTACCTTCTTAGTGACGACGAAACACAGAAATTGCATCGGAATTCTATAGAAAATGCACAATGCCGACTTAGGTACAAGAAAACTGACTCTTCTTACTGTCTATATTTTGAACCATTCCTGTGACACTAGTAATAGTTTCCGATGCTTCACATCAGGTTTACTGCATCCCTCTGACCTTATTGTTGACGATGAGACACAGGAATTGCATCACAATTAAATACAAAACGCACAATCCCGACTTAAGTACAAGAAAACTGACTCTTCTTACTGTCTATATTTTGAACCACTCCTGTGACACTAGTTATAGATTCCGAAGCTTCACTTCAGGTTTACTGCATCCCTCTGACCTTCTTATTGACGATGAAACGCAGAAATTCCATCGGAACTAAATAGAAAAGGCACAATGCCAACTGAAGTACAAGAAAACTGACCCCTCTTACTGTCTATGTTTCTAACCATTCCTGTGACACTAGTTATAGATTCCGATGCTTCACATCAGGTTTACTGTATTCCTATGACGTTCTTATTCGCGATGAAACACAGAAATTTCATCGGAATTAAATACAAAAGGCACAATGCCGACATAAGTACATGAAAACTGACTCTTCTTACTGTATTTCTTTTGAACCATTCCTGTGACACTAGTAATAGTTTCCGATGCTTCACATCAGGTTTACTGTATCCCTCTGACCTTATTGTTGACGATGAGACACAGAAATTGCATCAGAATTAAATACAAAAGGTACAATCCCGACTTAAGTACAAGAAAACTGACTCTTCTTACTGTCTATGTTTTGAACCATTCCTGTGACACTAGTTATAGATTCCGATGCTTCACTTCAGGTTTACTGTATCCCTCTGACCGTCCGATTGACGATGAAACACAGAAATTGCATCGGAATTAAATACAAAAGCCAAAATGCAGACTCAAGTACAAGAAGACTGGCTCTTCTTACTGTCTACGGTTTGAACCTTTACTGTGAGACCGGTTTTAGATTTCTATGCTTCACTTCAGGTTAACTTTATCCCTTGGACCTTCTTATTCACGACGAAACACAGAAATTGCATCGGAATTGAGTAGAAATGGTTCAATGCCGGGTTAAGTACAAGAAAACTGACTCTTCTTACTGTCTATGTTTTGAACCATTCCTGTGACACTAGTTATTGATTGCGATGCTTCACTTCAGGTTTACTGTATCACTCTGACCTACCCATTGACGATGAAACACAGATATTGCATTGGAATTAGATACAAAAGGCACAATGCCGACTTAAGTACAAGTAAACTGACTCTTCTTACTGTCTATGTTCTGAACCATTCCTCTGACACTAGTTATAGATTCCGATGCTTCACTTCAGGTTTACTGTATCCCTCTTACCTTCTTAGTGACGACGAAACACAGAAATTGCATCGGAATTCTATAGAAAATGCACAATGCCGACTTAAGTACAAGAAAACTGACTCTTCTTACTGTCTATATTTTGAACTATTCCTGTGACACTAGTAATAGTTTCCGATGCTTCACATCAGGTTTACTGTATCCCTCTGACCTTATTGTTGACGATGAGACACAGGAATTGCATCACAATTAAATACAAAAGGCACAATCCCGACTTAAGTACAAGAAAACTGACTCTTCTTACTGTCTATGTTTTGAACCATTCCTGTGACACTAGTTATAGATTCCGATGCTTCACTTCAGGTTTACTGTATCCCTCTGACTTTCTTATTGACGATGAAACACTGAAATTGCATCGGAATTAAAAGCAATAGGAACAATGCCGACTTAAGTACAAGAAGACTGACTCTTCTTACTGTCTATGTTTTGAACCATTCCTGTGACACTAGTTATAGATTCCGATGCTTCACTTCAGGTTTACTGTATCATTCTGACCTTTTTATTGACGATGAAACACAGAAATTTAATCGGAAGTAAATACAAATGGCACAATGCCGACTTATGTACAAGAAAACTGACTCTCCTTACTGTCTATATTTTGAACCACTCCTGTGACACTAGTTATAGATTCCGAAGCTTCACTTCAGGTTTACTGTATCCCTCTGACCTTCTTATTGACGATGAAACGCAGAAATTCCATCGGAACTAAATAGAAAAGGCACAATGCCAACTGAAGTACAAGAAAACTGACCCCTCTTACTGTCTATGTTTCTAACCATTCCTGTGACACTAGTTATAGATTCTGATGCTTCACATCAGGTTTACTGTATTCCTATGACCTTCTTATTCGCGATGAAACACAGAAATTTCATCGGAATTAAATACAAAAGGCACAATGCCGACATAAGTACATGAAAACTGACTCTTCTTACTGTATTTCTTTTGAACCATTCCTGTGACACTAGTAATAGTTTCCGATGCTTCACATCAGGTTTACTGTATCCCTCTGACCTTATTGTTGACGATGAGACACAGAAATTGCATCAGAATTAAATACAAAAGGCACAATCCCGACTTAAGTACAAGAAAACTGACTCTTCTTACTGTCTATGTTTTGAACCATTCCTGTGACACTAGTAATAGATTCCGATGCTTCACTTCAGGTTTACTGTATCCCTCTGACTTTCTTATTGACGATGAAACACTGAAATTGCATCGGAATTAAAAGCAATAGGAACAATGCCAACTTAAGTACAAGAAGACTGACTCCTCTTACCGTCTATGTTTTGAACCATTCCTGTGACACTAGTTATAGATTCCGATGCTTCACTTCAGGTTTACTGTATCCCTCTTACCTTCTTAGTGACGACGAAACACAGAAATTGCATCGGAATTCTATAGAAAATGCACAATGCCGACTTAAGTACAAGAAAACTGACTCTTCTTACTGTCTATATTTTGAACCATTCCTGTGACACCAGTAATAGTTTCCGATGCTTCACATCAGGTTTACTGCATCCCTCTGACCTTATTGTTGACGATGAGACACAGGAATTGCATCACAATTAAATACAAAACGCACAATCCCGACTTAAGTACAAGAAAACTGACTCTTCTTACTGTCTATATTTTGAACCACTCCTGTGACACTAGTTATAGATTCCGAAGCTTCACTTCAGGTTTACTGTATCCCTCTGACCTTCTTATTGACGATGAAACGCAGAAATTCCATCGGAACTAAATAGAAAAGGCACAATGCCAACTGAAGTACAAGAAAACTGACCCCTCTTACTGTCTATGTTTCTAACCATTCCTGTGACACTAGTTATAGATTCCGATGCTTCACATCAGGTTTACTGTATTCCTATGACGTTCTTATTCGCGATGAAACACAGAAATTTCATCGGAATTAAATACAAAAGGCACAATGCCGACATAAGTACATGAAAACTGACTCTTCTTACTGTATTTCTTTTGAACCATTCCTGTGACACTAGTAATAGTTTCCGATGCTTCACATCAGGTTTACTGTATCCCTCTGACCTTATTGTTGACGATGAGACACAGAAATTGCATCAGAATTAAATACAAAAGGCACAATCCCGACTTAAGTACAAGAAAACTGACTCTTCTTACTGTCTATGTTTTGAACCATTCCTGTGACACTAGTTATAGATTCCGATGCTTCACTTCAGGTTTACTGTATCCCTCTGACTTTCTTATTGACGATGAAACACTGAAATTGCATCGGAATTAAAAGCAATAGGAACAATGCCAACTTAAGTACAAGAAGACTGACTCCTCTTACTGTCTATGTTTTGAACCATTCCTGTGACACTAGTTACAGATTCCGATGCTTCACTTCAGGTTTACTGTATCCCTCTGACCATCTTATTGACGATGAAACACAGAAATTGCATCGGAATTAAATACAAAAGGCACAATGCCGAATTAAGTACAAGAAAACTGACTCTTCTTACTGTCTATGTTTTGAACCGTTCCTGTGACACTAGTTATAGATTCCGATGCTTCACTTCAGGTTTACTGTATCCCTCTGACCTTCTTATTGACGATGAAACACAGAAATTCCATCGGAATTAAATACAAAAGGCACAATGCCGACGTAGGTACAAGAAAACTGACTCTTCTTACTTTCTATGTTATGAACCATTCCTGTGACACTACTTATAGATTTCGATGCTTCACTTCAGGTTTACTGTATCCCTCTGATCTTCTTATTGTCGATGAAACACAGAAATTGCATCGGAATTCTATACAAGAGGCACAATGCCGACTTAAGTACAAGAAAACTGACTCTTTTTACTGTCTATCTTTTGAACCATTCCTGTGACACTAGTTATAGATTCCCATGCTTCACTTCAGGTTTACTGTATCCCTCTGACCATCTTATTGACGATGAAACACAGAAATTGCATCGGAATTAAATACAAAAGGCACAATGCCGAATTAAGTACAAGAAAACTGACTCTTCTTACTGTCTATGTTTTGAACCGTTCCTGTGACACTAGTTATAGATTCCGATGCTTCACTTCAGGTTTACTGTAACCCTCTGGCCTACTTATTGACGACGAAACACAGAATATGCATCGGAATTCATTAGAAATGGCACAATGCCTACTTAAGTACAAGAAAACTGATTCTTCTTAATGTCTATGTTTTCAACCATTCCTGTGACACTAGTTACAGATTCCGATGTTCCACTTCAAGTTTACTGTATCCCTCCGACCTTCTTATTGACGATGAAACACAGATATTGCATCGGAATTAAATACAAAGGGCACAATGCCGACCTAAGTACAAGAAAACCGACTCTTCTTACTGTCTATGTTTGAACCATTCCTGTGACACTAATTATAGATTGCGATGCTTCACTTCAGGTTTACTGTATCCCTCTGACCTCCTTATTGACGATGAAACACAGAAATTGCATCGGAATTAAATAGAAAAGGCACAATGCCGACTTAAGTACAAGAAAACTGACTCTTCTTACTGTCTATGATTTGAACCATTCCTGTGGCACTAGTTATAGATTCCGATGCTTCACTTCAGGTTTACTGTATCCCTCTGACCTTCTTATTAACGACGAAACACAGAAATTGCATCGGAATTCAATAGAAAAGGCACAATGCCTACTTAAGTACAAGAAAACTGATTCTTCTTACTGTCTATGTTTTGAACCATTCCTGTGCCACTAGTTATAGATTCCCATGCTTCACTTCAGGTTTACTGTATCCTTCCGACCTTCTTATTGACGATGAAACACAGAAATTGCATCGGAATTAAATACAAAGGGCACAATGCCGACCTAAGTACAAGAAAACCGACTCTTCTTACTGTCTATGTTTGAACCACTCCTGTGACACTAGTTATAGATTCCGATGCTTCACATCAGGTTTACTGTATCCCTCTGACCTTCTTAATGACGATGAAACACAGAAATTCCATCGGAATTAAATACAAAAGGCACAATGCCGACTTAGGTACAAGAAAACTGACTCTTCTTACTTTCTATCTTTTTAACCATTCCTGTGACACTAGTTATAGATTTCGATGCTTCACTTCAGGTTTACTGTATCCCTCTGACCTTCTTATTGACGATGAAACACAGAAATTGCATCGGAATTCTATACAAAAGGCACAATGCCGACTTAAGTACAAGAAAACTGACTCTTCTTACTGTCTATATTTTGAACCATTCCTGTGACACTAGTTATAGATTCCGATGCTTCACTTCAGGTTTACTGTATCCCTCTGATCTTCTTATTGACGATGAAACACAGAAATTGCATCGGAATTCTATACAAAAGGCACAATGCCGACTTAGGTACGAGAAAACTGGCTCTTCTTACAGTCTATGTTTTGAACCATTCCTCTGACACTAGTTAAAGATTCCGATGCTTCATTTCAGGCTTATTGTATCCCTCTGACCTTCTTATTGATAATGAAACACAGAAATTTGCTTTGGAATTAAATACAAAAATCACAATGCCGACTTAAGTACAAGAAAACTGACTCATCTTACTGTCTATGTATTGAACCATTCCTGTGACACTAGTTATAGATTCCGATGCTTCACCTTAGGTTTACTGTATCCCTCTGACCTTCATATTGACGATGAAACACAGAAATTACATCGGAATTAAATACAAAAGGCACAATGCCGACTTAAGTACAAGTAAACTGACTCTTCTTACTCTCTTTGTTTTGAACCATTCCTGTGACACTAGTAATAGATTCCGATGCTTCACTTCAGGTTTACTGTATCCCTCTGACTTTATTGTTGACTATGAGACACAGGAAATGCATCGGAATTAAATACAAAACGCACAATCCCGACTTAAGTACAAGAAAACTGACTCTTCTTACTGTCTATGTTTGGAACCATTCCTGTGACACTAGTTATAGATTCCGATGCTTCACTTCAGGTTTACTGTATCCCTCTGACCTTCTTATTGACGATGAAACACAGAAATTCCATCGGAATTAAATACAAAAGGCACAATGCCGACTTAGGTACAAGAAAACTGACTCTTCTTACTTTCTATGTTTTGAACCATTCCTGTGACACTAGTTATAGATTTCGATGCTTCACTTCAGGTTTACTGTATCCCTCTGACCTTCTTATTGAAGATGAAACACAGAAATTGCTTCGGAATTCTATACAAAAGGCACAATGCCGACTTAAGTACAAGAAAACTGACTCTTCTTACTGTCTATCTTTTGAACCATTCCTGTGACACTAGTTATAGATTCCGATGCTTCACTTCAGGTTTACTGTATCCCTCTGACCTTCTTATTGACGATGAAACACAGAAATTGCATCGGAATTAAATACACATGGCACAATGCCGACTTAAGGACAAGAAAACTGATTGATCATACTGTCTATGTTTTGAACCACTCCTGTGACACTAGTTATAGATTCCGATACTTCACTTCAGGTTTACTGTATCCCTCTGACTTTCCTATTGACGATGAAACACAGAAATTGCATCGGAGTTAAATAGAAAACGCTCAATGCCGACTTAAGTACAAGAAAACTGACTCTTCTTACTGTCTATGTTTTGAACCATTCCTGTGACTCTAGTTATGGATTCCGATGCTTCACTTCAGGTTTACTGTATCCCTCTGACCTTCTTATTGACGATGAAACACAGAAATTGCATCGGAATTCTATACAAAAGGCACAATGCCGACTTAAGTACAAGAAAACTGACTCTTCTTACTGTCTTTTTTTTTAACCATTCCTGTGACACTAGTTAATTGATTCCGATGCTTCACTTCAGGTTTACTGTATCCCTCTGATCTTCTTATTGACGATGAAACACAGAAATTGCATCGGAATTCTATACAAAAGGCACATTGCCGACTTAGGTACAAGAAAGCTGGCTCTTCTTACTGTCTATGTTTTGAACCATTCCTCTGACACTAGTTATAGATTCCGATGCTTCACTTCAGGTTTATTGTATCCCTCTGACCTTCTTATTGACAATGAAACACAGAAATTGCATCGGAATTAAATACGAAAATCACAATGCCGACTTAAGTACAAGAAAACTGATTCATCTTACTGTCTATGCTTTGAACCATTCCTGTGACACTAGTTATAGATTCCGATGCTTCACCTCAGGTTTACTGTATCCCTCTGACCTTCATATTCACGATGAAACACAGAAATTGCATCGGAATTAAATACAAAAGGCACAATGCCGACTTAAGTACAAGTAAACTGACTCTTCTTACTGTCTATGTTTTGAACCTTTCCTGTGACACTAGTTATAGATTCCGATGGTTCACATCAGGTTTACTGTATTCCTCTGACCTTCTTATTGACGATGAAACACCGAAATTGCATCGGAATTTAAAAAAAGGGCACAATGCCGACTTAAGTACAAGAAAACTGACTCTTCTTACTGTCTATGATTTGAACCATTCCTGTGACACTAGTTATAGATTCCGATGCTTCACTTCAGGTTTACTGTATCCCTCTGACCTTATTGACGACGAAACACAGAAATTGCATCGGAATTCAATAGAAAAGGCACAATGCCCACTTAAGTACAAGAAAACAGATTCTTCTTACTGTTTATGTTTTGAACCATTCCTGTGACACCAGTTATAGTTTCCGATGCTTCACTTCAGGTTTACTGTATCCCTCCGACCTTCTTATTGACGATGAAACACAGAAATTGCATCGGAATTAAATACAAAGGGCACAATGCCGACCTAAGTACAAGAAAACCGACTCTTCTTACTGTCTTTGATTGAACCATTCCTGTGACACTAGTTATAGATTCCGATTCTTCACATCAGGTTTACTGTATCCCTCTGACCTTCTTATTGACGATGAAACACGGAAATTCCATCGGAATTAAATACAAAAGGCACAATGCCGACTTAGGTACAATAAAACTGACTCTTCTTACTTTCTATGTATTGAACCATTCCTGTGACACTAGTTATAGGTTTCGATGCTTCACTTCAGGTTTACTGTATCCCTCTGACCTTCTTATTGACAATGAAACACAGAAATTGCATCGGAATTCTATACAAAAGGCACAATGCCGACTTAAGTACAAGAAAACTGACTCTTCTTACTGTCCTTGTTTTGAACCATTCCTGTGACACTAGTTATAGATTCCGAAGCTTCACTTCAGGTTTACTGTATCCCTCTGATCTTCTTATTGACGATGAAACACAGAAATTGCATCGGAATTCTATACAAAAAGCACAATGCCGACTTAGGTACGAGAAAACTGGCTCTTCTTTCTGTCTATGTTTTGAACCATTCCTCTGACACTAGTTATAGATTCCGATGCTTCACTTCAGGTTTATTGCATTCCTCTGACCTTCTTATTGACAATGAAACACAGAAATTGCATCGGAATTTAATACAAAAATCACAATGCTGACTTAAGTACAAGAAAACTGACTCATCTTACTGTCTATGTTTTGAACCATTCCTGTGACACTAGTTATAGATTCCGATGCTTCACCTCAGGTTTACTGTATCCCTCTGACCTTCATATTGACGATGAAACACAGAAATTGCATCGGAATTAAATACAAAAGGCACAATGCCGACTTAAGTACAAGAAGACTGACTCTTCTTACTGTCTATGTTTGAACCATTCCTGTGACACTAGTTATAGATTCCGATGCTTCACATCAGGTTTACTGTATTCCTATGACCTTCTTATTCGCGATGAAACACAGAAATTTTATCGGAATTAAATACAAAAGGCACAATGCCGACATAAGGACATGAAAACTGACTCTTCTTATTGTCTTTGCTTTGAACCATTCCTGTGACACTAGTAATAGATTCCGATGCTTCGCTGCAGGTTTACTGTATCCCTCTGACCTTATTGCTGACGATGAGACACAGAAATTGCATCAGAATTAAATACAAAAGGCACAATCCCGACTTAAGTACAAGAAAACTGACTCTTCTTACTGTCTATGTCTTGAACCATTCCTGTGACACTAGTTATAGATTCCGATGCTTCACTTTAGGTTTACTGTATCCCTCTGACTTTCATATTGACGATGAAACACAGAAATTGCATCGGAATTAACTGCAATAGGAACAACGCCGACTTAAGTACAAGAAGACTGACTCTTCTTACTGTATATGTTTTGAACCGATCCTGTGACTCTAGTTATAGATTCCGATGCTTCACTTCAGGTTTACTGTATCCCTCTGACAGTCTTATTGACGATGAAACACAGAAATTTCATTGGAATTAAATGCAATAGGAACAATGCCGACTTATGTACAAGAGGACTGACTCTTCTTACTGTCTATGTTTTGAACCATTCCTGTGACACTAGTTATAGATTCCGATGCTTCACTTCAGGTTTACTGTATCCCTCTGACCTTCTTATTGACGATGAAACACAGAAATTGCATCGGAATTAAATACAAAAGGAACAATGCCGAATCAAGTACAAGAAGAGTGGCTCTTCTTACTGTCTATGTTTGAACCATTCCTGTGACACAAGTTATAGATTCCGATGCTTCACTTCAGGTTCACTGTATTACACTGACCTACTTGTTGGCGATGAAACACAGAAATTGCATCGGAATTAAATACAAAATGCACTATGAAGACTGAAGTACAAGCAGGCTGGCTCATCTTACTGTCTATGATTTTACCATTCCTGTGACACAAGTTATAGATTCCGTTGCTTCTCTTCAGGTTTACTGTATCCCTCTGACATTCTTATTGACGAGGAAACACAGAAATAGCATCGGAATTAAATAGAAAAGGCACAATGCCGGCATAAGTACAAGAACACTGACTCTTCTTACTGTCTATGTTTTGAACCATTCCTGTGACACTAGTTATAGATTCCGAAGCTTCACTTCAGGTTTACTGTATCCCTCTGATCTTCTTATTGACGATGAAACACAGAAATTGCATCGGAATTCTATACAAAAAGCACAATGCCGACTTAAGTACAAGAAGACTGACTCTTCTTACTGTCTATGTTTGAACCATTCCTGTGACACTACTTATAGATTCCGATGCTTCACATCAGGTTTACTGTATTCCTATGACCTTCTTATTCGCGATGAAACACAGAAATTTTATCGGAATTAAATACAAAAGTCACAATGCCGACATAAGGACATGAAAACTGACTCTTCTTATTGTCTTTGCTTTGAACCATTCCTGTGACACTAGTAATAGATTCCGATGCTTCGCTGCAGGTTTACTGTATCCCTCTGACCTTATTGCTGACGATGAGACACAGAAATTGCATCAGAATTAAATACAAAAGGCACAATCCCGACTTAAGTACAAGAAAACTGACTCTTCTTACTGTCTATGTCTTGAACCATTCCTGTGACACTAGTTATAGATTCCGATGCTTCACTTTAGGTTTACTGTATCCCTCTGACTTTCATATTGACGATGAAACACAGAAATTGCATCGGAATTAACTGCAATAGGAACAACGCCGACTTAAGTACAAGAAGACTGACTCTTCTTACTGTATATGTTTTGAACCGATCCTGTGACTCTAGTTATAGATTCCGATGCTTCACTTCAGGTTTACTGTATCCCTCTGACAGTCTTATTGACGATGAAACACAGAAATTTCATTGGAATTAAATGCAATAGGAACAATGCCGACTTATGTACAAGAGGACTGACTCTTCTTACTGCCTATGTTTTGAACCATTCCTGTGACACTAGTTATAGATTCCGATGCTTCACTTCAGGTTTACTGTATCCCTCTGACCTTCTTATTGACGATGAAACACAGAAATTGCATCGGAATTAAATACAAAAGGAACAATGCCGAATCAAGTACAAGAAGAGTGGCTCTTCTTACTGTCTATGTTTGAACCATTCCTGTGACACTAGTTATAGATTCCGATGCTTCACTTCAGGTTCACTGTATTACTCTGACCTACTTGTTGGCGATGAAACACAGAAATTGCATCGGAATTAAATACAAAATGCACTATGAAGTCTCAAGTACAAGAAGGCTGGCTCATCTTACTGTCTATGATTTTACCATTCCTGTGACACAAGTTATAGATTCCGTTGCTTCTCTTCAGGTTTACTGTATCCCTCTGACATTCTTATTGACGAGGAAACACAGAAATAGCATCGGAATTAAATAGAAAAGGCACAATGCACGCATAAGTACAAGAACACTGACTCTTTTTACTGTCTATGTTTTGAACCATTCCTGTGACACTAGTTATAGTTTCCGATGCTTCACTTCAGGTTTACTGTATCCCTCTGACCTTCTTATTGACGATGAAACACAGAAATTGCATCGGAATTAAATACAAATGGCACAATGCCGACTTAAGAACAAGAAAACTGATTCATCTTAATGTCTATGTTTTGAACCACTCCTGTGACACTAGTTATAGATTCCGATGCTTCACTTCAGGTTTACTGTATCCCTCTGACTTTGGTATTGCCGATGAAACACAAAATTGCATCGGAACTAAATAGAAAACGCGCAATGCCGACTTAAGTACAAGAAAACTGACTCTTCTTACTGTTTATGTTTTGAACTATTCCTGTGACTATAGTTATAGATTCCGATGCTTCGCTTCAGGTTTACTGTATCCCTCTGACCTTCTTATTGTCGATGAAACACAGAAATTGCAATGGAATTCTATACAAAGGGCACAATGCCGACTTAAGTACAAGTACACTGACTCATGTTACTGTCTATGTTTTGAACCATTCCTGTGTCACTAGTTATAGATTCCGATGTTTCACTTCCGGTTTACTGTATCATTCTGACCTTTTTATTGACGATGAAACACAGAAATTTAATCGGAAGTAAATACAAATGGCACAATGCCGACTTATGTACAAGAAAACTGACTCTTCTTACTGTCTATATTTTGAACCACTCCTGTGACACTAGTTATAGATTCCGAAGCTTCACTTCAGGTTTACTGTATCCCTCTGACCTTCTTATTGACGATGAAACATAGAAATTGCATCGGAATTAAACACAAAGGGCACAATGCGGACTTAAGTACAAGAAAACTAACTCTACTTACTGTCTATGTTTTGAACCATTCCTGTGACATTAGTTACAGATTCTGATGCTTCACTTCAGGTTTACTGTATCCCTCTGACCTTCTTATTGACGATTAAACACAGAAATTGCATCGGAATAAAATACAAAAGGCACAATGCCGACTTAAGTACAAGTAAACGGACTCTTCTTACTGTCTACGTTTTGAACCATTCCTGTGACACTAGTTATAGATTCCGATGCTTCACTTCAGGTTTACTGTATCATTCTGACCTTTTTATTGACGATGAAACACAGAAATTTAATCGGAAGTAAATACAAATGGCACAATGCCGACTTATGTACAAGAAAACTAACTCTTCTTACTGTCTATATTTTGAACCACTCCTGTGACACTAGTTATAGATTCCGAAGCTTCACTTCAGGTTTACTGTATCCCTCTGACCTTCTTATTGACGATGAAACGCAGAAATTCCATCGGAACTAAATAGAAAAGGCACAATGCCAACTGAAGTACAAGAAAACTGACCCCTCTTACTGTCTATGTTTCTAACCATTCCTGTGACACTAGTTATAGATTCCGATGCTTCACATCAGGTTTACTGTATTCCTATGACCTTCTTATTGACGATGAAACGCAGAAATTCCATCGGAACTAAATAGAAAAGGCACAATGCCAACTGAAGTACAAGAAAACTGACCCCTCTTACTGTCTATGTTTCTAACCATTCCTGTGACACTAGTAATAGTTTCCGATGCTTCACATCAGGTTTACTGTATCCCTCTGACCTTATTGTTGACGATGAGACACAAAAATTGCATCTGAATTAAATACAAAAGGCACAATCCCGACTTAAGTACAAGAAAACTGACTCTTCTTACTGTCTATGATTTGAACCATTCCTGTGACACTAGTTATAGATTCCGATGCTTCACTTCAGGTTTACTGTATCCCTCTGACTTTCTTATTGACGATGAAACACTGAAATTGCATCGGAATTAAAAGCAATAGGAACAATGCCGACTTAAGTACAAGAAGACTGACTCCTCTTACTGTCCATGTTTTGAACCGTTCCTGTGACACTAGTTATAGATTCCGATGCTTCACTTCAGGTTTACTGTATCCCTCTGACCTTCTTATTGACGATGAAACACAGAAATTCCATCGGAATTAAATACAAAAGGCACAATGCCGACATAGGTACAAGAAAACTGACTCTTCTTACTTTCTATGTTATGAACCATTCCTGTGACACTACTTATAGATTTCGATGCTTCACTTCAGGTTTACTGTATCCCTCTGATCTTCTTATTGTCGATGAAACACAGAAATTGCATCGGAATTCTATACAAAAGGCACAATGCCGACTTAAGTACAAGAAAACTGACTCTTTTTACTGTCTATCTTTTGAACCATTCCTATGACACTAGTTATAGATTCCCATGCTTCACTTCAGGTTTACTGTATCCCTCTGACCTTGTTATTGACGATGAAACACAGAAATTGCATCGGAATTAAATACAAAACGCACAATGCCAACTTAAAAACAGGAAAACTGACTCTTCTTACTGCCTATGTTTTGAACCACTCCTGTGACACAAGTTATAGATTCCGATGCTTCACTTCAGGTTTACTGTATCCCATTGACCTTCTTATTGACGATGAAACACAGAAATTGCATCGGAATTAAATAGAAAAGGCACAATGCCGACTTAAGTACAAGAAAGCTGACTCTTCTTACTGTCTATGATTTGAACCATTCCTGAGACACTAGTTATAGATTCCGATGCTTCACTTCAGGTTTACTGTAACCCTCTGGCCTTCTTATTGACGACGAAACACAGAATATGCATCGGAATTCAATAGAAAAGGCACAATGCCTACTTAAGTACAAGAAAACTGATTCTTCTTACTGTCTATGTTTTCAACCATTCCTGTGACACTAGTTACAGATTCCGATGTTCCACTTCAAGTTTACTGTATCCCTCCGACCTTCTTATTGACGACGAAACACAGAAATTGCATCGGAATTAAATACAAAGGGCACAATGCCGACCTAAGTACAAGAAAACCGACTCTTCTTACTGTCTATGTTTGAACCATTCCTGTGACACTAATCATAGATTGCCATGCTTCACTTCAGGTTTACTGTATCCCTCTGACCTCCTTATTGACGATGAAACACAGAAATTGCATCGGAATTAAATAGAAAAGGCACAATGCCGACTTAAGTACAAGAAAACTGACTCTTCTTACTGTCTATGATTTGAACCATTCCTGTGGCACTAGTTATAGATTCCGATGCTTCACTTCAGGTTTACTGTATCCCTCTGACCTTCTTATTAACGACGAAACACAGAAATTGCATCGGAATTCAATAGAAAAGGCACAATGCCTACTTAAGTACAAGAAAACTGATTCTTCTTACTGTCTATGTTTTGAACCATTCCTGTGCCACTAGTTATAGATTCCCATGCTTCACTTCAGGGTTACTGTATCCTTCCGACCTTCTTATTGACGATGAAACACAGAAATTGCATCGGAATTAAATACAAAGGGCACAATGCCGACCTAAGTACAAGAAAACCGACTCTTCTTACTGTCTATGTTTGAACCACTCCTGTGACACTAGTTATAGATTCCGATGCTTCACATCAGGTTTACTGTATCCCTCTGACCTTCTTAATGACGATGAAACACAGAAATTCCATCGGAATTAAATACAAAAGGCACAATGCCGACTTAGGTACAAGAAAACTGACTCTTCTTACTTTCTATCTTTTTAACCATTCCTGTGACACTAGTTACAGATTTCGATGCTTCACTTCAGGTTTACTGTATCCCTCTGACCTTCTTATTGACGATGAAACACAGAAATTGCATCGGAATTCTATACAAAAGGCACAATGCCGACTTAAGTACAAGAAAACTGACTCTTCTTACTGTCTATATTTTGAACCATTCCTGTGACACTAGTTATAGATTCCGATGATTCACTTCAGGTTTACTGTATCCCTCTGATGTTCTTATTGATGATGAAACACAGAAATTGCATCGGAATTCTATACAAAAGGCACAATGCCGACTTAGGTACGAGAAAACTGGCTCTTCTTACTGTCTATGTTTTGAACCATTCCTCTGACACTAGTTAAAGATTCCGATGCTTCATTTCAGGCTTATTGTATCCCTCTGACCTTCTTATTGATAAAGAAACACAGAAATTTGCTTTGGAATTAAATACAAAAATCACAATGCCGACTTAAGTACAAGAAAACTGACTCATCTTACTGTCTATGTATTGAACCATTCCTGTGACACTAGTTATAGATTCCGATGCTTCACCTCAGGTTTACTGTATCCCTCTGACCTTCATATTGACGATGAAACACAGAAATTACATCGGAAATAAATACAAAAGGCACAATGCCGACTTATGTACAAGTAAACTGACTCTTCTTACTCTCTTTGTTTTGAACCATTCCTGTGACACTAGTAATAGATTCCGATGCTTCACTTCAGGTTTACTGTATCCCTCTGACTTTATTGTTGACTATGAGACACAGGAAATGCATCGGAATTAAATACAAAACGCACAATCCCGACTTAAGTACAAGAAAACTGACTCTTCTTACTGTCTATGTTTTGAACCATTCCTGTGACACTAGTTATAGATTCCGATGCTTCACTTCAGGTTTACTGTATCCCTCTGACCTTCTTATTGACGATGAAACACAGAAATTCCATCGGAATTAAATACAAAAGGCACAATGCCGACTTAGGTACAAGAAAACTGACTCTTCTAACTTTCTATGTTTTGAACCATTCCTGTGACACTAGTTATAGATTTCGATGCTTCACTTCAGGTTTACTGTATCCCTCTGACCTTCTTATTGAAGATGAAACACAGAAATTGCTTCGGAATTCTATACAAAAGGCACAATGCCGACTTAAGTACAAGAAAACTGACTCTTCTTACTGTCTATCTTTTGAACCATTCCTGTGACACTAGTTATAGATTCCGATGCTTCACTTCAGGTTTACTGTATCCCTCTGACCTTCTTATTGACGATGAAACACAGAAATTGCATCGGAATTAATTACATATGGCACAATGCCGACTTAAGGACAAGAAAACTGATTGATCTTACTGTCTATGTTTTGAACCACTCCTGTGACACTAGTTATAGATTCCGATACTTCACTTCAGGTTTACTGTATCCATCTGACTTTCCTATTGACGATGAAACACAGAAATTGCATCGGAGTTAAATAGAAAACGCTCAACGCCGACTTAAGTACAAGAAAACTGACTCTTCTTACTGTCTATGTTTTGAACCATTCCTGTGACTCTAGTTATAGATTCCGATGCTTCACTTCAGGTTTACTGTATCCCTCTGACCTTCTTATTGACGATGAAACACAGAAATTGCATCGGAATTCTATACAAAAGGCACAATGCCGACTTAAGTACAAGAAAACTGACTCTTCTTACTGTCTTTTTTTTTAACCATTCCTGTGACACTAGTTAATTGATTCCGATGCTTCACTTCAGGTTTACTGTATCCCTCTGATCTTCTTATTGACGATGAAACACAGAAATTGCATCGGAATTCTATACAAAAGGCACATTGCCGACTTAGGTACAAGAAAGCTGGCTCTTCTTACTGTCTATGTTTTGAACCATTCCTCTGACACTAGTTATAGATTCCGATGCTTCACTTTAGGGTTATTGTATCCCTCTGACCTTCTTATTGACAATGAAACACAGAAATTGCATCGGAATTAAATACGAAAATCACAATGCCGACTTAAGTACAAGAAAACTGATTCATCTTACTGTCTATGTTTCGAACCATTCCTGTGACACTAGTTATAGATTCCGATGCTTCACATCAGGTTTACTGTATCCCTCTGACCTTCTTATTGACGATGAAACACAGAAATTCCATCGGAATTAAATACAAAAGGCACAATGCCGACTTAGGTACAATAAAACTGACTCTTCTTACTTTCTATGTTTTGAACCATTCCTGTGACACTAGTTATAGATTTCGATGCTTCACTTCAGGTTTACTGTATCCCTCTGACCTTCTTATTGACAATGAAACACAGAAATTGCATCGGAATTCTATACAAAAGGCACAATGCCGACTTAAGTACAAGAAAACTGACTCTTCTTACTGTCTATGTTTTGAACCATTCCTGTGACACTAGTTATAGATTCCGAAGCTTCACTTCAGGTTTACTGTATCCCTCTGATCTTCTTATTGACGATGAAACACAGAAATTGCATCGGAATTCTATACAAAAAGCACAATGCCGACTTAGGTACGAGAAAACTGGCTCTTCTTTCTGTCTATGTTTTGAACCATTCCTCTGACACTAGTTATAGATTCCGATGCTTCACTTCAGGTTTATTGCATTCCTCTGACCTTCTTATTGACAATGAAACACAGAAATTGCATCGGAATTTAATACAAAAATCACAATGCTGACTTAAGTACAAGAAAACTGACTCATCTTACTGTCTATGTTTTGAACCATTCCTGTGACACTAGTTATAGATTCCGATGCTTCACCTCAGGTTTACTGTATCCCTCTGACCTTCATATTGACGATGAAACACAGAAATTGCAACGGAATTAAATACAAAAGGCACAATGCGGACTTAAGTACAAGAAGACTGACTCTTCTTACTGTCTATGTTTGAACCATTCCTGTGACATTAGTTATAGATTCCGATGCTTCACATCACGTTTACTGTATTCCTATGACCTGCTTATTCGCGATGAAACACAGAAATTTTATCGGAATTAAATACAAAAGGCACAATGCCGACATAAGGACATGAAAACTGACTCTTCTTATTGTCTTTGCTTTGAACCATTCCTGTGACACTAGTAATAGATTCCGATGCTTCGCTGCAGGTTTACTGTATCCCTCTGACCTTATTGCTGACGATGAGACACAGAAATTGCATCAGAATTAAATACAAAAGGCACAATCCCGAATTAAGTACAAGAAAACTGACTCTTCTTACTGTCTGTGTTTTGAACCATTCCTGTGACACTAGTTATAGATTCCGATGCTTCACTTTAGGTTTACTGTATCCCTCTGACCTTCTTATTGACGATGAAACACAGAAATTGCATCGGAATTAAATACAAAAGGAACAATGCCGAATCAAGTACAAGAAGAGTGGCTCTTCTTACTGTCTATGTTTGAACCATTCCTGTGACACTAGTTACAGATTCCGATGCTTCACTTCAGGTTCACTGTATTACTCTGACCTACTTGTTGGCGATGAAACACAGAAATTGCATCGGAATTAAATACAAAATGCACTATGAAGACTCAAGTACAAGAAGGCTGGCTCATCTTACTGTCTATGATTTTACCATTCCTGTGACACAAGTTATAGATTCCGTTGCTTCTCTTCAGGTTTACTGTATCCCTCTGACATTCTTATTGACGAGGAAACACAGAAATAGCATCGGAATTAAATAGAAAAGTCACAATGCCGGCATAAGTACAAGAACACTGACTCTTTTTACTGTCTATGTTTTGAACCATTCCTGTGACACTAGTTATAGTTTCCGATGCTTCACTTCAGGTTTACTGTATCCCTCTGACCTTCTTATTGACGATGAAACACAGAAATTGCATCGGAATTAAATACAAATGGCACAATGCCGACTTAAGAACAAGAAAACTGATTCATCTTACTGTCTATGTTTTGAACCACTCCTGTGACACTAGTTATAGATTCCGATGCTTCACTTCAGGTTTACTGTATCCCTCTGACTTTCCTATTGCCGATGAAACACAGAAATTGCATCGGAATTAAATAGAAAACGCGCAATGAAGACTTAAGTACAAGAAAACTGACTCTTCTTACTGTTTATGTTTTGAACCATTCCTGTGACTATAGTTATAGATTCCGATGCTTCGCTTCAGGTTTACTGTATCCCTCTGACCTTCTTATTGTCGATGAAACACAGAAATTGCAATGGAATTCTATACAAAGGGCACAATGCCGACTTAAGTACAAGTACACTGACTCATGTTACTGTCTATGTTTTGAATCATTCCTGTGTCACTAGTTATAGATTCCGATGTTTCACTTCAGGTTTACTGTATCCCTCTGACCTTCTTATTGACGATGAAACACAGAAATTGCATCGGAATTAAATAGAAAAGCCACAATGCCGACTTAAGTACAAGAAAACGGACTCTTCTTACTGTCTATGTTTTGAACCTTTCCTGTGACACTAGTTATAGATTCCGATGCTTCACCTCAGGTTTACTGTATCCCTCTGACCATCATATTGACGATGAAACACAGAAATTGCATCGGAATTAAATACAAAAGGCACAATGCCGACTTATGTACAAGAAGACTGACTCTTCTTACTGTCTATGCTTTGAACCATTCCTGTGACACTAGTTATAGTTTCCGATGCGTCACTTCTGGTTTACTGTATCCCTCTGACTTTCTTATTGACGATGAAACACAGAAATTGCATCGGAATTAAATACAGTAGGCACAATGCCGACTTAAGTACAAGAAGACTGACTCTTCTTACTGTCTATGCTTTGAACCATTCCTGTGACACTAGTTATAGATTCCGATGCGTCACTTCTGGTTTACTGTATCCCTCTGACTTTCTTATTGACGATGAAAAACAGAAATTGCATCGGAATTAAATACAATAGGCACAATGCCGACTTAAGTACAACAGGAGTGGCTCTTCTTACTGTCTATGTTTTGATCCATTCCTGTGACATTAGTTACAGATTCTGATGCTTCATTTCAGGTTTACTGTATCCCTCTGACCGTCTTATTGACGATGAAACACAGAAATTGCACCGGAATTAAATACAAAAAGCAGAATGCCGACTTAAGTACAAGAAAACTGACTCTACTTACTGTCTATGTTTTGAACCATTCCTGTGACATTAGTTATAGATTCCGATGCTTCACTTCAGGTTGACTGTATCCCTCCGACCTTCTTATTGACGATGAAACACAGAAATTGCATCGGAATTAAATAGAAAAGGCACATGCCGACTTAAGTACAAAAAAACAGACTCTTCTTATTGTCTATGTTTTGAACCATTCCTGTGACATTAGTTACAGATTCTGATGCTTCATTTCAGGTTTACTGTATCCCTCTGACCGTCTTATTGGCGATGAAATACAGAAATTGCATCGGAATTAAAAAAAAAAAAGCCACAATGCCGACATAAGTACAAGGAAACTGACTCTTCTTACTGTCTAAGTTCTGAACCATTCCTGTAACACTAGTTATAGATTCCGATGCTTCACTTCAGGTTTACTGTATCCCTCTGACCTTCTTATTGACGATGAAACACAGAAATTTTATCGGAATTAAATACAAAAGGCACAATGCCGACTTAAGTACAAGTAAACAGACACTTCTTACTGTCTATGCTTTGAACCATTCCTGTGACACTAGTTACAGATTCCGATGCGTCACTTCAGGATTACTGTATCCCTCTGACCTTCTTATTGACGATGAAACACAGAAATTGCATCGGAATTAAATACAAAAGGCTCAATGCCGACTTAAGTACAAGAAGAATGACTCTTCTTAGTGTCTATGTTTTGAACCTTTCCTGTTACACTAGTTATAGATTCCGATGCCTCACTTCAGGTTTACTGTATCCCTCTGACCTTCATATTGACGATGAAACACAAAAACTGCATCGGAATTAAATACAAAAGGCACAATGCTGACTTAAGTACAAGAAAACTGACTCTTCTGGCTGTCTATGTTTCGAACCATTCCTGTGACACTAGTTATAGAATCCGATGCTTCACATCAGGTTTACTGTATCCCTCTGACCTTCTTATTGACGATGAAACACAGAAATTGCATCGGAATTGAATACAAAAGGCACAATGCCAAGTTAAGTACAAGTAAACTAACTCATCTTACTGTCTATGTTTTGAACCATTCCTGTGACACTAGTTATGGATTCCGATACTTCACCTCAAGTTTAGTGTATCCCTCTGACCTTCTTATTGACGATGAAACACAGAAACTGCATCGGAATTACATACAAAAGGCAAAATGCCGAATTAGGTACAAATAAACTGACTCTTCTTACTGTGTATGTTTTGAACCAGGGCGCTGATGACCTCGATGTTGAGCGCCCATAAACCCCAACACACATGTTTTGAACCATTCCTTTGACACTAGTTATAGATTCCGATGCTTCACTTCAGGTTTACTGTATCCCTCTGACCTTCTTATTGACGATGAAACTCACAAATTTCATCGGAATTAATTACAAAAGGCAAAATGATGACTTAAGTACAAGAAGACTGACTCTTCTTAGTGTCTATGTTTTGAACCTTTCCTGTGACACTAGTTATAGATTCCGATGCCTCACTTCAGGTTTACTGTATCCCTCTGACCTTCGTATTGACGATGAAACACAAAAATTGCATCGGAATTAAATACAAAAGGCACAATGCTGACTTAAGTACAAGAAAACTGACTCTTCTGGCTGTCTATGTTTCGAACCAATCCTGTGACACTAGTTATAGAATCCGATGCTTCACTTCAGGTTTACTGTATCCCTCTCACCTTCTTATTGACGATGAAACACAGAAATTGCGTCGGAATTAAATACAAAAGGCACAATGCCAACTTAAGTAAAAGAAAAGTGACTCTTCTTACTGTCTATGTTTTAAACCATTCTTGTGACAATAGTTATAGATTCCGATGCTTCACCTAAGGTTTTTCTGTATCCCTCTGACCATCTTACTGACGATGAAACACAGATATTGCATCGGAATTAAATACAAAAGGCAGAATGCCGACTTAAGTACAAGAAAACTGACTCTTCTTACGGTCTATGTTTAGAACCATTCCTGTGACACTAGTTATAGATTCCGATGTTTCACATCAGGTTTACTGTATCCCTCTGACCTTCTTATTGACGATGAAACACAGAAATTGCATCGGATATAAATACATAAGGCACAATGCCAACTTAAGTACAAGTAAACTGACTCTTCCTACTGTCTATGTTTTGAACCATTCCTGTGACACTAGTTACGGATTCCGATGCTTCACTTCAAGTTAAGTGTATCCCTCTGACCTTCGTATTGGCGATGAAACACAGAAATTGCATCGGAATTAAATAAAAAAGGCACAATGCCGAATTAAGTACAAGTAAACTGACTCTTCTTACTGTGTATGTTTCGAACCATTCCTGTGACACTAGTTATAGATTCCGATGCTTCACTTCAGGTTTACTGTATGCCTCGGACCTTCTTGTTGACGATGAAACACAGGAATTTCACCGGAATTAATAACAAAATGCACAATGATGACTTAAGTACAAGAAAACTGACTCTTCTTACTGTCTATATTCCTGTGACACTAGTTATAGATTCCGATGTTTCACTTCAGGTTTACTGTATCCCACTGACCTTCATATTGACGATGAAACACAGAAATTGCATCGGAATTAAATACAAAAGGCACAATGCCGACTTAAGTACAAGAAAACTGAATCTTCTTACTGTCTATGTTTTGAACTATTCCTGTGACACTAGTTATGGATTCCGTTGCTTCACTTCTGGTTTACTGTATCCCTCTGACCTTCTTATTGACGATGAAACACTGAAATTGCATCGGAATTCAATACAATAGGCACAATGCCGACTTAAGTACAAGAAAACTGACTCTTCTTACTGTCTATGTTTGAACCATTCCTGAGACACTAGTTATAGATTCCGAAGCTTCACATCAGGCATACTGTATCCCTCTGACATTCTTATTGACGATGAAACACAGAAATTGCATCGGAATTAAATATAAAAGGCACAATGCCAACTTAAGTACAAGTAAACTGACTCTTCTTACTGTCTATGTTTTGAACCATTCCTGTGACACTAGTTTTGGATTCCGCTGCCTCACTTCAAGTTTATTGTATCCCTCTGACCTTCTTATTGACGATGAAATACAGAAATTGTATCGGAATTAAATACAAAAGGCACAATGCCGAATTAAGTACAAGTAAACTGACTCTTCTTACTGTGTATGTTTTGAACCATTCCTAAGACACTAGTTATAGATTCCGATACTTCACTTCAGGTTTACTGTATCCCTCTGACCTTCTTATTGACGATGAAACACAGAAATTGCATCGGAATTCAATAGAAAAGCCACAATGCCGACTCAAGTACAAGAAGACTGGCTCTTCTTACTGTCTACGTTTTGAACCTTTCCTGTCGGACCGGTTTTAGATTCCGATGCTTCACTTCAGGTTTACTGTATCCCTTGGATCTTCGTATTGACGACGAAACACAGAAATTGCATCGGAATTAAGTACAAAAGGCAAAATGCCGACTTCAGTACAAAAAAACTGACTCTTCTTACTGTCTATCTTTTGAACCATTCCTGTGACACTAGTTATAGATTCCGATGCTTCACTTCAGGTTTACTGTATCCGTCTGACCTTCTTGCTGATGTTGAAACACAGAAATTGCATCGGAATTAAATACAAAAGGAACAATGCCGACTTAGGTACAAGAAAACTGACTCTTCTTACTGTCTATATCCCTGTGACACTAGTTATAGATTCCGATGCTTCACATCAGGTTTACTGTATCCCTCTGACCTTCTTATTGACGATGAAACACAGAAATTGCATCGGAATTAAATACAAAAGGCACAATGCCGACTTAAGTACAAGAAAACTCTATCTTCTTACTGTCTATGTTTTGAACCATTCCTGTGACACTAGTTATGGATTCCAATGCCTCACTTCAAGTTAATTGTTTCCCTCTGACCTTCTTATTGGCGATGAAATACAGAAATTGTATCGGAATTAAATATAAAAGGCACAAAGCCGAATTAAGTACAAGTAAACTGATTCTTCTTACTGTGTATGTTTTGAACCATTCCTAAGACACTAGTTATAGATTCCGATGCTTCACTTCAGGTTTACTGTATCCCTCCCACCTTCTTATTGACGATGAAACAAAGAAATTGCATCGGAATTCAACAGAAAAGGTACAATGCCGACTCAAGTACATGAAGACTGGCTCTTCTTACTGTCTACGTTTTGAACCTTTCCTGTGAGACCGGCTTTAGATTCCGATGCTTCACTTCAGGTTTACTGTATCCCTTGGATCTTCTTATTGACGACGAAGCACAGAAATTGCATCGGAATTAAAAACAAAAGGTAAAAAGCCGACTTAAGTACAAGAAAAATGACTCTTCTTACTGTCTATCTTTTGAACCATTCCTGTGACACTAGTTATAGATTCCGATGCTTCACTTCAGGTTTACTGTATACCTCTGACCTTCTTGGTGACGATGAAACACAGAAATTGCATCGGAATTAAATACAAAAATCACAATGCCGACTTAAGTACAAGAAAACTGACTCTTCTTACTGTCTATGCTTTGAACCATTCCTGTGACACTAGTTATAGATTCTGATGCTTCACTTCAGGTTTACTGTATCCCTCTGACTTTCTTATTGACGATGAAACACAGAAATTGCATCGGAATTAAAAGCAATAGGCACAATGCCGACTTAAGTACATGAAGACTGACTCTTCTTACTGTCTATGTTTTGAACCATTCCTGTGACACTAGTTATGGATTCCGATGCTTCACTTCAAATTTACTGTATCCCACTGACCTTCTTATTGACGATGGAACACAGAAATTGCAACGGAATTAACGACAAAGATCACAATGTTGACGTAAGTACAAGAAAACTGACTCTTCTTACTGTCTATGTTTTGAACCATTCCTGTGACACTAGTTATAGATTCCGATGCTTCACTTAAGGTTTTTCTGTATCCCTCTGACTTTCTTATTGACGATGTAACACAGAAATTGCATCGGAATTAAATACAAAAGGCACAATGCCGACTTAAGTACAAGTAAACTGACTCTTCTTACTGTCCATGTTTGAACCATTCCTGTGACACTAGTTATAGATTACGATGCTTCACATCAGGTTTACTGTATCCCTCTGACTTTCTTACTGACGATGAAACACAGAAATTGCATCGGAATTAAATACATAAGGCACAATACCAACTTAAGTACAAGTAAACTGACTCTTCCTACTGTCTATGTATTGAACCATTCCTGTGACACTAGTTACGGATTCCGATGCTTCACTTCAAGTTTAGTGTATCCCTCTGACCTTCGTATTGGCGATGAAACACAGAAATTGCGTCGGAATTAAATAAAAAAGGCACAATGCCGACTTAAGTACAAGAAAACTGACTCTTCTTACTGTCTGTGTTTTGAACCAATCCTGTGACACTAGTTATATATTCCGATGCTTCACTTCAGGTTTACTGTATCCCTCTGACCTTCTTATTGACGATGGAACACAGAAATTGCAACGGAATTAAATACAAAAATCACAATGTTGACGTAAGTACAAGAAAACTGACTCTTCTTACTGTCTATGATTTGAACCATTCCTGTGACACTAGTTATAAATTCCGATGCTTCACTTAAGGTTTTTCTGTATCCCTCTGACCTTCTTATTGACGATGTAACACAGAACTTGCATCGGAATTAAATACAATAGGCACAATGCAGTCTTAAGTACAAGTAAACTGACTCTTCTTACTGTCTATGCTTTGAACCATTCCTGTGACACTAGGTATAGATTCCGATGCTTCACTTAAGGTTTTTCTGTATCCCTCTGACCTTCTTATTGACGATGTAACACAGAAATTGCATCGGAATTAAATACAAAAGGCACAATGCCGACTTAAGTACAAGTAAACTGACTCTTCTTACTGTCCATGTTTTGAACCATTCCTGTGACACTAGTTATAGATTCCGTTGCTTCACATCAGGTTTACTGTATCCCTCTGACCTTCTTATTGACGATGAAACACAGAAATTGCATCGGAATTAAATACATAAGGCACAATGCCAACTTAAGTACAAGTAAACTGACTCTTCCTACTGTCTAAGTTTTGAACCATTCCTCTGACACTAGTTACGGATTCCGATGCTTCACTTCAAGTTTAGTGTATCCCTCTGACCTTCGTATTGGCGATGAAACACAGAAATTGCATCGGAATTAAATAAAAAAGGCACAATGCCGACTTAAGTACAAGAAAACTGACTCTTCTTACTGTCTATGCTTTGAACCATTCCTGTGACACTAGTTATAGATTCTGATGCTTCACTTCGGGTTTACTGTATCCCTCTGACTTTCTTATTGACGATGAAACACAGAAATTGCATCGGAATTAAAAGCAATAGGCACAATGCCGACTTAAGTACATAAAGACTGACTCTTCTTACTGTCTATGTTTTGAACCATTCCTGTGACACTAGTTATGGATTCCGATGCTTCACTTCAGGTTTACTGTATCCCTCTGACCTTCTTATTGACGATGAAACACAGAAATTGCAACGGAATCAACTACACAAATCACAATGTTGACGTAAGTACAAGAAAACTGACTCTTCTTACTGTCTATGTTTTGAACCATTCCTGTGACACTAGTTATAGATTCCGATGCTTCACTTCAGGTTTACTGTATATCTCCGACCTTCTTATTGAGGATGAAACACAGAAATTGAACGGAATTAAATACAAAAATCACAATGTTGACGTAAGTACAAGAAAACTGACTCTTCTTACTGTCTATGTTTTGAACCATTCCTGTGACACTAGTTATAGATTCCGATGCTTCACTTAAGGTTTTTCTGTATCCCTCTGACCTTATTGACGATGTTACACAGAAATTGCATCGGAATTAATTACAAAAGGCACAATGCCGACTTAAGCACAAGTAAACTGACTCTTCTTACTGTCTATGTTTTGAACCATTCCTGTGACACTAGTTATAGATTCCTATGCTTCAGTTCAGGATTACTGTATCTCTCTGACCTTCTTATTGACGATGAAACACGGATATTGCAACGGAATTAAATACAAAAGGCACAATGCCGACTTAAGTAAAAGATAACTGACCCTTCTTACTGTCTATGTTTTGAACCATTCCTGTGACACTAGTGATAGATTCCGATGCTTCACTTCAGGTTTACTGTATCCCTCTGACCTTCTTATTGACGATGAAACACAGAAACTGTATCGGAATTAAATACAAAAGGCACAATGCCGACTTAAGTACAAGAAAACTGACTCTTCTTACAGTCTATGGTTTGAACCATTCCTGTGACACTCCTTATAGATTCCGATACTTCACTTCAGGTTTAGTGTATCCCTCTGACCTTCTTATTGACGATGAAACACAGAAATTGCATCGGAATTCAGTAGAAAAGGTACAATGCCGACTCAAGTACAAGAAGACTGGCTCTTCTTACTGTTTACGTTTTGAACCTTTCCTGTGAGACCGGTTTTAGAATCCGATGCTTCACTTCAGGTTTACTGTATCCCTTGGATCTTCTTATTGACGACGAAGCACAGAAATTGCATCGGAATTAAAAACAAAAGGTAAAATGCGGACTTAAGTACAAGAAAACTGACTCCTCTTACTGTCTATCTTTTGAACCATTCCTGTGACACTAGTTATAGATTCCGATGCTTCACTTCAGGTTTACTGTATACCTCTGACCTTCTTGTTGATGATGAAACGCAGAAATTGCATCGGAATTAAATACAAAAGGCACAATGCCGACTTAAGTACAAGAAAACTGACTCTTCTTACTGTCCATGTTTTGAACCATTCCTGTGACACTAGTTAAGAATTCCGATGCTTCACATCAGGTTTACTGTATCCCTCTGACCTTCTTATTGACGATGAAACACAGAAATTGCATCTGAATTAAATACATAAGGCACAATGCCAACTTAAGTACAAGTAAACTGACTCTTCCTACTGTCTATGTTTTGAACCATTCCTGTGACACTAGTTACGGATTCCGATGCTTCACTTCAAGTTTAGTGTATCCCTCTGACCTTCGTATTGGCGATGAAACACAGAAATTGCATCGGAATTAAATAAAAAAGGCACAATGCCGACTTAAGCACAAGAAAACTGACTCTTCTTACTGTCTGTGCTTTGAACCAATCCTGTGACACTAGTTACAGATTCCGATGCTTCACTTCAGGTTTACTGTATCCCTCTGACCTTCTTGGTGACGATGAAACACAGAAATTGCATCGGAATTAAATACAAAAATCACAATGCCGACTTAAGTACAAGAAAACTGACTCTTCTTACTGTCTATGCTTTGAACCATTCCTGTGACACTAGTTATAGATTCTGATGCTTCACTTCAGGTTTACTGTATATCTCCGACCTTCTTATTGACGATGAAACACAGATATTTCATCGGAATTAAATGCAATAGGCACAATGCCGACTTAAGTACATGAAGACTGACCCTTTTTACTGTCTATGTTTTGAACCATTCCTGTGACACTAGTTATAGATTCCGATGCTTCACTTCAGGTTTACTGTATCCCTCTGACCTTCTTATTGACGATGGAACACAGAAGTTGCAACGGAATTAAATACAAAAATCACAATGTTGACGTAAGTACAAGAAAACTGACTCTTCTTACTGTCTATCATTTGAACCATTTCGGTGACACTAGTTATAGATTCCCATGCTTCACTTAAGGTTTTTCTGTATCCCTCTGACCTTCTTATTGACGATGTAACACAGAACTTGCATCGGAATTAAATACAAAAGGCACAATGCCGACTTAAGTACAAGTAAACTGACTCTTCTTACTGTCTATGTTTTGAACCATTCCTGTGACACTAGTTATAGATTCCGATGCTTCACATCAGGTTTACTGTATCCCTCTAACCGTCTTATTGACGATGAAACACAGAAATTGCATCGGAATTAAATACATAAGGCACAATGCCAACTTATGTACAAGTAAACTAACTCTTATTACAGTCTATGTTTTGAACCATTCCTGTGACACTAGTTACGGATTCCGATGCTTCACTTCAAGTTTAGTGTATCCCTCTGACCTTCGTATTGGCGATGAAACACAGAAATTGCATCGGAATTAAATAAAAAAGGCACAACGCCGAATTAAGTACAAGTAAACTGACTCTTCTTACTGTGTAGGTTTCGAACCATTCCTGTGACAATAGTTATAGATTCAGATGCTTCACTTCAGGTTTACTGTATGCCTCTGACCTTCTTGTTGACGATGAAACACAGGAATTTCATCGGAATTAATAACAAAATGCACAATGATGACTTAAGTACAAGAAAACTGACTCTTCTTACTGTCTATGCTTTGAACCATTCCTGTGACACTAGTCATAGATTCCGGTGCTTCACTTCAGGTTTACTGTATCCCTCCGACCTTCTTATTGACGATGAAACACAGAAATTTCATCGGAATGAAATGCAAAAAGCACAATGCCGACTCATGTACAAGAAAACTGACTCTTCTTACTGTCTATATTTTGAATTATTCCTGAGACACTAGTTATAGATTCCGATGTTTCACTTCAGGTTTACTGTATCCCTCTGACCTTCTTATTGACGATGTAACACAGAACTTGCATCGGAATTAAATACAAAAGGCACAATGCCGACTTAAGTACAAGTAAACTGACTCTTCTTACTGTCTATGTTTTGAACCATTCCTGTGACACTAGTTATAGATTCCGATGCTTCACATCAGGTTTACTGTATCCCTCTGACCGTCTTATTGACTTTGAAACACAGAAATTGCATCGGAATTAAATACATAAGGCACAATGCCAACTTAAGTACAAGTAAACTGACTCTTCCTACTGTCTATGTTTTGAACCATTCGTGTGACACTAGTTACGGATTCCGATGCTTCACTTCAAGTTTAGTGTATCCCTCTGACCTTCTTATTGACGATGAAACACAGAACTTGAACGGAATTAAATACAAAAATCACAATGTTGACGTAAATACAAGAAAACTGACTCTTCTTACTGTCTATGTCTTGAACCATTCCTGTGACACTAGTTATAGATTCCGATGCTTCACTTAAGGTTTTTCTGTATCCCTCTGACCTTCTTATTGACGATGTTACACAGAAATTGCATCGGAATTAAATACAAAAGGCACAATGCCGACTTAAGCACAAGTAAACTGACTCTTCTTACTGTCTATGTTTTGAACCATTCCTGTGACACTAGTTACAGATTCCTATTCTTCAGTTCAGGATTACTGTATCTCTCTGACCTTCTTATTGACGATGAAACACAGATATTGCAACGGAATTAAATACAAAAGGCACAATGCCGACATAAGTAAAAGAAAACTGACCCTTCTTACTGTCTATGCTTTGAACTATTCCTGTGACACTAGTGATAGATTCCGATGCTTCACTTCAGGTTTACTGTATCCCTCTGACCTTCTTATTGACGATGTAACACAGAAACTGTATCGGAATTAAATACAAAAGGCACAATGCCGACTTAAGTACAAGAAAACTGACTCTTCTTACAGTCTATGGTTTGAACCATTCCTGTGACACTAGGTATAGATTCCGATACTTCACTTCAGGTTTACTGTATGCCTCTGACCTTCTTATTGACGATGAAACACAGAAATTGCATCGGAATTCAATAGAAAAGGTACAATGCCGACTCAAGTACAAGAAGACTGGCTCTTCTTGCTGTTTACGTGTTGAACCTTTCCTGTGAGACCGGTTTTAGAATCCGATGCTTCACTTCAGGTTTACTGTATTCGTTGGATCTTCTTATTGACGACGAAGCACAGAAATTGCATCGGAATTAAAAACAAAAGGTAAAATGCCGACTTAAGTACAAGAAAACTGACTCTTCTTACTGTCTATCTTTTGAACCATTCCTGTGACACTAGTTATAGATTCCGATGCTTCACTTCAGGTTTACTGTATACCTCTGACCTTCTTGTTGATGATGAAACGCAGAAATTGCATCGGAATTAAATACAAAAGGCACAATGCCGACTTAAGTACAAGAAAACTGACTCTTCTTACTGTCCATGTTTTGAACCATTCCTGTGACACTAGTTATAGATTCCGATGCTTCACATCAGGTTTACTGTATCCCTCTGACCCCCTTATTGACGATGAAACACAGAAATTGCATCGGAATTAAATACATAAGGCACAATGCCAACTTAAGAACAAGTAAACTGACTCTTCCTTCTGTCTATGTTTTGAACCATTCCTGTGACACTAGTTACGGATTCCGATGCCTCACTTCACGTTTAGTGTATCCCTCTGACCGTCTTACTGACTTTGAAACACAGAAATTGCATCGGAATTAAATACATAAGGCACAATGCCAACTTAAGTACAAGTAAACTGACTCTTCCTACTGTCTATGTTTTGAACCATTCGTGTGACACTAGTTACGGATTCCGATGCTTCACTTCAAGTTTAGTGTATCCCTCTGACCTTCTTATTGACGATGAAACACAGAACTTGAACGGAATTAAATACAAAAATCACAATGTTGACGTAAATACAAGAAAACTGACTCTTCTTACTGTCTATGTCTTGAACCATTCCTGTGACACTAGTTATAGATTCCGATGCTTCACTTAAGGTTTTTCTGTATCCCTCTGACCTTCTTATTGACGATGTTACACAGAAATTGCATCGGAATTAAATACAAAAGGCACAATGCCGACTTAAGCACAAGTAAACTGACTCTTCTTACTGTCTATGTTTTGAACCATTCCTGTGACACTAGTTACAGATTCCTATTCTTCAGTTCAGGATTACTGTATCTCTCTGACCTTCTTATTGACGATGAAACACAGATATTGCAACGGAATTAAATACAAAAGGCACAATGCCGACATAAGTAAAAGAAAACTGACCCTTCTTACTGTCTATGCTTTGAACTATTCCTGTGACACTAGTGATAGATTCCGATGCTTCACTTCAGGTTTACTGTATCCCTCTGACCTTCTTATTGACGATGAAACACAGAAACTGTATCGGAATTAAATACAAAAGGCACAATGCCGACTTAAGTACAAGAAAACTGACTCTTCTTACAGTCTATGGTTTGAACCATTCCTGTGACACTAGGTATAGATTCCGATACTTCACTTCAGGTTTACTGTATGCCTCTGACCTTCTTATTGACGATGAAACACAGAAATTGCATCGGAATTCAATAGAAAAGGTACAATGCCGACTCAAGTACAAGAAGACTGGCTCTTCTTACTGTTTACGTGTTGAACCTTTCCTGTGAGACCGGTTTTAGAATCCGATGCTTCACTTCAGGTTTACTGTATTCGTTGGATCTTCTTATTGACGACGAAGCACAGAAATTGCATCGGAATTAAAAACAAAAGGTAAAATGCCGACTTAAGTACAAGAAAACTGACTCTTCTTACTGTCTATCTTTTGAACCATTCCTGTGACACTAGTTATAGATTCCGATGCTTCACTTCAGGTTTACTGTATACCTCTGACCTTCTTGTTGATGATGAAACGCAGAAATTGCATCGGAATTAAATACAAAAGGCACAATGCCGACTTAAGTACAAGAAAACTGACTCTTCTTACTGTCCATGTTTTGAACCATTCCTGTGACACTAGTTATAGATTCCGATGCTTCACATCAGGTTTACTGTATCCCTCTGACCCCCTTATTGACGATGAAACACAGAAATTGCATCGGAATTAAATACATAAGGCACAATGCCAACTTAAGAACAAGTAAACTGACTCTTCCTTCTGTCTATGTTTTGAACCATTCCTGTGACACTAGTTACGGATTCCGATGCCTCACTTCACGTTTAGTGTATCCCTCTGACCTTCGTATTGGCGATGAAACACAGAAATTGCATCGGAATTAAATAAAAAAGGCACAATGCCGACTTAAGCACAAGAAAATTGACTCTTCTTACTGTCTGTGCTTTGATCCAATCCTGTGACACTAGTTGTAGATTCCGATGCTTCACTTCAGGTTTACTGTATCCCTCTGACCTTCTTGGTGACGATGAAACACAAAAATTGCATCGGAATTAAATACAAAAATCACAATGCCGACTTAAGTACAAGAAAACTGACTCTTCTTACTGTCTATGCTTTGAACCATTCCTGTGACACTAGTTATAGATTCCGATGCTTCACTTCAGGTTTACTGTATACCTCTGACCTTCTTGTTGATGATGAAACGCAGAAATTACATCGGAATTAAATACAAAAGGCACAATGCCGACTTAAGTACAAGAAAACTGACTCTTCTTACTGTCCATGTTTTGAACCATTCCTGTGACACTAGTTATAGATTCCGATGCTTCACATCAGGTTTACTGTATCCCTCTGACCCCCTTATTGACGATGAAACACAGAAATTGCATCGGAATTAAATACATAAGGCACAATGCCAACTTAAGAACAAGTAAACTGACTCTTCTTACTGACTATGTTTTGATCCATTTCTGTGACATAAGTTACAGACTCTGATGCTTCACTTCAAGTTTACTGTATCCTTTGGACCTTCTTATTGAAGATGAAACACAGAAATTGCATCGGAATTAAATGCAAAAGGCACAATGCCGACTTAAGTACATGAAGACTGACCCTTCTTACTGTCTATGTTTTGAAAAATTCCTGTGACACTAGTTATAGATTCCGATGCTTCACTTCAGGTTTACTGTAACCCTCTGACCTTCTTATTGACGATGGAACACAGAAGTTGCAACGGAATTAAATACAAAAATCACAATGTTGACGTAAGTACAAGAATACTGACTCTTCTTACTGTCTATGATTTGAACCATTTCTGTGACACTAGTTATAGATTCCGATGCTTCACTTAAGGTTTTTCTGTATCCCTCTGACCTTCTTATTGACGATGTAACACAGAACTTGCATCGGAATTAAATACAAAAGGCACAATGCCGACTTAAGTACAAGTAAACTGACTCTTCTTACTGTCTATGTTTTGAACCATTCCTGTGACACTAGTTATAGATTCCGATGCTTCACTTCAGGTTTACTGTAACCCTCTGACCTTCTTATTGACGATGGAACACAGAAGTTGCAACGGAATTAAATACAAAAATCACAATGTTGACGTAAGTACAAGAATACTGACTCTTCTTACTGTCTATGATTTGAACCATTTCTGTGACACTAGTTATAGATTCCGATGCTTCACTTAAGGTTTTTCTGTATCCCTCTGACCTTCTTATTGACGATGAAACACAGAACTTGAACGGAATTAAATACAAAAATCACAATGTTGACGTAAATACAAGAAAACTGACTCTTCTTACTGTCTATGTCTTGAACCATTCCTGTGACACTAGTTATAGATTCCGATGCTTCACTTAAGGTTTTTCTGTATCCCTCTGACCTTCTTATTGACGATGTTACACAGAAATTGCATCGGAATTAAATACAAAAGGCACAATGCCGACTTAAGCACAAGTAAACTGACTCTTCTTACTGTCTATGTTTTGAACCATTCCTGTGACACTAGTTACAGATTCCTATTCTTCAGTTCAGGATTACTGTATCTCTCTGACCTTCTTATTGACGATGAAACACAGATATTGCAACGGAATTAAATACAAAAGGCACAATGCCGACATAAGTAAAAGAAAACTGACCCTTCTTACTGTCTATGCTTTGAACTATTCCTGTGACACTAGTGATAGATTCCGATGCTTCACTTCAGGTTTACTGTATCCCTCTGACCTTCTTATTGACGATGAAACACAGAAACTGTATCGGAATTAAATACAAAAGGCACAATGCCGACTTAAGTACAAGAAAACTGACTCTTCTTACAGTCTATGGTTTGAACCATTCCTGTGACACTAGGTATAGATTCCGATACTTCACTTCAGGTTTACTGTATGCCTCTGACCTTCTTATTGACGATGAAACACAGAAATTGCATCGGAATTCAATAGAAAAGGTACAATGCCGACTCAAGTACAAGAAGACTGGCTCTTCTTACTGTTTACGTGTTGAACCTTTCCTGTGAGACCGGTTTTAGAATCCGATGCTTCACTTCAGGTTTACTGTATTCGTTGGATCTTCTTATTGACGACGAAGCACAGAAATTGCATCGGAATTAAAAACAAAAGGTAAAATGCCGACTTAAGTACAAGAAAACTGACTCTTCTTACTGTCTATCTTTTGAACCATTCCTGTGACACTAGTTATAGATTCCGATGCTTCACTTCAGGTTTACTGTATACCTCTGACCTTCTTGTTGATGATGAAACGCAGAAATTGCATCGGAATTAAATACAAAAGGCACAATGCCGACTTAAGTACAAGAAAACTGACTCTTCTTACTGTCCATGTTTTGAACCATTCCTGTGACACTAGTTATAGATTCCGATGCTTCACATCAGGTTTACTGTATCCCTCTGACCCCCTTATTGACGATGAAACACAGAAATTGCATCGGAATTAAATACATAAGGCACAATGCCAACTTAAGAACAAGTAAACTGACTCTTCCTTCTGTCTATGTTTTGAACCATTCCTGTGACACTAGTTACGGATTCCGATGCCTCACTTCACGTTTAGTGTATCCCTCTGACCTTCGTATTGGCGATGAAACACAGAAATTGCATCGGAATTAAATAAAAAAGGCACAATGCCGACTTAAGCACAAGAAAATTGACTCTTCTTACTGTCTGTGCTTTGATCCAATCCTGTGACACTAGTTGTAGATTCCGATGCTTCACTTCAGGTTTACTGTATCCCTCTGACCTTCTTGGTGACGATGAAACACAAAAATTGCATCGGAATTAAATACAAAAATCACAATGCCGACTTAAGTACAAGAAAACTGACTCTTCTTACTGACTATGTTTTGAACCATTCCTGTGACACAAGTTACAGACTCTGATGCTTCACTTCAAGTTTACTGTATCCTTTGGACCTTCTTATTGAAGATGAAACACAGAAATTGCATCGGAATTAAATGCAAAAGGCACAATGCCGACTTAAGTACATGAAGACTGACCCTTCTTACTGTCTATGTTTTGAAAAATTCCTGTGACACTAGTTATAGATTCCGATGCTTCACTTCAGGTTTACTGTAACCCTCTGACCTTCTTATTGACGATGGAACACAGAAGTTGCAACGGAATTAAATACAAAAATCACAATGTTGACGTAAGTACAAGAATACTGACTCTTCTTACTGTCTATGATTTGAACCATTTCTGTGACACTAGTTATAGATTCCGATGCTTCACTTAAGGTTTTTCTGTATCCCTCTGACCTTCTTATTGACGATGTAACACAGAACTTGCATCGGAATTAAATACAAAAGGCACAATGCCGACTTAAGTACAAGTAAACTGACTCTTCTTACTGTCTATGTTTTGAACCATTCCTGTGACACTAGTTATAGATTGCGATGCTTCACATCAGGTTTACTGTATTCCTCTGACCGTCTTATTGACGATGAAACACAGAAATTGCATCGGAATTAAATACATAAGGCACAATGCCAACTTAAGTACAAGTAAACTGACTCTTCCTACTGTCTATGTTTTGAACCATTCCTGTGACACTAGTTACGGATTCCGATGCTTCACTTCAAGTTTAGTGTATCCCTCTGACCTTCGTATTGGCGATGAAACACAGAAATTGCATCGGAATTAAATTAAAAAGGCACAATGCCGAATTAAGTACAAGTAAACTGACTCTTCTTACTGTGTATGTTTCGAACCATTCCTGTGACAATAGTTATAGATTCAGATGCTTCACTTTAGGTTTACTGTATGCCTCTGACCTTCTTGTTGACGATGAAACACAGGAATTTCATCGGAATTAATAACAAAATGCACAATGATGACTTAAGTACAAGAAAACTGTCACTTCTTACTGTCTATGCTTTGAACCATTCCTGTGACACTAGTCATAGATTCCGATGCTTCACTTCAGGTTTACTGTATCCCTCCGACCTTCTTATTGACGATGAAACAAAGAAATTTCATCGGAATGAAATGCAAAAAGCACAATGCCGACTTAAGTACAAGAAAACTGACTCTTCTTACTGTCTATATTTTGAATTATTCCTGAGACACTAGTTATAGATTCCGATGTTTCACTTCAGGTTTACTGTATCCCTCTGACCTTCTTATTGACGATGTAACACAGAACTTGCATCGAAATTAAATACAAAAGGCACAATGCCGACTTAAGTACAAGTAAACTGACTCTTCTTACTGTCTATGTTTTGAACCATTCCTGTGACACTAGTTATAGATTCCGATGCTTCACATCAGGTTTACTGTATCCCTCTGACCGTCGTATTGACGATGAAACACAGAAATTGCATCGGAATTAAATACATAAGGCACAATGCCAACTTAAGTACAAGTAAACTGACTCTTCCTACTGTCTATGTTTTGAACCATTCCTGTGACACTAGTTACGGATTCCGATGCATCACTTCAAGTTTAGTGTATCCCTCTGACCTTCTTATTGACGATGAAACACAGAAATTAAACGGAATTAAATACAAAAATCACAATGTTGACGTAAGTACAAGAAAACTGACTCTTCTTACTGTCTATGTCTTGAACCATTCCTGTGACACTAGTTATAGATTCCGATGCTTCACTTAAGGTTTTTCTGTATCCCTCTGACCTTCTTATTGACGATGTTACACAGAAATTGCATCGGAATTAAATACAAAAAGCACAATGCCGACTTAAGCACAAGTAAACTGACTCTTCTTACTGTCTATGTTTTGAACCATTCCTGTGACACTAGTTACAGATTCCCATTCTTCAGTTCAGGATTACTGTGTCTCTGTGACCTTCTTATTGACGATGAAACACAGATATTGCAACGGAATTAAATACAAAAGGCACAATGCCGACTTAAGTAAAAGAAAACTGACCCTTCTTACTGTCTATGTTTTGAACCATTCCTGTGACACTAGTGATAGATTCCGATGCTTCACTTCAGGTTTACTGTATCCCTCTGACCTTCTTATTGACGATGAAACACAGAAACTGTATCGGAAATAAATACAAAATTCACAATGCCGACTTAAGTACAAGAAAACTGACTCTTCTTACAGTCTATGGTTTGAACCAGTCCTGTGACACTAGGTATAGATTCCGATACTTCACTTCAGGTTTACTGTATCCCTCTGACCTTCTTATTGACGATGAAACACAGAAATTGCATCGGAATTCAATAGAAAATGTACAATGCCGACTCAAGTACAAGAAGACTGGCTCTTCTTACTGTCTACGTTTTGAACCTTTCCTGTGAGACCGGTTTTAGATTCCGATGCTTCACTTCAGGTTTACTGTATCCCTTGGATCTTATTATTGACGACGAAGCACAGAAATTGCATCGGAATTAAAAACAAAAGGCACAATGCCGACTTAAGTACAAGAAAACTGACTCTTCTTACAGTCTATGGTTTGAACCATTCCTGTGACACTAGTTATAGATTCCGAATCTTCACATCAGGTTTACTGTATCCCTCTGACCTTCTTATTGACGATGAAACACAGAAATTGCATCGGAATTAAATACATAAGGCACAATGCCAACTTAAGTACAAGTAAACTGACTCTTCCTACTGTCTAAGTTTTGAACCATTCCTCTGACACTAGTTACGGATTCCGATGCTTCACTTCAAGTTTAGTGTATCCCTCTGACCTTCGTATTGGCGATGAAACACAGAAATTGCATCGGAATTAAATAAAAAAGGCACAATGCCGACTTAAGTACAAGAAAACTGACTCTTCTTACTGTCTGTGTTTTGAACCAATCCTGTGACACTAGTTATATATTCCGATGCTTCACTTCAGGTTTACTGTATCCCTCTGGCCTTCTTGGTGACGATGAAACACAGAAATTGCATCGGAATTAAATACAAAAATCACAATGCCGACTTAAGTACAAGAAAACTGACTCTTCTTACTGTCTATGCTTTGAACCATTCCTGTGACACTAGTTATAGATTCTGATGCTTCACTTCAGGTTTACTGTACATCTCCGACCTTCTTATTGACGATGAAATACAGAAATTGCATCGGAATTAAATGCAATAGGCACAATGCCGACTTAAGTACATGAAGACAGACCCTTCTTACTGTCTATGTTTTGAACCATTCCTGTGACACTAGTTATAGATTCCGATGCATCACTTCAGGTTTACTGTATCCCTCTGACCTTCTTATTGACGAAGGAACACAGAAATTGCAACGGAATTAAATACAAATATCACAATGTTGACGTAAGTACAAGAAAACTGACTCTTCTTACTGTCTATGATTTGAACCATTCCTGTAACACTAGTTATAGATTTCGATGCTTCACTTAAGGTTTTTCTGTATCCCTCTGACCTTCTTATTGACGATGTAACACAGAACTTGCATCGGAATTAAATACAAAAGGCACAATGCCGACTTAAGTACAAGCAAACTGACTCATCTTACTGTCTTTGTTTTGAACCATTCCTGTGGCACTAGTTATAGATTCCGATGCTTCACATAAGGTTTACCGTATCCCTCTGACCTTCTTATTGACGATGAAACACAGAAATTGCATCGGAATTCAATAGAAAAGGTACAATGCCGACTCAAGTACAAGAAGACTGGCTCTTCTTACTGTCTACGTTTTGAACCTTTCCTGTGAGACCGGTTTTAGATTCCGATGCTTCACTTCAGGTTTACTGTATCCCTTGGATCTTCTTATTGACGACGAAGCACAGAAATTGCCTCGGAATTAAAAACAAAAGGTAAAATGCCGACTTAAGTACAAGAAAACTGACTCTTCTTACTGTCTATTTTTGAACCATTCCTGTGACACTAGTTTTAGATTCCGATGCTTCACTTCAGGTTTGCTGTATACCTCTGACCTTCTTGTTGATGATGAAACGCAGAAATTGCATCGGAATTAAATACAAAAGGCACAATGCCGACCTAAGTACAAGAAAACTGACTCTTCTTACTGTCTGTGTTTTGAACCAATCCTGTGACACTAGTTATAGATTCCGATGCTTCACTTCAGGTTTACTGTATCCCTCTGACCTTCTTGGTGACGATGAAACACAGAAATTGTATCGGAATTAAATACAAAAATCACAATGCCGACTTAAGTACAAGAAAACTGACTCTTCTTACTGTCTATGCTTTGAACCATTCCTGTGACACTAGGTATAGATTCCGAAGCTTCACTTAAGGTTTTTCTGTATCCCTCTGACCTTCTTATTGACGATGTAACACAGAAATTGCATCGGAATTAAATACAAAAGGCACAATGCCGAATTAAGTACAAGTAAACTGACTCTTCTTACTGTCCATGTTTTGAACCATTCCTGTGACACTAGTTATAGATTCCGATGCTTCACATCAGGTTTACTGTATCCCTCTGACCTTCTTATTGACGATGAAACACAGAAATTGCATCGGAATTAAATACATAAGGCACAATGCCGACTTAAGTACAAGAAAACTGACTCTTCTTACAGTCTATGGTTTGAACCATTCCTGTGACACTAGGTATAGATTCCGATACTTCACTTCAGGTTTACTGTAACCCTCTGACCTTCTTATTGACGATGGAACACAGAAGTTGCAACGGAATTAAATACAAAAATCACAATGTTGACGTAAGTACAAGAATACTGACTCTTCTTACTGTCTATGATTTGAACCATTTCTGTGACACTAGTTATAGATTCCGATGCTTCACTTAAGGTTTTTCTGTATCCCTCTGACCTTCTTATTGACGATGTAACACAGAACTTGCATCGGAATTAAATACAAAAGGCACAATGCCGACTTAAGTACAAGTAAACTGACTCTTCTTACTGTCTATGTTTTGAACCATTCCTGTGACACTAGTTATAGATTCCGATGCTTCACTTCAGGTTTACTGTAACCCTCTGACCTTCTTATTGACGATGGAACACAGAAGTTGCAACGGAATTAAATACAAAAATCACAATGTTGACGTAAGTACAAGAATACTGACTCTTCTTACTGTCTATGATTTGAACCATTTCTGTGACACTAGTTATAGATTCCGATGCTTCACTTAAGGTTTTTCTGTATCCCTCTGACCTTCTTATTGACGATGAAACACAGAACTTGAACGGAATTAAATACAAAAATCACAATGTTGACGTAAATACAAGAAAACTGACTCTTCTTACTGTCTATGTCTTGAACCATTCCTGTGACACTAGTTATAGATTCCGATGCTTCACTTAAGGTTTTTCTGTATCCCTCTGACCTTCTTATTGACGATGTTACACAGAAATTGCATCGGAATTAAATACAAAAGGCACAATGCCGACTTAAGCACAAGTAAACTGACTCTTCTTACTGTCTATGTTTTGAACCATTCCTGTGACACTAGTTACAGATTCCTATTCTTCAGTTCAGGATTACTGTATCTCTCTGACCTTCTTATTGACGATGAAACACAGATATTGCAACGGAATTAAATACAAAAGGCACAATGCCGACATAAGTAAAAGAAAACTGACCCTTCTTACTGTCTATGCTTTGAACTATTCCTGTGACACTAGTGATAGATTCCGATGCTTCACTTCAGGTTTACTGTATCCCTCTGACCTTCTTATTGACGATGAAACACAGAAACTGTATCGGAATTAAATACAAAAGGCACAATGCCGACTTAAGTACAAGAAAACTGACTCTTCTTACAGTCTATGGTTTGAACCATTCCTGTGACACTAGGTATAGATTCCGATACTTCACTTCAGGTTTACTGTATGCCTCTGACCTTCTTATTGACGATGAAACACAGAAATTGCATCGGAATTCAATAGAAAAGGTACAATGCCGACTCAAGTACAAGAAGACTGGCTCTTCTTACTGTTTACGTGTTGAACCTTTCCTGTGAGACCGGTTTTAGAATCCGATGCTTCACTTCAGGTTTACTGTATTCGTTGGATCTTCTTATTGACGACGAAGCACAGAAATTGCATCGGAATTAAAAACAAAAGGTAAAATGCCGACTTAAGTACAAGAAAACTGACTCTTCTTACTGTCTATCTTTTGAACCATTCCTGTGACACTAGTTATAGATTCCGATGCTTCACTTCAGGTTTACTGTATACCTCTGACCTTCTTGTTGATGATGAAACGCAGAAATTGCATCGGAATTAAATACAAAAGGCACAATGCCGACTTAAGTACAAGAAAACTGACTCTTCTTACTGTCCATGTTTTGAACCATTCCTGTGACACTAGTTATAGATTCCGATGCTTCACATCAGGTTTACTGTATCCCTCTGACCCCCTTATTGACGATGAAACACAGAAATTGCATCGGAATTAAATACATAAGGCACAATGCCAACTTAAGAACAAGTAAACTGACTCTTCCTTCTGTCTATGTTTTGAACCATTCCTGTGACACTAGTTACGGATTCCGATGCCTCACTTCACGTTTAGTGTATCCCTCTGACCTTCGTATTGGCGATGAAACACAGAAATTGCATCGGAATTAAATAAAAAAGGCACAATGCCGACTTAAGCACAAGAAAATTGACTCTTCTTACTGTCTGTGCTTTGATCCAATCCTGTGACACTAGTTGTAGATTCCGATGCTTCACTTCAGGTTTACTGTATCCCTCTGACCTTCTTGGTGACGATGAAACACAAAAATTGCATCGGAATTAAATACAAAAATCACAATGCCGACTTAAGTACAAGAAAACTGACTCTTCTTACTGTCTATGCTTTGAACCATTCCTGTGACACTAGTTATAGATTCCGATGCTTCACTTCAGGTTTACTGTATACCTCTGACCTTCTTGTTGATGATGAAACGCAGAAATTGCATCGGAATTAAATACAAAAGGCACAATGCCGACTTAAGTACAAGAAAACTGACTCTTCTTACTGTCCATGTTTTGAACCATTCCTGTGACACTAGTTATAGATTCCGATGCTTCACATCAGGTTTACTGTATCCCTCTGACCCCCTTATTGACGATGAAACACAGAAATTGCATCGGAATTAAATACATAAGGCACAATGCCAACTTAAGAACAAGTAAACTGACTCTTCTTACTGACTATGTTTTGATCCATTTCTGTGACACAAGTTACAGACTCTGATGCTTCACTTCAAGTTTACTGTATCCTTTGGACCTTCTTATTGAAGATGAAACACAGAAATTGCATCGGAATTAAATGCAAAAGGCACAATGCCGACTTAAGTACATGAAGACTGACCCTTCTTACTGTCTATGTTTTGAAAAATTCCTGTGACACTAGTTATAGATTCCGATGCTTCACTTCAGGTTTACTGTAACCCTCTGACCTTCTTATTGACGATGGAACACAGAAGTTGCAACGGAATTAAATACAAAAATCACAATGTTGACGTAAGTACAAGAATACTGACTCTTCTTACTGTCTATGATTTGAACCATTTCTGTGACACTAGTTATAGATTCCGATGCTTCACTTAAGGTTTTTCTGTATCCCTCTGACCTTCTTATTGACGATGTAACACAGAACTTGCATCGGAATTAAATACAAAAGGCACAATGCCGACTTAAGTACAAGTAAACTGACTCTTCTTACTGTCTATGTTTTGAACCATTCCTGTGACACTAGTTATAGATTGCGATGCTTCACATCAGGTTTACTGTATTCCTCTGACCGTCTTATTGACGATGAAACACAGAAATTGCATCGGAATTAAATACATAAGGCACAATGCCAACTTAAGTACAAGTAAACTGACTCTTCCTACTGTCTATGTTTTGAACCATTCCTGTGACACTAGTTACGGATTCCGATGCTTCACTTCAAGTTTAGTGTATCCCTCTGACCTTCGTATTGGCGATGAAACACAGAAATTGCATCGGAATTAAATTAAAAAGGCACAATGCCGAATTAAGTACAAGTAAACTGACTCTTCTTACTGTGTATGTTTCGAACCATTCCTGTGACAATAGTTATAGATTCAGATGCTTCACTTTAGGTTTACTGTATGCCTCTGACCTTCTTGTTGACGATGAAACACAGGAATTTCATCGGAATTAATAACAAAATGCACAATGATGACTTAAGTACAAGAAAACTGTCACTTCTTACTGTCTATGCTTTGAACCATTCCTGTGACACTAGTCATAGATTCCGATGCTTCACTTCAGGTTTACTGTATCCCTCCGACCTTCTTATTGACGATGAAACACAGAAATTTCATCGGAATGAAATGCAAAAAGCACAATGCCGACTTAAGTACAAGAAAACTGACTCTTCTTACTGTCTATATTTTGAATTATTCCTGAGACACTAGTTATAGATTCCGATGTTTCACTTCAGGTTTACTGTATCCCTCTGACCTTCTTATTGACGATGTAACACAGAACTTGCATCGAAATTAAATACAAAAGGCACAATGCCGACTTAAGTACAAGTAAACTGACTCTTCTTACTGTCTATGTTTTGAACCATTCCTGTGACACTAGTTATAGATTCCGATGCTTCACATCAGGTTTACTGTATCCCTCTGACCGTCGTATTGACGATGAAACACAGAAATTGCATCGGAATTAAATACATAAGGCACAATGCCAACTTAAGTACAAGTAAACTGACTCTTCCTACTGTCTATGTTTTGAACCATTCCTGTGACACTAGTTACGGATTCCGATGCATCACTTCAAGTTTAGTGTATCCCTCTGACCTTCTTATTGACGATGAAACACAGAAATTAAACGGAATTAAATACAAAAATCACAATGTTGACGTAAGTACAAGAAAACTGACTCTTCTTACTGTCTATGTCTTGAACCATTCCTGTGACACTAGTTATAGATTCCGATGCTTCACTTAAGGTTTTTCTGTATCCCTCTGACCTTCTTATTGACGATGTTACACAGAAATTGCATCGGAATTAAATACAAAAAGCACAATGCCGACTTAAGCACAAGTAAACTGACTCTTCTTACTGTCTATGTTTTGAACCATTCCTGTGACACTAGTTACAGATTCCCATTCTTCAGTTCAGGATTACTGTGTCTCTGTGACCTTCTTATTGACGATGAAACACAGATATTGCAACGGAATTAAATACAAAAGGCACAATGCCGACTTAAGTAAAAGAAAACTGACCCTTCTTACTGTCTATGTTTTGAACCATTCCTGTGACACTAGTGATAGATTCCGATGCTTCACTTCAGGTTTACTGTATCCCTCTGACCTTCTTATTGACGATGAAACACAGAAACTGTATCGGAAATAAATACAAAATTCACAATGCCGACTTAAGTACAAGAAAACTGACTCTTCTTACAGTCTATGGTTTGAACCAGTCCTGTGACACTAGGTATAGATTCCGATACTTCACTTCAGGTTTACTGTATCCCTCTGACCTTCTTATTGACGATGAAACACAGAAATTGCATCGGAATTCAATAGAAAATGTACAATGCCGACTCAAGTACAAGAAAACTGGCTCTTCTTACTGTCTACGTTTTGAACCTTTCCTGTGAGACCGGTTTTAGATTCCGATGCTTCACTTCAGGTTTACTGTATCCCTTGGATCTTATTATTGACGACGAAGCACAGAAATTGCATCGGAATTAAAAACAAAAGGCACAATGCCGACTTAAGTACAAGAAAACTGACTCTTCTTACAGTCTATGGTTTGAACCATTCCTGTGACACTAGTTATAGATTCCGAATCTTCACATCAGGTTTACTGTATCCCTCTGACCTTCTTATTGACGATGAAACACAGAAATTGCATCGGAATTAAATACATAAGGCACAATGCCAACTTAAGTACAAGTAAACTGACTCTTCCTACTGTCTAAGTTTTGAACCATTCCTCTGACACTAGTTACGGATTCCGATGCTTCACTTCAAGTTTAGTGTATCCCTCTGACCTTCGTATTGGCGATGAAACACAGAAATTGCATCGGAATTAAATAAAAAAGGCACAATGCCGACTTAAGTACAAGAAAACTGACTCTTCTTACTGTCTGTGTTTTGAACCAATCCTGTGACACTAGTTATAGATTCCGATGCTACACTTCAGGTTTACTGTATCCCTCTGACCTTCTTGGTGACGATGAAACACAGAAATTGCATCGGAATTAAATACAAAAATCACAATGCCGACTTAAGTACAAGAAAACTGACTCTTCTTACTGTCTATGCTTTGAACCATTCCTGTGACACTAGTTATAGATTCTGATGCTTCACTTCAGGTTTACTGTACATCTCCGACCTTCTTATTGACGATGAAATACAGAAATTGCATCGGAATTAAATGCAATAGGCACAATGCCGACTTAAGTACATGAAGACAGACCCTTCTTACTGTCTATGTTTTGAACCATTCCTGTGACACTAGTTATAGATTCCGATGCATCACTTCAGGTTTACTGTATCCCTCTGACCTTCTTATTGACGAAGGAACACAGAAATTGCAACGGAATTAAATACAAATATCACAATGTTGACGTAAGTACAAGAAAACTGACTCTTCTTACTGTCTATTTTTGAACCATTCCTGTGACACTAGTTTTAGATTCCGATGCTTCACTTCTGGTTTGCTGTATACCTCTGACCTTCTTGTTGATGATGAAACGCAGAAATTGCATCGGAATTAAATACAAAAGGCACAATGCCGACCTAAGTACAAGAAAACTGACTCTTCTTACTGTCTGTGTTTTGAACCAATCCTGTGACACTAGTTATAGATTCCGATGCTTCACTTCAGGTTTACTGTATCCCTCTGACCTTCTTGGTGACGATGAAACACAGAAATTGTATCGGAATTAAATACAAAAATCACAATGCCGACTTAAGTACAAGAAAACTGACTCTTCTTACTGTCTATGCTTTGAACCATTCCTGTGACACTAGGTATAGATTCCGAAGCTTCACTTAAGGTTTTTCTGTATCCCTCTGACCTTCTTATTGACGATGTAACACAGAAATTGCATCGGAATTAAATACAAAAGGCACAATGCCGAATTAAGTACAAGTAAACTGACTCTTCTTACTGTCCATGTTTTGAACCATTCCTGTGACACTAGTTATAGATTCCGATGCTTCACATCAGGTTTACTGTATCCCTCTGACCTTCTTATTGACGATGAAACACAGAAATTGCATCGGAATTAAATACATAAGGCACAATGCCGACTTAAGTACAAGAAAACTGACTCTTCTTACAGTCTATGGTTTGAACCATTCCTGTGACACTAGGTATAGATTCCGATACTTCACTTCAGGTTTACTGTAACCCTCTGACCTTCTTATTGACGATGGAACACAGAAGTTGCAACGGAATTAAATACAAAAATCACAATGTTGACGTAAGTACAAGAATACTGACTCTTCTTACTGTCTATGATTTGAACCATTTCTGTGACACTAGTTATAGATTCCGATGCTTCACTTAAGGTTTTTCTGTATCCCTCTGACCTTCTTATTGACGATGTAACACAGAACTTGCATCGGAATTAAATACAAAAGGCACAATGCCGACTTAAGTACAAGTAAACTGACTCTTCTTACTGTCTATGTTTTGAACCATTCCTGTGACACTAGTTATAGATTCCGATGCTTCACTTCAGGTTTACTGTAACCCTCTGACCTTCTTATTGACGATGGAACACAGAAGTTGCAACGGAATTAAATACAAAAATCACAATGTTGACGTAAGTACAAGAATACTGACTCTTCTTACTGTCTATGATTTGAACCATTTCTGTGACACTAGTTATAGATTCCGATGCTTCACTTAAGGTTTTTCTGTATCCCTCTGACCTTCTTATTGACGATGAAACACAGAACTTGAACGGAATTAAATACAAAAATCACAATGTTGACGTAAATACAAGAAAACTGACTCTTCTTACTGTCTATGTCTTGAACCATTCCTGTGACACTAGTTATAGATTCCGATGCTTCACTTAAGGTTTTTCTGTATCCCTCTGACCTTCTTATTGACGATGTTACACAGAAATTGCATCGGAATTAAATACAAAAGGCACAATGCCGACTTAAGCACAAGTAAACTGACTCTTCTTACTGTCTATGTTTTGAACCATTCCTGTGACACTAGTTACAGATTCCTATTCTTCAGTTCAGGATTACTGTATCTCTCTGACCTTCTTATTGACGATGAAACACAGATATTGCAACGGAATTAAATACAAAAGGCACAATGCCGACATAAGTAAAAGAAAACTGACCCTTCTTACTTTCTATGCTTTGAACTATTCCTGTGACACTAGTGATAGATTCCGATGCTTCACTTCAGGTTTACTGTATCCCTCTGACCTTCTTATTGACGATGAAACACAGAAACTGTATCGGAATTAAATACAAAAGGCACAATGCCGACTTAAGTACAAGAAAACTGACTCTTCTTACCGTCTATGGTTTGAACCATTCCTGTGACACTAGGTATAGATTCCGATACTTCACTTCAGGTTTACTGTATGCCTCTGACCTTCTTATTGACGATGAAACACAGAAATTGCATCGGAATTCAATAGAAAAGGTACAATGCCGACTCAAGTACAAGAAGACTGGCTCTTCTTACTGTTTACGTGTTGAACCTTTCCTGTGAGACCGGTTTTAGAATCCGATGCTTCACTTCAGGTTTACTGTATTCGTTGGATCTTCTTATTGACGACGAAGCACAGAAATTGCATCGGAATTAAAAACAAAAGGTAAAATGCCGACTTAAGTACAAGAAAACTGACTCTTCTTACTGTCTATCTTTTGAACCATTCCTGTGACACTAGTTATAGATTCCGATGCTTCACTTCAGGTTTACTGTATACCTCTGACCTTCTTGTTGATGATGAAACGCAGAAATTGCATCGGAATTAAATACAAAAGGCACAATGCCGACTTAAGTACAAGAAAACTGACTCTTCTTACTGTCCATGTTTTGAACCATTCCTGTGACACTAGTTATAGATTCCGATGCTTCACATCAGGTTTACTGTATCCCTCTGACCCCCTTATTGACGATGAAACACAGAAATTGCATCGGAATTAAATACATAAGGCACAATGCCAACTTAAGAACAAGTAAACTGACTCTTCCTTCTGTCTATGTTTTGAACCATTCCTGTGACACTAGTTACGGATTCCGATGCCTCACTTCACGTTTAGTGTATCCCTCTGACCTTCGTATTGGCGATGAAACACAGAAATTGCATCGGAATTAAATAAAAAAGGCACAATGCCGACTTAAGCACAAGAAAATTGACTCTTCTTACTGTCTGTGCTTTGATCCAATCCTGTGACACTAGTTGTAGATTCCGATGCTTCACTTCAGGTTTACTGTATCCCTCTGACCTTCTTGGTGACGATGAAACACAAAAATTGCATCGGAATTAAATACAAAAATCACAATGCCGACTTAAGTACAAGAAAACTGACTCTTCTTACTGTCTATGCTTTGAACCATTCCTGTGACACTAGTTATAGATTCCGATGCTTCACTTCAGGTTTACTGTATACCTCTGTCCTTCTTGTTGATGATGAAACGCAGAAATTGCATCGGAATTAAATACAAAAGGCACAATGCCGACTTAAGTACAAGAAAACTGACTCTTCTTACTGTCCATGTTTTGAACCATTCCTGTGACACTAGTTATAGATTCCGATGCTTCACATCAGGTTTACTGTATCCCTCTGACCCCCTTATTGACGATGAAACACAGAAATTGCATCGGAATTAAATACATAAGGCACAATGCCAACTTGAGAACAAGTAAACTGACTCTTCTTACTGACTATGTTTTGATCCATTTCTGTGACACAAGTTACAGACTCTGATGCTTCACTTCAAGTTTACTGTATCCTTTGGACCTTCTTATTGAAGATGAAACACAGAAATTGCATCGGAATTAAATGCAAAAGGCACAATGCCGACTTAAGTACATGAAGACTGACCCTTCTTACTGTCTATGTTTTGAAAAATTCCTGTGACACTAGTTATAGATTCCGATGCTTCACTTCAGGTTTACTGTAACCCTCTGACCTTCTTATTGACGATGGAACACAGAAGTTGCAACGGAATTAAATACAAAAATCACAATGTTGACGTAAGTACAAGAATACTGACTCTTCTTACTGTCTATGATTTGAACCATTTCTGTGACACTAGTTATAGATTCCGATGCTTCACTTAAGGTTTTTCTGTATCCCTCTGACCTTCTTATTGACGATGTAACACAGAACTTGCATCGGAATTAAATACAAAAGGCACAATGCCGACTTAAGTACAAGTAAACTGACTCTTCTTACTGTCTATGTTTTGAACCATTCCTGTGACACTAGTTATAGATTGCGATGCTTCACATCAGGTTTACTGTATTCCTCTGACCGTCTTATTGACGATGAAACACAGAAATTGCATCGGAATTAAATACATAAGGCACAATGCCAACTTAAGTACAAGTAAACTGACTCTTCCTACTGTCTATGTTTTGAACCATTCCTGTGACACTAGTTACGGATTCCGATGCTTCACTTCAAGTTTAGTGTATCCCTCTGACCTTCGTATTGGCGATGAAACACAGAAATTGCATCGGAATTAAATTAAAAAGGCACAATGCCGAATTAAGTACAAGTAAACTGACTCTTCTTACTGTGTATGTTTCGAACCATCCCTGTGACAATAGTTATAGATTCAGATGCTTCACTTTAGGTTTACTGTATGCCTCTGACCTTCTTGTTGACGATGAAACACAGGAATTTCATCGGAATTAATAACAAAATGCACAATGATGACTTAAGTACAAGAAAACTGTCACTTCTTACTGTCTATGCTTTGAACCATTCCTGTGACACTAGTCATAGATTCCGATGCTTCACTTCAGGTTTACTGTATCCCTCCGACCTTCTTATTGACGATGAAACACAGAAATTTCATCGGAATGAAATGCAAAAAGCACAATGCCGACTTAAGTACAAGAAAACTGACTCTTCTTACTGTCTATATTTTGAATTATTCCTGAGACACTAGTTATAGATTCCGATGTTTCACTTCATGTTTACTGTATCCCTCTGACCTTCTTATTGACGATGTAACACAGAACTTGCATCGAAATTAAATACAAAAGGCACAATGCCGACTTAAGTACAAGTAAACTGACTCTTCTTACTGTCTATGTTTTGAACCATTCCTGTGACACTAGTTATAGATTCCGATGCTTCACATCAGGTTTACTGTATCCCTCTGACCGTCGTATTGACGATGAAACACAGAAATTGGATCGGAATTAAATACATAAGGCACAATGCCAACTTAAGTACAAGTAAACTGACTCTTCCTACTGTCTATGTTTTGAACCATTCCTGTGACACTAGTTACGGATTCCGATGCATCACTTCAAGTTTAGTGTATCCCTCTGACCTTCTTATTGACGATGAAACACAGAAATTAAACGGAATTAAATACAAAAATCACAATGTTGACGTAAGTACAAGAAAACTGACTCTTCTTACTGTCTATGTCTTGAACCATTCCTGTGACACTAGTTATAGATTCCGATGCTTCACTTAAGGTTTTTCTGTATCCCTCTGACATTCTTATTGACGATGTTACACAGAAATTGCATCGGAATTAAATACAAAAAGCACAATGCCGACTTAAGCACAAGTAAACTGACTCTTCTTACTGTCTATGTTTTGAACCATTCCTGTGACACTAGTTACAGATTCCCATTCTTCAGTTCAGGATTACTGTGTCTCTGTGACCTTCTTATTGACGATGAAACACAGATATTGCAACGGAATTAAATACAAAAGGCACAATGCCGACTTAAGTAAAAGAAAACTGACCCTTCTTACTGTCTATGTTGTGAACCATTCCTGTGACACTAGTGATAGATTCCGATGCTTCACTTCAGGTTTACTGTATCCCTCTGACCTTCTTATTGACGATGAAACACAGAAACTGTATCGGAAATAAATACAAAATTCACAATGCCGACTTAAGTACAAGAAAACTGACTCTTCTTACAGTCTATGGTTTGAACCAGTCCTGTGACACTAGGTATAGATTCCGATACTTCACTTCAGGTTTACTGTATCCCTCTGACCTTCTTATTGACGATGAAACACAGAAATTGCATCGGAATTCAATAGAAAATGTACAATGCCGACTCAAGTACAAGAAGACTGGCCCTTCTTACTGTCTACGTTTTGAACCTTTCCTGTGAGACCGGTTTTAGATTCCGATGCTTCACTTCAGGTTTTCTGTATCCCTTGGATCTTATTATTGACGACGAAGCACAGAAATTGCATCGGAATTAAAAACAAAAGGCACAATGCCGACTTAAGTACAAGAAAACTGACTCTTCTTACAGTCTATGGTTTGAACCATTCCTGTGACACTAGTTATAGATTCCGAATCTTCACATCAGGTTTACTGTATCCCTCTGACCTTCTTATTGCCGATGAAACACAGAAATTGCATCGGAATTAAATACATAAGGCACAATGCCAACTTAAGTACAAGTAAACTGACTCTTCCTACTGTCTAAGTTTTGAACCATTCCTCTGACACTAGTTACGGATTCCGATGCTTCACTTCAAGTTTAGTGTATCCCTCTGACCTTCGTATTGGCGATGAAACACAGAAATTGCATCGGAATTAAATAAAAAAGGCACAATGCCGACTTAAGTACAAGAAAACTGACTCTTCTTACTGTCTATGCTTTGAACCATTCCTGTGACACTAGTTATAGATTCTGATGCTTCACTTCAGGTTTACTGTACATCTCCGACCTTCTTATTGACGATGAAATACAGAAATTGCATCGGAATTAAATGCAATAGGCACAATGCCGACTTAAGTACATGAAGACAGACCCTTCTTACTGTCTATGTTTTGAACCATTCCTGTGACACTAGTTATAGATTCCGATGCATCACTTCAGGTTTACTGTATCCCTCTGACCTTCTTATTGACGAAGGAACACAGAAATTGCAACGGAATTAAATACAAATATCACAATGTTGACGTAAGTACAAGAAAACTGACTCTTCTTACTGTCTATGATTTGAACCATTCCTGTAACACTAGTTATAGATTCCGATGCATCACTTCAGGTTTACTGTATCCCTCTGACCTTCTTATTGACGATGTTACACAGAAATTGCATCGGAATTAAATACAAAAGGCACAATGCCGACTTAAGCACAAGTAAACTGACTCTTCTTACTGTCTATGTTTTGAACCATTCCTGTGACACTAGTTATAGATTCTGATGCTTCACTTCAGGTTTACTGTACATCTCCGACCTTCTTATTGACGATGAAATACAGAAATTGCATCGGAATTAAATGCAATAGGCACAATGCCGACTTAAGTACATGAAGACAGACCCTTCTTACTGTCTATGTTTTGAACCATTCCTGTGACACTAGTTATAGATTCCGATGCATCACTTCAGGTTTACTGTATCCCTCTGACCTTCTTATTGACGATGTTACACAGAAATTGCATCGGAATTAAATGCAAAAGGCACAATGCCGACTTAAGCACAAGTAAACTGACTCTTCTTACTGTCTATGTTTTGAACCATTCCTGTGACACTAGTTACAGATTCCTATTCTTCAGTTCAGGATTACTGTATCTCTCTGACCTTCTTATTGACGATGAAACACAGATATTGCAACGGAATTAAATACAAAAGGCACAATGCCGACATAAGTAAAAGAAAACTGACCCTTCTTACTGTCTATGCTTTGAACTATTCCTGTGACACTAGTGATAGATTCCGATGCTTCACTTCAGGTTTACTGTATCCCTCTGACCTTCTTATTGACGATGAAACACAGAAACTGTATCGGAATTAAATACAAAAGGCACAATGCCGACTTAAGTACAAGAAAACTGACTCTTCTTACCGTCTATGGTTTGAACCATTCCTGTGACACTAGGTATAGATTCCGATACTTCACTTCAGGTTTACTGTATGCCTCTGACCTTCTTATTGACGATGAAACACAGAAATTGCATCGGAATTCAATAGAAAAGGTACAATGCCGACTCAAGTACAAGAAGACTGGCTCTTCTTACTGTTTACGTGTTGAACCTTTCCTGTGAGACCGGTTTTAGAATCCGATGCTTCACTTCAGGTTTACTGTATTCGTTGGATCTTCTTATTGACGACGAAGCACAGAAATTGCATCGGAATTAAAAACAAAAGGTAAAATGCCGACTTAAGTACAAGAAAACTGACTCTTCTTACTGTCTATCATTTGAACCATTCCTGTGACACTAGTTATAGATTCCGATGCTTCACTTCAGGTTTACTGTATACCTCTGACCTTCTTGTTGATGATGAAACGCAGAAATTGCATCGGAATTAAATACAAAAGGCACAATGCCGACTTAAGTACAAGAAAACTGACTCTTCTTACTGTCCATGTTTTGAACCATTCCTGTGACACTAGTTATAGATTCCGATGCTTCACATCAGGTTTACTGTATCCCTCTGACCCCCTTGTTGACGATGAAACACAGAAATTGCATCGGAATTAAATACATAAGGCACAATGCCAACTTAAGAACAAGTAAACTGACTCTTCCTTCTGTCTATGTTTTGAACCATTCCTGTGACACTAGTTACGGATTCCGATGCCTCACTTCACGTTTAGTGTATCCCTCTGACCTTCGTATTGGCGATGAAACACAGAAATTGCATCGGAATTAAATAAAAAAGGCACAATGCCGACTTAAGCACAAGAAAATTGACTCTTCTTACTGTCTGTGCTTTGATCCAATCCTGTGACACTAGTTGTAGATTCCGATGCTTCACTTCAGGTTTACTGTATCCCTCTGACCTTCTTGGTGACGATGAAACACAAAAATTGCATCGGAATTAAATACAAAAATCACAATGCCGACTTAAGTACAAGAAAACTGACTCTTCTTACTGTCTATGCTTTGAACCATTCCTGTGACACTAGTTATAGATTCCGATGCTTCACTTCAGGTTTACTGTATACCTCTGACCTTCTTGTTGATGATGAAACGCAGAAATTGCATCGGAATTAAATACAAAAGGCACAATGCCGACTTAAGTACAAGAAAACTGACTCTTCTTACTGTCCATGTTTTGAACCATTCCTGTGACACTAGTTATAGATTCCGATGCTTCACATCAGGTTTACTGTATCCCTCTGACCCCCTTATTGACGATGAAACACAGAAATTGCATCGGAATTAAATACATAAGGCACAATGCCAACTTAAGTACAAGTAAACTGACTCTTCCTACTGTCTATGTTTTGAACCATTCCTGTGACACTAGTTACGGATTCCGATGCTTCACTTCAAGTTTAGTGTATCCCTCTGACCTTCGTATTGGCGATGAAACACAGAAATTGCATCGGAATTAAATTAAAAAGGCACAATGCCGAATTAAGTACAAGTAAACTGACTCTTCTTACTGTGTATGTTTCGAACCATTCCTATGACAATAGTTATAGATTCAGATGCTTCACTTTAGGTTTACTGTATGCCTCTGACCTTCTTGTTGACGATGAAACACAGGAATTTCATCGGAATTAATAACAAAATGCACAATGATGACTTAAGTACAAGAAAACTGTCACTTCTTACTGTCTATGCTTTGAACCATTCCTGTGACACTAGTCATAGATTCCGATGCTTCACTTCAGGTTTACTGTATCCCTCCGACCTTCTTATTGACGATGAAACACAGAAATTTCATCGGAATGAAATGCAAAAAGCACAATGCCGACTTAAGTACAAGAAAACTGACTCTTCTTACTGTCTATATTTTGAATTATTCCTGAGACACTAGTTATAGATTCCGATGTTTCACTTCAGGTTTACTGTATCCCTCTGACCTTCTTATTGACGATGTAACACAGAACTTGCATCGAAATTAAATACAAAAGGCACAATGCCGACTTAAGTACAAGTAAACTGACTCTTCTTACTGTCTATGTTTTGAACCATTCCTGTGACACTAGTTATAGATTCCGATGCTTCACATCAGGTTTACTGTATCCCTCTGACCGTCGTATTGACGATGAAACACAGAAATTGCATCGGAATTAAATACATAAGGCACAATGCCAACTTAAGTACAAGTAAACTGACTCTTCCTACTGTCTATGTTTTGAACCATTCCTGTGACACTAGTTACGGATTCCGATGCATCACTTCAAGTTTAGTGTATCCCTCTGACCTTCTTATTGACGATGAAACACAGAAATTAAACGGAATTAAATACAAAAATCACAATGTTGACGTAAGTACAAGAAAACTGACTCTTCTTACTGTCTATGTCTTGAACCATTCCTGTGACACTAGTTATAGATTCCGATGCTTCACTTAAGGTTTTTCTGTATCCCTCTGACCTTCTTATTGACGATGTTACACAGAAATTGCATCGGAATTAAATACAAAAAGCACAATGCCGACTTAAGCACAAGTAAACTGACTCTTCTTACTGTCTATGTTTTGAACCATTCCTGTGACACTAGTTACAGATTCCCATTCTTCAGTTCAGGATTACTGTGTCTCTGTGACCTTCTTATTGACGATGAAACACAGATATTGCAACGGAATTAAATACAAAAGGCACAATGCCGACTTAAGTAAAAGAAAACTGACCCTTCTTACTGTCTATGTTTTGAACCATTCCTGTGACACTAGTGATAGATTCCGATGCTTCACTTCAGGTTTACTGTATCCCTCTGACCTTCTTATTGACGATGAAACACAGAAACTGTATCGGAAATAAATACAAAAGGCACAATGCCGACTTAAGTAAAAGAAAACTGACCCTTCTTACTGTCTATGTTTTGAACCATTCCTGTGACACTAGTGATAGATTCCGATGCTTCACTTCAGGTTTACTGTATCCCTCTGACCTTCTTATTGACGATGAAACACAGAAACTGTATCGGAAATAAATACAAAATTCACAATGCCGACTTAAGTACAAGAAAACTGACTCTTCTTACAGTCTATGGTTTGAACCAGTCCTGTGACACTAGGTATAGATTCCGATACTTCACTTCAGGTTTACTGTATCCCTCTGACCTTCTTATTGACGATGAAACACAGAAATTGCATCGGAATTCAATAGAAAATGTACAATGCCGACTCAAGTACAAGAAGACTGGCTCTTCTTACTGTCTACGTTTTGAACCTTTCCTGTGAGACCGGTTTTAGATTCCGATGCTTCACTTCAGGTTTACTGTATCCCTTGGATCTTATTATTGACGACGAAGCACAGAAATTGCATCGGAATTAAAAACAAAAGGCACAATGCCGACTTAAGTACAAGAAAACTGACTCTTCTTACAGTCTATGGTTTGAACCATTCCTGTGACACTAGTTATAGATTCCGAATCTTCACATCAGGTTTACTGTATCCCTCTGACCTTCTTATTGCCGATGAAACACAGAAATTGCATCGGAATTAAATACATAAGGCACAATGCCAACTTAAGTACAAGTAAACTGACTCTTCCTACTGTCTAAGTTTTGAACCATTCCTCTGACACTAGTTACGGATTCCGATGCTTCACTTCAAGTTTAGTGTATCCCTCTGACCTTCGTATTGGCGATGAAACACAGAAATTGCATCGGAATTAAATAAAAAAGGCACAATGCCGACTTAAGTACAAGAAAACTGACTCTTCTTACTGTCTGTGTTTTGAACCAATCCTGTGACACTAGTTATAGATTCCGATGCTTCACTTCAGGTTTACTGTATCCCTCTGACCTTCTTGGTGACGATGAAACACAGAAATTGCATCGGAATTAAATACAAAAATCACAATGCCGACTTAAGTACAAGAAAACTGACTCTTCTTACTGTCTATGCTTTGAACCATTCCTGTGACACTAGTTATAGATTCTGATGCTTCACTTCAGGTTTACTGTACATCTCCGACATTCTTATTGACGATGAAATACAGAAATTGCATCGGAATTAAATGCAATAGGCACAATGCCGACTTAAGTACATGAAGACAGACCCTTCTTACTGTCTATGTTTTGAACCATTCCTGTGACACTAGTTATAGATTCCGATGCATCACTTCAGGTTTACTGTATCCCTCTGACCTTCTTATTGACGAAGGAACACAGAAATTGCAACGGAATTAAATACAAATATCACAATGTTGACGTAAGTACAAGAAAACTGACTCTTCTTACTGTCTATGATTTGAACCATTCCTGTAACACTAGTTATAGATTTCGATGCTTCACTTAAGGTTTTTCTGTATCCCTCTGACCTTCTTATTGACGATGTAACACAGAACTTGCATCGGAATTAAATACAAAAGGCACAATGCCGACTTAAGTACAAGAAAACTGACTCTTCTTACTGTCTTTGTTTTGAACCATTCCTGTGGCACTAGTTATAGATTCCGATGCTTCACATAAGGTTTACCGTATCCCTCTGACCTTCTTATTGACGATGAAACACAGAAATTGCATCGGAATTCAATAGAAAAGGTACAATGCCGACTCAAGTACAAGAAGACTGGCTCTTCTTACTGTCTACGTTTTGAACCTTTCCTGTGAGACCGGTTTTAGATTCCGATGCTTCACTTCAGGTTTACTGTATCCCTTGGATCTTCTTATTGACGACGAAGCACAGAAATTGCATCGGAATTAAAAACAAAAGGTAAAATGCCGACTTAAGTACAAGAAAACTGACTCTTCTTACTGTCTATTTTTGAACCATTCCTGTGACACTAGTTTTAGATTCCGATGCTTCACTTCAGGTTTGCTGTATACCTCTGACCTTCTTGTTGATGATGAAACGCAGAAATTGCATCGGAATTAAATACAAAAGGCACAATGCCGACCTAAGTACAAGAAAACTGACTCTTCTTACTGTCTGTGTTTTGAACCAATCCTGTGACACTAGTTATAGATTCCGATGCTTCACTTCAGGTTTACTGTATCCCTCCGACCTTCTTGGTGACGATGAAACACAGAAATTGTATCGGAATTAAATACAAAAATCACAATGCCGACTTAAGTACAAGAAAACTGACTCTTCTTACTGTCTATGCTTTGAACCATTCCTGTGACACTAGGTATAGATTCCGAAGCTTCACTTAAGGTTTTTCTGTATCCCTCTGACCTTCTTATTGACGATGTAACACAGAAATTGCATCGGAATTAAATACAAAAGGCACAATGCCGAATTAAGTACAAGTAAACTGACTCTTCTTACTGTCCATGTTTTGAACCATTCCTGTGACACTAGTTATAGATTCCGATGCTTCACATCAGGTTTACTGTATCCCTCTGACCTACTTATTGACGATGAAACACAGAAATTGCATCGGAATTAAATACATAAGGCACAATGCCAACTTAAGTACAACTAAACTGACTCTTCCTACTGTCTAAGTTTTGAACCATTCCTGTGACACTAGTTACGGATTCCGATGCTTCACTTCAAGTTTAGTGTATCCCTCTGACCTTCGTATTGGCGATGAAACACAGAAATTGCATCGGAATTAAATTAAAAAGGCACAATGCCGAATTAAGTACAAGTAAACTGACTCTTCTTACTGTGTATGTTTCGAACCATTCCTGTGACAATAGTTATAGATTCAGATGCTTCACTTTAGGTTTACTGTATGCCTCTGACCTTCTTGTTGACGATGAAACACAGGAATTTCATCGGAATTAATAACAAAATGCACAATGATGACTTAAGTACAAGAAAACTGTCACTTCTTACTGTCTATGTTTTGAACCATTCCTGTGACACTAGTCATAGATTCCGATGCTTCACTTCAGGTTTACTGTATCCCTCCGACCTTCTTATTGACGATGAAACACAGAAATTTCATCGGAATGAAATGCAAAAAGCACAATGCCGACTTAAGTACAAGAAAACTGACTCTTCTTACTGTCTATATTTTGAATTATTCCTGAGACACTAGTTATAGATTCCGATGTTTCACTTCAGGTTTACTGTATCCCTCTGACCTTCTTATTGACGATGTAACACAGAACTTGCATCGAAATTAAATACAAAAGGCACAATGCCGACTTAAGTACAAGTAAACTGACTCTTCTTACTGTCTATGTTTTGAACCATTCCTGTGACACTAGTTATAGATTCCGATGCTTCACATCAGGTTTACTGTATCCCTCTGACCGTCGTATTGACGATGAAACACAGAAATTGCATCGGAATTAAATACATAAGGCACAATGCCAACTTAAGTACAAGTAAACTGACTCTTCCTACTGTCTATGTTTTGAACCATTCCTGTGACACTAGTTACGGATTCCGATGCATCACTTCAAGTTTAGTGTATCCCTCTGACCTTCTTATTGACGATGAAACACAGAAATTAAACGGAATTAAATACAAAAATCACAATGTTGACGTAAGTACAAGAAAACTGACTCTTCTTACTGTCTATGTCTTGAACCATTCCTGTGACACTAGTTATAGATTCCGATGCTTCACTTAAGGTTTTTCTGTATCCCTCTGACCTTCTTATTGACGATGTTACACAGAAATTGCATCGGAATTAAATACAAAAAGCACAATGCCGACTTAAGCACAAGTAAACTGACTCTTCTTACTGTCTATGTTTTGAACCATTCCTGTGACACTAGTTACAGATTCCCATTCTTCAGTTCAGGATTACTGTGTCTCTGTGACCTTCTTATTGACGATGAAACACAGATATTGCAACGGAATTAAATACAAAAGGCACAATGCCGACTTAAGTAAAAGAAAACTGACCCTTCTTACTGTCTATGTTTTGAACCATTCCTGTGACACTAGTGATAGATTCCGATGCTTCACTTCAGGTTTACTGTATCCCTCTGACCTTCTTATTGACGATGAAACACAGAAACTGTATCGGAAATAAATACAAAAGGCACAATGCCGACTTAAGTACAAGAAAACTGACTCTTCTTACAGTCTATGGTTTGAACCAGTCCTGTGACACTAGGTATAGATTCCGATACTTCACTTCAGGTTTACTGTATCCCTCTGACCTTCTTATTGACGATGAAACACAGAAATTGCATCGGAATTCAATAGAAAATGTACAATGCCGACTCAAGTACAAGAAGACTGGCTCTTCTTACTGTCTACGTTTTGAACCTTTCCTGTGAGACCGGTTTTAGATTCCGATGCTTCACTTCAGGTTTACTGTATCCCTTGGATCTTATTATTGACGACGAAGCACAGAAATTGCATCGGAATTAAAAACAAAAGGCACAATGCCGACTTAAGTACAAGAAAACTGACTCTTCTTACAGTCTATGGTTTGAACCATTCCTGTGACACTAGTTATAGATTCCGATCCTTCACATCAGGTTTACTGTATCCCTCTGACCTTCTTATTGACGATGAAACACAGAAATTGCATCGGAATTAAATACATAAGGCACAATGCCAACTTAAGTACAAGTAAACTGACTCTTCCTACTGTCTAAGTTTTGAACCATTCCTCTGACACTAGTTACGGATTCCGATGCTTCACTTCAAGTTTAGTGTATCCCTCTGACCTTCGTATTGGCGATGAAACACAGAAATTGCATCGGAATTAAATAAAAAAGGCACAATGCCGACTTAAGTACAAGAAAACTGACTCTTCTTACTGTCTGTGTTTTGAACCAATCCTGTGACACTAGTTATAGATTCCGATGCTTCACTTCAGGTTTACTGTATCCCTCTGACCTTCTTGGTGACGATGAAACACAGAAATTGCATCGGAATTAAATACAAAAATCACAATGCCGACTTAAGTACAAGAAAACTGACTCTTCTTACTGTCTATGCTTTGAACCATTCCTGTGACACTAGTTATAGATTCTGATGCTTCACTTCAGGTTTACTGTACATCTCCGACCTTCTTATTGACGATGAAATACAGAAATTGCATCGGAATTAAATGCAATAGGCACAATGCCGACTTAAGTACATGAAGACAGACCCTTCTTACTGTCTATGTTTTGAACCATTCCTGTGACACTAGTTATAGATTCCGATGCATCACTTCAGGTTTACTGTATCCCTCTGACCTTCTTATTGACGAAGGAACACAGAAATTGCAACGGAATTAAATACAAATATCACAATGTTGACGTAAGTACAAGAAAACTGACTCTTCTTACTGTCTATGATTTGAACCATTCCTGTAACACTAGTTATAGATTTCGATGCTTCACTTAAGGTTTTTCTGTATCCCTCTGACCTTCTTATTGACGATGTAACACAGAACTTGCATCGGAATTAAATACAAAAGGCACAATGCCGACTTAAGTACAAGCAAACTGACTCTTCTTACTGTCTTTGTTTTGAACCATTCCTGTGGCACTAGTTATAGATTCCGATGCTTCACATAAGGTTTACCGTATCCCTCTGACCTTCTTATTGACGATGAAACACAGAAATTGCATCGGAATTCAATAGAAAAGGTACAATGCCGACTCAAGTACAAGAAGACTGGCTCTTCTTACTGTCTACGTTTTGAACCTTTCCTGTGAGACCGGTTTTAGATTCCGATGCTTCACTTCAGGTTTACTGTATCCCTTGGATCTTCTTATTGACGACGAAGCACAGAAATTGCATCGGAATTAAAAACAAAAGGTAAAATGCCGACTTAAGTACAAGAAAACTGACTCTTCTTACTGTCTATTTTTGAACCATTCCTGTGACACTAGTTTTAGATTCCGATGCTTCACTTCAGGTTTGCTGTATACCTCTGACCTTCTTGTTGATGATGAAACGCAGAAATTGCATCGGAATTAAATACAAAAGGCACAATGCCGACCTAAGTACAAGAAATCTGACTCTTCTTACTGTCTGTGTTTTGAACCAATCCTGTGACACTAGTTATAGATTCCGATGCTTCACTTCAGGTTTACTGTATCCCTCTGACCTTCTTGGTGACGATGAAACACAGAAATTGTATCGGAATTAAATACAAAAATCACAATGCCGACTTAAGTACAAGAAAACTGACTCTTCTAACTGTCTATGCTTTGAACCATTCCTGTGACACTAGGTATAGATTCCGAAGCTTCACTTAAGGTTTTTCTGTATCCCTCTGACCTTCTTATTGACGATGTAACACAGAAATTGCATCGGAATTAAATACAAAAGGCACAATGCCGAATTAAGTACAAGTAAACTGACTCTTCTTACTGTCCATGTTTTGAACCATTCCTGTGACACTAGTTATAGATTCCGATGCTTCACATCAGGTTTACTGTATCCCTCTGACCTTCTTATTGACGATGAAACACAGAAATTGCATCGGAATTAAATACATAAGGCACAATGCCAACTTAAGTACAACTAAACTGACTCTTCCTACTGTCTAAGTTTTGAACCATTCCTCTGACACTAGTTACGGATTCCGATGCTTCACTTCAAGTTTAGTGTATCCCTCTGAACTTCGTATTGGCGAAGAAACACAGAAATTGCATCGGAATTAAATAAAAAAGGCACAATGCCGACTTAAGTACAAGAAAACTGACTCTTCTTACTGTCTGTGTTTTGAACCAATCCTGTGACACTAGTTATAGATTCCGATGCTTCACTTCAGGTTTACTGTATCCCTCTGACCTTCTTATTGACGATGTTACGCAGAAATTGCATCGGAATTAATTACAAAAGGCACAATGCCGACTTAAGCACAAGTAAACTGACTCTTCTTACTGTCTATGTTTTGAACCATTCCTGTGACACTAGTTACAGATTCCTATGCTTCAGTTCAGGATTACTGTATCTCTCTGACCTTCTTATTGACGATGAAACACGGATATTGCAACGGAATTAAATACAAAAGGCACAATGCCGACTTAAGTAAAAGATAACTGACCCTTCTTACTGTCTATGTTTTGAACCATTCCTGTGACACTAGTGATAGATTCCGATGCTTGACTTCAGGTTTACTGTATCCCTCTGACCTTCTTATTGACGATGAAACACAGAAACTGAATCGGAATTAAATACAAAAGGCACAATGCCGACTTAAGTACAAGAAAACTGACTCTTCTTACAGTCTATGGTTTGAACCATTCCTGTGACACTCCTTATAGATTCCGATACTTCACTTCAGGTTTACTGTATCCCTCTGACCTTCTTATTGACGATGAAACACAGAAATTGCATCGGAATTCAATAGAAAAGGTACAATGCCGACTCAAGTACAAGAAGACTGGCTCTTCTTACTGTTTACGTTTTGAACCTTTCCTGTGAGTCCGGTTTTAGAATCCGATGCTCCACTTCAGGTTTACTGTATCCCTTGGATCTTCTTATTGACGACGAAGCACAGAAATTGCATCGGAATTATAAACAAAAGGTAAAATGCCGACTTAAGTACAAGAAAACTGACTCATCTTACTGTCTATGCTTTGAACCATTCCTGTGACACTAGTTATAGATTCTGATGCTTCACTTCAGGTTTACTGTATATCTCCGACCTTCTTATTGACGATGAGACACCGATATTTCATCGGAATTAAATGCAATAGGCACAATGCCGACTTAAGTACATGAAGACTGACCCTTCTTACTGTCTATGTTTTGAACCATTCCTGTGACACTAGTTATAGATTCCGATGCTTCACTTCAGGCTTACTGTATCCCTCTGACCTTCTTATTGACGATGGAACACAGAAGTTGCAACGGAATTAAATACAAAAATCACAATGTTGACGTAAGTACAAGAAAACTGACTCTTCTTACTGTCTATGATTTGAACCATTTCTGTGACACTAGTTATAGCTTCCGATGCTTCACTTAAGGTTTTTCTGTATCCCTCTGACCTTCTTATTGACGATGTAACACAGAACTTGCATCGGAATTAAATACGAAAGGCACAATGCCGACTTAAGTACAAGTAAACTGACTCTTCCTACTGTCTATGTTTTGAACCATTCCTGTGACACTAGTTACGGATTCCGATGCTTCACTTCAAGTTTAGTGTATCCCTCTGACCTTCGTATTGGCGATGAAACACAGAAATTGCATCGGAATTAAATAAAAAAGGCACAATGCCGAATTAAGTACATGTAAACTGACTCTTCTTACTGTGTATGTTTCGAACCATCCCTGTGACAATAGTTATAGATTCAGATGCTTCACTTCAGGTTTACTGTATGCCTCTGACCTTCTTGTTGACGATGAAACACAGGAATTTCATCGGAATTAATAACAAAATGCACAATGATGACTTAAGTACAAGAAAACTGACTCTTCTTACTGTCTATGCTTTGAACCATTCCTGTGACACAACTCATAGATTCCGATGCTTCACTTCAGGTTTACTGTATCCCTCCGACCTTCTTATTGACGATGAAACACAGAAATTTCATCGGAATGAAATGCAAAAAGCACAATGCCGATTTAAGTACAAGAAAACTGACTCTTCTTACTGTCTATATTTTGAATTATTCCTGAGACACTAGTTATAGATTCCGATGTTTCACCTCAGGTTTACTGTATCCCTCTGACCTTCTCATTGACGATGAAACATAGAAATTGCATCGGAATTAAATACAAAAGGCACAATGCGGACTTAAGTACAAGAAAACTGAATCTTCTTACTGTCTATGTTTTGAAACATTCCTGTCACACTAGTTATGGATTCCGATGCTTCACTTCTGGTTTACTGTATCCCTCTGACCTTCGTATTGACGATTAAACACTGAAATTACATCGGAATTCCATGCAATAGGCACAATGCCGACTTAAGTACATGAAGACGGACTCTTCTTACTTTCTATGTTTTGAACCATTCCTGTGACACTAGTTATAGATTCCGATGCTTCACTTCAGGTTTACTGTATGCCTCTGACCTTCTTGTTGACGATGAAACACAGGAATTTCATCGGAATTAATAACAAAATGCACAATGATGACTTAAGTACAAGGAAACTGACTCTTCTTACTGTCTATGCTTTGAACCATTCCTGTGACACTAGTCATAGATTCCGATGCTTCACTTCAGGTTTACTGTATCCCTCCGACCTTCTTATTGACGATGAAACACAGAAATTTCATCGGAATTAAATGCAAAAGGCACAATGCCGACTTAAGTATAAGAAAACTGACTCCTCTTACTGTCTATGTTTTGAAACATTCCTGTGACACTAGTTATGGATTCCGATGCTTCACTTCTGGTTTACTGTATCCCTCTTACCTTCGTATTGACGATTAAACACTGAAATTGCATCGGAATTCAATGCAATAGGCACAATGCCGACTTAAGTACAAGAAAACTGACTCTTCTTAATGTCTATGTTTTGAACCATTACTGTGACACTAGTTATAGATTCCGATGCTTCACATCAGGTTTACTGTATCCCTCTGACATTCTTATTGGCGATGAAACATAGAAATTGCATCGGAATTAAATACAAAAGGCACAATGCCAACTTAAATACAAGTAAACTGACTCTTCTTACTGTCTATGTTTTAAACCATTCCTGTGACACTAGTTATGGATTCCGATGGTTCACATCAAGTTTATTGTATCCCTCTGACCTTCTTATTGACGATAAAACACAGAAATTGTATCGGAATTAAATACAAAAGGCACAATGCCGAATTAAGTACAAGTAAACTGACTCTTCTTACCGTGTATGTTTTGAACCATTCCTGTGACACTAGTTACAGATTCCGATGCTTCACTTCAGGATTACTGTATCCCTTGGATCTTCGTATTGACGACGAAACACAGAAATTGCATCGGAATTAAATACAAAAGGCAAAATGCCGACTTCAGTACAAAAAAAACTGACTCTTCTTACTGTCTATCTTTTGAACCATTCCTGTGACACTTGTTATAGATTCCGATGCTTCACTTCAGGTTTACTGTATTCGTCTGACCTTCTTGCCGATGTTGAAACACAGAAATTGCATCGGAATTAAATACAAAAGGAACAATGCCGACTTAGGTACAAGAAAACTGACTCTTCTTACTGTCTGTGTTTTGAACCATTCCTGTGACACTAGTTATATATTCCGATGCTTCACTTCAGGTTTACTGTATCCCTCAGACCTTCTTGTTGACGATGAAACTCAGAAATTGCATCGGAATTAAATACAAAAATCACAATGCTGACTTAAGTACTAGAAAACTGACTCTTCTTACTGTCTATGTTTTGAACCATTCCTGTGACACTAGTTATGGATTCCGATGCTTCACTTCAGGTTTACTGTATCCCTCTGACCTTCTTATTGACGATGAAACACAGAAATTGCATCGGAATTCAATACAAAAGGCACAATGCCGACTCAAGTACAAGAAGACTGGCTCTTCTTACTGTCGACGTCTTGAACCTTCCCGTGGGACCGGTTTTAGATTCCGATGGTTCACTTCAGGTTTACTGTATCCCTTGGACCTTCTTATTGACGACGAAACACAGAAATTGCATCGGAATGAAATACAAAAGTCACAATGCCGACCTAAGTACAAGACAAATGATTCTTCTTACTGTCTATGTTTTGAACCGATTCAGTGACACTGGTTATAGATTCCGATGCTTCACTTCAGGTTTACTGTATCCCTCTGACCTTCTTATTGACGCTGAAACACAGAAATAGAGTCGGAATTAAATACAAAAGGCACAATGCCGACTTAGGTAAAAGAAAACTGACTCTTCTTACTGTCTATGTTTTGAACCATTCCTGTGACAATAGTTATAGATTCCGATGCTTCACCTAAGGTTTCTCAGTATCCCTCTGACCATCTTAATGACGATGAAACACAGAAATTGCATCGGAATTAAATACAAAAGGCAGAATGCCGACTTAAGCACAAGTAAACTGACTCTTCATACTGTCTATGTTTTGAACCATTCCTGTGACACTAGTTACAGATTCCGATGCTTCACTTCAGGATTACTGTTTCCCTCTGACCTTCTTATTGACGATGAAACATAGAAATTGCATCGGAATTATATACAAAAGGAACAATTCCGACTTATGTACAGGAAGACTAGCTCTTCTTGTTGTCTATGTTTTGAACCTTTCCTGTGACACTAGTTATAGATTCCGATGCTTCACATTAGGTTTACTGTATCCCTCTGACCTCCTTATTGACGATGAAACACAGAAATTGCATCGGAATTAAATACATAAGGCACAAGGCCAACTTAAGTACAAGTAAAATGACTCTTCCTACTGTCTATGATTTGAACCATTCCTGTGACACTAGTTACGGATTCCGATGCTTCACTTCAAGTTTAGTGTATCCCTCTGACCTTCGTATTGACGATGAAACACAGAGATTGCATCGGAATTAAATAAAAAAGGCACAATGCTGAATTAAGTACAAGTAATCTGACTCTTCTTACTGTGTATGTTTTGAACCATTCCTGTGACTCTAGTTATAGATTCCGATGCTTCACATCAGGTTTACTGTATGCCTCTGACCTTCTTGTTGGCGATGAAACACAGGAATTTCATCGGAATTAATAACAAAATTCACAATGATGACTTAAGTACAAGAAAACTGACTCTTCTTACTGTCTATGCTTTGAACCATTCCTGTGACACTACTCATAGATTCCGATGCTTCACTTCAGGTTTACTGTATCCCTCCGACCTTCTTATTGACAATGACACACAGAAATTTCATCGGAATTAAATGCAAAAGGCACAATGCCGACTTAAGTACAAGGAAACTGACTCTTCTTACTGTCTATATTCCTGTGACACTAGTTATAGATTCCGATGCTTCACTTCAGGTTTACTGAATCCCTCTGACCTTCTAATTGACGATGAAACACAGAAATTGCATCGTAAATAAATACAAAAGGCACAATGCCGACTTAAGTACAAGAAAACTCAATCTTCTTACTGTCTATGTTTTGAACCATTCCTGTGACACTAATTATGGATTCCGATGCTTCACTTCTGGTTTACTGTATCCCTTGACCTTCTTATTGACGATGAAACACTGAAATTGCATCGGAATTCAATACAATAGGCACAATGCCGACTTAAGTACGAGAAAACTGACTCTTCTTACTGTCTATGTTTGAACCATTCCTGTGACACTAGTTATAGATTCCGATGCTTCACATCAGGTTTACTGTATCCCACTGACATTCTTATTGACGATGAAACACAGAAATAGCACCGGAATTTAATACAAAAGGCACAATGCCGGCTTAAGTAAAAGAAATCTGACCCTTCTTACTGTCTATGTTTTGAACCATTCCTGTGGCACTAGTTATAGATTCCGATGCTTCACTTCAGGTTTACTGTATCCCTCTGACCTTCTTATTGACGATGAAACACAGAAATTGCATCGGAATTCAATAGAAAAGCCACAATGCCGACTCAAGTACAAGAAGACTGGCTCTTCTTAATGTCTACGTTTTGAACCTTTCCTGTGAGACCGGTTTTAGATTCCGATGCTTCACTTCAGGTTTACTGTATCCCTCTGACCTTCTTGTTGACGATGAAACTCAGAAATTGCATCGGAATTAAATACAAAAATCACAATGCCGACTTAAGTACAAGAAAACTGACTCTTCTTACTGTCTATGTTTTGAACCATTCCTGTGACACTAGTTATAGATTCTGATGCTTCACTTCAGGTTTACTGTATCCCTCTGACTGTCTTATTGACGATGAAACACAGAAATTGCATCGGAATTAAATGCAATAGGCACAATGCCGACTTAAGTACGTGAAGACTGACTCTTCTTACTGTCTATGTTTTGAACCATTCCTGTGACACTAGTTATAAATTCCGATGCTTCACTTCAGGTTTACTGTATCCCTCTGACCTTCTTATTGACGATGAAACACAGAAATTGAACGTAATTAAATACAAAAATCACAATGTTGACGTAAGTACAAGAAAACTGACTCTTCTTACTGACTATGTTTTGAACCATTCCTGTGACACTAGTTATAGATTCCGATGCTTCACTTAAGGTTTTTCTGTATCCCTCTGACCTTCTTATTGACGATGTTACACAGAAATTGCATCGGAATTAAATACAAAAGGCACAATGCCGACTTAAGTACAAGTAAACTGACTTTTCTTACTGTCTATGTTTTGAACCATTCCTGTGACACTAGTTATAGATTCCTATGCTTTAGTTCAGGATTACTGTATCTCTCTGACCTTCTTATTGACGACGAAACACAGATATTGCAACGGAATTAAATACAAAGGGCACAATGCCGACTTAAGTAAAAGAAAACTGACCCTTCTTACTGTCTATGTTTTGAACCATTTCTGTGACACTAGTGATAGATTCCGATGCTTCACTTCAGGTTTACTGTATCCCTCTGACCTTCTTATTGACGATGAAACACCGAAACTGTTTCGGAATTAAATACAAAAGGCACAATGCCGACTTAAGTACAAGAAAACTGAATCTTTTTACAGTCTATGGTTTGAACCATTCCTGTGACACTCGTTATAGATTCCGATACTTCACTTCAGGTTTACTGTATCCCTCTGACCTTTTTACTGACGATGAAACACAGAAATTGCATCGGAATTCAATAGAAAAGGTACAATGCCGACTCAAGTACATGAAGACTAGCTCTTCTTACTGTCTACGTTTTGAACCTTTCCTGTGAGACCGGTTTTAAATTCCGATGCTTCACTTGAGGTTTACTGTATCCCTTGGATCTTCTTATTGACGACGAAGCACAGAAATTGCATCGGAATTATAAACAAAAGGTAAAATGCCGACTTAAGTACAAGAAAACTGACTCTTCTTACTGTCTATCTTTTTCACCATTACTGTGACACTAGTTATAGATTCCGATGCTTCACTTCAGGTTTACTGTATCCCTCTGACCTTCTTGTTGATGATGAACCGCAGAAATTGTATCGGAATTAAATACAAAAGGCACAATGCCGACTTAAGTACAAGAAAACTGACTCTTCTTACTGTCTGTGTTTTGAACCAATCCTGTGACACTAGTTATAGATTCCGATGCTTCACTTCAGGTTTACTGTATCCCTCTGACCTTCTTGGTGACGATGAAACACAGAAATTGCATCGGAATTAAGTACAAAAATCACAATGCCGACTTAAGTACAAGAAAACTGACTCTTCTTACTGTCTATGCTTTGAACCATTCCTGTGACACTAGTTGTAGATTCTGATGCTTCACTTCAGGTTTACTGTATCCCTCTGACTTTCTTATTGACGATGAAACTTAGAAATTGCATCGGAATTAATTGCAATAGGCACAATGCCGACTTAAGTACATGAAGACTGACTCTTCTTACTGTCTATGTTTTGAACCTTTCCTGTGACACTAGTTATAGATTCCGATGCTTCACTTCAGGTTTACTGTATCCCCCTGAACTTCTTATTGACGATGAAACACAGAAATTGCATCGGAATTAATTACAAAAGTCACAATGCCGACTTAAGTACAAGAAAACTGACTCTTCTTATGGTCTATGTTTATAACCATTCCTGTGACACTAGTTATAGATTCCGATGCTTCACATCAGGTTTACTCTATCCCTCTGACCTTCTTATTGAAGATGAAACACAGAAATTGCATCGGAATTAAATACAAAAGGCACAATGCCAACTTAAGTACAAGTAAACTGACTCTTCCTACTGTCTATGTTTTGAACCATTCCTGTGACACCAATTATGGATTCCGATGCTTCACTCAAGTTTAGTGTATCCCTCTGACCTTCTTATTGACGATGAAACACAGAAATTGCATCGGAATTAAATACAAAAGGCACAATGCCGAATTAAGTACAAGTAAACTGACTATTCTAACTGTGTATGTTTTGAACCATTCCTGTGACACTTGTTATAGATTCCGATGCTTCACTTCAGGTTTACTGTGTCACTCTGACCTTCTTGTTGACGATGAAGAACAGAAATATCAGAGGAATTAATTACAAAATTCACAATGATGACTTAAGTACAAGAAAACTGACTTTTCTTAATGTCTATGTTTGAACCATTCCTCTGACACTAGTCATAGATTCCGATGCTTCACTTCAGGTTTACTGTATCCCTCCGACCTTCTTATTGACGATGAAACACAGAAATTTTATCGGAAATAAATACAAAAGGCACAATGATGACTTAAGTACAAGAAAACTGACTCTTCTTACTGTCTATGCTTTGAACCATTCCTGTGACACTAGTTATAGATTCCGATGCTTCACTTCAGGTTTACTGTATCCCTCTGACCTTCATATTGACGATGAAACAAAGAAATAGCATCGGAATTCAATAGATAAGGCACAATGCCGACTCAAGTACAAGAAGACTGGCTCTTCTTACTGTCTACGTTTTGAACCATTCCTGTGAGACCGGTTTTAGATTCCAATGCTTCACTTCAGGTTTACTGTATCCCTTGGACCTTCTTATTGACGACGAAACACAGAAATTGCATCGGTTTTAAATACATAGGCACAATGCCGACCTACGTACAAGAGAGCTGACTCTTCTTAGTGTCTATGTTTTGAACCATTCCTGTGCCACTAGTTATAGATTCCGATGCTTCACTTCAGGTTTACTGTATCCCTCCGACCTTCTTATTGACAATGAAACACAGAAATTGCATCGGAATTAAATACAAAAGGCACAAAGCCGACTTAAGTACAAGAAAACTGACTCATCTTACTGTCTATGTTTTGAACCATTCTTGTGACATTAGTTATAGATTCCGATGCTTCTCTTCAGGATTACTGCATGCCTCTGACCTTCATATTGACGATGAAACACAGAAATTGCATCGGAATTATATACAAAAGGCACAATGCCGACTTAAGTACAAGAAAACTGACTCTTCCTACTGTCTATGTTTTGAACCATTCCTGTGACACTAGTTATAGTTTCCGATGCTACACTTCGGGTTTACTGTATCCCTCTGACCTTCTTATTGACGATGAAACACAGAAATTGCATCGTAATTAAATACAAAAGGCACAATGCTGACTTATGCACAAGAAGACTGATTCTTCTCACTGTTTATGTTTTGAACCATTCCTGTGACACTAGTTTTAGATTCCGATGCTTCACTACAGATTTACTGTATCCCTCTGACCTTCTTATTGACGATGAAACACAGAAATTGCATCGGAATTAAATACAAAAGGCACAATGCCGACTCAAGTACAAGAAGACTGGCTCTTGTTACTGTCTATGTTTTGAACCATTCCTGTGACACTAGTTATAGTTTCCGATGCTTCACTTCAGGTTTACTGTATCCCTCTGACCTTGATATTGACGATGAAACACAGAAATAGCATCGGAATTCAATAGATAAGGCACAATGCCGACTCAAGTACACGAAGACTGGCTCTTCTTACTGTCTACGTTTTGAACCTTTCCTGTGAGACCGGTTTTAGATTCCAATGCTTCACTTCAGGTTTACTGTATCCCTCTGACCTTGTTATTGACGATGAAACACTGAAATAGCATCGGAATTCAATAGATAAGGCACAATGCCGACTCATGTACAAGAAGACTAGCTCTTCTTACTGTCTACGTTTTGAACCTTTCCTGTGAGACCGGTTTTAGATTCCAATGCTTCACTTCAGGATTACTGTATCCCTTGGACCTTCTTATTGACGACGAAACACAGAAATTGCATCGGATTTAAATACAAAGGCACAATGCCGACCTACGTACAAAAGAACTGACTCTTCTTACTGTCTATGTTTTGAACCATTCCTGTGCCACTAGTTATAGATTCCGATGGTTCACTTCAGGTTTACTGTATCCCTCTGACATTCGTATTGACGATGAAACACAGAATTTGAATCAAAAAGAAATAGAAAAGGCACAATGCCGACTCAAGTACAAGAAAACTGACTCTTCTTACTGTCTATGTTTTAAACCATTCCTGTGACACTAGTTACAGATTCCGATGCTTCACTTCAGGTTTACTGTATCCCTCTGACCTCCTTATTGATGATGAAACACAGAAATTGCATCGGAAATTAATACAACAGGCACAAAGCCGACTTAAGTACAAGAAAAATGACTCTTCTTACTGTCTATGCTTTGAACCATTTCTGTGACACTAGTTACAGATTCCGATGCTTCACTTCAGGTTTACTGTATCCATCTGACCTTCGTATTGACGATGAAACACAGAAATTGCATCGGAATTAAATAGAAAAGGCACAATTCCGACTTAAGAACAAGAAAACTGACTCTTCTTAGTGTCTATGTTTTGAACCATTCCTGTGACACTAGTTATAGATTCCGATGCGTCACATCAGGTTTACTCTATCCCTCTGACTTTCTTATTGACGATGAAACACAGAAATTGCATCGGAATTAAATACAAAAGGCACAATGCCAACTTAAGTACAAGTAAACTGACTCTTCCTACTGTCTATGTTTTGAACCATTCCTGTGACACCAATTATGGATTCCGATGCTTCACTTCAAGTTTAGTGTATCCCTCTGACCTTCTTATTGACGATGAAACACAGAAATTGCATCGGAATTAAATACAAAAGGCACAATGCCGAATTAAGTACAAGTAAACTGACTCTTCTAACTGTGTATGTTTTGAACCATTCCTGTGACACTAGTTATAGATTCCGATGCTTCACTTCAGGTTTACTGTGTCACTCTGACCTTCTTGTTGACGATGAAACACAGAAATATCACCGGAATTAATTACAAAATGCACAATGATGACTTAAGTACAAGAAAACTGACTTTTCTTAATGTCTATGTTTGAACGATTCCTCTGACACTAGTCATAGATTCCGATGCTTCACTTCAGGTTTACTGTATTTCTCCGACCTTCTTATTGACGATGAAACACAGAAATTTCATCGGAATTAAATACAAAAGGCACAATGATGAATTAAGTACAAGAAAACTGACTCTTCTTACTGTCTATCTTTTGAACCATTCCTGTGACACTAGTTATAGATTCCGATGCTTCACTTCAGGTTTACTGTATCCCTTGGATCTTCTTATTGACGACGAAGCACAGAAATTGCATCGGAATTAAAAACAAAAGGTAAAATGCCGACTTAAGTACAAGAAAACTGACTCTTCTTACTGTCTATCTTTAGAACCATTCCTGTGACACTAGTTATAGATTTCGATGCTTCACTTCAGGTTTACTGTATCCCTCTGACCTTCTTGTTGATGATGAAACGCAGAAATTGCATCGGAATTAAATACAAAAGGCACAATGCCGACTTAAGTACAAGAAAACTGACTCTTCTTACTGTCTGTGTTTTGAACCAAACCTGTGACACTAGTTATAGATTCCGATGCTTCACTTCAGGTTTACTGTATCCCTCTGACCTTCTTGGTGACGATGAAACACAGAAATTGCATCAGAATTAAATACAAAAATCACAATGCCGACTTAAGTACATGAAGACTGACTCTTCTTACTGTCTATGTTTTGAACCTTTCCTGTGACACTAGTTATAGATTCCGATGCTTCACTTCAGGTTTACTGTATCCCTCTGAACTTCTTATTGACGATGAAACACAGAAATTGCATCGGAATTAAATACAAAAGTCACAATGCCGACTTAAGTACAAGAAAACTGACTCTACTTATGGTCTATGTTTATAACCATTCCTGTGACACTAGTTATAGATTCCGATGCTTCACATCAGGTTTACTCTATCCCTCTGACCTTCTTATTGACGATGAAACACAGAAATTGCATCGGAATTAAATACAAAAGGCACAATGCCAACTTAAGTACAAGTAAACTGACTCTTCCTACTGTCTATGTTTTGAACCATTCCTGTGACACCAATTATGGATTCCGATGCTTCACTTCAAGTTTAGTGTATCCCTCTGACCTTCTTATTGACGATGAAACACAGAAATTGCATCGGAATTAAATACAAAAGGCACAATGCCGAATTAAGTACAAGTAAACTGACTCTTCTAACTGTGTATGTTTTGAACCATTCCTGTGACACTAGTTATAGATTCCGATGCTTCACTTCAGGTTTACTGTGTCACTCTGACCTTCTTGTTGACGATGAAACACAGAAATATCACCGGAATTAATTACAAAATGCACAATGATGACTTAAGTACAAGAAAACTGAGTTTTCTTAATGTCTATGTTTGAACCATTCCTCTGACACTAGTCATAGATTCCGATGCTTCACTTCAGGTTTACTGTATACCTCCGACCTTCTTATTGACGATGAAACACAGAAATTTCATCGGAATTAAATACAAAAGGCACAATGATGACTTAAGTACAAGAAAACTGACTCTTCTTACTGTCTATGCTTTGAACCATTCCTGTGACACTAGTTATAGATTCCGATGCTTCACTTCAGGTTTACTGTATCCCTCTGACCTTGTTATTGACGATGAAACACAGAAATAGCATCGGAATTCAATAGATAAGGCACAATGCCGACTCAAGTACAAGAAGACTGGCTCTTCTTACTGTCTACGTTTTGAACCTTTCCTGTGAGACCGGTTTTAGATTCCAATGCTTCACTTCAGGTTTACTGTATCCCTTGGACCTCCTTATTGACGACGAAACACAGAAATTGCATCGGATTTAAATACATAGGCACAATGCCGACCTACGTACAAGAGAGCTAACTCTTCTTAGTGTCTATGTTTTGAACCATACCTGTGCCACTAGTTATAGATTGCGATGCTTCACTTCAGGTTTACTGTATCCCTCCGACCTTCTTATTGACGACAAAACACAGAAATCGCATCGGAATTAAATACAAAAGGCACAATGCCGACTTAAGTACAAGAAAACTGACTCATCTTACTGTCTATGCTTTGAACCATTCTTGTGACATTAGTTATAGATTCCGATGCTTCTCTTCAGGATTACTGCATCCCTCTGACCTTCTTATTGACGATGAAACACAGAAATTGCATCGGAATTATATACAAAAGGCACAATGCCGACTTAAGTACAAGAAAACTGACTCTTCCTACTGTCTATGTTCTGAACCATTCCTGTGACACTAGTTATAGTTTCCGATGCTACACTCGGGTTTACTGTATCCCTCTGACCTTCTTATTGACGATGAATCACAGAAATTGCATCGTAATTAAATACAAAAGGCACAATGCCGACTTATGTATAAGAAGACTGATTCTTCTTACTGTTTATGTTTTGAACCATTAATGTGACACTAGTTTTAGATTCCGATGCTTCACTACAGATTTACTGTATCCCTCTGACCTTCTTATTTACGATGAAACACAGAAATTGCATCGGAATTAAATACAAGAGGCACAATGCCGACTCAAGTACAAGAAGACTGGCTCTTGTTACTGTCTATGTTTTGAACCATTCCTGTGACACTAGTTATAGTTTCCGATGCTTCACTTCAGGTTTACTGTATCCCTCTGACCTTGTTATTGACGATGAAACACAGAAATAGCATCGGAATTCAATAGATAAGGCACAATGCCGACTCAAGTACAAGAAGACTGGCTCTTCTTACTGTCTACGTTTTGAACCTTTCCTGTGAGACCGGTTTTAGATTCCAATGCTTCACTTCAGGATTACTGTATCCCTTGGACCTTCTTATTGACGACGAAACACAGAAATCGCATCGGATTTAAATAGAAAGGCACAATGCCGACCTACGTACAAAAGAACTGACTCTTCTTACTGTCTATGTTTTGAACCATTCCTGTGCCACTAGTTATAGATTCCGATGCTTCACTTCAGGTTTACTGTATCTCTCCGACCTTCTTAGTGACGATGAAAAACAGAAATTGCATCGGAAATAAATAGAAAAGGCACAATTCCGACTTAAGAACAAGAAAACTGACTCTTCTTGGTGTCTATGTTTTGAACCATTCCTGTGACACTAGTTATAGATTCCGATGCTTCACTTCAGGTTTACTGTATCCCTCTGACTTTCTTATTGACGATGAAACACAGAAATTGCATCGGAAATTAATACGATAGGCACAATGCCGACTTAAGTAAAAGAAGTCTGACACTTCTTACTGTCTATGTTTTGAACCATTCCTGTGACACTAGTTATAGATTCCGATGCTTCACTTCAGGTTTACTGTATCCCTCTGACCTTCTTATTGACAATGAAACACAGAAATTGCATCGGAATTAAATACAAAAGGCAGAAAGCCGACATAAGTACAAGAAAACTGACTCTTCTTAGTGTCTATGTTTTGAACCATTCCTGTGGCACTAGTTATAGTTTGCGATGCTTCACTTCAGGTTTACTGTATCCCTCTGACCTTGTTATTGACGATGAAACACAGAAATAGCATCAGAATTCAATAGATAAGGCACAATGCCGACTCAAGTACAAGAAGACTGGCTCTTCTTACTGTCTACGTTTTGAACCTTTCCTGTGAGACCGGTTTGAGATTCCAATGCTTCACTTCAGGTTTACTGTAGCCCTTGGACCTTCTTATTGACAACGAAACACAGAAATTGCATCGGATTTAAATACATAGGCACAATGCCGACCTACGTACAAGAGAGCTGACTCTTCTTACTGTCTATGTTTTGAACCATTCCTGTGCTACTAGTTATAGATTCCGATGCTTCACTTCAGGTTTACTGTATCCCTCCGACCTTCTTATTGACGACGAAACACAGAAATCGCATCGGAATTAAATACAAAAGGCACAATGCCGACTTAAGTACAAGAAAACTGACTCATCTTACTGTCTATGTTTTGAACCATTCTTGTGACATTAGTTATAGATTCCGATGCTTCTCTTCAGGATTACTGCATCCCTCTGACCTCCTTATTGACGATGAAACACAGAAATCGCATCGGAATTAAATACAAAAGGCACAATGCCGACTTAAGTACAAGAAAACTGACTCATCTTACTGTCTATGTTTTGAACCATTCTTGTGACATTAGTTATAGATTCCGATGCTTCTCTTCAGGATCACTGCATGCCTCTGACCTTCTTATTGACGATGAAACACAGAAATTGCATCGGAATTATATACAAAAGGCACAATGCCGACTTAAGTACAAGAAAACTGACTCTTCCTACTGTCTACGTTTTGAACCATTCCTGTGACACTAGTTATAGTTTCCGATGCTACACTTCGGGTTTACTGTATCCCTCTGACCTTCTTATTGACGATGAAACACAGAAATTGCATCGGAATTAAATACAAAAGGCACAATGCCGACTCAAGTACAAGAAGACTGGCTCTTGTTACTGTCTATGATTTGAACCATTCCTGTGACACTAGTTATAGTTTCCGATGCTTCACTTCAGGTTTACTGTATCCCTCTGACCTTGTTATTGACGATGAAACACAGAAATAGCATCGCAATTCAATAGATAAGGCACAATGCTGACTCAAGTACAAGAAGACTGGCTCTTCTTACTGTCTACGCTTTGAACCTTTCCTGTGAGACCGGTTTTAGATTCCAATGTTTCACTTCAGGCTTACAGTATCCCTTGGACCTTCTTATTGACGTCGAAACACAGAAATTACATCGGATTTAAATACAAAGGCACAATGCCGACCTACGTACAAAAGAACTGACTCTTCTTACTGTCTATGTTTTGAACCATTCCTGTGCCACTAGTTATAGATTCCGATGCTTCACTTCAGGTTTACTGTATCCCTCCAACCTTCTTAGTGACGATGAAACACAGAAATTGCATCGGAATTAAATTGAAAAGGCACAATTCCGACTTAAGAACAATAAAACTGACTCTTCTTAGTGTCTATGTTTTGAACCATTCCTGTGACACTAGTTATAGATTCCGATGCTTCACTTCAGGTTTACTGTATCCCTCTGACTTTCTTATTGACGATGAAACACAGAAATTGCATCGGAAATTAATACGATAGGCACAATTCCGACTTGAGAACAAGAAAACTGACTCTTCTTAGTGTCTATGTTTTGAACCACTGCTGTGACACTAGTTATAGAATCCCATACTTCACTTCAGTTTTACTGTATCCCTCTGACCTTCTTATTGACGATGAAACACAGAAATTGCATCGGAATTAAATAGAAAAGGCACAATGCCGACTTAAGTACAAGAAAACTGACTCTTCTTACTGTCTATGTTTGAACCATTTCTGTGACACTAGTTATAGATTCCGATGCTTCACTTCAGGTTTACTATATCCCTCTGTCCTCCTTATTGACGATGAAACACAGAAATCGCATCGGAATTAAATAGAAAAGGCACAATGCCGACTTAAGTACAAGAAAACTGACTCTTCCTACTGTCTATGTTTTGAATTATTCCTGTGACACTAGTTATAGGTTCCGATGGTTCACTTCAGGTTTACTGTATCCCTCTGACATTCGTATTGACGATGAAACACAGAATTTGAATCAAAAAGAAATAGAAAAGGCAGAATGCCGACTCAAGTACAAGAAAACTGACTCTTCTTACTCTCTATGTTTTAAACCATTCCTGTGACACTAGTTACAGATTCCGATGCTTCACTTCAGGTTTACTGTATCCCTCTGACCTCCTTATTGACGATGAAACACAGAAATTGCATCGGAAATTAATACAAAAGGCACAAAGCCGACTTAAGTACAAGAAAACTGACTCTTCTTACTGTCTATGTTTGAACCATTTCTGTGACACTAGTTACAGATTCCGATGCTTCACTTCAGGTTTACTGTATCCATCTGACCTTCTTATTGACGATGAAACACAGAAATTGCATCGGAATTAAATAGAAAACGCACAATTCCGACTTAAGAACAAGAAAACTGACTCTTCTTAGTGTCTATGTTTTGAACCATTCCTGTGACACTAGTTATAGATACCGATGCTTCACTTCAGGTTTACTGTATCCCTCTGACTTTCTTATTGACGATGAAACACAGAAATTGCATCGGAAATTAATACGATAGGCACAATTCCGACTTAAGAACAAGAAAACTGACTCTTCTTAGTGTCTGTGTTTTGAACCACTGCTGTGACACTAGTTATAGAATCCCATACTTCACTTCAGTTTTACTGTATCCCTCTGACCTTCTTGTTGACGATGAAACAGAGAAATTGCATCGGAATTAAATAGAAAAGGCACAATGCCGACTTAAGTACAAGAAAACTGACTCTTCTTACTGTCTATGCTTTGAACCATTTCTGTGACACTAGTTATAGATTCCGATGCTTCACTTCAGGTTTACTATATCCCTCTGACCTCCTTATTGACGATGAAACACAGAAATTGCATCGGAATTAAATAGAAAATGCACAATGCCGACTTAAGTACAAGAAAACTGACTCTTCCTACTGTCTATATTTTGAATTATTCCTGTGACACTAGTTATACGTTCCGATGGTTCACTTCAGGTTTACTGTATCCCTCTGACATTCGTATTGACGATGAAACACAGAATTTGAATCAAAAAGAAATACAAAAGGCACAAAGCCGACTTAAGTACAAGAAAACTGACTCTTCTTACTGTCTATGTTTTGAACCATTTCTGTGACACTAGTTGCAGATTCCGATGCTTCACTTCAGGTTTACTGTATCCATCTGACCTTCTTATTGACGATGAAACACAGAAATGGCATCGGAAATAAATCCAAAAGGCACAATGCCGACTCAAGTACAAGAGGGCTGGCTCTTTTTACTGTCTATGTTTTGAACCATTCCTGTGACACTATTTATAGATTCCGATGTTTCACTTCAGGTTTACTGTATCCCTCTGACCTTCGTATTGACGATGGAACACAGAAATTGCATGGTATTTAAATAGAAAAGGCACAATGCCGACTTAAGTACAAGAAAACTGACTCTTCTTACTGTCTATGATTTGAACCATTCCTGTGACACTAGTTATAGATTCCGATACTTCACTTCAGATTTACTGTATCCCTTTGACCCTCTTATTGACGATGAAACACAGATATTGCATCGGAATTAAATACAAAAGGCACAATGCCGACTTAAGTACAAGAAAACTGACTCTTCTTACTGTCTATGATTTGAACCATTCCTGTGACACTAGTTGTAGTTTCCGATGCTTCACTTCAGATTTACTGTATCCCTCTGACTTCCTTATTGACGATGAAACACAGTAATTGCATCGGAATTCAATAGAAAAGACACAATGCCGACTCAGGTACAAGATGACTGGCTCTTCTTACTGTCTACGTTTTGAACCTTTCCTGTGAGACCGGTTTTAGATTCCGATGCTTCACTTCAGGTTTACTGTATCTCTTGGACTTTCTTATTGACGACGAAACACAGAAATTGCATCGGAATTAAATACAAAAGGCACAATGCCGACCTAAGTAGAAGAAAACTGACTCTTCTTACTGTCTATGTTTTGAACCATTCCTGTGACACTAGTTTTAGATTCCGATGCTTCACTTCAGGTTTACTGTATCCCTCTGACTTTCTTATTGACAATGAAACACAGAAATTGCATCGGAATTAAATACAATAGGCACAATGCTGACTTAAGTACAAGAAAACTGACTCTTCTTACTGTCTATGATTTGAACCATTCCTGTGACACTAGTTATAGATTTCGATACTTCACTTCAGGTATACTGTATCCCTCTGACCTTCTTATTGACGATGAAACACAGAAACTGCATCGGAATTAAATACAAAAATCACAATGCCGACTTAAGTACAAGGAAACTGACTCTTCTTACTGACTACGTTTTGAACCATTCCTGTGACACTAGTTATAGATTCAGATGCTTCACTTCATGTTTACTGTATAACTCTGACCTTCTTATTGACGATGAAACACAGAAATTGCATCGGAATTAAATAGAAAAGGCACAATGCCGACTCAAGTACAAGAAGGCTGGCTCATCATACTGTCTATGTTTTGAACCATTCCTGTGACACTAGTTATTGATTCCGTTGCTTCACTTAAGGTTTACTGTATCCCTCTGACCTTCTTATTGACGATGAAACTCAGAAATTGCATGGGAATTAAATAGAAAAGGCACAATTCCGACTTAAGAACAAGAAAACTGACTCTTCTTAGTGTCTATGTTTTGAACCATTCCTGTGACACTAGTTATAGATTCCGATGCTTCACTTCAGGTTTACTGTATCCCTCCGACCTTCTTAGTGACGATGAAACACAGAAATTGCATCGGAATTAAATACAAAAGGCACAATGCCGACTTATGTACAAGAATACTGATTCTTCTTACTGTTTATGTTTTGAACCATTCCTGTGACACTAGTTTTATATTCCGATGCTTCACTACAGGTTTACTGTATCCCTCTGACCTTCTTATTGACGATGAAACACAGAAATTGCATCGGAATTAAATACAAAAAGCACAATGCCGACTCAAGTACAAGAAGACTGGCTCTTGTTACTGTCTATGTTTTGAAACAATCCTGTGGCACTAGTTATAGATTCCGATGTTTCACTTCAGGTTCACTGTATCCCTCCGACCTCCTTATTGACGATAAAACACAGAAATTGCATCGGAATTAAATACAAAAGGCACAATGCCGACTCAAGTACAAGAAATCTGGCTCATCTTACTGTCTATGTTTTGAACCATTCCTGTGGCATTAGTTATAGATTCCGTTGCTTCACCTCAGGTTTACTGTATCCCTCTGACTTTTTTATTGACGATGAAACACAGAAATTGCATCGAAATTAAATAGAAAAGGCACAATGCCGACTTAAGCACAAGAAAACTGACTCTTCCTACTGTCTATGTTTTGAACAATTCCTGTGACACTAGTTATAGTTTCCGATGCTTCACTTCAGGTTTACTGCATCCCTCTGACCTTCTTATTGGCGATGAAACACAGAAATTGCATCGGAATTAATTACAAAAGGCACATTGCCGACTTAAGTACAAGAAAACTGACTCTACTTACTGTCTATGTTTTGAACCATTTCTGTGACACTAGTTATAGATTCAGATGCTTCACTTCAGGTTTACTATATCCCTCTGACATCCTTATTGACGATGAAACACAGAAATTGCATCGGAATTAAATAGAAAAGACACAATTCCGACTTAAGTACAAGAAAACTGACTCTTCCTACTGTCTATGTTTTGAACCATTCCCGTGACACTAGTTATAGGTTCCGATGGTTCACTTCAGGTTTACTGTATCCCTCTGACATTCGTATTGGCGATGAAACACAGAATTTGAATCAAAAAGAAATAGAAAAAGCACAATGCCGACTTAAGTACAAGAAAACTGACTCTTCTTACTGTCTATGTTTTGAACCATTTCTGTGACACTAGTTACAGATTCCGATGCTTCACTTCAGGTTTACTGTATCCCTCTGACCCTCTTATTGACTATGAAACACAGAAATTGCATCGGAATTAAATACAAAAGGCACAATGCCGACTTAAGTACAAGAAAACTGACTCTTCTTACTGTCTACGTTTTGAACCTTTCCTGTGAGACCGGTTTTAGATTCCGATGCTTCACTTCAGGTTTACTGTATCCCTTGGACTCTCTTACTGACGACGACACAGTAATTGCATCGGAATTAAATACAAAAGGCACAATGCCGACCTAAGTAGAAGAAAACTGACTCTTCTTACTGTCTATGATTTGAACCATTCCTGTGACACTAGTTATAGATTCCGATGCTTCACGTCAGGTTTACTGTATCCCTCTGACTTTCTTATTGACGATGAAACACAGAAATAGCATCGGAATTAAATACAATAGGCACAATGCTGACTTAAGTACAAGAAGACCGACTCTCCTTACTGTCTATGTTTTGAACCCTTCCTGTGACACTAGTTGTAGATTCCGATGCTTCACGTCAGGTTTACTGTATCCCTCTGACCCTCTTATTGACTATGAAACACAGAAATTGCATCGGAATTAAATACAAAAGGCACAATGCCGACTTAAGTACAAGAAAACTGACTCTTCTTACTGTCTATGATTTGAACCATTCCTGTGACACTAGTTGTAGATTCCGATACTTCACTTCAGGTTTACTGTATCCCTCTGAGCTTCTTATTGACGATGAAACACAGAAATTGCATCGGAATTAAATACCAAAATCACAATGCCGACTTAAGTACAAGGAAACTGACTCTTATTACTGTCTATGTTGTGAACCATTCCTGTGACGTTAGTTATAGATTCCGATGCTTCACTTCAGGTTTACTGTATCCCTCTGACTTTCTTATTGACGAGGAAAGACAGAAATTGCATCGGAATTAAATACAAAAGGCACAATGCCGACTCAAGTACAAGAAGACTGGCTCTTCTTACTGTCTACGTTTTGAACCTTTCCTGTGCGACCGGTTTTAGATTCCGATGCTTCACCACAGGTTTACTGTATCCCTTGGACCTTCTTATTGACGACGAAACACAGAAAATGCATCGGAATTAAATACAAAAGGCACAATGCCGACCTAAGTGCAAGAAAACTGACTCTTCTTACTGTCTATGTTTTGAACCCTTCCTGTGACACTAGTTGTAGATTCCGATGCTTCACGTCAGGTTTACTGTATCCCTCTGAACCTCTTATTGACTATGAAACACAGAAATTGCATCGGAATTAAATACAAAATGCACAATGCCGACTTAAGTACAAGAAAGCTAACTCTTCTTACTGTCTATGTTTTGAACCATTCCTGTGACACTCGTTATAGATTCCGATGCTTCACTTCAGGTTTACTGTATCCCTCTGACCTTCTTATTGACGATTAGACACAGAAATTGCATCGGAATTAAATACAAAAGGCACAATGCCGACTAAAGTACAAGAAGACTGGCTCATCTTACTGTCTATGTTTGGAACCATTCCTGTGACACTAGTTCTAGATTCCGTTGCTACACTTCAGGTTTACTGTATGCCTCTGTCCATCTTATTGACGATGAAACACAGAAATTAAATCGGAATTAAATAGAAAAGGCACAAGGCCGACTTAAGTACAAGAAAACTGACTCTTCCTACTGTCTATGCTTTGAACCATTTCTGTGACACTAGTTATAGATTCCGATGCTTCACTTCAGATTTACTGTATCCCTCTGACCTCCTTATTGACGATGAAACACAGAAATTGCATCGGAATCAAATAGAAAAGTCACAAAGCTGATTTAAGTACAAAAAAACTGACTCTTCTTACTGTCTATGTTTTGAACCATTCCTGTGACACTAGTTATAGATTCCGATGGTTCACTTCAGGATTACTGTATCCCTCTGACATTCTTATTGACGATGAAACACAGACATTGCATCGGAATTAAATAGAAAAGGCACAATGCTGATTCAAGTACAACAAAACAGACTCTTCTTATTGTCTATGTTTTGATCCATTACTGTGACACTAGTTACAGATTCCGAAGCTTCACTTCTGGTTTACTGTATCCCTCTGACCTTCTTATTGACGATGAAACACAGAAATTGCATCGCAATTAAATACAAAAGGCACAATGCCGACTCAAGTACTAGAGGACTGGCTCTTCTTACTGTCTATGTTTTGAACCTTTCCTGTGAAACCGGTTTTAGATTGCGATGCTTCACTTCAGGTTTACTGTATCCCTTGGACCTACTTATTGACGACGAAACACAGAAATTGCATCGGAATTAAATACAAAAGTAACAATGCCGTCTCAAGTACAAGAAGACTGGCTTTTCTTCCTGTCTATGTTTCGAACCATTCCTGTGACACTAGTTGTAGATTCCGATGCTTCACTTCAGGTTCACTGTATCCCTGTGACCTCCTTATTGACGATGAAGCACAGAAATTGCATCGGAATTAAATACAAAACTCACAATGCCGACTCAAGTACAAGAGGACTGGCTTTTCTTACTGTCTATGCGTTGAACCTTTCCTGTGAGACCGGTTTTAGATTGCGATGCTTAACATCAGGTTTACTGTATCCCTTGGACCTTCTTATTGACGATGAAACACAGAAATTGCATCGGAATTAAATACAAAAGGCACAATGCCGACTCAAGTACAAGAAGACTGGCTTTTCTTTCTGTCTATGTCTTGAACCATTCCTGTGACACTAGTTATAGATTCCGATGATTCACTTCAGGATCACTGTATCCCTCTGACCGTCTTATTGACGATGACACACAGAAATTGCATCGGAATTAAATAGAACAGGCACAATGCCGACCTAAGTACAAGAGGACTGGCTCTTCTTACTGTCTATGCTTTGAACCTTTCCTTTGAGACCGATTTTAGATTCTTATGCTTCACTTCAGGTTTACTGTATCCCTTGGACCTTCTTATTGACGACGAAACACAGAAATTGCATTGGAATTAAATGGAAAAGGCACAATGCCGACTTAAAAACAAAAAGAGTAACTCTTCTTACTGTCTATGCTTTGAACCATTCCTGTGACACTAGTTACAGATTACGATGCTTCACTTCGGGTTCACTATATCCCTCTGACCTTCTTATTGATGATGGAACACAGAAATTGCATTGGAATTAAATAGAAAAGGCACAATGACGACTCAAGTACATGAAAACTGACTCTTCTTACTGTCTATGCTTTAAACCATTCCTGTGACACTAGTTATAGATTCCGATGCTTCACTTCAGGTTTACTGTATCCCTCTGACCTTCTTAATGACGATGAAACACAGAAACTGCATCGGAATTATATACAAAAGGCACAATGCCAACTCAAGTACATGAGGACCGGCTCTTCTTACTGTCTATGTTTTGAGCCCTTCCTGTGAGACCGGTTTTAGATTCCGATGTTTCACTTCAGGTTACTGTATCCCTTGCACCTTCTTATTGACGACGAAACACAGAAATTGCATTGGAATTAAATAGAAAAGGCACAATGCCGACTTCAGTACAAGAAGACTGACTCTTCCTACTGTCTACGTTTTGAACCATTCCTGTGACACTAGTTATAGATTCCGATGCTTCACTTGAGGTTTACTGTATCCCCCTGACCTCCTTATTGACGTTGAAACACAGAATTTGAATCGGAATTAAATAGAAAAGGCACAATGCCGACTGAAGTACAAGACAACTGACTCTTCTTACTGTCTATGTTTTGGACCACTCCTGTGAAACTAGTTATAGATTCCGTTGCTTCACTTCAGGTTTACTGTATCCCTCTGACCTTCTTGGTGACGATGAAACACAGAAATTGCATCGGATGTAAATAGAAAAGGCACAATGCCGACTTAAGTACAAGACAACTGACTCTTCTTACTGTCTATGCTTTGAACCATTCCTGTGACACTAGTTATAGATTCCGATGCTTCACTTTATGTTTACTGTATCCCTCTGACCTTCTTATTGACGATGAAACAAAGAAATTGCATCGGAATTATATACAAAAGGCACAATGCCGACTCAAGTAAAAGAGGACTGGCTCTTCCTACTGTCTATATTTTGAACCTCTCCTGTGAGACCGGTTTTAGATTTCAATGCTTCACTTCAGGTTTACTGTATCCCTTATCCCTTCTTATTGACGACGAAACACAGAAACTGCATCGGAATTATATAGAAAAGTCACAATGCCGACTTACGTACAAGAAGACTGACTCTTCTTACTGCCTACGTTTTGAACCATTCCTGTGACACTAGTTATAGATTCCGATGCTTCACCTCAGGTTTACTGTATCCCTCTGACCTCCTTATTGAAGATGAAACACAAAATTGCATCGTAATTAAATAGAAAAGGCACAATGCCGACTGAAGTACAAGACAACTGACTCTTCTTACTGTCTGTTCTTTGAACCATTCCTGTGACACTAGTTATAGATTCCGATGCTTCACTACAGGTTTACTGTATCCCTCTGACCCCCGTATTGACGATGAAACACAGAAATTGCATCGGAATTAAATAGAAAATGCACAATGCCGACTTAAGTACAAGACAACTGACCCTTCTTACTGTCTATGTTTTGAACCATTCCTGTGAAGCTAGTTACAGATTCCGATGCTTCACTTCAGGTTTACTGTATCTCTCTGACCCTCTTATTGACAATGAAACGCAGAAATTGCATCGGAATTAAATACAAAACACACAATGCCGACTTAAGTACAAGATAACTGACTCTTCTTACTGTCTTTGTTTTGAACCATTCCTGTGACAGTAGTTATAAATTCCGATGCTTCACTTCGGGTTTACTGTATCCCTCTGACCTTCTTATTGACGATGAAACACAGAAATTGCATCGGAATGATATACAAAAAGCACAGTGCCGACTCAAGTACAAGAGGACTGGCTCTTCTTACTGTCTATGTTTTGAACCTTTCCTGTGAGACCGGTTTTTGATTCCGACGCTTCACTTCAGGTTCACTGTATCCCTTGGACCCCATTATTGACGATGAAACACAGAAATTGCATTGGAATTAAATAGAAAAGGCACAATGCTGACTTAAGTACAAGAAAACTAACTCTTCTTACTGTCTATGATTTGAACCATTCCTGTGACACTAGTTATAGATTCCGATGGTTCACTTCAGGTTTACTGTATCCCTCTGACATTCTTATTGACGATGAAACACAGACATTGCATCGGAATTAAATAGAAAAGACACAATGCCGATTCAAGTACAAGAAAACTGACTCTTCTTACTGTCTATGTTTTGAATCATTTCTGTGACACTAGTTATAGATTCCAATGCTTCACTTCAGGTTTAGTGTATCCCTCTGACCTCCTTATTGACGATGAAACACAGAAATTGAATCGGAAATAAATACAAAAGGCACAATGCCGACTCAACTACAAGATGGCTGGCTCTTCTTACTGTCTATGTTTTAAACCATTCCTCTGACACTAGTTATAAATTCCGATGCTTCACTTCAGGTTTACTGTATCGCTCTGACATTCTTATTGACGATGAAACACAGAAATTACATCGGAATTAAATAGAAAAGGCACAATGCCGACTCAAGTACAAGAAAACTGACTCTTCTTACTGTCTATGTTTTGAAGCATTCCTGTGACACTAGTTACAGATTCCGATGCTTCACTTCAGTTTTTCTGTATCCCTCTGACCGTCTTATTGACGATGAAACACAGAAATTGCGTCGGAATTAAATACAAAAAGCACAATGCCGACTCAAGTGTAAGAGGACTGGCTCTTCTTACTGTCTATGTTTTGAACCTTTCCTGTGAGACCGGTTTTAGATTGCGATGCTTCACTTCAGGTTTACTGTATCCCTTGGACCTTCTTATTGACGACGAAACACAGAAATTGCATCGGAATTAAATACAAAAGGCACAATGCCTACTCAAGTACAAGAAGACTGGCTTTTCTTTCTGTATATGTTTTGAACCATTCCTGTGACACTAGTTATAGATTCCGATGATTCACTTCAGGTTCACTGTATCCCTCTGACCTCCTTATTGACGATGACACACAGAAATTGCATCGGAATTAAATGCAAAAGGCACAATGCCGACTCAAGTACAAGAAGGCTGGCTCATCTTACTGTCTATCTTTCGAACCATTCCTGTGACACTAGTTATAGATTCCGTTGCTACACTTCAGGATTACTGTATCCCTCTGACCTTCTTATTGACGATGAAACACAGAAATTGCATCAGAATTAAATAGAACAGGCACAATGCCGACTTAAGTACAAGAGGACTGGCTCTTCTTACTGTCTATGTTTTGAACCTTTCCTTTGAGACCGATTTTAGATTCTGATGCTTCACTTCAGTTTTACTGTATCCCTTGGACCTTCTTATTGACGACGAAACACAGAAATTGCATTGGAATTAAATAGAAATGGCACAATGCCGACTTAAAAACAAGAAGACTGACTCTTCTTACTGTCTATGTTTTGAACCATTCCTGTGACACTAGTTACAGATTCCGATGCTTCACTTCAGGTTTACTGTATCCCTCTGACCTTCTTATTGACGATGAAACACAGAAATTGCATCGGAATTAAATAGAAAAGGCACAATGACGACTCAAGTACATGAAATCTGACTTTTCTTACTGTCTATGTATTGAACCATTTCTGTGACACTAGTTACAGATTCCGATGCTTCACTTCAGGTTTACTGTATCCATCTGACCTTCTTATTGACGATGAATCACAGAAATTACGTCGGAAATAAATCCAAAAGGCACAATGCCGACTCAAGTACAAGAAGGCTGGCTCTTTTTACTGTCTATGTTTTGAACCATTCCTGTGACACTAGTTACAGATTGCGATGCTACACTTCAGGTTTACTGTATCCCTCTGACCTTCGTATTGACGATGGAACACAGAAATTGCATCGTATTTAAATAGAAAAGGCACAATGCCGACTTAAGTACAAGAAAACTGACTCTTCTTACTGTATATGATTTGAACCATTCCTGTGACACTAGTTATAGATTCCGATACTTCACTTCAGGTTTACTGTATCCATCTGACCTTCATATTTACGATGAAACACAGAAATTGCATCGGAAATAAGTCCAAAAGGCACAATGCCGACTCAAGTGCAAGAAGGCTGGCTCTTTTTACTGTCTATGTTTTGAACCTTTCCTGTGACACTAGTTATAGTTTCCGATGCTTCACTTCAGGTTTACTGTATCCCTTGGACTTTCTTATTGACGACGACACAGTAATTGCATCGGAATTAAATACAAAAGGCACAATGCCGACCTAAGTAGAAGAAAACTGACTCTTCTTACTGTCTATGATTTGAACCATTCCTGTGACACTAGTTATAGGTTCCGATGCTTCACTTCAGGTTTACTGTATCCCTCTGACTTTCTTATTGACGATGAAACACAGAAATTGCATCGGAATTAAATAGAAAAGGCACAATGACGACTCAAGTACATGAAATCTGACTTTTCTTACTGTCTATGTATTGAACCATTTCTGTGACACTAGTTACAGATTCCGATGCTTCACTTCAGGTTTACTGTATCCATCTGACCTTCATATTGACGATGAAACACAGAAATTGCAGCGGAAATAAATCCAAAAGGCACAATGCCGACTCAAGTGCAAGAAGGCTGGCTCTTTTTACTGTCTATGTTTTGAACCTTTCCTGTGACACTAGTTATAGTTTCCGATGCTTCACTTCAGGTTTACTGTATCCCTTGGACTTTCTTATTGACGACGACACAGTAATTGCATCGTATTTAAATAGAAAAGGCACAATGCCGACTTAAGTACAAGAAAACTGACTCTTCTTACTGTCTATGTTTTGAACCATTCCAGTGACACCAGTTATAGATTCCGATGGTTCACTTCAGGTTTACTGTATCCCTCTGACATTCTTATTGACGATGAAACACAAAATTGCATCGTAATTAAATAGAAAAGGCACAATGCCGACTGAAGTACAAGACAACTGACTCTTCTTACTGTCTGTTCTTTGAACCATTCCTGTGACACTAGTTATAGATTCCGATGCTTCACTACAGGTTTACTGTATCCCTCTGACCCCCGTATTGACGATGAAACACAGAAATTGCATCGGAATTAAATAGAAAAGGCACAATGCCGACTTAAGTACAAGACAACTGACCCTTCTTACTGTCTATGTTTTGAACCATTCCTGTGAAGCTAGTTACAGATTCCGATGCTTCACTTCAGGTTTACTGTATCTCTCTGACCCTCTTATTGACGATGAAACGCAGAAATTGCATCGGAATTAAATACAAAACACACAATGCCGACTTAAGTACAAGATATCTGACTCTTCTTACTGTCTTTGTTTTGAACCATTCCTGTGACAGTAGTTATAAATTCCGATGCTTCACTTCGGGTTTACTGTATCCCTCTGACCTTCTTATTGACGATGAAACACAGAAATTGCATCGGAATGATATACAAAAAGCACAGTGTCGACTCAAGTACAAGAGGACTGGCTCTTCTTACTGTCTATGTTTTGAACCTTTCCTGTGAGACCGGTTTTTGATTCCGACGCTTCACTTCAGGTTCACTGTATCCCTTGGACCCCATTATTGACGATGAAACACAGAAATTGCATTGGAATTAAATAGAAAAGGCACAATGCTGACTTAAGTACAAGAAAACTAACTCTTCTTACTGTCTATGATTTGAACCATTCCTGTGACACTAGTTATAGATTCCGATGGTTCACTTCAGGTTTACTGTATCCCTCTGACATTCTTATTGACGATGAAACACAGACATTGCATCGGAATTAAATAGAAAAGACACAATGCCGATTCAAGTACAAGAAAACTGACTCTTCTTACTGTCTATGTTTTGAACCATTTCTGTGACACTAGTTATAGATTCCAATGCTTCACTTCAGGTTTAGTGTATCCCTCTGACCTCCTTATTGACGATGAAACACAGAAATTGAATCGGAAATAAATACAAAAGGCACAATGCCGACTCAAGTACAAGATGGCTGGCTCTTCTTACTGTCTATGTTTTAAACCATTCCTCTGACACTAGTTATAAATTCCGATGCTTCACTTCAGGTTTACTGTATCGCTCTGACATTCTTATTGACGATGAAACACAGAAATTGCATCGGAATTAAATAGAAAAGGCACAATGCCGACTCAAGTACAAGAAAACTGACTCTTCTTACTGTCTATGTTTTGAAGCATTCCTGTGACACTAGTTATAGATTCCGATGCTTCACTTCAGTTTTTCTGTATCCCTCTGACCGTCTTATTGACGATGAAACACAGAAATTGCGTCGGAATTAAATACAAAAAGCACAATGCCGACTCAAGTGTAAGAGGACTGGCTCTTCTTACTGTCTATGTTTTGAACCTTTCCTGAGAGACCGGTTTTAGATTGCGATGCTTCACTTCAGGTTTACTGTATCCCTTGGACCTTCTTATTGACGACGAAACACAGAAATTGCTTTGGAATTAAATAGAAATGGCACAATGCCGACTTAAAAACAAGAAGACTGACTCTTCTTACTGTCTATGTTTTGAACCATTCCTGTGACACTAGTTACAGATTCCGATGCTTCACTTCAGGTTTACTGTATCCCTCTGACCTTCTTATTGACGATGAAACACAGAAATTGCATCGGAATTAAATAGAAAAGGCACAATGACGACTCAAGTACATGAAATCTGACTTTTCTTACTGTCTATGTATTGAACCATTTCTGTGACACTAGTTACAGATTCCGATGCTTCACTTCAGGTTTACTGTATCCATCTGACCTTCTTATTGACGATGAATCACAGAAATTACATCGGAAATAAATCCAAAAGGCACAATGCCGACTCAAGTACAAGAAGGCTGGCTCTTTTTACTGTCTATGTTTTGAACCATTCCTGTGACACTAGTTACAGATTCCGATGCTACACTTCAGGTTTACTGTATCCCTCTGACCTTCGTATTGACGATGGAACACAGAAATTGCATCGTATTTAAATAGAAAAGGCACAATGCCGACTTAAGTACAAGAAAACTGACTCTTCTTACTGTATATGATTTGAACCATTCCTGTGACACTAGTTATAGATTCCGATACTTCACTTCAGGTTTACTGTATCCATCTGACCTTCATATTGACGATGAAACACAGAAATTGCATCGGAAATAAATCCAAAAGGCACAATGCCGACTCAAGTGCAAGAAGGCTGGCTCTTTTTACTGTCTATGTTTTGAACCTTTCCTGTGACACTAGTTATAGTTTCCGATGCTTCACTTCAGGTTTACTGTATCCCTTGGACTTTCTTATTGACGACGACACAGTAATTGCATCGGAATTAAATACAAAAGGCACAATGCCGACCTAAGTAGAAGAAAACTGACTCTTCTTACTGTCTATGATTTGAACCATTCCTGTGACACTAGTTATAGGTTCCGATGCTTCACTTCAGGTTTACTGTATCCCTCTGACTTTCTTATTGACGATGAAACACAGAAATTGCATCGGAATTAAATAGAAAAGGCACAATGACGACTCAAGTACATGAAATCTGACTTTTCTTACTGTCTATGTATTGAACCATTTCTGTGACACTAGTTACAGATTCCGATGCTTCACTTCAGGTTTACTGTATCCATCTGACCTTCATATTGACGATGAAACACAGAAATTGCATCGGAAATAAATCCAAAAGGCACAATGCCGACTCAAGTGCAAGAAGGCTGGCTCTTTTTACTGTCTATGTTTTGAACCTTTCCTGTGACACTAGTTATAGTTTCCGATGCTTCACTTCAGGTTTACTGTATCCCTTGGACTTTCTTATTGACGACGACACAGTAATTGCATCGTATTTAAATAGAAAAGGCACAATGCCGACTTAAGTACAAGAAAACTGACTCTTCTTACTGTCTATGTTTTGAACCATTCCAGTGACACTAGTTATAGATTCCGATGGTTCACTTCAGGTTTACTGTATCCCTCTGACATTCTTATTGACGATGAAACACAGACATTGCATCGGAATTAAATAGAAAAGGCACAATGCTGATTCAAGTACAACAAAACAGACTCTTCTTATTGTCTATGTTTTTATCCATTCCTGTGACACTAGTTACAGATTCCGAAGCTTCACTTCTGGTTTACTATATACCTCTGACCTTCTTATTGACGATGAAACACAGAAATTGCTTCGGAATTAAATAGAAAATTCACAATGCCGACTTAAGTACAAGAAAACTGACTCTTCTTACTGTCTATGTTTTGAACCATTTCTGTGACACTAGTTATAGATTCCGATGCTTAACTTCAGGTTTACTGTATCCCTCTGACCTTCTTGTTGACGATGAAACACAGAAATTGCATCGCAATTAAATACAAAAGGCACAATGCCGACTCAAGTACTAGAGGACTGGCTCTTCTTACTGTCTATGTTTTGAACCTTTAATGTGAAACCGGTTTTAGATTGCGATGCTTCACTTCAGGTTTACTGTATCCCTTGGACCTACTTATTGACGACGAAACACAGAAATTGCATCGGAATTAAATACAAAAGTAACAATGCCGTCTCAAGTACAAGAAGACTGGCTTTTCTTTCTGTCTATGTTTCGAACCATTCCTGTGACACTAGTTGTAGATTCCGATGCTTCACTTCAGGTTCACTGTATCCCTCTGACCTCCTTATTGACGATGACACACATAAATTGCAACGCAATGAAATACAAAAGCCACAATGCCGACTCAAGTACAAGAAGGCAGGCTCTTCTTATTGTCTATATTTTGAACCATTTCTGTGACACTAGTTATAGATTCCGATGGTTCACTTCAGGTTTACTGTATCCCTCTGACTTTCTTATTGACGATGAAACACAGACATAGCATCGGAATTATATACAAAACGCACAATGAAGACTCAAGTAAAAGAGGACTAGCTCTTCTTACTGTCTATGTTTTGAAAATTTCCTGTGAGACCGGTTTTAGATTCCGACGCTTCACTTCAGGTTTACTGTATCCCTTGGACCTCCTTATTGACGATGAAACACAGAAATTGGATCGGAATTAAATAGAAAAGGCACAAAGCTGACTTAAGTACAAGAAAACTGACTCTTCTTACTGTCCATGTTTTGAACCATTCCTGTGACACTAGTTACAGATTCCGATGCTTCACTTCAGGTTTACTGTATCCCTCTGACCTTCCTATTGACGATGAAACACAGAAATTGCATCAGAAATAAATAGAAAAGGCACAATACCGACTTAAGTACAAGAAAACTGACTCTTCTTCCTGTCTATGTTTTGAACCATTTCTGTGATACTAGTTATAGATTCCGATGCCTCACTTCAGGTTTACTGTATCCCTCTGACCTCCTTATTGACGATGAAACACAGAAATTGTATCGGAAATAAATACAAAAGGCGCAATGCCGACTCAAGTACAAGAAGGCTGGCTCTTCTTACTGTCTATGTTTTAAACCATTCCTCTGACACTAGTTATAGATTCCGATGCTTCACTTCAGGTTTACTGTATCCCTCTGACATTCTTATTGACGATGAAACACCTAAATTGTATCGGAATTGAATAGTAAAGGCACAATGCCGACTCAAGTACAAGAAAACTGACTCTTCTTACTGTCTATGTTTTGAACCATTCCTGTGACACTAGTTATAGATTCCGATGCTCCCCATCAGGTTTTCTGTATCCCTCTGACCTTCTTATTGACGATGAAGCACAGAAATTGCATCGGAATTAAATACAAAACTCACAATGCCGACTCAAATACAAGAGGACTGGCTATTCTTACTGTCTATGTTTTGAACCTTTCCTGTGAGACCGGTTTTAGATTGCGATGCTTCACTTCAGGTTTACTGTATCCCTTGGACCTTCTTATTGACGATGAAACACAGAAATTGCATCGGAATTAAATACAAAAGGCACAATGCCGACTCAAGTACAAGAAGACTGGCTTTTCTTTCTGTCTATGTCTTGAACCTTTCTTGTGACACTAGTTATAGATTCCGATGATTCACTTCAGGTTCACTGTATCCATCTGACCTCCTTATTGACGATGACACACAGAAATTGGATCAAAATTAAATACAAAAGGCACAATCCCAACACAAGTACAAGAAGGCTGGCTCATCTTACTGTCTATTTTTTGAACCATTCCTGTGACACTAGTTATAGATTCCGTTGCTTCACTTCAGGATTACTGTATCCCTCTGACCGAATTATTGACGATGAAACACAGAAATTGCATCGGAATTAAATGGAACAGGCACAATGCCGACTTAAGTACAAGAGGACTGGCTCTTCTTACTGTCTATGTTTTGAACCTTTCCTTTGAGACCGATTCTAGATTCTTATGATTCACTTCAGGTTTACTGTATCCCTTGGACCTTCTTATTGACGACGAAACACAGAAATTGCATTGGAATTAAATAGAAAAGGCACAATGCCGACTTAAAAACAAGAAGAGTAACTCTTCTTACTGTCTATGCTTTGAACCATTCCTGTGACACTAGTTACAGATTACGATGCTTCACTTCGGGTTTACTGTATTTCTCTGACCTTTTTATTGACGATGAAACACAGAAATTGCGTCGGAATTAAATAGAAAAGGCACAATGACGACTCAAGTGCATGAAAACGGACTCTTCTTACTGTCTATGCTTTGAACCATTCCTGTGACACTAGTTATAGATTCCGATGCTTCACTTCAGGTTTACTGTATCCCTCTGACCTTCTTAATGACGATGAAACACAGAAACTGCATCGGAATTATATACAAAAGGCACAATGCCAACTCAAGTACATGAGGACTGGCTCTTCTTACTGTCTATGTGTTGAGCCCTTCCTGTGAGACCGGTTTTAGATTCCGGTTTACTGTATCCCTTTTCCCTTCTTATTGACGACGAAACACAGAAATTGCATCGGAATTAAATAGAAAAGTCACAATGCCGACTTACGTACAAGAAGACTGACTCTTCTTACTGCCTACGTTTTGAACCATTCCTGTGACACTAGTTATAGATTCCGATGCTTCACTTCAGGTTTACTGTATCCCTCTGACCTCCTTATTGAAGATGAAACACAGAAATTGCATCGTAATTAAATAGAAAAGGCACAATGCCGACTGAAGCACAAGACAACTGACTCTTCTTACCGTCTGTGCTTTGAACCATTCCTGTGACACTAGTTATAGATTCCGATTCTTCACTTCAGGTTTACTGTATCCCTCTGAAACCCGTATTGACGATGAAACACAGAAATTGCATCGGAATTAAATAGAAAAGGCACAATGTCGACTTAAGTACAAGACAACTGACCCTTCTTACTGTCTATGTTTTGAACCATTCCTGTGACACTAGTTACAGATTCCGATGCTTCACTTCAGGTTTACTGGATCTCTCTGACCCTCCTATTGACGATGAAACACAGAAATTGCATCGGAATTAAATACAAAACACACAATGCCGACTTAAGTACAAGAAAACTGACTCTCCTTACTGTCTTTGTTTTGAACCATTCCTGTGACAGTAGTTATAAATTCCGATGCTTCACTTCAGGTTTACTGTATCCCTCTGACCTTCTTATTGACGATGAAACACAGAAATTGCATCGGAATGATATACAAAAAGCACAGTGCCGACTCAAGTACAACTTACTGTCTATGTTTTGAACCTTTCCTGTGAGACCGTTTTTTGATTCCGACGCTTCACTTCAGGTTCACTGTATCCCTTGGACCCCATTATTGACGATGAAACACAGAAATTGCATAGGAAGTACATAGATAAGGCACAATGCTGACTTAAGTACAAGAAAACTGACTCTTCTTACTGTCTTTGATTTGAACCAGTCCTGTGACACTAGTTATAGATTCCGATGGTTCACTTCAGGTTTACTGTATCCCTCTGACATTCTTATTGACGATGAAACACAGACATTGCATCGGAATTAAATAGAAAAGACACAATGCCGATTCAAGTACAAGAAAACTGACTCTTCTTACCGTCTATGTTTTGAACCATTTCTGTGACACTAGTTATAGATTCCGATGCTTCACTTCAGGATTAGTGTATCCCTCTGACCTCCTTATTCACGATGAAACACAGAAATTGTATCGGAAATAAATACAAAAGGCACAATGCCGACTCAAGTACAAGAAGGCTGGCTCTTCTTACTGTCTATGTTTTAAACCATTCTTCTGACACTAGTTATAAATTCCGATGCTTCACTTCAGGTTTACTGTATGCCTCTGACATTCTTATTGACGATGAAACACAGAAATTGCATCGGAATTAAATAGAAAAGGCACAATGCCGACTCAAGTACAAGAAAACTGACTCTTCTTACTGTCTATGTTTTAAACCATTCCTGTGACACTAGTTATAGATTCCGACGCTTCACTTCAGGTTTTCTGTATCCCTCTGACCTTCTTATTGACGATGAAACACAGAAATTGCGTCGGAATTAAATACAAAAAGCACAATGCCGACTCAAGTATAAGAGGACTGGCTCTTCTTACTGTCTATGTTTTGAACCTTTCCTGTGAGACCGGTTTTAGATTGCGATGCTTCACTTCAGGTTTACTGTATCCCTTGGACCTTCTTATTGACGACGAAACACAGAAATTGCATCGGAATTAAATACAAAAGGCACAATGCCTACTCAAGTACAAGAAGACTGGCTTTTCTTTCTGTCTATGTTTTGAACCATTCCTGTGACACTAGTTATAGATTTCAATGCTTCTCTTCAGGTTTACTGTATCCCTCTGACCTTCTTATTGACGAAGAAACACAGAAACTGCATCGGAATTATATACAAAAGGCACAATGCCAACTCAAGTACATGAGGACCGGCTCTTCTATCTGTCTATGTTTTGAGCCCCTCCTGTGAGACCGGTTTTAGATTCCGATGCTTCACTTCAGGTTTACTGTATCCCTTGCACCTTCTTATTGACGACGAAACACAGAAAATGCATTGGAATTAAATAGAATAGGCACAATGCCGACTTAAGTACAAGAAGACTGACTCTTCTTACCGTCTACGTTTTGAACCATTCCTGTGACACTAGTTATAGATTCCGATGCTTCACTTCTGGTTTACTGTATCCCCCTGACCTTCTTATTAACGAAGTAACACAGAATTTGCATCGGAATTAAATAGAAAAGGCACAATGCCGACTGAAGTACAAGACAACTGACTCTTCTTACTGTCTATGTTTTGGACCACTCCTGTGACACTAGTTATAGATTCCGTTGCTTCACTTCAGGTTTACTGTATCCCTCTGACCTTCTTGGTGACGATGAAACACAGAAATTGCATCGGATTTAAATAGAAAAGGCACAATGCCGACTTAAGTACAAGACAACTGACTCTTCTTTCTGTCTATGTTTTGAACCATTCCTGTGACACTAGTTATAGATTCCGATGCTTCACTTCAGGTTTACTGTAACCCTATGACCTTCTTATTGACGATGAAACACAGAAATGGCATCGGAATGATATACAAAAAGCACAGTGCCGACTCAAGTACAAGAGAACTGGCTCATCTTACTGTCTATGCTTTAAACCTTTCCTGTGAGACCGGTTTTTGATTCCGACGCTTCACTTCAGGTTCACTGTATCCCTTGGACCCCATTATTGACGATGAAACACAGAAATTGCATTGGTATTAAATACAAAAGGCACAATGCTGACTTAAGTACAAGAAAACTGACTCTTCTTACTGTCTATGTTTTGAACCATTCCTGTGACACTAGTTATAGATTCCGATGGTTCACTTCAGGTTTACTGTATCCCTCTGACATTCTTATTGACGATGAAACACAGACATTGCATCGGAATTAAATAGAAAAGACACAATGCCGATTCAAGTACAAGAAAACTGACTCTTCTTACTGTCTATGTTTTGAACCATTTCTGTGACACTAGTTATAGTTTCCGATGCTTCACTTCAGGTTTTCTGTATCCCTCTGACCTCCTTATTGACGATGAAACACAGAAATTGCATCGGAGTTAAATACAAAAAGCACAATGCCGACTCAAGTACAAGAGGACTGGCTCTTCTTACTGTCTATGTTTTGAACCTTTCCTGTGAGACCGGTTTTAGATTGCGATGCTTCACTTCAGGTTTACTGTATCCCTTGACCTTCTTACTCACGACGAAACACAGAAATTGCATTGGAATTAAATAGAAAAGGCACAATGCCGACTTAAAAACAAGAAGACTGACTCTTCTTACAGTCTATGTTTTGAACTATTCCTGTGACACTAGCTACAGATTCCGATGCTTCACTTCGGGTTTACTGTATCCCTCTGACCTTCTTATTGACGATGAAACACAGAAACTGCATCGGAATTATATACAAAAGGCACAATGCCAACTCAAGTACATGAGGATCGGCTCTTCTTATTGTCTATGTTTTGAACCATTCCTGTGACACTAGTTATAGATTCCGATGATTCACTTCAGGTTCACTGTATCCCTCTGACCTCCTTATTGACGATGACACACAGAAATTGCATCGGAATTAAATGCAAAAGGCACAATGCCGACTCAAGTACAAGAAGGCTGGCTCATCTTACTGTCTAACTTTCGAACCATTCCTGTGACACTAGTTATAGATTCCGTTGCTTCACTTCAGTATTACTGTATCCCTCTGACCTTCTTATTGACGATGAAACATAGCAATTGCATCAGAATTAAATAGAACAGGCACAATGCTGACTTAAGTACAAGAGGACTGGCTCTTCTTACTGTCTATGTTTTGAACCTTTCCTTTGAGACCGATTTTAGATTCTGATGCTTCACTTCAGGTTTACTGTATCCCTTGACCTTCTTATTCGTGACGAAACACAGAAATTGCATTGGAATTAAATAGAAAAGGCACAATGCCGACTTAAGTACAAGAAGACTGACTCTTCTTACTGTCTACGTTTTGAACCATTCCTGTGACACTAGTTATAGATTCCGATGCTTCACTTCAGGTTTACTGTATCCCCCTGACCTCCTTATTGACGATGTAACACAGAATTTGCATCGGAATTAAATGGAAAAGGCACAATGCCGACTGAAGTACAAGACAACTGACTCTTCTTACTGTCTATGTTTTGAACCACTCCTGTGACACCAGGTATAGATTCCGTTGCTCCACTTCAGGTGTACTGTATCCCTCTGACCTTCTTGGTGACGATGAAACACAGAAATTGCATCGGAATTAAACAGATAAGGCACAATGCCGACTTAAGTACAAGACAACTGACTCTTCTTACTGTCTATGTTTGAACCATTCCTGTGACACTAGTTATAGATTCCGATGCTTCACTTCATGTTTACTGTATCCCTCTGACCTTCTTATTGACGATGAAACACAGAAATTGCATCGGACCTATATACAAAAGGCACAATGCCGACTCAAGTAAAAGAGGACTGGATCTTCCTACTGTCTATGTTTTGAACCTCTCCTGTGAGACCGGTTTTAGATTCCGATGCTTCACTTCAGGTTTACTGTATCCCTTGGCCCTTCTTATTGACGACGAAACACAGAAATTGCATCGGAATTAAATAGAAAAGTCACAATGCCGACTTACGTACAAGAAGACTGACTCTTCTTAGTGTCTACGTTTTGAACCATTCCTGTGACACTAGTTATAGATTCCGATGCTTCACTTCAGGTTTACTGTATCCCTCTGACCTCCTTATTGAAGATGAAACACAGAAATTGCATTGTAATTAAATAGAAAAGGCACAATGCCGACTTAAGTACAAGACAACTGACTCATCTTACTGTCTATGTTTTTAACCATTCCTGTGACACTAGTTATAGATTCCGATGCTTCACTTCAGGTTTTCTGTATCCCTCTGACCTCCTTATTGACGATGAAACACAGAAATTGCATCGGAATTAAATAGAAAAGGCACAATGCCGACTTAAGTACAAGACGACTGACCCTTCTTACTGTCTATGTTTTGAACCATTCCTGTGACACTAGTTACAGATTCCGATGCTTCACTTCAGGTTTATTGTATCTCTCTGACCTTCTTATTGACGATGAAACACAGAAATTGCATCGGAATTAAATACAATAGGCACAATGCCGACTTAAGTACAAGAAAACTGACTCTTCTTACTGTCTATGTTTTGAACCATTCCTGTGACAGTAGTTATAAATTCCGATGCTTCACTTCGGGTTTACTGTATCCCTCTGACCTTCTTATTGACGATGAAACACAGAAATTGCATCGGAAAGATATACAAAAAGCACAGTGCTGACTCAAGTACAAGAGGACTGGCTCTTCTTACTGTCTATGTTTTGAAACTTTCCTGTGAGACCAGTTTTTGATTCCGTCGCTTCACTTCAGGTTCACTGTATCCCGTGGACTTCATTATTGACGATGAAACACAGAAATTGCATTGGAATTAAATACAAAAGGCACAATACTGACTTAAGTACAAGAAAACTGACTCTTCTCACTGTCTATGTTTTGAACCATTCCTGTGACACTAGTTATAGATTCCGATGGTTCACTTCAGGTTTACTGTATCCCTCTGACATTCTTATTGACGATGAAACACAGACATTCCATCGGAATTAAATAGAAAAGACACAATGCCGATTCAAGTACAAGAAAACTGACTCTTCTTACTGTCTATGTTTTGAACCATTCCTGTGACACTAGTTACAGATTCCGATGCTTCACTTCAGGTTTACTGTATCCCTCTGACCTTCTTATTGACGATGAAATACAGAAATTGCATCAGAATTAAATAGAAAAGGCACAATGCCGACTTAAGTACAAGAAAACTGACTCTTCTTACTGTCTATGATTTGAACCATTTCTGTGAAACTAGTTATAGATTCCGATGCTTCACTTCAGGTCTACTGTATCCCTCTGACCTTCTTATTAACGATGAAACACAGAAATTGCATCGGAATTAAATAGAAAACGCACAATGCCGACTTAAGTACAAGAAAACTGACTCTTCTTACTGTCTATGTCTTGAACCATTTCTGTGACACTAGTTATAGATTCCGATGCTTCACTTCAGGTTTACTGTATCCCTCTGACCTCCTTATTGACGATGAAACACAGAAATTGCATCGGAATTATATACAAAAGGCACAATGCCTACTCAAGTACAAGAGGACTGGCTCTTCTTACTGTCTATGTTTTAAAGCTTTCCTGTGAGACCGGTTTTAGATTGCGATGCTTCACTTCAGGTTTACTGTATCCCTTGGACGTTCTTATTGACGACGAAACACAGAAATTGCATCGGAATTAAATACAAAAGGCACAATGCCGACTCAAGTACAAGAAGACTGGCTTTTCTTTCTGTCTATGTTTTGAACCATTCCTGTGGCACTAGTTATAGATTCCGATGATTCACTTCAGGTTCACTGTATCCCTCTGACCTCCTTATTGACGATCACACACAGAAATTGCATCGGAATTAAATGCAAAAGGCACAATGCCGACTCAAGTACAAGAAGGCTGGCTCATCTTACTGTCTATCTTTCGAACCATTCCTGTGACACTAGTTATAGATTCCGATGCTTCACTTCAGGTTTTCTGTATCCCTCTGACCTCCTTATTGACGATGAAACACAGAAATTGCATCGGAATTAAATAGAAAAGGCACAATGCCGACTTAAGTACATGACAACTGACCCTTCTTACTGTCTATGTTTTGAACCATTCCTGTGACCCTAGTTACAGATTCCGATGCTTCACTTCTGGTTTATTGTATCTCTCTGACCTTCTTATTCACAATGAAACACAGAAATTGCATCGGAATTAAATACAATAGGCACAATGCCGACTTAAGTACAAGAAAACTGACTCTTTTTACTGTCTATGCTTTGAACCATTCCTGTGACAGTAGTTATAAATTCCGATGCTTCACTTCGGGTTTACTGTATCCCTCTGACCTTCTTATTGACGATGAAACACAGAAATTGCATCGGAAAGATATACAAAAAGCACAGTGCTGACTCAAGTACAAGAGGACTGGCTCTTCTTACTGTCTATGTTTTGAACCTTTCCTGTGAGACCGGTTTTTGATTCCGACGCTTCACTTCAGGTTCACTGTATCCCGTGGACTTCATTATTGACGATGAAACACAGAAATTGCATTGGAATTAAATACAAAAGGCACAATACTGACTTAAGTACAAGAAAACTGACTCTTCTCGCTGTCTATGTTTTGAACCATTCCTGTGACACTAGTTATAGATTCCGATGGTTCACTTCAGGTTTACTGTATCCATCTGACATTCTTATTGACGATGAAACACTGACATTCCGTCGGAATTAAATAGAAAAGACACAATGCCGATTCAAGTACAAGAAAACTGACTCTTCTAACTCTCTATGTTTTGAACCATTCCTGTGACACTAGTTACAGATTCCGATGCTTCACTTCAGGTTTACTGTATCCCTCTGACCTTCTTATTGACGATGAAATACAGATTTTGCATCAGAATTAAATAGAAAAGGCACAATGCCGACTTAAGTACAAGAAAACTGACTCTTCTTACTGTCTATGATTTGAACCATTTCTGTGACACTAGTTATAGATTCCGATGCTTCACTTCAGGTTTACTGTATCCCTCTGACCTTCTTATTGACGACGAAACACAGAAATTGCATCGGAATTAAATACAATAGGCACAATGCCGACTTAAGTACAAGAAAACTGACTCTTCTTACTGTCTATGTTTTGAACCATTCCTGTGACAGTAGTTATAAATTCCGATGCTTCACTTCGGGTTTACTGTATCCCTCTGACCTTCTTATTGACGATGAAACACAGAAATTGCATCGGAAAGATATACAAAAAGTGCTGACTCAAGTACAAGAGGACTGGCTCTTCTTACTGTCTATGTTTTGAACCTTTCCTGTGAGACCAGTTTTTGATTCCGTCGCTTCACTTCAGGTTCACTGTATCCCGTGGACTTCATTATTGACGATGAAACACAGAAATTGCATTGGAATTAAATACAAAAGGCACAATACTGACTTAAGTACAAGAAAACTGACTCTTCTCACTGTCTATGTTTTGAACCATTCCTGTGACACTAGTTATAGACTCCGATGGTTCACTTCAGGTTTACTGTATCCCTCTGACATTCTTATTGACGATGAAAAACAGACATTCCATCGGAATTAAATAGAAAAGACACAATGCCGATTCAAGTACAAGAAAACTGACTCTTCTTACTGTCTATGTTTTGAACCATTCCTGTGACACTAGTTACAGATTCCGATGCTTCACTTCAGGTTTACTGTATCCCTCTGACCTTCTTATTGACGATGAAATACAGAAATTGCATCAGAATTAAATAGAAAAGGCACAATGCCGACTTAAGTACAAGAAAACTGACTCTTCTTACTGTCTATGATTTGAACCATTTCTGTGACACTAGTTATAGATTCCGATGCTTCACTTCAGGTCTACTGTATCCCTCAGACCTTCTTATTAACGATGAAACACAGAAATTGCATCGGAATTAAATAGAAAACGCACAATGCCGACTTAAGTACAAGAAAACTGACTCTTCTTACTGTCTATGTTTTGAACCATTTCTGTGACACTAGTTATAGATTCCGATGCTTCACTTCAGGTTTACTGTATCCCTCTGACCTCCTTATTGACGATGAAACACAGAAATTGCATCGGAATTATATACAAAAGGCACAATGCCTACTCAAGTACAAGACGACTGGCTCTTCTTACTGTCTATGTTTTGAAGCTTTCCTGTGAGACCGGTTTTAGATTGCGATGCTTCACTTCAGATTTACTGTATCCCTTGGACGTTCTTATTGACGACGAAACACAGAAATTGCATCGGAATTAAATACAAAAGGCACAATGCCGACTCAAGTACAAGAAGACTGGCTTTTCTTTCTGTCTATGTTTTGAACCATTCCTGTGACACTAGTTATAGATTCCGATGATTCACTTCAGGTTCACTGTATCCCTCTGACCTCCTTATTGACGATCACACACAGAAATTGCATCGGAATTAAATGCAAAAGGCACAATGCCGACTCAAGTACAAGAAGGCTGGCTCATCTTACTGTCTATCTTTCGAACCATTCCTGTGACACTAGTTATAGATTCCGATGCTTCACTTCAGGTTTTCTGTATCCCTCTGACCTCCTTATTGACGATGAAACACAGAAATTGCATCGGAATTAAATAGAAAAGGCACAATGCCGACTTAAGTACATGACAACTGACCCTTCTTACTGTCTATGTTTTGAACCATTCCTGTGACCCTAGTTACAGATTCCGATGCTTCACTTCAGGTTTATTGTATCTCTCTGCCCTTCTTATTCACAATGAAACACAGAAATTGCATCGGAATTAAATACAATAGGCACAATGCCGACTTAAGTACAAGAAAATTGACTCTTCTTACTGTCTATGTTTTGAACCATTCCTGTGACAGTAGTTATAAATTCCGATGCTTCACTTCGGGTTTACTGTATCCCTCTGACCTTCTTATTGACGATGAAACACAGAAATTGCATCGGAAAGATATACAAAAAGCACAGTGCTGACTCAAGTACAAGAGGACTGGCTCTTCTTACTGTCTATGTTTTGAACCTTTCCTGTGAGACCGGTTTTTGATTCCGACGCTTCACTTCAGGTTCACTGTATCCCGTGGACTTCATTATTGACGATGAAACACAGAAATTGCATTGGAATTAAATACAAAAGGCACAATACTGACTTAAGTGCAAGAAAACTGACTCTTCTCACTGTCTATGTTTTGAACCATTCCTGTGACACTAGTTATAGATTCCGATGCTTCACTTTAGGTTAACTGTATCCCTCTGACCTTCTTATTGACGATGAAATACAGAAATTGCATCAGAATTAAATAGAAAAGGCACAATGCCGACTTAAGTACAAGAAAACTGACTCTTCTTACTGTCTATGATTTGAACCATTTCTGTGACACTAGTTATAGATTCCGATGCTTCACTTCAGGTTTACTGTATCCCTCTGACCTTCTTATTGACGACGAAACACAGAAATTGCATCGGAATTAAATACAATAGGCACAATGCCGACTTAAGTACAAGAAAACTGACTCTTCTTACTGTCTATGTTTTGAACCATTCCTGAGACAGTAGTTATAAATTCCGATGCTTCACTTCGGGTTTACTGTATCCCTCTGACCTTCTTATTGACGATGAAACACAGAAATTGCATCGGAAAGATATACAAAAAGTGCTGACTCAAGTACAAGAGGACTGGCTCTTCTTACTGTCTATGTTTTGAACCTTTCCTGTGAGACCAGTTTTTGATTCCGTCGCTTCACTTCAGGTTCACTGTATCCCGTGGACTTCATTATTGACGATGAAACACAGAAATTGCATTGGAATTAAATACAAAAGGCACAATACTGACTTAAGTACAAGAAAACTGACTCTTCTCACTGTCTATGTTTTGAACCATTCCTGTGACACTAGTTATAGATTCCGATGGTTCACTTCAGGTTTACTGTATCCCTCTGACATTCTTATTGACGATGAAACACAGACATTCCACCGGAATTAAATAGAAAAAACACAATACCGATTCAAGTACAAGAAAACTGACTCTTCTTACTGTCTATGTTTTGAACCATTCCTGTGACACTAGTTACAGATTCCGATGCTTCACTTCAGGTTTACTGTATCCCTCTGACCTTCTTATTGACGATGAAATACAGAAATTGCATCAGAATTAAATAGAAAAGGCACAATGCCGACTTAAGTACAAGAAAACTGACTCTTCTTACTGTCTATGATTTGAACCATTTCTGTGACACTAGTTATAGATTCCGATGCTTCACTTCAGGTCTACTGTATCCCTCTGACCTTCTTATTAACGATGAAACACAGAAATTGCATCGGAATTAAATAGAAAACGCACAATGCCGACATAAGTACAAGAAAACTGACTCTTCTTACTGTCTATGTTTTGAACCATTTCTGTGACACTAGTTATAGATTCCGATGCTTCACTTCAGGTTTACTGTATCCCTCTGACCTCCTTATTGACGATGAAACACAGAAATTGCATCGGAATTATATACAAAAGGCACAATGCCTACTCCAGTACAAGACGACTATCTCTTCTTACTGTCTATGTTTTGAAGCTTTCCTGTGAGACCGGTTTTAGATTGCGATGCTTCACTTCAGATTTACTGTATCCCTTGGACGTTCTTATTGACAACGAAACACAGAAATTGCATCGGAATTAAATAGAAAAGGCACAATGCCGACTTAAGTACATGACAACTGACCCTCCTTACTGTCTATGTTTTGAACCATTTCTGTGACCCTAGTTACAGATTCCGATGCTTCACTTCAGGTTTATTGTATCTCTCTGACCTTCTTATTCACAATGAAACACAGAAATTGCATCGGAATTAAATACAATAGGCACAATGCCGACTTAAGTACAAGAAAACTGACTCTTCTTGCTGTCTATGTTTTGAACCATTCCTGTGACAGTAGTTATAAATTCCGATGCTTCACTTCGGGTTTACTGTATCCCTCTGACCTTCTTATTGACGATGAAACACAGAAATTGCATCGGAAAGATATACAAAAAGCACAGTGCTGACTCAAGTACAAGAGGACTGGCTCTTCTTACTGTCTATGTTTTGAACCTTTCCTGTGAGACCGGTTTTTGATTCCGACGCTTCACTTCAGGTTCACTGTATCCCGTGGACTTCATTATTGACGATGAAACACAGAAATTGCATTGGAATTAAATACAAAAGGCACAATACTGACTTAAGTGCAAGAAAACGGACTCTTTTCACTGTCTATGTTTTGAACCATTCGTGTGACACTAGTTATAGATTCCGATGGTTCACTTCAGGTTTACTGTATCCCTCTGACATTCTTATTGACGATGAAACACTGACATTCCGTCGGAATTAAATAGAAAAGACACAATGCCGATTCAAGTACAAGAAAACTGACTCTTCTTACTCTCTATGTTTTGAACCATTCCTGTGACACTAGTTACAGATTCCGATGCTTCACTTCAGGTTTACTGTATCCCTCTGACCTTCTTATTGACGATGAAATACAGAAATTGCATCAGAATTAAGTAGAAAAGGCACAATGCCGACTTAAGTACAAGAAAACTGACTCTTCTTACTGTCCATGATTTGAACCATTTCTGTGACACTAGTTATAGATTCCGATGCTTCACTTCAGGTTTACTGTATCCCTCATACCTTCTTATTGACGACGAAACACAGAAATTGCATCGGAATTAAATACAATTGGCACAATGCCGACTTAAGTACAAGAAAACTGACTCTTCTTACTGTCTATGTTTTGAACCATTCCTGTGACAGTAGTTATAAATTCCGATGCTTCACTTCGGGTTTACTGTATCCCTCTGACCTTCTTATTGACGATGAAACACAGAAATTGCATCGGAAAGATATACAAAAAGCACAGTGCTGACTCAAGTACAAGAGGACTGGCTCTTCTTACTGTCTATGTTTTGAACCTTTCCTGTGAGACCAGTTTTTGATTCCGTCGCTTCACTTCAGGTTCACTGTATCCCGTGGCTTCATTATTGACGATGAAACACAGAAATTGCATTGGAATTAAATACAAAAGGCACAATACTGACTTAAGTACAAGAAAACTGACTCTTCTCACTGTCTATGTTTTGAACCATTCCTGTGACACTAGTTATAGATTCCGATGGTTCACTTCAGGTTTACTGTATCCCTCTGACATTCTTATAGACGATGAAACACAGACATTCCATCGGAATTAAATAGAAAAGACACAATGCCGATTCAAGTACAAGAAAACTGACTCTTCTTACTGTCTATGTCTTGAACCATTCCTGTGACACTAGTTACAGATTCCGATGCTTCACTTCAGGTTTACTGTATCCCTCTGACCTTCTTATTGACGATGAAATACAGAAATTGCATCAGAATTAAATAGAAAAGGCACAATGCCGACTTAAGTACAAGAAAACTGACTCTTCTTACTGTCTATGATTTGAACCATTTCTGTGACACTAGTTATAGATTCCGATGCTTCACTTCAGGTCTACTGTATCCCTCTGACCTTCTTATTAACGATGAAACACAGAAATTGCATCGGAATTAAATAGAAAACGCACTATGCCGACTTAAGTACAAGAAAACTGACTCTTCTTACTGTCTATGTTTTGAACCATTTCTGTGACACTAGTTATAGATTCCGATGCTTCACTTCAGGTTTACTGTATCCCTCTGACCTCCTTATTGACGATGAAACACAGAAATTGCATCGGAATTATATACAAAAGGCACAATGCCTACTCAAGTACAAGAGGACTGGCTCTTCTTACTGTCTATGTTTTGAAGCTTTCCTGTGAGACCGGTTTTAGAATGCGATGCTTCACTTCAGATTTACTGTATCCCTTGGACGTTCTTATTGACGACGAAACACAGAAATTGCATTGGAATTAAATACAAAAGGCACAATGCCGACTCAAGTACAAGAAGACTGGCTTTTCTTTCTGTCTATGTTTTGAACCATTCCTGTGACACTAGTTATAGATTCCGATGATTCACTTCAGGTTCACTGTATCCCTCTGACCTCCTTATTGACGATCACACACAGAAATTGCATCGGAATTAAATGCAAAAGGCACAATGCCGACTCAAGTACAAGAAGGCTGGCTCATCTTACTGTCTATCTTTCGAACCATTCCTGTGACACTAGTTATAGATTCCGATGCTTCACTTCAGGTTTTCTGTATCCCTCTGACCTCCTTATTGACGATGAAACACAGAAATTGCATCGGAATTAAATAGAAAAGGCACAATGCCGACTTAAGTACAAGACAACTGACCCTTCTTACTGTCTATGTTTTGAACCATTCCTGTGACCCTAGTTACAGATTCCGATGCTTCACTTCAGGTTTATTGTATCTCTCTGACCTTCTTATTCACAATGAAACACAGAAATTGCATCGGAATTAAATACAATAGACACAATGCCGACTTAAGTACAAGAAAACTGACTCTTCTTACTGTCTATGTTTTGATCCATTCCTGTGACAGTAGTTATAAATTCCGATGCTTCACTTAGGGTTTACTGTATCCCTCTGACCTTCTTATTGACGATGAAACACAGAAATTGCATCGGAAAGATATACAAAAAGCACAGTGCTGACTCAAGTACTAGAGGACTGGCTCTTCTTACTGTCTATGTTTTGAACCTTTCCTGTGAGACCGGTTTTTGATTCCGACGCTTCACTTCAGGTTCACTGTATCCCGTGGACTTCATTATTGACGATGAAACACAGAAATTGCATTGGAATTAAATACAAAAGGCACAATACTGACTTAAGTACAAGAAAACTGACTCTTCTCACTGTCTATGTTTTGAACCATTCCTGTGACACTAGTTATAGATTCCGATGGTTCACTTCAGGTTTACTGTATTCCTCTGACATTCTTATTGACGATGAAACACAGACATTCCGTCGGAATTAAATAGAAAAGACACAATGCCGATTCAAGTACAAGATAACTGACTCTTCTCACTCTCTATGTTTTGAACCATTCCTGTGACACTAGTTACAGATTCCGATGCTTCACTTCAGGTTTACTGTATCCCTCTGACCGTCTTATTGACGATGAAATACAGAAATTGCATCAGAATTAAATAGAAAAGGCACAATGCCGACTTAAGTACAAGAAAACTGACTCTTCTTACTGTCTATGATTTGAACCATTTCTGTGACACTAGTTATAGATTCCGATGCTTCACTTCAGGTTTACTGTATCCCTCTGACCTTCTTATTGACGACGAAACACAGAAATTGCATCGGAATTAAATAGAAAACGCACAATGCCGACTTAAGTACAAGAAAACTGACTCTTCTTACTGTCTATGTTTTGAACCATTTCTGTGACACTAGTTACAGATTCCGATGCTTCACTTCGGGTTTACTGTATCCCTCTGGCCTTCTTATTGACGATGAAACACAGAAATTGCATCGGCATTAAATAGAAAAGGCACAATGACGACTCAAGTACATGAAAACTGACTCTTCTTACTGTCTATGTTTTGGACCACTCCTGTGACACCAGGTATAGATTCCGTTGCTCCACTTCAGGTGTACTGTATCCCTCTTACCTTCAGGGTGACGATGAAACACAGAAATTGCATCGGAATTAAGCAGAAAAGGCACAATGCCGACTTAAGTACAAGACAACTGACTCTTCTTACTGTCTATGTTTTGAACCATTCCTGTGACACTAGTTATAGATTCCGATGCTTCACTTCATGTTTACTGTATCCCTCAGACCTTCTTATTGACGATGAAACACAGAAATTGCATCGGAATTATATACAAAAGGCACAATGCCGACTCAAGTAAAAGAGGACTTGCTCTTCCTACTGTCTATGCTCTGAACCTCTCCTGTGAGACCGGTTTTAGATTCCGATGCTTCACTTCAGGTTTACTGTATCTCTTGGCCCTTCTTATTGACGACGAAACACAGAAATTGCATCGGAATTAAATAGAAAAGTCACAATGCCGACTTACGTACAAGAAGACTGACTCTTCTTACTGTCTACGTTTTGAACCATTCCTGTGACACTAGTTATAGATTCCGATGCTTCACTTCAGGTTTACTGTATCCCTCTGACCTCCTTATTGAAGATGAAACACAGAAATTGCATCGGAATTAAATAGAAAAGGCACAATGCCGACTTAAGTACAAGACAATTGACCCTTCTTACTGTCTATGTTTTGAACCATTCCTGTGACACTAGTTACAGATTCCGATGCTTCACTTCAGGTTTATTGTATCTCTCTGACCTTCTTATTGACGATGAAACATAGAAATTGCATCGGAATTAAATACAAAAGGCACAATGCCGGTACAAGGAAACTAACTCATCTTACTGTCTATGTTTTGAACCATTCCTGTGGCAGTAGTTATAAATTCCGATGCTTCACTTCGGGTTTACTGTATCCCTCTGACCTTCTTATTGACGATGAAACACAGAAATTGCATCGGAATGATATACAAAAAGCACAGTGCTGACTCAAGTACAAGAGGACTGGCTCTTCTTACTGTCTATGTTTTGAACCTTTCCTGTGAGACCGGTTTTTGATTCCGACAAACACTTCAGGTTCACTGTATCCCTTGGACCCCATTATTGACCATGAAACACAGAAATTCCATTGGAAATAAATACAAAAGGCACAATACTGACTTAAGTACAGGAAGACTGACTCTTCTTACTGTCTATGTTTTGAACCATTCCTGTGACACTAGTTATAGATTCCGATGGTTCACTTCAGGTTTACTGTATCCCTCTGACATTCTGATCGACGATGAAACACAGACATTGCATCGGAATTAAATAGAAAAGACACAATGCCGATTCAAGTACAAGAAAACTGACTCTTCTTACTGTCTATGGTTTGAACCATTCCTGTGACACTAGTTATAGATTCCGATGCTTCGCTTCAGGTTTGCTGTATCCCCCTGACCTCCTTATTGACGATGTAACACAGAATTTGCATCGGAATTAAATAGAAATGTCACAATGCAGACTGAAGTACAAGACAACTGACTCTTCTTACTGTCTATGTTTTGGCCCACTCCAGTGACACCAGGTATAGATTCCGTTGCTCCACTTCAGGTGTACTGTATCCCTCTGACCTGCTTGGTGACGATGAAACACAGAAATTGCATCGTAATTAAATAGAAAAGGCACAATGCCGACTTAAGTACAAGACAACTGACTCATCTTACTGTCTATGTTTTGAACCATTCCTGTGACACTAGTTATAGATTCCGATGCTTCACTTCAGGTTTATTGTATCTCTCTGACCTTCTTATTGACGATGAAACACAGAAATTACATCGGAATTAAATGCAAAAGGCACAATGCCGACTCAAGTACAAGAAGGCTGGCTCATCTTACTGTCTATCTTTCGAACCATTCCTGTGACACTAGTTATAGATTCCGATGCTTCACTTCAGGTTTTCTGTATCCCTCTGACCTCCTTATTGACGATGAAACACAGAAATTGCATCGGAATTAAATAGAAAAGGCACAATGCCGACTTAAGTACATGACAACTGACCCTTCTTACTGACTATGTTTTGAACCATTCCTGTGACCCTAGTTACAGATTCCGATGCTTCACTTCAGGTTTATTGTATCTCTCTGACCTTCTTATTCACAATGAAACACAGAAATTGCATCGGAATTAAATACAATAGGCACAATGCCGACTTAAGTACAAGAAAACTGACTCTTCTTACTGTCTATGTTTTGAACCATTCCTGTGACAGTAGTTATAAATTCCGATGCTTCACTTCGGGTTTACTGTATCCCTCTGACCTTCTTATTGACGATGAAACACAGAAATTGCATCGGAAAGATATACAAAAAGCACAGTGCTGACTCAAGTACAAGAGGACTGGCTCTTCTTACTGTCTATGTTTTGAACCTTTCCTGTGAGACCGGTTTTTGATTCCGACGCTTCACTTCAGGTTCACTGTATCCCGTGGACTTCATTATTGACGATGAAACACAGAAATTGCATTGGAATTAAATACAAGAGGCACAATACTGACTTAAGTACAAGAAAACTGACTCTTCTCACTGTCTATGTTTTGAACCATTCCTGTGACACTAGTTATAGATTCCGATGGTTCACTTCAGGTTTACTGTATCCCTCTGACATTCTTATTGACGATGAAACACAGACATTCCGTCGGAATTAAATAGAAAAGACACAATGCCGATTCAAGTACAAGAAAACTGACTCTTCCTACTCTCTATGTTTTGAACCATTCCTGTGACACTAGTTACAGATTCCGATGCTTCACTTCAGGTTTACTGTATCCCTCTGACCTTCTTATTGACGATGAAATACAGAAATTGCATCAGAATTAAATAGAAAAGGCACAATGCCGACTTAAGTACAAGAAAACTGACTCTTCTTACTGGTTATGATTTGAACCATTTCTGTGACACTAGTTATAGATTCCGATGCTTCACTTCAGGTTTACTGTATCCCTCTGACCTTCTTATTGACGACGAAACACAGAAATTGCATCGGAATTAAATACAATAGGCACAATGCCGACTTAAGTACAAGAAAACTGACTCTTCTTACTGTCTATGTTTTGAACAATTCCTGTGACAGTAGTTATAAATTCCGATGCTTCACTTCGGGTTTACTGTATCCCTCTGACCTTCTTATTGACGATGAAACACAGAAATTGCATCGGAAAGATATACAAAAAGCACAGTGCTGACTCAAGTACAAGAGGACTGGCTCTTCTTACTGTCTATGTTTTGAACCTTTCCTGTGAGACCAGTTTTTGATTCCGTCGCTTCACTTCAGGTTCACTGTATCCCGTGGACTTCATTATTGACGATGAAACACAGAAATTGCATTGGAATTAAATACAAAAGGCACAATACTGACTTAAGTACAAGAAAACTGACTCTTCTCACTGTCTATGTTTTGAACCATTCCTGTGACACTAGTTATAGATTCCGATGGTTCACTTCAGGTTTACTGTATCCCTCTGACATTCTTATTGACGATGAAACACAGACATTCCATCGGAATTAAATAGAAAAGACACAATGCCGATTCAAGTACAAGAAAACTGACTCTTCTTACTGTCTATGTTTTGAACCATTATTGTGACACTAGTTACAGATTCCGATGCTTCACTTCAGGTTTACTGTATCCCTCTGACCTTCTTATTGACGATGAAATACAGAAATTGCATCAGAATTAAATAGAAAAGGCACAATGCCGACTTAAGTACAAGAAAACTGACTCTTCTTACTGTCTATGATTTGAACCATTTCTGTGACACTAGTTATAGATTCCGATGCTTCACTTCAGGTCTACTGTATCCCTCTGACCTTCTTATTAACGATGAAACACAGAAATTGCATCGGAATTAAATAGAAAACGCACAATGCCGACTTAAGTACAAGAAAACTGACTCTTCTTACTGTCTATGTTTTGAACCATTTCTGTGACACTAGTTATAGATTCCGATGCTTCACTTCAGGTTTACTGTATCCCTCTGACCTCCTTATTGACGATAAAACACAGAAATTGCATCGGAATTATATACAAAAGGCACAATGCCTACTCAAGTACAAGAGGACTGGCTCTTCTTACTGTCTATGTTTGAAGCTTTCCTGTGAGACCGGTTTTAGATTGCGATGCTTCACTTCAGGTTTACTGTATCCCTTGGTCGTTCTTATTGACGACGAAACACAGAAATTGCATCGGAATTAAATACAAAAGGCAAAATGCCGACTCAAGTACAAGAAGACTGGCTTTTCTTTCTGTCTATGCTTTGAACCATTCCTGTGACACTAATTATAGATTCCGATGATTCACTTCAGGTTCACTGTATCCCTCTGACCTCCTTATTGACGATCACACACAGAAATTGCATCGGAATTAATTGCAAAAGGCACAATGCCGACTCAAGTACAAGAAGGCTGGCTCATCATACTGTCTATCTTTCGAACCATTCCTGTGACACTAGTTATAGATTCCGATGGTTCACTTCAGGTTTACTGTATCCCTCTGACATTCTTATTGACGATGAAACACAGACATTCCGTCGGAATTAAATAGAAAAGACACAATGCCGATTCAAGTACAAGAAAACTGACTCTTCCTACTCTCTATGTTTTGAACCATTCCTGTGACACTAGTTACAGATTCCGATGCTTCACTTCAGGTTTACTGTATCCCTCTGACCTTCTTATTGACGATGAAATACAGAAATTGCATCAGAATTAAATAGAAAAGGCACAATGCCGACTTAAGTACAAGAAAACTGACTCTTCTTACTGGTTATGATTTGAACCATTTCTGTGACACTAGTTATAGATTCCGATGCTTCACTTCAGGTTTACTGTATCCCTCTGACCTTCTTATTGACGACGAAACACAGAAATTGCATCGGAATTAAATACAATAGGCACAATGCCGACTTAAGTACAAGAAAACTGACTCTTCTTACTGTCTATGTTTTGAACAATTCCTGTGACAGTAGTTATAAATTCCGATGCTTCACTTCGGGTTTACTGTATCCCTCTGACCTTCTTATTGACGATGAAACACAGAAATTGCATCGGAAAGATATACAAAAAGCACAGTGCTGACTCAAGTACAAGAGGACTGGCTCTTCTTACTGTCTATGTTTTGAACCTTTCCTGTGAGACCAGTTTTTGATTCCGTCGCTTCACTTCAGGTTCACTGTATCCCGTGGACTTCATTATTGACGATGAAACACAGAAATTGCATTGGAATTAAATACAAAAGGCACAATACTGACTTAAGTACAAGAAAACTGACTCTTCTCACTGTCTATGTTTTGAACCATTCCTGTGACACTAGTTATAGATTCCGATGGTTCACTTCAGGTTTACTGTATCCCTCTGACATTCTTATTGACGATGAAACACAGACATTCCATCGGAATTAAATAGAAAAGACACAATGCCGATTCAAGTACAAGAAAACTGACTCTTCTTACTGTCTATGTTTTGAACCATTATTGTGACACTAGTTACAGATTCCGATGCTTCACTTCAGGTTTACTGTATCCCTCTGACCTTCTTATTGACGATGAAATACAGAAATTGCATCAGAATTAAATAGAAAAGGCACAATGCCGACTTAAGTACAAGAAAACTGACTCTTCTTACTGTCTATGATTTGAACCATTTCTGTGACACTAGTTATAGATTCCGATGCTTCACTTCAGGTCTACTGTATCCCTCTGACCTTCTTATTAACGATGAAACACAGAAATTGCATCGGAATTAAATAGAAAACGCACAATGCCGACTTAAGTACAAGAAAACTGACTCTTCTTACTGTCTATGTTTTGAACCATTTCTGTGACACTAGTTATAGATTCCGATGCTTCACTTCAGGTTTACTGTATCCCTCTGACCTCCTTATTGACGATAAAACACAGAAATTGCATCGGAATTATATACAAAAGGCACAATGCCTACTCAAGTACAAGAGGACTGGCTCTTCTTACTGTCTATGTTTGAAGCTTTCCTGTGAGACCGGTTTTAGATTGCGATGCTTCACTTCAGGTTTACTGTATCCCTTGGTCGTTCTTATTGACGACGAAACACAGAAATTGCATCGGAATTAAATACAAAAGGCACAATGCCGACTCAAGTACAAGAAGACTGGCTTTTCTTTCTGTCTATGCTTTGAACCATTCCTGTGACACTAATTATAGATTCCGATGATTCACTTCAGGTTCACTGTATCCCTCTGACCTCCTTATTGACGATCACACACAGAAATTGCATCGGAATTAATTGCAAAAGGCACAATGCCGACTCAAGTACAAGAAGGCTGGCTCATCATACTGTCTATCTTTCGAACCATTCCTGTGACACTAGTTATAGATTCCGATGCTTCACTTCAGGTTTTCTGTATCCCTCTGACCTCCTTATTGACGATGAAACACAGAAATCGCATCGGAATTAAATACAAAAGGCACAATGCCGACTTAAGTACATGACAACTGACCCTTCTTACTGTCTATGGTTTGAACCATTCCTGTGACCCTAGTTACAGATTCCGATGCTTCACTTCAGGTTTATTGTATCTCTCTGACCTTCTTATTCACAATGAAACACAGAAATTGCATCGGAATTAAATACAATAGGCACAATGCCGACTTAAGTACAAGAAAACTGACTCTTCTTACTGTCTATGTTTTGAACCATTCCTGTGACAGTAGTTATAAATTCCGATGCTTCACTTCGGGTTTACTGTATCCCTCTGACCTTCTTATTGACGATGAAACACAGAAATTGCATCGGAAAGATATACAAAAAGCACAGTGCTGACTCAAGTACAAGAGGACTGGCTCTTCTTACTGTCTATGTTTTGAACCTTTCCTGTGAGACCGGTTTTTGATTCCGACGCTTCACTTCAGGTTCACTGTATCCCGTGGACTTCATTATTGACGATGAAACACAGAAATTGCATTGGAATTAAATACAAAAGGCACAATACTGACTTAAGTACAAGAAAACTGACTCTTCTCACTGTCTATGTTTTGAACCATTCCTGTGACACTAGTTATAGATTCCGATGGTTCACTTCAGGTTTACTGTATCCCTCTGACATTCTTATTGACGATGAAACACAGACATTCCGTCGGAATTAAGTAGAAAAGACACAATGCCGATTCAAGTACAAGAAAACTGACTCTTCTTACTCTGTATGTTTTGAACCATTCCTGTGACACTAGTTACAGATTCCGATGCTTCACTTCAGGTTTACTGTATCCCTCTGACCTTCTTATTGACGATGAAATACAGAAATTGCATCAGAATTAAATAGAAAAGGCACAATGCCGACTTAAGTACAAGAAAACTGACTCTTCTTACTGTCTATGATTTGAACCATTTCTGTGACACTAGTTATAGATTCCGATGCTTCACTTCAGGTCTACTGTATCCCTCTGACCTTCTTATTAACGATGAAACACAGAAATTGCATCGGAATTAAATAGAAAACGCACAATGCCGACTTAAGTACAAGAAAACTGACCCTTCTTACTGTCTATGTTTTGAACCATTTCTGTGACACTAGTTATAGATTCCGATGATTCACTTCAGGTTCACTGTATCCCTCTGACCTCCTTATTGACGATCACACACAGAAATTGCATCGGAATTAAATGCAAAAGGCACAATGCCGACTCAAGTACAAGAAGGCTGGCTCATCTTACTGTCTATCTTTCGAACCATTCCTGTGACACTAGTTATAGATTCCGATGCTTCACTTCAGGTTTTCTGTATCCCTCTGACCTCCTTATTGACGATGAAACACAGAAATTGCATCGGAATTAAATAGAAAAGGCACAATGCCGACTTAAGTACATGACAACTGACCCTTCTTACTGTCTATGTTTTGAACCATTCCTGTGACCCTAGTTACAGATTCCGATGCTTCACTTCAGGTTTATTGTATCTCTCTGACCTTCTTATTCACAATGAAACACAGAAATTGCATCGGAATTAAATACAATAGGCACAATGCCGACTTAAGTACAAGAAAACTGACTCTTCTTACTGTCTATGTTTTGAACCATTCCTGTGACAGTAGTTATAAATTCCGATGCTTCACTTCGGGTTTACTGTATCCCTCTGACCTTCTTATTGACGATGAAACACAGCAATTGCATCGGAAAGATACACAAAAAGCACAGTGCTGACTCAAGTACAAGAGGACTGGCTCTTCTTACTGTCTATGTTTTGAACCTTTCCTGTGAGACCGGTTTTTGATTCCGACGCCTCACTTCAGGTTCACTGTATCCCGTGGACTTCATTATTGACGATGAAACACAGAAATTGCATTGGAATCAAATACAAAAGGCACAATACTGACTTAAGTACAAGAAAACTGACTCTTCTCACTGTCTATGTTTTGAACCATTCCTGTGACACTAGTTATAGATTCCGATGGTTCACTTCAGGTTTACTGTATCCCTCTGACATTCTTATTGACGATGAAACACAGACATTCCGTCGGAATTAAATAGAAAAGACACAATGCCGATTCAAGTACAAGAAAACTGACTCTTCTTACTCTCTATGTTTTGAACCATTCCTGTGACACTAGTTACAGATTCCGATGCTTCACTTCAGGTTTACTGTATCCCTCTGACCTTCTTATTGACGATGAAATACAGAAATTGCATCAGAATTAAATAGAAAAGGCACAATGCCGACTTAAGTACAAGAAAACTGACTCTTCTTACTGTCTATGATTTGAACCATTTCTGTGACACTAGTTATAGATTCCGATGCTTCACTTCAGGTTTACTGTATCCCTCTGACCTTCTTATTGACGACGAAACACAGAAATTGCATCGGAATTAAATACAATAGGCACAATGCCGACTTAAGTACAAGAAAACTGACTCTTCTTACTGTCTATGTTTTGAACCATTCCTGTGACAGTAGTTATAAATTCCGATGCTTCACTTCGGGTTTACTGTATCCCTCTGACCTTCTTATTGACGATGAAACACAGAAATTGCATCGGAAAGATATACAAAAAGCACAGTGCTGACTCAAGTACAAGAGGACTGGCTCTTCTTACTGTCTAAGTTTTGAACCTTTAGTGTGAGACCAGTTTTTGATTCCGTCGCTTCACTTCAGGTTCACTGTATCCCGTGGACTTCATTATTGACGATGAAACACAGAAATTGCATTGGAATTAAATACAAAAGGCACAATACTGACTTAAGTACAAGAAAACTGACTCTTCTCACTGTCTATGTTTTGAACCATTCCTGTGACACTAGTTATAGATTCCGATGGTTCACTTCAGGTTTACTGTATCCCTCTGACATTCTTATTGACGATGAAACACAGACATTCCATCGGAATTAAATAGAAAAGACACAATGCCGATTCAAGTACAAGAAAACTGACTCTTCTTACTGTCTATGTTTTGAACCATTCCTGTGACACTAGTTACAGATTCCGATGCTTCACTTCAGGTTTACTGTATCCCTCTGACCTTCTCATTGACGATGGAATACAGAAATTGCATCAGAATTAAATAGTTAAGGCACAATGCCGACTTAAGTACAAGAAAACTGACTCTTCTTACTGTCTATGATTTGAACCATTTCTGTGACACTAGTTATAGATTCCGATGCTTCACTTCAGGTCTACTGTATCCCTCTGACCTTCTTATTAACGATGAAACACAGAAATTGCATCGGAATTAGATAGAAAACGCACAATGCCGACTTAAGTACAAGAAAACTGACTCTTCTTACTGTCTATGTTTTGAACCATTTCTGTGACACTAGTTATAGATTCTGATGCTTCACTTCAGGTTTACTGTATCCCTCTGACCTCCTTATTGACGCTGAAACACAGAAATTGCATCGGAATTATATACAAAAGGCACAATGCCTACTCAAGTACAAGAGGACTGGCTCTTCTTACTGTCTATGTTTTGAAGCTTTCCTGTGAGACCGGTTTTAGATTGCGATGCTTCACTTCAGGTTTACTGTATCCCTTGGACGTTCTTATTGACGACGAAACACAGAAATTGCATCGGAATTAAATACAAAAGGCCCAATGCCGACTCAAGTACAAGAAGACTGGCTTTTCTTTCTGTCTATGCTTTGAACCATTCCTGTGACACTAGTTATAGATTCCGATGATTCACTTCAGGTTCACTGTATCCCTCTGACCTCCTTATTGACGATCACACACAGAAATTGCATCGGAATTAAATGCAAAAGGCACAATGCCGACTCAAGTACTAGAAGGCTGGCTCATCTTACTGTCTATCTTTCGAACCATTCCTGTGACACTAGTTATAGATTCCGATGCTTCACTTCAGGTTTTCTGTATCCCTCTGACCTCCTTATTGACGATGAAATACATAATTGCATCGGAATTAAATAGAAAAGGCACAATGCCGACTTAAGTACATGACAACTGACCCTTCTTACTGTCTATGTTTTGAACCATTCCTGTGACCCTAGTTACAGATTCCGATGCTTCACTTCAGGTTTATTGTATCTCTCTGACCTTCTTATTCACAATGAAACACAGAAATTGCATCGGAATTAAATACAATAGGCACAATGCCGACTTAAGTACAAGAAAACTGACTCTTCTTACTGTCTATGTTTGAACCATTCTTGTGACAGTAGTTATAAATTCCGATGCTTCACTTCGGGTTTACTGTATCCCTCTGGCCTTCTTATTGACGATAAAACACAGAAATTGCATCGGCATTAAATAGAAAAGGCACAATGACGACTCAAGTACATGAAAACTGACTCTTCTTACTGTCTATGTTTTGGACCACTCCTGTGACACCAGGTATAGATTCCGTTGCTCCACTTCAGGTGTACTGTATCCCTCTGACCTTCTTGGTGACGATGAAATACAGAAATTGCATCAGAATTAAATAGAAAAGGCACAATGCCGACTTAAGTACAAGAAAACTGACTCTTCTTACTGTCTATGATTTGAACCATTTCTGTGACACTAGTTATAGATTCCGATGCTTCACTTCAGGTTTACTGTATCCCTCTGACCTTCTTATTGACGATGAAACACAGAAATTGCATCGGAAAGATATACAAAAAGCACAGTGCTGACTCAAGTACAAGAGGACTGGCTCTTCTTACAGTCTAAGTTTTGACCCTTTCCTGTGAGACCAGTTTTTGATTCCGTCGCTTCACTTCAGGTTCACTGTATCCCGTGGACTTCATTATTGACGATGAAACACAGAAATTGCATTGGAATTAAATACAAAAGGCACAATACTGACTTAAGTACAAGAAAACTGACTCTTCTCACTGTCTATGATTTGAACCATTCCTGTGACACTAGTTATAGATTCCGATGGTTCACTTCAGGTTTACTGTATCCCTCTGACATTCTTATTGACGATGAAACACAGACATTCCATCGGAATTAAATAGAAAAGACACAATGCCGATTCAAGTACAAGAAAACTGACTCTTCTTACTGTCTATGTTTTGAACCATTCCTGTGACACTAGTTACAGATTCCGATGCTTCACTTCAGGTTTACTGTATCCCTCTGACCTTCTTATTGACGATGGAATACAGAAATTGCATCAGAATTAAATAGTTAAGGCACAATGCCGACTTAAGTACAAGAAAACTGACTCTTCTTACTGTCTATGATTTGAACCATTTCTGTGACACTAGTTATAGATTCCGATGCTTCACTTCAGGTCTACTGTATCCCTCTGACCTTCTTATTAACGATGAAACACAGAAATTGCATCGGAATTATATAGAAAACGCACAATGCCGACTTAAGTACAAGAAAACTGACTCTTCTTACTGTCTATGTTTTGAACCATTTCTGTGACACTAGTTATAGATTCTGATGCTTCACTTCAGGTTTACTGTATCCCTCTGACCTCCTTATTGACGATGAAACACAGAAATTGCATCGGAATTATATACAAAAGGCACAATGCCTACTCAAGTACAAGAGGACTGGCTCTTCTTACTGTCTATGTTTTGAAGCTTTCCTGTGAGACCGGTTTTAGATTGCGATGCCTCACTTCAGGTTTACTGTATCCCTTGGACGTTCTTATTGACGACGAAACACAGAAATTGCATCGGAATTAAATACAAAAGGCACAATGCCGACTCAAGTACAAGAAGACTGGCTTTTCTTTCTGTCTATGCATTGAACCATTCCTGTGACACTAGTTATAGATTCCGATGATTCACTTCAGGTTCACTGTATCCCTCTGACCTCCTTATTGACGATCACACGCAGAAATTGCATCGGAATTAAATGCAAAAGGCACAATGCCGACTCAAGTACTAGAAGGCTGGCTCATCTTACTGTCTATCTTTCGAACCATTCCTGTGACACTAGTTATAGATTCCGATGCTTCACTTCCGGTTTTCTGTATCCCTCTGACCTCCTTATTGACGATGAAATACATAATTGCATCGGAATTAAATAGAAAAGGCACAATGCCGACTTAAGTACATGACAACTGACCCTTCTTACTGTCTATGTTTTGAACCATTCCTGTGACCCTAGTTACAGATTCCGATGCTTCACTTCAGGTTTATTGTATCTCTCTGACCTTCTTATTCACAATGAAACACAGAAATTGCATCGGAATTAAATACAATAGGCACAATGCCGACTTAAGTACAAGAAAACTGACTCTTCTTACTGTCTATGTTTGAACCATTCTTGTGACAGTAGTTATAAATTCCGATGCTTCACTTCGGGTTTACTGTATCCCTCTGGCCTTCTTATTGACGATGAAACACAGAAATTGCATCGGCATTAAATAGAAAAGGCACAATGACGACTCAAGTACATGAAAACTGACTCTTCTTACTGTCTATGTTTTGGACCACTCCTGTGACACCAGGTATAGATTCCGTTGCTCCACTTCAGGTGTACTGTATCCCTCTGACCTTCTTGGTGACGATGAAATACAGAAATTGCATCAGAATTAAATAGAAAAGGCACAATGCCGACTTAAGTACAAGAAAACTGACTCTTCTTACTGTCTATGATTTGAACCATTTCTGTGACACTAGTTATAGATTCCGATGCTTCACTTCAGGTTTACTGTATCCCTCTGACCTTCTTATTGACGACGAAACATCCGATGCAATTTCTATGTTTCATCGTCAATAAGAAGGTCAGAGGGATACAGTAAACCCGAAGTGAAGCATCGGAATTTATAACTACTGTCACAGGAATGGTTCAAAACATAGACAGTAAGATGAGTTAGTTTTCTTGTACCGGCATTGTGCCTTTTGTATTTAATTCCGATGCAATTTCTATGTTTCATCGTCAATAAGAAGGTCAGAGAGATACAATAAACCTGAAGTGAAGCATCGGAATCTGTAACTAGTGTCACAGGAATGGTTCAAAACATAGACAGTAAGAAGGGTCAATTGTCTTGTACTTAAGTCGGCATTGTGCCTTTTCTATTTAATTCCGATGCAATTTCTGTGTTTCATCTTCAATAAGGAGGTCAGAGGGATACAGTAAACCTGAAGTGAAGCATCGGAATCTATAACTAGTGTCACAGGAATGGTTCAAAACGTAGACAGTAAGAAGAGTCAGTCTTCTTGTACGTAAGTCGGCATTGTGACTTTTCTATTTAATTCCGATGCAATTTCTGTGTTTCGTCGTCAATAAGAAGGGCCAAGAGATACAGTAAACCTGAAGTGAAGCATCGGAATCTAAAACCGGTCTCACAGGAGAGGTTCAGAACATAGACAGTAGGAAGAGCCAGTCCTCTTTTTCTTGAGTCGGCATTGTGCCTTTTGTATATAATTCCGATGCAATTTCTGTGATTCATCGTCAATAAGAAGGTCTGAGGGATACAGTAAGCATGAAGTGAAGCATCGGAATCTATAACTAGTGTCACAGGAATGGATCAAAACATAGACAGTAAGAAGAGTCAGTTGTCTTGTACTTAAGTCGGCATTGTGCCTTTTCTGTTTAATTCCGATGCAATTTCTGTGTTTCATCGTCACCAAGAAGGTCAGAGGGATACAGTACACCTGAAGTGGAGCAACGGAATCTATACCTGGTGTCACAGGAGTGGTCCAAAACATAGACAGTAAGAAGAGTCAGTTTTCATGTACTTGAGTCGTCATTGTGCCTTTTCTATTTAATGCCGATGCAATTTCTGTGTTTCATCGTCAATAAGAAGGCCAGAGGGATACAGTAAACCCGAAGTGAAGCATCGGATTCTGTAACTAGTGTCACAGGAATGGTTCAAAACATAGACAGTAACAAGAGTCAGTCTTCTTGTTTTTAAGTCGGCATTGTGCCTTTTCTATTTAATTCCAATGCAATTTCTGTGTTTCGTCGTCAATAAGAAGGTCCAAGGGATACAGTAAACCTGAAGTGAAGCATCAGAATCCAAAATCGGTCTCAAAGGAAAGGTTCAAAACATAGACAGTAAGAAGAGCCAGTCCTCTTGTACTTATGTCGGCATTGTGACTGTTCTACTTAATTCTGATGCAATTTCTGTGTTTCATCGTCAATAAGAAGGTCAGAGGGATACAGTAATCCTGAAGTGTAGCAACGGAATCTATAACTAGTGTCACAAGAATGGTTCGAAAGATATGTGCCTTTTGCATTTAATTCCGATGCAATTTCTGTGTGTCATCGTCAATAAGGAGGTCAGAGGGATACAGTGAACCTGAAGTGAATCATCGGAATCTATAACTAGTGTCACAGGAATGGTTCAAAACATAGACAGAAAGAAAAGCCAGTCTTCTTGTACTTGAGTCGGCATTGTGCCTTTTGTATTTAATTCCGATGCAATTTCTGTGTTTCGTCTTCAATAAGAAGGTCCAAGGGATACAGTAAACCTGAAGTGAAGCATCGCAATCTAAAACCGGTCTCACAGGAAAGTTTCAAAACATAGACAGTAAGAAGAGCCAGTCCTCTTGTACTTGAGTCGGCATTGTGCCTTTTGTATATAATTCCGATGCAATTTCTGTGTTTCATCGTCAATAAGGAGGTCAGAGGGATACAGTAAACCTGAAGTGAAGCATCGGAATCTATAACTAGTGTCACAGAAATGGTTCAAAACATAGACAGTAAGAAGAGTCAGTTTTCTTGTACTTAAGTCGGCATTGTGCGTTTTCTATTTAATTCCGATGCATCTTCTGTGTTTCGTCGTCAATAAGAAGGTCAGAGGGATACAGTAAACCTGAAGTGAAGCATCGGAATCTATAACTAGTGTCACAGAAATGGTTCAAATCATAGACAGTAAGAAGAGTCAGTTTTCTTGTACTTAAGTCGGCATTGTGCTTTTCTATTTAATTCTGATGCAATTTCTGTATTTCATCGTCAATAAGAAGGTCAGAGGGATACAGTAAACCTGAAGTGAAGCATCGGAATCTGTAACTAGTGTCACAGGAATGGTTCAAAACATAGAGAGTAAGAAAAGTCAGTTTTCTTGTACTTGAATCGGCATTGTGTCTTTTCTATTTAATTCCGACGGAATGTCTGTGTTTCATCGTCAATAATGAAGTCCACGGGATACAGTGAACCTGAAGTGAAGCGTCGGAATCAAAAACCGGTCTCACAGGAAAGGTTCAAAACATAGACAGTAAGAAGAGCCAGTCCTCTTGTACTTGAGTCAGCACTGTGCTTTTTGTATATCTTTCCGATGCAATTTCTGTGTTTCATCGTCAATAAGAAGGTCAGAGGGATACAGTAAACCCGAAGTGAAGCATCGGAATTTATAACTACTGTCACAGGAATGGTTCAAAACATAGACAGTAAGAAGAGTCAGTTTTCTTGTACTTAAGTCGGCATTGTGCCTATTGTATTTAATTCCGATGCAATTTCTGTGTTTCATTGTGAATACGAAGGTCAGAGAGATACAATAAACCTGAAGTGAAGCATCGGAATCTGTAACTAGGGTCACAGGAGTGGTTCAAAACATAGACAGTAAGAAGGGTCAGTTGTCATGTACTTAAGTCGGCATTGTGCCTTTTCTATTTAATTCCGATGCAATTATGTGTTTCATCGTCAATAAGGAGGTCAGAGGGATACAGAAAACCTGAAGTGAAGCATCGGAATCTATAACTAGTGTCACAGGAATGGTTCGAAAGATAGACAGTAAGATGAGCCAGCCTTCTTGTACTTGAGTCGGCATTGTGCCTTTTGCATTTAATTCCGATGCAATTTCTGTGTGTGATCGTCAATAAGGAGGTCAGAGGGATACAGTGAACCTGAAGTGAATCATCGGAATCTATAACTAGTGTCACAGGAATGGTTCAAAACATAGACAGAAAGAAAAGCCAGTCTTCTTGTACTTGAGTCGGCATTGTGCCTTTTGTATTTAATTCCGATGCAATTTCTGTGTATCGTCGTCAATAAGAACGTCCAAGGGATACAGTAAACCTGAAGTGAAGCATCGCAATCTAAAACCGGTCTCACAGGAAAGCTTCAAAACATAGACAGTAAGAAGAGCCAGTCCTCTTGTACTTGAGTAGGCATTGTGCCTTTTGTATATAATTCCGATGCAATTTCTGTGTTTCATCGTCAATAAGGAGGTCAGAGGGATACAGTAAACCTGAAGTGAAGCATCAGAATCTATAACTAGTGTCACAGAAATGGTTCAAAACATAGACAGTAAGAAGAGTCAGTTTTCTTGTACTTAAGTCGGCATTGTGCGTTTTCTATTTAATTCCGATGCAATTTCTGTGTTTCATCGTTAATAAGAAGGTCAGAGGGATACAGTAGACCTGAAGTGAAGCATCGGAATCTATAACTAGTGTCACAGAAATGGTTCAAATCATAGACAGTAAGAAGAGTCAGTTTTCTTGTACTTAAGTTGGCATTGTGCCTTTTCTATTTAATTCTGATGCAATTTCTGTATTTCATCGTCAATAAGAAGGTCAGAGGGATACAGTAAACCTGAAGTGAAGCATCGGAATCTGTAACTAGTGTCACAGGAATGGTTCAAAACATAGACAGTAAGAAGAGTCAGTTTTCTTGTACTTGAATCGGCATTGTGTCTTTTCTATTTAATTCCGATGGAATGTCTGTGTTTCATCGTCAATAAGAATGTCAGAGGGATACAGTAAACCTGAAGTGAACCATCGGAATCTATAACTAGTGTCACAGGAATGGTTCAAAACATAGACAGTGAGAAGAGTCAGTTTTCTTGTACTTAAGTCAGTATTGTGCCTTTTGTATTTAATTCCAATGCAATTTCTGTGTTTCATCGTCAATAATGAAGTCCACGGGATACAGTGAACCTGAAGTGAAGCGACGGAATCAAAAACTGGTCTCACAGGAAAGGTTCAAAACTTAGACAGTAAGAAGAGCCAGTCCTCTTGTACTTGAGTCAGCACTGTGCTTCTTGTATATCTTTCCGATGCAATTTCTGTGTTTCATCGTCAATAAGAAGGTCAGAGGGATACAAAAGGCACAATGCCGACTTAAGTAAAAGAAAACTGACTCTTCTTACTGTCTATGTTTGAACCATTCCTGTGACAGTAGTTATAAATTCCGATGCTGCACTTCGGGTTTACTGTATCCCTCTGACCTTCTTATTGACGATGAAACACAGAAATTGCATCGGAATGATATACAAAAAGCACAGTGCTGACTCAAGTACTAGAGGACTGGCTCTTCTTACTGTCTGTGTTTTGAACCTTTCCTGTGAGACCGGTTTTTGATTCCGACGCTTCACTTCAGGTTCACTGTATCCCTTGGACCCCATTATTGACGATGAAACACAGAAATTGCATTGGAATTAAATACAAAAGGCACAATACTGACTTAAGTACAGGAAAACTGACTCTTCTTACTGTCTATGTTTTGAACCATTCCTGTGACACTAGTTATAGATTCCGATGGTTCACTTCAGGTTTACTGTATCCCTCTGACATTCTTATTGACGATGAAACACAGAATTTCCATCGGAATTAAATAGAAAAGGCACAATGCCGACTGAAGTACAAGACAACTGACTCTTCTTACTGTCTATGTTTTGGTCCACTCCTGTGACACCTTGTATAGATTCCGTTGCTCCACTTCAGGTGTACTGTATCCCTCTGACCTTCTTGGTGACGATGAAACACAGAAATTGCATCGGAATTAAACAGAAAAGGCACAATGCCGACTTAAGTACAAGACAACTGACTCTTCTTACTGTCTATGTTTTGAACCATTCCTGTGACACTAGTTATAGATTCCGATGCTTCACTTCATGTTTACTGTATCCCTCAGACCTTCTTATTGACGATGAAACACAGAAATTACTTCGGAATTATATACAAAAGGCACAATGCCGACTCAAGTAAAAGAGGACTGGCTCTTCCAACTGTCTATGTTCTGAACCTCTCCTGTGAGACCGGTTTTAGATTCCGATGCTTCACTTCAGGTTTACTGTATCTCTTGGCCCTTCTTATTGGCGACGAAACACAGAAATTGCATCGGAATTAAATAGAAAAGTCACAATGCCGACTTACGTACAAGAAGACTGACTCTTCTTACTGTCTACGTTTTGAACCATTCCTGTGACACTAGTTATAGTTTCCGATGCTTCACTTCAGGTTTACTGTATCCCTCTGACCTCCTTATTGAAGATGAAACACAGAAATTGCATCGGAATTAAATAGAAAAGGCACAATGCCGACTTCAGTACAAGACAACTGACTCATCTTACTGTCTATGTTTTGAACCATTCCTGTGACGCTAGTTATAGATTCCGATGCTTCACTTCAGGTTTACTGTATCCCTCTGACCTCCTTATTGACGATGAAACACAGAAATTGCATAGGAATTAAATAGAAAAGGCACAATGCCGACTTAAGTACAAGACAATTGACCCTTCTTACTGTCTATGTTTTGAACCATTCCTGTGACACTAGTTACAGATTCCGATGCTTCACTTCAGGTTTATTGTATCTCTCTGACCTTCTTATTGACGATGAAACATAGAAATTGCATCGGAATTAAATACAAAAGGCACAATGCCGGTACAAGAAAACTGACTCATCTTACTGTTTATGTTTTGAACCATTCCTGTGACAGTAGTTATAAATTCCGATGCTTCACTTCGGGTTTACTGTATCCCTCTGACCTTCTTATTGACGATGAAATACAGAAATTGCATCGGAATGATATACAAAAAGCACAGTGCTGACTCAAGTACAAGAGGACTGGCTCTTCTTACTGTCTATGTTTTGAACCTTTCCTGTGAGACCGGTTTTTGATTCCGACGCTTCACTTCAGGTTCACTGTATCCCTTGGTCCACATTATTGACCATGAAACACAGAAATTGCATTGGAATTAAATACAAAAGGCACAATACTGACTTAAGTACAGGAAGACTGACTCTTCTTACTGTCTATGTTTTGAACCATTCCTGTGACACTAGTTATAGATTCCGATGGTTCACTTCAGGTTTACTGTATCCCTCTGACATTCTGATTCACGATGAAACACAGACATTGCATCGGAATTAAATAGAAAAGACACAATGCCGATTCAAGTACAAGAAAACTGACTCTTCTTACTGTCTATGTTTTGATCCATTCCTGTGACACTAGTTATAGATTCCGATGCTTCACTTCAGGTTTACTGTATCCCCCTGACCTCCTTATTGACGATGTAACACAGAATTTGCATCGGAATTAAATAGATAAGTCACAATGCCGACTAAAGTACAAGACAACTGATTCTTCTTACTGTCTATGTTTTGGACCACTCCTGTGACACCAGGTATAGATTCCGTTGCTCCACTTCAGGTGTACTGTATCCCTCTGACCTGCTTGGTGACGATGAAACACAGAAATTGCATCGTAATTAAATAGAAAAGGCACAATGCCGACTTAAGTACAAGACAACTGACTCATCTTACTGTCTATGTTTTGAACCATTCCTGTGACACTAGTTATAGATTCCGATGCTTCACTTCAGGTATACTGTATCCCTCTGACCTCCTTATTGACGATGAAACACAGAAATTGCATCGGAATTAAATACAAAAAGCACAATGCCGGTACAAGAAAACTGACTCATCTTACTGTCTATGTTTTGAACCATTCCTGTGACAGTAGTTATAAATTCCGATGCTTCACTTCGGGTTTACTGTATCCCTCTGACCTTCTTATTGACGATGAAACACAGAAATTGCATCGGAATGATATACAAAAAGCACAGTGCTGACTCAAGTACAAGAGGACTGGCTCTTCTTACTGTCTATGTTCTGAACCTTTCCTGTGAGACTGGTTTTTGATTCCGACGCTTCACTTCAGGTTCACTGTATCCCTTGGACCCCATTATTGACCATGAAACACAGAAATTGCATTGGAATTAAATACAAAAGGCACAATACTGACTTAAGTACAGGAAGACTGACTCTTCTTACTGTCTATGTTTTGAACCATTCCTGTGACACTAGTTATAGATTCCGATGCTTCACTTCAGGTTTACTGTGTCCCCCTGACCTCCTTATTGACGATGTAACACAGAATTTGCATCGGAATTAAATAGATAAGTCACAATGCCGACTAAAGTACAAGACAACTGATTCTTCTTACTGTCTATGTTTTGGACCACTCCTGTGACACCAGGTATAGATTCCGTTGCTCCACTTCAGGTGTACTGTATCCCTCTGACCTGCTTGGTGACGATGAAACACAGAAATTGCATCGTAATTAAAAAGAAAAGGCACAATGCCGACTTAAGTACAAGACAACTGACTCATCTTACTGTCTATGTTTTGAACCATTCCTGTGACACTAGTTATAGATTCCGATGCTTCACTTCAGGTATACTGTATCCCTCTGACCTCCTTATTGACGATGAAACACAGAAATTGCATCGGAATTAAATACAAAAAGCACAATGCCGGTACAAGAAAACTGACTCATCTTACTGTCTATGTTTTGAACCATTCCTGTGACAGTAGTTATAAATTCCGATGCTTCACTTCGGGTTTACTGTATCCCTCTGACCTTCTTATTGACGATGAAACACAGAAATTGCATCGGAATGATATACAAAAAGCACAGTGCTGACTCAAGTACAAGAGGACTGGCTCTTCTTACTGTCTATGTTCTGAACCTTTCCTGTGAGACTGGTTTTTGATTCCGACGCTTCACTTCAGGTTCACTGTATCCCTTGGACCCCATTATTGACCATGAAACACAGAAATTGCATTGGAATTAAATACAAAAGGCACAATACTGACTTAAGTACAGGAAGACTGACTCTTCTTACTGTCTATGTTTTGAACCATTCCTGTGACACTAGTTATAGATTCCGATGCTTCACTTCAGGTTTACTGTATCCCTATGACATTCTGATTGACGATGAAACACAGACATTGCATCGGAATTAAATAGTAAAGACACAATGCCGATTCAAGTGCAAGAAAACTGACTCATCTTACTGTCTATGGTTTGAACCATTCCTGTGACACTAGTTATAGATTCCGATGCTTCACTTCAGGTTTACTGTATCCCCCTGACCTCCTTACTGACGATGTAACACAGAATTTGCATCGGAATTAAATAGAAAAGTCACAATGCCGACTGAAGTACAAGACAACTGACTCTTCTTACTGTCTATGTTTTGGACCACTCCTGTGACACCAGGTATAGATTCCGTTGCTCCACTTCAGGTGTACTGTATCCCTCTGACCTGCTTGGTGAGGATGAAACTTAGAAATTGCATCGTAATTAAATAGAAAAGGCACAATGCCGACTTAAGTACAAGACAACTGACTCATCTTACTGTCTATGATTTGAACCATTCCTGTGACACTAGTTATAGATTCCGATGCTTCACTTCAGGTTTACTGTATCCCTCTGACCTCCTTATTGACGATGAAACACAGAAATTGCATCGGAATTAAATAGAAAAGGCACAATGCCGACTTAAGTACAAGACAATTGACCCTTCTTACTGTCTATGTTTTGAACCATTCCTGTGACACTAGTTACAGATTCCGATGCTTCACTTCATGTTTATTGTATCTCTCTGACCTTCTTATTGACGATGAAACACAGAAATTACATCGGAATTAAATACAAAAGGCACAATGCCGACTTAAGTAAAAGAAAACTGACTCTTCTTACTGTCTATGTTTGAACCATTCCTGTGACAGTAGTTATAAATTCCGATGCTGCACTTCGGGTTTACTGTATCCCTCTGACCTTCTTATTGACGATGAAACACAGAAATTGCATCGGAATGATATACAAAAAGCACAGTGCTGACTCAAGTACAAGAGGACTGGCTCTTCTTACTGTCTGTGTTTTGAACCTTTCCTGTGAGACCGGTTTTTGATTCCGACGCTTCACTTCAGGTTCACTGTATCCCTTGGACCCCATTATTGACGATGAAACACAGAAATTGCTTTGGAATTAAATACAAAAGGCACAATACTGACTTAAGTACAGGAAAACTGACTGTTCTTACTGTCTATGTTTTGAACCATTCCTGTGACACTAGTTATAGATTCCGATGGTTCACTTCAGGTTTACTGTATCCCTCTGACATTCTTATTGACGATGAAACACAGAATTTGCATCGGAATTAAATAGAAAAGGCACAATGCCGACTGAAGTACAAGAAAACTGACTCTTCTTACTGTCTATGTTTTGGACCACTCCTGTGACACCAGGTATAGATTCCGTTGCTCCACTTCAGGTGTACTGTATCCCTCTGACCTTCTTGGTGACGATGAAACACAGAAATTGCATCGGAATTAATTAGAAAAGGCACAATGCCGACTTAAGTACAAGACAACTGTCTCTTCTTACTGTCTATGTTTTGAACCATTCCTGTGACACTAGTTATAGATTGCGATGCTTCACTTCAGGTTTACTGTATCCCTCTGACCTCCTTATTGAAGATGAAACACAGAAATTGCATCGGAATTAAATAGAAAAGGCACAATGCCGACTTCAGTACAAGACAACTGACTCATCTTACTGTCTATGTTTTGAACCATTCCTGTGACACTAGGTATAGATTCCGATACTTCACTTCAGGTTTACTGTATCCCTCTGACCTCCTTATTGACGATGAAACACAGAAATTGCATCGGAATTAAATAGAAAAGGCACAATGCCGACTTAAGTACAAGACAATTGACCCTTCTTACTGTCTATGTTTTGAACCATTCCTGTGACACTAGTTACAGATTCCGATGCTTCACTTCAGGTTTATTGTATCTCTCTGACCTTCTTATTGACGATGAAACATAGAAATTGCATCGGAATTAAATACAAAAGGCACAATGCCGGTACAAGAAAACTGACTCATCTTACTGTCTATGTTTTAAACCATTCCTGTGACAGTAGTTATAAATTCCGATGCTTCACTTCGGGTTTACTGTATCCCTCTGACCTTCTTATTGACGATGAAACACAGAAATTGCATCGGAATGATATACAAAAAGCACAGTGCTGACTCAAGTACAAGAGGACTGGCTCTTCTTACTGTCTATGTTTTGAACCTTTCCTGTGAGACCGGTTTTTGATTCCGACGCTTCACTTCAGGTTCACTGTATCCCTTGGACCCCATTATTGACCATGAAACACAGAAATTGCATTGGAATTAAATACAAAAGGCACAATACTGACTTAAGTACAGGAAGACTGACTCTTCTTACTGTCTATGTTTTGAACCATTCCTGTGACACTAGTTATAGATTCCGATGGTTCACTTCAGGTTTACTGTATCCCTCTGACATTCTGATTGACGATGAAACACAGACATTGCATTGGAATTAAATAGAAAAGACACAATGCCGATTCAAGTACAAGAAAACTGACTCTTCTTACTGTCTATGTTTTGAACGATTCCTGTGACACTAGTTACAGATTCCGATGCTTCACTACAGGTTTACTGTATCCCTCTGACCTTCTTATTGACCATGAAATACACAAATTGCATCAGAAATAAATAGAAAAGGCACAATGCCGACTTAAGTACAAGAAAACTGACTCTTCTTACTGTCTATGATTTGAACCATTTCTGTGACACTAGTTATAGATTCCGATGATTCACTTCAGGTTTACTGTATCCCTCTGACCTTCTTATTGACGATGAAACACAGACATTGCATCGGAATTAAATAGAAAAGACACAATGCCGATTCAAGTACAAGAAAACTGACTCTTCTTACTGTCTATGTTTTGAACCACTCCTGTGACACTAGTTATAGATTCCGATGCTTCACTTCAGGTTTACTGTATCCCCCTGACCTCCTTATTGACGATGTAACACAGAATTTGCATCGGAATTAAATAGAAAAGTCACAATGCCGACTGAAGTACAAGACAACTGACTCTTCTTACTGTCTATGTTTTGGACCACTCCTGTGACACCAGGTATAGATTCCGTTGCTCCACTTCAGGTGTACTGTATCCCACTGACCTGCTTGGTGACGATGAAACACAGAAATTGCATCTTAATTAAATAGAAAAGGCACAATGCCGACTTAAGTACAAGACAACTGACTCATCTTACTGTCTATGTTTTGAACCATTCCTGTGACACTAGTTATAGATTCCGATGCTTCACTTCAGGTATACTGTATCCCTCTGACCTCCTTATTGACGATGAAACACAGAAATTGCATCGGAATTAAATAGAAAAGGCACAATGCCGATTCAAGTACAAGAAAACTGACTCTTCTTACTGTCTATGTTTTGAACCATTCCTGTGACAGTAGTTATAAATTCCGATGCTGCACTTCGGGTTTACTGTATCCCTCTGACCTTCTTATTGACGATGAAACACAGAAATTGCATCGGAATGATATACAAAAGGCACAGTGCTGACTCAAGTACAAGAGGACTGGCTCTTCTTACTGTCTGAGTTTTGAACCTTTCCTGTGAGACCGGTTTTTGATTCCGACGCTTCACTTCAGGTTCACTGTATCCCTTGGACCCCATTATTGACGATGAAACACAGAAATTGCATTGGATTTAAATACAAAAGGCACAATACTGACTTAAGTACAGGAAAACTGACTCTTCTTACTGTCTATGTTTTGAACCATTCCTGTGACACTAGTTATAGATTCCTATGGTTCACTTCAGGTTTACTGTATCCCTCTGACATTCTTATTGACGGTGAAACACAGACATTGCATCGGAATTAAATAGAAAAGACACAATGCCGATTCAAGTACAAGAAAACTGACTCTTCTTACTGTCTATGTTTTGAACCATTCCTGTGACACTAGTTACAGATTCCGATGCTTCACTTCATGTTTACTGTATCCCTCTGACCTGCTTATTGACGATCTAACACAGAAATTGCATTGGAATTAAATACAAAAGGCACAATACTGACTTAAGTACAGGAAAACTGACTCTTCTTACTGTCTATGTTTTGAACCATTCCTGTGACACTAGTTATAGATTCCGATGGTTCACTTCAGGTTTACTGTATACCTCTGACATTCTTATTGACGATGAAACACTGACATTGCATCGGAATTAAATAGAAAAGACACAATGCCGATTCAAGTACAAGAAAACTGAATCTTCTTACTGTCTATGTTTTGAACCATTCCTGTGACACTAGTTACAGATTCCGATGCTTTACTTCAGGTTTACTGTATCCCTCTGACCTTCTTATTGACGATGAACACAGAAATTGCATCGGAATTAAATAGAAAACGCACAATGCCGACTTAACTACAAGAAAACTGACTCTTCCTACTGTCTATGTTTCGAACCATTTCTGTGACACTAGTTATAGATTCCGATGCTTCACTTCAGGTTTACTGTATCCCTCTGACCTCCTTATTGACGATGAAACACAGAAATTGCATCGGAATTATATACAAAAGGCACAACGCCGACTCAAGTACAAGAGGACTGGCTCTTCTTACTGTCTATGTTTTGAACCTTTCCTGTGAGACCGGTTTTAGATTGCGATGCTTCACTTCAGGTTTACTATATCCCTTGGACCTTCTTATTGACGACGTAACACAGAAATTGCATCGGAATTAAATGCAAAAGGCACAATGCCGACTCAAGTACAAGAAGACTGGCTCTTCTTCCTGTCTATGATTTGAACCATTCCTGTGACACTAGTTGCTTCACTTCAGGTTTACTGTATCCCCTGACCTCCTTATTGACGATGAAACACAGAATTTGCATCGGAATTATATAAAAAAGGCACATTGCGGACTGAAGTACAAGACAACTGACTCTTCTTACTGTCTATGTTTTGGACCACTCCTGTGACACTAGTTATAGATTCCGTTGCTTCACTTCAGGTGTACTGTATCCCTCTGACCTCCTTATTGACGATGAAACACAGAAATTGCAACGGAATTATATACAAAAGGCACAATGCCGACTCAAGTACAAGAGGACTGGCTCTCCTTACTGTCTATGTTTTGAACCCTTCCTGTGAGACCGGTTTTACAGTCCGACGCTTCACTTGAGGTTTACTGTATCCATTGCACCTTCTTATTGACGACGAAACACAGAAATTGCATTGGAATTAAATAGAAATGGCACAATGCCGACTTAGGTACACGAAGACTGACTCATTTTACTGTCTACGTTTTGATCCATTCCTGTGTCACTAGTTATAGATTCCGATGCTTCACTTCAGGTTTACTGTATCCCTCTGACGTTCTTATTGACGATGAAACACAGAAATTGCATCGGAATGATATACAAAAAGCACAGTGCTGACTCAAGTACAAGAGGACTGGCTCTTCTTACTGTCTATGTTTTGAACCTTTCCTGTGAGACCGGTTTTTGACTCCGACGCTTCACGTCAGGTTCACTGTATCCCTTGGACCCCATTATTGACCATGAAACACAGAAATTGCATTGGAATTAAATACAAAAGGCACAATACTGACTTAAGTACAGGAAGACTGACTCTTCTTACTGTCTATGTTTTGAACCATTCCTGTGACACTAGTTATAGATTCCGATGCTTCACTTCAGGTTTACTGTATCCCTCTGACATTCTGATTGACGATGAAACACAGACATTGCATCGGAATTAAATAGAAAAGACACAATGCCGATTCAAGTGCAAGAAAACTGACTCTTCTTACTGTCTATGGTTTGAACCATTCCTGTGACACTAGTTATAGATTCCGATGCTTCACTTCAGGTTTACTGTATCCCCCTGACCTCCTTACTGACGATGTAACACAGAATTTGCATCGGAATTAAATAGAAAAGTCACAATGCCGACTGAAGTACAAGACAACTGACTCTTCTTACTGTCTATGTTTTGGACCACTCCTGTGACACCAGGTATAGATTCCGTTGCTCCACTTCAGGTGTACTGTATCCCCCTGACCTGCTTGGTGACGATGAAACACAGAAATTGCATCGTAATTAAATAGAAAAGGCACAATGCCGACTTAAGTACAAGACAACTGACTCATCTTACTGTCTATGATTAGAACCATTCCTGTGACACTAGTTATAGATTCCGATGCTTCACTTCAGGTTTACTGTATCCCTCTGACCTCCTTATTGACGATGAAACACAGAAATTGCATCGGAATTAAATAGAAAAGGCACAATGCCGACTTAAGTACAAGACAATTGACCCCTCTTACTGTCTATGTTTTGAACCATTCCTGTGACACTAGTTACAGATTCCGATGCTTCACTTCATGTTTATTGTATCTCTCTGACCTTCTTATTGACGATGAAACACAGAAATTACATCGGAATTAAATACAAAAGGCACAATGCCGACTTAAGTAAAAGAAAACTGACTCTTCTTACTGTCTATGTTTGAACCATTCCTGTGACAGTAGTTATAAATTCCGATGCTGCACTTCGGGTTTACTGTATCCCTCTGACCTTCTTATTGACGATGAAACACAGAAATTGCATCGGAATGATATACAAAAAGCACAGTGCTGACTCAAGTACAAGAGGACTGACTCTTCTTACTGTCTGTGTTTTGAACCTTTCCTGTGAGACCGGTTTTTGATTCCGACGCTTCACTTCAGGTTCACTGTATCCCTTGGACCCCATTATTGACGATGAAACACAGAAATTGCTTTGGAATTAAATACAAAAGGCACAATACTGACTTAAGTACAGGAAAACTGACTGTTCTTACTGTCTATGTTTTGAACCATTCCTGTGACACTAGTTATAGATTCCGATGGTTCACTTCAGGTTTACTGTATCCCTCTGACATTCTTATTGACGATGAAACACAGAATTTGCATCGGAATTAAATAGAAAAGGCACAATGCCGACTGAAGTACAAGAAAACTGACTCTTCTTACTGTCTATGTTTTGGACCACTCCTGTGACACCAGGTATAGATTCCGTTGCTCCACTTCAGGTGTACTGTATCCCTCTGACCTTCTTGGTGACGATGAAACACAGAAATTGCATCGGAATTAATTAGAAAAGGCACAATGCCGACTTAAGTACAAGACAACTGACTCTTCTTACTGTCTATGTTTTGAACCATTCCTGTGACACTAGTTATAGATTGCGATGCTTCACTTCAGGTTTACTGTATCCCTCTGACCTCCTTATTGAAGATGAAACACAGAAATTGCATCGGAATTAAATAGAAAAGGCACAATGCCGACTTCAGTACAAGACAACTGACTCATCTTACTGTCTATGTTTTGAACCATTCCTGTGACACTAGGTATAGATTCCGATGCTTCACTTCAGGTTTACTGTATCCCTCTGACCTCCTTATTGACGATGAAACACAGAAATTGCATCGGAATTAAATAGAAAAGGCACAATGCCGACTTAAGTACAAGACAATTGACCCTTCTTACTGTCTATGTTTTGAACCATTCCTGTGACACTAGTTACAGATTCCGATGCTTCACTTCAGGTTTATTGTATCTCTCTGACCTCCTTATTGACGATGAAACATAGAAATTGCATCGGAATTAAATACAAAAGGCACAATGCCGGTACAAGAAAACTGACTCATCTTACTGTCTATGTTTTGAACCATTCCTGTGACAGTAGTTATAAATTCCGATGCTTCACTTCGGGTTTACTGTATCCCTCTGACCTTCTTATTGACGATGAAACACAGAAATTGCATCGGAATGATATACAAAAAGCACAGTGCTGACTCAAGTACAAGAGGACTGGCTCTTCTTACTGTCTATGTTTTGAACCTTTCCTGTGAGACCGGTTTTTGATTCCGACGCTTCACTTCAGGTTCACTGTATCCCTTGGACCCCATTATTGACCATGAAACACAGAAATTGCATTGGAATTAAATACAAAAGGCACAATACTGACTTAAGTACAGGAAGACTGACTCTTCTTACTGTCTATGTTTTGAACCATTCCTGTGACACTAGTTATAGATTCCGATGGTTCACTTCAGGTTTACTGTATCCCTCTGACATTCTGATTGACGATGAAACACAGACATTGCATTGGAATTAAATAGAAAAGACACAATGCCGATTCAAGTACAAGAAAACTGACTCTTCTTACTGTCTATGTTTTGAACGATTCCTGTGACACTAGTTACAGATTCCGATGCTTCACTTCAGGTTTACTGTATCCCTCTGACCTTCTTATTGACCATGAAATACACAAATTGCATCAGAAATAAATAGAAAAGGCACAATGCCGACTTAAGTACAAGAAAACTGACTCTTCTTACTGTCTATGATTTGAACCATTTCTGTGACACTAGTTATAGATTCCGATGATTCACTTCAGATTTACTGTATCCCTCTGACCTTCTTATTGACGATGAAACACAGACATTGCATCGGAATTAAATAGAAAAGACACAATGCCGATTCAAGTACAAGAAAACTGACTCTTCTTACTGTCTATGTTTTGAACCACTCCTGTGACACTAGTTATAGATTCCGATGCTTCACTTCAGGTTTACTGTATCCCCCTGACCTCCTTATTGACGATGTAACACAGAATTTGCATCGGAATTAAATAGAAAAGTCACAATGCCGACTGAAGTACAAGACAACTGACTCTTCTTACTGTCTATGTTTTGGACCACTCCTGTGACACCAGGTATAGATTCCGTTGCTCCACTTCAGGTGTACTGTATCCCTCTGACCTGCTTGGTGACGATGAAACACAGAAAATGCATCTTAATTAAATAGAAAAGGCACAATGCCGACTTAAGTACAAGACAACTGACTCATCTTACTGTCTATGTTTTGAACCATTCCTGTGACGCTAGTTACAGATTCCGATGCTTCACTTCATGTTTACTGTATCCCTCTGACCTGCTTATTGACGATGTAACACAGAAATTGCATTGGAATTAAATACAAAAGGCACAATACTGACTTAAGTACAGGAAAACTGACTCTTCTTACTGTCTATGTTTTGAACCATTCCTGTGACACTAGTTATAGATTCCGATGGTTCACTTCAGGTTTACTGTATCCCTCTGACATTCTTATTGACGATGAAACACTGACATTGCATCGGAATTAAATAGAAAAGACACAATGCCGATTCAAGTACAAGAAAACTGAATCTTCTTACTGTCTATGTTTTGAACCATTCCTGTGACACTAGTTACAGATTCCGATGCTTTACTTCAGGTTTACTGTATCCCTCTGACCTTCTTATTGACGATGAACACAGAAATTGCATCGGAATTAAATAGAAAACGCACAATGCCGACTTAACTACAAGAAAACTGACTCTTCTTACTGTCTATGTTTTGAACCATTTCTGTGACACTAGTTATAGATTCCGATGCTTCACTTCAGGTTTACTGTATCCCTCTGACCTCCTTATTGACGATGAAACACAGAAATTGCATCGGAATTATATACAAAAGGCACAACGCCGACTCAAGTACATGAGGACTGGCTCTTCTTACTGTCTATGTTTTGAACCTTTCCTGTGAGACCGGTTTTAGATTGCGATGCTTCACTTCAGGTTTACTATATCCCTTGGACCTTCTTATTGACGACGTAACACAGAAATTGCATTGGAATTAAATGCAAAAGGCACAATGCCGACTCAAGTACAAGAAGACTGGCTCTTCTTCCTGTCTATGATTTGAACCATTCCTGTGACACTAGTTGCTTCACTTCAGGTTTACTGTATCCCCTGACCTCCTTATTGACGATGAAACACAGAATTTGCATCGGAATTATATAAAAAAGGCACATTGCGGACTGAAGTACAAGACAACTGACTCTTCTTACTGTCTATGTTTTGGACCACTCCTGTGACACTAGTTATAGATTCCGTTGCTTCACTTCAGGTGTACTGTATCCCTCTGACCTCCTTATTGACGATGAAACACAGAAATTGCAACGGAATTATATACAAAAGGCACAATGCCGACTCAAGTACAAGAGGACTGGCTCTCCTTACTGTCTATGTTTTGAACCCTTCCTGTGAGACCGGTTTTAGAGTCCGACGCTTCACTTGAGGTTTACTGTATCCATTGCACCTTCTTATTGACGACGAAACACAGAAATTGCATTGGAATTAAATAGAAATGGCACAATGCCGACTTAGGTACACGAAGACTGACTCATTTTACTGTCTACGTTTTGATCCATTCCTGTGTCACTAGTTATAGATTCCGATGCTTCACTTCAGGTTTACTGTATCCCTCTGACGTTCTTATTGACGATGAAACACAGAAATTGCATCGGAATGATATACAAAAAGCACAGTGCTGACTCAAGTACAAGAGGACTGGCTCTTCTTACTGTCTATGTTTTGAACCTTTCCTGTGAGACCGGTTTTTGATTCCGACGCTTCACTTCAGGTTCACTGTATCCCTTGGACCCCATTATTGACGATGAAACACAGAAATTGCATTGGAAATAAATACAAAAGGCACAGTACTGACTTAAGTACAGGAAGACTGACACTAGTTATAGACTCCGATGCTTCACTTCAGATTTACTGTATCCCTCTGACCTCCTTATTGACGATGAAACACAGAAATTGCATCGGAATTATATAGAAAAGGCACAATGCCGACTTAAGTACAAGACAAGTGACCCTTCTTTTTGTCTATGTTTTGAACCATTCCTGTGACACTAGTTACAGATTCCGATGCTTCACTTCAGGTTTATTGTATCTCTCTGACCTTCTTATTGACGATGAAACATAGAAATTGCATCGGAATTAAATACAAAAGGCACAATGCCGACTTAAGTACAAGAAAACTGACTCTTCCTACTGTCTATGTTTTGAACCATTCCTGTGACAGTAGTTATAAATTCCGATGCTTCACTTCGGGTTTACTGTATTCCTCTGACCTTCTTATTGACAATGAAACACAGAAATTGCATCGGAATGATACACAAAAAGCACGGTGCTGACTCAAGTACAAGAGGACTGGCTCTTCTTACTGTCTATATTTTGAACCTTTCCTGTGAGACCGGTTTTTGATTCCGACGCTTCACTTCAGGTTCACTGTATCCCTTGGACCCCATTATTGACGATGAAACACAGAAATTGCGTTGGAATTAAATACAAAAGGCACAATACTGACTTAAGTACAGGAAGACTGACTCTTCTTACTGTCTATGTTTTGAACCATTCCTGTGACACTAGTTATAGTTTCAGATGGTTCACTTCAGGTTTACTGTATCCCTCTGACATTCTTATTGACCATGAAATACAGAAATTGCATCACAATTAAATAGAAAAGGCACAATGCCGACTTAAGTACAAGAAAACTGACTCTTCTTACTGTCTATGATTTGAACCATTTCTGTGACACTAGTTATAGATTCCGATGCTTCACTTCAGGTTTACTGTATACCTCTGACCTTCTTATTGACGATGTAACACAGACATTGCATCGGAATTAAATAGAAAAGACACAGTGCCGATTCAAGTACAAGAAAACTGACTCTTCTTACTGTCTATGTTTTGAACCATTCCTGTGACACTAGTTATAGATTCCGATGCTTCACTTCAGGTTTACTGTATCCCATTGACCTCCTTATTGACGATGTAACACAGAATTTGCATCGTAATTAAATAGAAAAGGCACAATGCCGACTGAAGTACAAGACAACTGACTCTTCTTGCTGTCTATGTTTTGGACCACTCCTGTGACACCAGGTATAGATTCCGTTGCTCCACTTCAGGTGTACTGTAACCCTCTGACTTTCTTGGTGACGATGAAACACAGAAATTGCATCGGAATTAAACACAAAAGGCACAATGCCGACTTAAGTACAAGACAACTGACTCTTCTTACTGTCTATGCTTTGAACCATTCCTGTGACACTAGTTATAGATTCCGATGCTTCACTTCATGTTTACTGTATCCCTCTGACCTTCTTATTGACGATGAAACACAGAAATTGCATCGGAATTATATACAAAAGGCACAATGCCGACTCAAGTAAAAGAGGACTGGCTCTTCCTACTGTCTATGTTTTGAACCTCTCCTGTGAGACCGGTTTTAGATTTCGATGCTTCACTTCAGGTTTACTGTATCCCTTGGCCCTTCTTATTGACGACGAAACACAGAAATTGCATCGGAATTAAATAGAAAAGTCACAATGCCGACCTACGTACAATAAGACTGACCCTTATTACTGTCTACGTTATGAACCATTCCTGTGACACTAGTTATAGATTCCGATGCTTCACTTCAGGTTTACTGTATCCCTCTGACCTCCTTATTGACGATGAAACACAGAAATTGCATCGGAATTAAATAGAAACGGCACAATGCCGACTTAAGTACAAGACAATTGACCCTTCTCACTGTCTATGTTTTGAACCATACCTGTGACACTAGTTACAGATTCCGATGCTTCACTTCAGGTTTATTGTATCTCTCTGACCTTCTTATTGACGATGTAACATAGAAATTGCATCGGAATTTAATACAAAAGGCACAATGCCGACTTAAGTACAAGAAAACTGACTCTTCTTACTGTCTATGTTTTGAACCATTCCTGTGACAGTAGTTATAAATTCCGATGCTTCACTTCGGGTTTGCTGTATCCCTCTGACCTTCTTATTGACGATGAAACACAGAAATTGCATCGGAATGATATACAAAAGGCACAATGCTGACTCAAGTACAAGAGGACTGGCTCTTCTTACTGTCTATGTTTTGAACCTTTCCTGTGAGACCGGTTTTGATTCCGACGCTTCACTTCAGGTTCACTGTATCCCTTGGACCCCATTATTGACCATGAAACACAGAAATTGCATTGGAATTAAATACAAAAGGCACAATACTGACTTAAGTACAGGAAGACTGACTCTTCTTACTGTCTATGTTTTGAACCATTCCTGTGACACTAGTTATAGATTCCGATGGTTCACTTCAGGTTTACTGTATCCCTCTGACATTCTGATTGACGATGAAACACAGACATTGCATCGGAATTAAATAGAAAATACACAATGCCGATTCAAGTACAAGAAAACTGACTCTTCTTACTGTCTATGTCTTGAACCATTCCTGTGACACTAGTTACAGATTCCGATGCTTCACTTCAGGTTTACTGTATCCCTCTGACCTTCTTATTGACCATGAAATACAGAAATTGCATCAGAATTAAATAGAAAAGGCACAATGCCGACCTAGGTACAAGAAAACTGATTCTTCTTACTGTCTATGATTTGAACCATTTCTGTGACACTAGTTATAGATTCCGATGCTTCACTTCAGGTTTACTGTATCCCTCTGACCTTCTTATTGACGATGAAACACAGTCATTGCATCGGAATTAAATAGAAAAGACACAATGCCGCTTCAAGTACAAGAAAACTGACTCCTCTTACTGTCTATGTTTTGAACCATTCCTGTGACACTAGTTATAGATTCCGATGCTTCACTTCAGGTTTACTGTATCCCCCTGTCCTCCTTATTGACGATGTAACACAGAATTTGCATCGGAATTAAATAGAAAAGTCACAATGCCGACTGAAGTACAAGACAACTGACTCTTCTTACTGTCTATGTTTTGGACCACTCCTGTGACACCAGGTATAGATTCCGTTGCTCCACTTCACGTGTACTGTATCCCTCTGACCTGCTTGGTGACGATGAAACACAGAAATTGCATCGGAATTAAACAGAAAAGGCACAATGCCGACTCAAGTACAAGACAACTGACTCTTCTTACTGTCAATGCTTTGAACCATTCCTGTGACACTAGTTATAGATTCCGATGCATCACTTCATGTTTACTGTATCCCTCTGACCTTCTTATTGACAATGAAACACAGAAATTGCATCGGAATTATATACAAAAGGCACAATGCCGACTCAAGTAAAAGAGGACTGGCTCTTCCTACTGTCTATGTTTTGAACCTCTCCTGTGAGACCGGTTTTAGATATCGATGCTTCACTTCAGGTTTACTGTATCCCTTGGCCCTTCTTAATGACGACGAAACACAGAAATTGCATCGGAACTAAATAGAAAAGTCACAATGCCGACTTACGTACAAGAAGACTGACTCTTCTTACTGTCTACGTTTTGAACCATTCCTGTGACACAAGTTATAGATTCCGATGCATCACTTCAGGTTTACTGTATCCCTCTGACCTCCTTATTGAAGATGAAACACATAAATTGCATCGTAATTAAATAGAAAAGGCACAATGCCGACTGAAGTACAAGACAACTGACTCTTCTTACTGTCTGTGCTTTGAACCATTAATGTGACACTAGTTATAGATTCATATGCTTCACTTCAGGTTTACTGTATCCCTCTGACCTTCTTATTGACGATGAAACACAGACATTGCAACGGAATTAAATAGAAAAGACACAATGCCGATTCAAGTACAAGAAAACTGACTCTTCTTACTGTCTATGATTTGAACCATTCCTGTGACACTAGTTATAGATTCCGATGCTTCACTTCAGGTTTACTGAATCCCCCTGACCTCCTTATTGACGATGTAACACAGAATTTGCATCGGAATTAAATAGAAAAGGCACAATGCCGACTGAAGTACAAGACAACTGACTCTTATTACTGTCTATGTTTTGGACCACTCCTATGACACCAGGTATAGATTCCGTTGCTCCACTTCAGGTGTACTGTATCCATCTGACTTTCTTGGTGACGATGAAACACAGAAATTGCATCGGAATTAAACAGAAAAGGCACAATGCCGACTTAAGTACAAGACAACTGACTCTTCTTACTGTCTATGCTTTGAACCATTCCTGTGACACTAGTTATAGATTCCGAAGCTTCACTTCATGTTTACTGTATCCCTCTGACCTTCTTATTGACGATGAAACACAGAAATTGCATCGGAATTATATACAAAAGGCACAATGCCGACTCAAGTAAAAGAGGACTGGCTCTTCCTACTGTCTATGTTTTGAACCTCTCCTGTGAGACCGGTTTTAGATTTCGATGCTTCACTTCAGGTTTACTGTATCCCTCTGACCTCCTTATTGACGATGAAACACAGAAATTACATCGGAATTAAATAAAAAGGGCACAATGCCGACTTAAGTACAAGACAATTGACCCTTCTTACTGTCTATGTTTTGAACCATTCCTGTGACACTAGTTACAGATTCCGATGCTTCACTTCAGGTTTATTGTATCTCTCTGACCTTCTTATTGACGACGAAACACAGAAATTGCATCGGAATTAAATACAAAAGGCACAATGCCGGCTTAAGTAAAAGAAAACTGACTCTTCTTACTGTCTATGTTTTGAACCATTCCTGTGACAGTAGTTATAAATTCCGATGCTTCACTTCAGGTTTACTGTATCCCTCTGACCTTCTTATTGACGATGAAACACAGAAATTGCATCGGAATGATATACAAAAAGCACAGTGCTGACTCAAGTACAAGAGGACTGGCTCTTCTTACTGTCTGTGTTTTGAACCTTTCCTGTGAGACCGGTTTTTGATTCCGACAAACACTTCAGGTTCACTGTATCCCTTGGACAACATTATTGACGATGAAACACAGACATTGCATCGGTATTAAATAGAAAAGACACAATGCCGATTCAAGTACAAGAAAACTGACTCTTCTTACTGTCTATGTTTTGAACCATTCCTGTGACACTAGTTACAGATTCCGATGCTTCACTTCAGGTTTACTGTATCCCTCTGACCTACTTATTGACGATGAAATACAGAAATTGCATCAGAATAAAATAGAAAAGGCACAATGCCGACTTAAGTACAAGAAAACTGACTCTTCTTACTGTCTATGATTTGAACCATTTCTGTGACACTAGTTATAGATTCCGATGCTTTACTTCAGGTTTACTGTATCCCTCTGACCTCCTTATTGACGATGAAACACAGAAATTGCATCGGAATTATATACAAAAGGCACAATGCCGACTCAAGTACAAGAGGAGTGGCTCTTCCTACTGTCTATGTTTTGAACCTTTCCTGTGAGACCGGTTTTAGATTGCGATGCTTCACTTCAGGTTTACTATATCCCTTGGACCTTCTTATTGACGACGTAATACAGATATTGCATCGGAATTAAATACAAAAGGCACAATGCCGACTCAAGTACAAGAAGACTAGCTCTTCTTCCTGTCTATGATTTGAACCATTCCTGTAACACTAGTTATGGATTCCGATGCTTCACTTCAGGTTTACTGTATCCCCCTGACCTCCTTATTGACGATGAAACACAGAATTTGCATCGGAATTAAATAGAAAAGGCACATTGCGGACTGAAGTACAAGACAACTGACTCTTCTTACTGTCTATGCTTTGGACCACTCCTGTGACGCTAGTTATAGATTCCGTTGCTTCACCTCAGGTGTACTGTATCCCTCTGACCTCCTTATTGACGATGAAACACAGAAATTGCATCGGAATTATATACAAAAGGCACAATGCCCACTCAAGTACAAGAGGACTGGCTCTTCTTACTGTCTATGTTTGAACCTTTAATGTGAGACCTGTTTTTGTCTCCGACGCTTCACTTCAGGTTCACTGTATTCCTTGGACCCCATTATAGACGATGAAACACAGAAATTGCATTGGAATTAAATACAAAAGGCACAATACTGACTTAAGTACAGGAAGACTGACTCTTCTTACTGTCTATGTTTTGAACCATTCCTGTGACACTAGTTACAGATTCCGATGCTTCACTTCAGGTTTACTGTAGCCCTCTGACCTTCTTATTGACCATGAAATACAGAAATTGCATCAGAATTAAATAGAAAAGGCACAATGCCGACTTAAGTACAAGAAAACTGACTCTTCTTACTGTCTATGATTTGAACCATTTCTGTGACACTAGTTATAGATTCCGATGCTTCACTTCAGGTTTACTGTATCCCTCTGACCTTCATATTGACGAAGAAACACAGACATTGCATCGGAATTAAATAGAAAAGACACAATGCCGTTTCAAGTACAAGAAAACTGACTCTTCTTACTGTCTATGTTTTGAACCATTCCTGTGACACTAGTTATAGATTCCGATGCTTCACTTCATGTTTACTGTATCCCCCTGACCTCCTTATTGACGATGTAACACAGAATTTGCATCGGAATTAAATAGAAAAGGCACAATGCCGACTGAAGTACAAGACAACTGACTCTTCTTACTGTCTATGCTTTGAACCATTCCTGTGACACTAGTTATAGATTCCGATTCTTCACTTCATGTTTACTGTATCCCTCTGACCTTCTTATTGACGATGAAACACAGAAATTGCATCGGAATTATATACAAAAGGCACAATGCCGACTCAAGTAAAAGAGGACTGGCTCTTCCTACTGTCTATGTTTTGAACCTCTCCTGTGAGACCGGTTTTTGATTCCGACGCTTCACTTCAGGTTCACTGTATCCCTTGGACCCCATTATTGAGTATGAAACACAGAAATTGCATTGGAATTAAATACAAAAGGCACAATATTGACTTAAGTACAGGAAAACTGACTCTTCTTACTGTCTATGTTTTGAACCATTCCTGTGACACTAGTTATAGATTCCGATGGTTCACTTCAGGTTTACTGTATCCCTCTGACATTCTTATTGACGATGAAACACAGGAATTGCTGTGGAATTAAATAGAAAAGAGACAATGCCGTTTCAAGTACAAGAAAACTGACTCTTCTTACTGTCTATGATTTGAACCATTCCTGTGACACTAGTTACAGATTCCGATGCTTCACTTCAGGTTTACTGTATCCCACTGACCTTCTTATTGACGATGAAATACAGAAATTGCAACAGAATAAAATAGAAGAGGCACAATGCCGACTCAAGTAAAAGAGGACTGGCTCTTCCTACTGTCTATGATTTGAACCTCTCCTGTGAGACCGGTTTTAGATTTCGATGCTTCACTTCAGGTTAACTGTATCCCTCTGACCTCCTTATTGACGATGAAACACAGAAATTGCATCGGAATTAAATAGAAAAGGCACAATGCCGACTGAAGTACAAGACAACTGACTCTTCTTACTGTCTATGTTTTGGACCATTCCTGTGACACTAGTTATAGATTCCGATGCTTTACTTCAGGTTTACTGTATCCCCCTGACCTCCCTATTGACGATGTAACACAGAATTTGCATCGGAATTAAATAGAAAAGGCACAATGCCGACTGAAGTACAAGTTAACTGACTCTTCTTACTGTCTATGTTTTGGACCATTCCTGTGACACCAGGTATAGATTCCGTTGCTCCACTTCAGGTGTACTGTATCCCTCTGACTTTCTTGGTGACGATGAAACACAGAAATTGCATCGGAATTAAACAGAAAAGGCACAATGCCGACTTAAGTACAAGACAACTGACTCTTCTTACTGTCTATGCTTTGAACCATTCCTGTGACACTAGTTATAGATTCCGATGCTTCACTTCATGTTTACTGTATCCCTCTGACCTTCTTATTGACGATGAAACACAGAAATTGCATCGGAATTATATACAAAAGGCACAATGCCGACTCAAGTAAAAGAGGACTGGCTCTTCCTACTGTCTATGTTTTGAACCTCTCCTGTGAGACCGGTTTTAGATTTCGATGCTTCACTTCAGGTTTACTGTATCCCTCTGACCTCCTTATTGACGATGAAACACAGAAATTGCATCGGAATTAAATAGAAAAGGCACAATGCCGACTTAAGTACAAGACAATTGACCCTTCTTACTGTCTATGATTTGAACCATTCCTGTGACACTAGTTACAGATTCCGATGCTTCACTTCAGGTTTATTGTATCTCTCTGACCTTCTTATTGACGACGAAACACAGAAATTACATCGGAATTAAATACAAAAGGCACAATGCCGACTTAAGTAAAAGAAAACTGACTCTTCTTACTGTCTATGTTTTGAACCATTCCTGTGGCAGTAGTTATAAATTCCGATGCTTCACTTCGGGTTTACTGTATCCCTCTGACCTTCTTATTGACGATGAAACACAGAAATTGCATCGGAATGATATACAAAAAGCACAGTGCTGACTCAAGTACAAGAGGACTGGCTCTTCTTACTGTCTGTGTTTTGAACCTTTCCTGTGAGACCAGTTTTTGATTCCGACAAACACTTCAGGTTCACTGTATCCCTTGGACCCCATTATTGACGATGAAACACAGACATTGCATCGGAATTAAATAGAAAAGACACAATGCCGATTCAAGTACAAGAAAACTGACTCTTCTTACTGTCTATGTTTTGAACCATTCCTGTGACACTAGTTACAGATTCCGATGCTTCACTTCAGGTTTACTGTATCCCTCTGACCTACTTATTGACGATGAAATACAGAAATTGCATCAGAATAAAATAGAAAAGGCACAATGCCGACTTAAGTACAAGAAAACTGACTCTTCTTACTGTCTATGATTTGAACCATTTCTGTGACACTAGTTATAGATTCCGCTGCTTCACTGCAGGTTTACTGTAACCCTCTGACCCCCTTATTGACGATGAAACACAGAAATTGCATCGGAATTATATACAAAAGGCACAATGCCGACTCAAGTACAAGAGGAGTGGCTCTTCCTACTGTCTATGTTTTGAACCTTTCCTGTGACACTAGTTACAGATTCCGATGCTTCACTTCAGGTTTTCTGTAGCCCTCTGACCTTCTTATTGACCATGAAATACAGAAATTGCATCAGAATTAAATAGAAAAGGCACAATGCCGACTTAAGTACAAGAAAACTGACTCTTCTTACTGTCTATGATTTGAACCGTTTCTGTGACACTAGTTATAGATTCCGATGCTTCACTTCAGGTTTACTGTATCCCTCTGACCTTCTTATTGACGAAGAAACACAGACATTGCATCGGAATTAATTAGAAAAGACACAATGCCGTTTCAAGTACAAGAAAACTGACTCTTCTTACTGTCTATGTTTTGAACCATTCCTGTGACACTAGTTATAGATTCCGATGCTTCACTTCATGTTTACTGTATCCCCCTGACCTCCTTATTGACGATGTAACACAGAATTTGCATCGGAATTAAATAGAAAAGGCACAATGCCGACTGAAGTACAAGACAACTGACTCTTCTTACTGACTATGTTTTGGACCACTCCTGTGACACCAGGTATAGATTCCGTTGCTCCACTTCAGGTGTACTGTATCCCTCTGACTTTCTTGGTGACGATGAAACCTAGAAATTGCATCGGAATTAAACAGAAAAGGCACAATGCCGACTTAAGTACAAGACAACTGACTCTTCTTACTGTCTATGCTTTGAACCATTCCTGTGACACTAGTTATAGATTCCGATTCTTCACTTCATGTTTACTGTATCCCTCTGACCTTCTTATTGACGATGAAACACAGAAATTTCATCGGAATTATATACAAAAGGCACAATGCCGACTCAAGTAAAAGAGGACTGGCTCTTCCTACTGTCTATGTTTTGAACCTCTCCTGTGAGACCGGTTTTAGATTTCGATGCTTCACTTCAGGTTTACTGTATCCCTTGTCCCTTCTTATTGACGACGAAACACAAAAATTGCATCGGAATTAAATAGAAAAGTCACAATGCCAACTTACGTACAAGAAGACTGACTCTTCTTACTGTCTACGTTTTGAACCAATCCTGTGACACAAGTTATAGATTCCGATGCTTCACTTCAGGTTTACTGTATCCCTCTGACGTCCTTATTGAAGATGAAACACAGAAATTGCATCGTAATTAAATAGTAAAGGCACTATGCCGACCTAAGTACAGGACAACTGACTCATCTTACTGTCTATGTCCTGAACCATTCCTGACACTAGTTATAGATTCCGATGCTTCACTTCAGGTTTACTGTATCCCTCTGACCTCCTTATTGACGATGAAACACAGAAATTGCATCGGAATGAGATAGAAAAGGCACAATGCCGACTTAAGTACAAGACAATTGACCCTTCTTACAGTCTATGTTTTGAACCATTCCTGTGACACTAGTTACAGATTCCGATGCTTCACTTCAGGTTTATTGTATCTCTCTGACCTTCTTATTGACGATGAAACACAGAAATTGCATCGGAATTAAATACAAAAGGCACAATGAATACTTAAGTAAAAGAAAACTGACTCTTCTTACTGTCTATGTTTTGAACCATTCCTGTGACAGTAGTTATAAATTCCGATGCTTCACTTCGGGTTTACTGTATCCCTCTGACCTTCTTATTGACGATGAAACACAGATATTGCATCGGAATGATATACAAAAAGCACAGTGCTGACTCAAGTACAAGAGGACTGGCTCTTCTTACTGTCTGTGTTTTGAACCTTTCCTGTGAGACCGGTTTTTGATTCCGACGCTTCACTTCAGGTTCATTGTATCCCTTGGACCCCATTATTGACGATGAAACACAGAAATTGCATTGGAATTAAATACAAAAGGCACAATACTGACTTAAGTACAGGAAAACTGACTCTTCTTACTGTCTATGTTTTGAACCATTCCTGTGACACTAGTTATAGATTCCGATGGTTCACTTCAGGTTTGCTGTATCCCTCTGACATTCTTATTTACGATGAAACACAGTAATTGCATTGGAATTAAATAGAAAAGGCACAATGCCGACTGAAGTACAAGACAACTGACTCTTCTTACTGTCTATGTTTTGGACCATTACTGTGACACTAGTTATAGATTCCGATGCTTCACTTCAGGTTTACTGTATCCCCCTGACCTCCTTATTGACGATGTAACACAGAATTTGCATCGGAATTAAATAGAAAAGGCACAATGCCGACTGAAGTACTAGACAACTGACTATTCTTACTGTCTATGTTTTGGACCACTCCTGTGACACCAGGTATAGATTCCGTTGCTCCACTTCAGGTGTACTGTATCCCTCTGACTTTCTTGGTGACGATGAAACACAGAAATTGCATCGGAATTAAACAGAAAAGGCACAATGCCGACTTAAGTACAAGACAACTGACTCTTTTTACTGTCTATGCTTTGAACCATTCCTGTGACACTAGTTATAGATTCCGATTCTTCACTTCATGTTTACTGTATCCCTCTGACCTTCTTATTGACGATGAAACACAGAAATTGCATCGGAATTATATACAAAAGGCACAATGCCGACTCAAGTAAAAGAGGACTGGCTCTTCCTACTGTCTATGTTTTGAACCTCTCCTGTGAGACCGGTTTTAGATTTCGATGCTTCACTTCAGGTTTAATGTATCCCTTGTCCCTTCTTATTGACGACGAAACACAGAAATTGCATCGGAATTAAATAGAAAAGTCACAATGCCGACTTACGTACAAGAAGACTGACTCTTCTTACTGTCTACGTTTTGAACCATTCCTGTGACACAAGTTATAGATTCCGATGCTTCACTTCAGGTTTACTGTATCCCTCTGACGTCCTTATTGAAGATGAAACACAGAAATTGCATCGTAATTAAATAGAAAAGGCACAATGCCGACTTAAGTACAGGACAACTGACTCATCTTACTGTCTGTGTCCTGAACCATTCCTGACACTAGTTATAGATTCCGATGCTTCACTTCAGGTTTACTGTATCCCTCTGACCTCCTTATTGACGATGAAACACAGAAATTGCATCGGAATGAGATAGAAAAGGCACAATGCCGACTTAAGTACAAGACAATTGACCCTTCTTACTGTCTATGTTTTGAACCATTCCTGTGACACTAGTTACAGATTCCGATGCTTCACTTCAGGTTTATTGTATCTCTCTGACCTTCTTATTGACGATGAAACACAGAAATTGCATCGGAATTAAATACAAAAGGCACAATGCCGACTTAAGTAAAAGAAAACTGACTCTTCTTACTGTCTATGTTTTGAACCATTCCTGTGACAGTAGTTATAAATTCCGATGCTTCACTTCGGGTTTACTGTATCCCTCTGACCTTCTTATTGACGATGAAACACAGAAATTGCATCGGAATGATATACAAAAAGCACAGTGCTGACACAAGTACAAGAGGACTGGCTCTTCTTACTGTCTGTGTTTTGAACCTTTCCTGTGAGACCAGTTTTTGATTCCGACAAACACTTCAGGTTCACTGTATCCCTTGGACCCCATTATTGACGATGAAACACAGACATTGCATCGGAATTAAATAGAAAAGACACAATGCCGATTCAAGTACAAGAAAACTGACTCTTCTTACTGTCTATGTTTTGAACCATTCCTGTGACACTAGTTACAGATAACGATGCTTCACTTCAGGTTTACTGTATCCCTCTGACCTACTTATTGACGATGAAATACAGAAATTGCATCAGAATAAAATAGAAAAGGCACAATGCCGACTTAAGTACAAGAAAACTGACTCTTCTTACTGTCTATGATTTGAACCATTTCTGTGACACTAGTTATAGATTCCGATGCTTCACTTCAGGTTTACTGTAACACTCTGACCTCCTTATTGACGATGAAACACAGAAATTGCATCGGAATTATATACAAAAGGCACAATGCCGACTCAAGTACAAGAGGAGTGGCTCTTCCTACTGTCTATGTTTTGAACCTTTCCTGTGAGACCGGTTTTAGATTGCCATGCTTCACTTCAGGTTTACTATATCCCTTGGACCTTCTTATTGACGACGTAACACAGAAATTGCATCGGAATTAAATACAAAAGGCACAATGCCGACTCAAGTACAAGAAGACTAGCTCTTCTTCCTGTCTATGATTTGAACCATTCCTGTGTCACTAGTTATGGATTCCGATGCTTTACTTCAGGTTTACTGTATCCCCCTGACCTCCTTATTGACGATGAAACACAGAATTTGCATCGGAATTAAATAGAAAACGCACATTGCGGACTGTAGTACAAGACAACTGACTCTTCTTACTGTCTATGTTTTGGACCACTCCTGTGACACTAGTTATAGATTCCGTTGCTTCACTTCAGGTGTACTGTATCCCTCTGACCTCCTTATTGACGATGAAACACAGAAATTGCATCGGAATTATATACAAAAGGCACAATGCCGACTCAAGTACAAGAGGACTGGCTCTTCTTACTGTCTATGTTCTGAACCTTTCCTGAGAGACCGGTTTTAGATTGCGATGCTTCACTTCAGGTTTACTGTATCCCTTGGACCTTCTTATTGACGACGAAGCACAGAAATTGCATCGGAATTATATACAAAAGGCACAATGCCAAGTCAAGTACAAGAGGACCGGCTCTTCTTACTGTCTATGTTTTGAACCTTTCCAGTGAGACCGGTTTTTGTCTCCGACGCTTCACTTCAGGTTCACTGTATTCCTTGGACCCCATTATTGACGATGAAACACAGAAATTGCATTGGAATTAAATACAACAGGTACAATACTGACTTAAGTACAGGAAGACTGACTCTTCTTACTGTCTATGTTTTGAACCATTCCTGTGACACTAGTTACAGATTCCGATGCTTCACTTCAGGTTTACTGTAGCCCTCTGACCTTCTTATTGACCATGAAATACAGAAATTGCATCAGAATTAAATAGAAAAGGCACAATGCCGACTTAAGTACAAGAAAACTGACTCTTCTTACTGTCTATGATTTGAACCATTTCTGTGACACTAGTTATAGATTCCGATGCTTCACTTCAGGTTTACTCTATCCCTCTGACCTTCTTATAGACGAAGAAACACAGACATTGCATCGGAATTAATTAGAAAAGACACAATGCCGTTTCAAGTACAAGAAAACTGACTCTTCTTACTGTCTATGTTTTGGACCACTCCTGTGACACCAGGTATAGATTCCGTTGCTCCACTTCAGGTGTACTGTATCCCTCTGACTTTCTTGGTGACGATGAAACCTAGTAATTGCATCGGAATTAAACAGAAAAGGCACAATGCCGACTTAAGTACAAGACAACTGACTCTTCTTACTGTCTATGCTTTGAACCATTCCTGTGACACTAGTTATAGATTCCGATTCTTCACTTCATGTTTACTGTATCCCTCTGACCTTCTTATTGACGATGAAACACAGAAATTGCATCGGAATTATATACAAAAGGCACAATGCCGACTCAAGTAAAAGAGGACTGGCTCTTCCTACTGTCTATGTTTTGAACCTCTCCTGTGAGACCGGTTTTAGATTTCGATGCTTCACTTCAGGTTTACTGTATCCCTTGTCCCTTCTTATTGACGACGAAACACACAAATTGCATCGGAATTAAATAGAAAAGTCACAATGCCGACTTACGTACAAGAAGACTGACTCTTCTTACTGTCTACGTTTTGAACCATTCCTGTGACACAAGTTATAGATTCCGATGCTTCACTTCAGGTTTACTGTATCCCTCTGACGTCCTTATTGAAGATGAAACACAGAAATTGCATCGTAATTAAATAGAAAAGGCACAATGCCGACTTAAGTACAGGACAACTGACTCATCTTACTGTCTATGTCCTGAACCATTCCTGACACTAGTTATAGATTCCGATGCTTCACTTCAGGTTTACTGTATCCCTCTGACCTCCTTATTGACGATGAAACACAGAAATTGCATCGGAATGAGATAGAAAAGGCACAATGCCGACTTAAGTACAAGACAATTGACCCTTCTTACTGTCTATGTTTTGAACCATTCCTGTGACACTAGTTACAGATTCCGATGCTTCACTTCAGGTTTATTGTATCTCTCTGACCTTCTTATTGACGATGAAACACAGAAATTGCATCGGAATTAAATACAAAAGGCACAATGCCGACTTAAGTAAAAGAAAACTGACTCTTCTTACTGTCTATGTTTTGAACCATTCCTGTGACAGTAGTTATAAATTCCGATGCTTCACTTCGGGTTTACTGTATCCCTCTGACCTTCTTATTGACGATGAAACACAGAAATTGCATCGGAATGATATACAAAAAGCACAGTGCTGACTCAAGTACAAGAGGACTGGCTCTTCTTACTGTCTGTGTTTTGAACCTTTCCTGTGAGACCGGTTTTTGATTCCGACGCTTCACTTCAGGTTCACTGTATCCCTTGGACCCCATTATTGACGATGAAACACAGAAATTGCATTGGAATTAAATACAAAAGGCACAATACTGACTTAAGTACAGGAAAACTGACTCTTCTTACTGTCTATGTTTTGAACCATTCCTGTGACACTAGTTATAGATTCCGATGGTTCACTTCAGGTTTGCTGTATCCCTCTGACATTCTTATTTACGATGAAACACAGTAATTGCATTGGAATTAAATAGAAAAGGCACAATGCCGACTGAAGTACAAGACAACTGACTCTTCTTACTGTCTATGTTTTGGACCATTCCTGTGACACTAGTTATAGATTCCGATGCTTCACTTCAGGTTTACTGTATCCCCCTGACCTCCTTATTGACGATGTAACACAGAATTTGCATCGGAATTAAATAGAAAAGGCACAATGCCGACTGAAGTACAAGACAACTGACTCTTCTTACTGTCTATGTTTTGGACCACTCCTGTGACACCAGGTATAGATTCCGTTGCTCCACTTCAGGTGTACTGTATCCCTCTGACTTTCTTGGTGACGATGAAACACAGAAATTGCATCGGAATTAAACAGAAAAGGCACAATGCCGACTTAAGTACAAGACAACTGACTCTTTTTACTGTCTATGCTTTGAACCATTCCTGTGACACTAGTTATAGATTCCGATGCTTCACTTCATGTTTACTGTATCCCTCTGACCTTCTTATTGACGATGAAACACAGAAATTGCATCGGAATTATATACAAAAGGCACAATGCCGACTCAAGTAAAAGAGGACTGGCTCTTCCTACTGTCTATGTTTTGAACCTCTCCTGTGAGACCGGTTTTAAATTTCGATGCTTCACTTCAGGTTTACTGTATCCCTCTGACCTCCTTATTGACGATGAAACACAGAAATTACATCGGAATTAAATAGAAAAGGCACAATGCCGACTTAAGTACAAGACAATTGACCCTTCTTACTGTCTATGTTTTGAACCATTCCTGTGACACTAGTTACAGATTCCGATGCTTCACTTCAGGTTTATTGTATCTCTCTGATCTTCTTATTGACGACGAAACACAGAAATTGCATCGGAATTAAATACAAAAGGCACAATGCCGACTTAAGTAAAAGAAAACTGACTCTTCTTACTGTCTATGTTTTGAACCATTCCTGTGACAGTAGTTATAAATTCCGATGCTTCACTTCGGGTTTACTGTATCCGTCTGACCTTCTTATTGACGATGAAACACAGAAATTGCATCGGAATGATATACAAAAAGCACAGTGCTGACTCAAGTACAAGAGGACTGGCTCTTCTTACTGTCTGTGTTTTGAACCTTTCCTGTGAGACCGGTTTTTGATTCCGACAAACACTTCAGGTTCACTGTATCCCTTGGACCCCATTATTGACGATGAAACACAGACATTGCATCGGAATTAAATAGAAAAGACACAATGCCGATTCAAGTACAAGAAAACTGACTCTTTTTACTGTCTATGTTTTGAACCATTCCTGTGACACTAGTTACACATTCCGATGCTTCACTTCAGGTTTACTGTATCCCTCTGACCTACTTATCGACAATGAAATACAGAAATTGCATCAGAATAAAATAGAAAAGGCACAATGCCGACTTAAGTACAAGAAAACTGACTCTTCTTACTGTCTATGATTTGAACCATTTCTGTGACACTAGTTATAGATTCCGATGCTTCACTTCAGGTTTACTGTATCCCTCTGACCTCCTTATTGACGATGAAACACAGAAATTGCATCGGAATTATATACAAAAGGCACAATGCCGACTCAAGTACAAGAGGAGTGGCTCTTCCTACTGTCTATGCTTTGAACCTTTCCTGTGAGACCGGTTTTAGATTGCGATGCTTCACTTCAGGTTTACTATATCCCTTGGACCTTCTTATTGACGACGTAACACAGAAATTGCATCGGAATTAAATACAAAAGGCACAATGCCGACTCAAGTACAAGAAGACTAGCTCTTCTTCCTGTCTATGATTTGAACCATTCCTGTGACTCTAGTTATGGATTCCGATGCTTCACTTCAGGTTTACTGTATCCCCCTGACCTCCTTATTGACGATGAAACACAGAATTTGCATCGGAATTAAATAGAAAAGGCACATTGTGGACTGAAGTACAAGACAACTGACTCTTCTTACTGTCAATGTTTGGACCACTCCTGTGACACTAGTTATAGATTCCGTTGCTTCACTTCAGGTGTACTGTATCCCTCTGACCGCCTTATTGACGATGAAACACAGAAATTGCATCGGAATTATATACAAAAGACACAATGCCGACTCAAGTACAAGAGGACTGGCTCTTCTTACTGTCTATGTTCTGAACCTTTCCTGAGAGACCGGTTTTAGATTGCGATGCTTCACTTCAGGTTTACTGTATCCCTTGGACCTTCTTATTGACTACGAAGCACAGAAATTGCATCGGAATTATATACGAAAGGCACAATGCCAAGTCAAGTACAAGAGGACCGGCTCTTCTTACTGTCTATGTTTTGAACCTTTCCTGTGAGACCGGTTTTTGTCTCCGACGCTTCACTTCAGGTTCACTGTATTCCTTGGACCCCATTATTGACGATGAAACACAGAAATTGCATTGGAATTAAATACAAAAGGCACAATACTGACTTAAGTACAGGAAGACTGACTCTTCTTACTGTCTATGTTTTGAACCATTCCTGTGACACTAGTTACAGATTCCGATGCTTCACTTCAGGTTTACTGTAGCCCTCTGACCTTCTTATTGACCATGAAATACAGAAATTGCATCAGAATTAAATAGAAAAGGCACAATGCCGACTTAAGTACAACAAAACTGACTCTTCTTACTGTCTATGATTTGAACCATTTCTGTGACACTAGTTATAGATTCCGATGCTTCACTTCAGGTTTACTGTATCCCTCTGACCTTCTTATTGACGAAGAAACACAGACATTGCATCGGAATTAAATAGAAAAGACACAATGCCGTTTCAAGTACAAGAAAACTGACTCTTCTTACTGTCTATGTTTTGAACCATTCCTGTGACACTAGTTATAGATTCCGATGCTTCACTTCATGTTTACTGTATCCCCCTGACCTCCTTATTGACGATGTAACACAGAATTTGCATCGGAATTAAATAGAAAAGGCACAATGCCGACTGAAGTACAAGACAACTGACTCTTCTTACTGTCTATGTTTTGGACCACTCCTGTGACACCAGGTATAGATTCCGTTGCTCCACTTCAGGTGTACTGTATCCCTCTGACTTTCTTGGTGACGATGAAACCTAGAAATTGCATCGGAATTAAGCAGAAAAGGCACAATGCCGACTTAAGTACAAGACAACTGACTCTTCTTACTGTCTATGATTTGAACCATTCCTGTGACACTAGTTATAGATTCCGATTCTTCACTTCATGTTTACTGTATCTCTCTGACCTTCTTATTGACGATGAAACACAGAAATTGCATCGGAATTATATACAAAAGGCACAATGCCGACTTAAGTAATAGAAAACTGACTCTTCTTACTGTCTATGTTTTGAACCATTCCTGTGACAGTAGTTATAAATTCCGATGCTTCACTTCGGGTTTACTGTATCCCTCTGACCTTCTTATTGACGATGAAACACAGAAATTGCATCGGAATGATATACAAAAAGCACAGTGCTGACTCAAGTACAAGAGGACTGGCTCTTCTTACTGTCTGTGTTTTGAACCTTCCCTGTGAGACCGGTTTTTGATTCCGACGCTTCACTTCAGGTTCACTGTATCCCTTGGACCCCATTATTGACGATGAAACACAGAAATTGCATTGGAATTAAATACAAAAGGCACAATACTGACTTAAGTACAGGAAAACTGACTCTTCTTACTGTCTATGGTTTGAACCATTCCTGTGACACTAGTTATAGATTCCGATGGTTCACTTCAGGTTTACTGTATCCCTCTGACATTCTTATTTACGATGAAACACAGTAATTGCATTGGAATTAAATAGAAAAGACACAATGCCGTTTCAAGTACAAGAAAACTGACTCTTCTTACTGTCTATGATTTGAGCCATTCCTGTGACACTAGTTACAGATTCCGATGCTTCACTTCAGGTTTACTGTATCCCACTGACCTTCTTATTGACGATGAAATACAGAAATTGCAACAGAATAAAATAGAAAAGGCACAATGCCGACTATAGTACAGGACAACTGACTCATCTTACTGTCTATGTTTTGAACCATTCCTGACACTAGTTATAGATTCCGATGCTTCACTTCAGGTTTTCTGTATCCCTCTGACCTCCTTATTGACGATGAAACACAGAAATTGCATCGGAATGAGATAGAAAAGGCACAATGCCGACTTAAGTACAAGACAATTGACCCTTCTTACTGTCTATGTTTTGAACCATTCCTGTGACACTAGTTACAGATTCCGATGCTTCACTTCAGGTTTATTGTATCTCTCTGACCTTCTTATTGACGATGAAACACAGAAATTGCATCGGAATTAAATACAAAAGGCACAATGCCGACTTAAGTAAAAGAAAACTGACTCTTCTTACTGTCTACGTTTTGAACCATTCCTGTGACAGTAGTTATAAATTCCGATGCTTCACTTCGGGTTTACTGTATCCCTCTGACCTTCTTATTGACGATGAAACACAGAAATTGCATCGGAATGATATACAAAAAGCACAGTGCTGACTCAAGTACAAGAGGACTGGCTCTTCTTACTGTCTGTATTTTGAACCTTTCCTGTGAGACCGGTTTTTGATTCAGACGCTTCACTTCAGGTTTACTGTATCCCCCTGACCTCCGTATTGACGATGAAACACAGAATGTGCATCGGAATTAAATGGAAAAGGCACATTGCGGACTGAAGTACAAGAAAACTGACTCTTCTTACTGTCTATGTTTTGGACCACTCCTGTGACACTAGTTATAGATTCCGTTGCTTCACTTCAGGTGTACTGTATCCCTCTGACCTCCTTATTGACGATGAAACACAGAAATTGCATCGGAATTATATACAAAAGGCACAATGCCGACTCAAGTACAAGAGGACTGGCCCTTCTTACTGTCTACGTTTTGAACCTTTCCTGAGAGACCGGTTTTAGATTGCGATGCTTCACTTCAGGTTTACTGTATCCCTTGGACCTTCTTATTGACGACGAAGCACAGAAATTGCATCGGAATTATATACAAAAGGCACAATGCCAAGTCAAGTACAAGAGGACCGGCTCTTCTTACTGTCTATGTTTTGAACCCTTCCTGTGAGACCGGTTTTAGAGTCCGACGCTTCACTTCAGGTTTACTGTATCCATTGCAGCTTCTTATTGACGACGAAACACAGAAATTGCATTGGAATTAAATAGAAAAGGCACAATGCCGACTTAGTTACAAGAAGACTGACTCTGCTTACTGTCTACGTTTTGATCCATTCCTGTGTCACTAGTTATAGATTCCGATGCTTCACTTCAGGTTTACTGTATCCCCCTGACATTCTTATTGACGATGAAACACAGACATTGCATCGGAATTAAATAGAAAAGACACAATGCCGATTCAAGTACAAGAAAACTGACTCTTCTTACTGTCTATGCTTTGAACCATTCCTGTGACACTAGTTACAGATTGCGATGCTTCACTTCAGGTTTACTGTATCCCTCTGACCTTCTTATTGACGATGAAACACAGAAATTGCAACAGAAATAAATAGAAAAGGCACAATTCCGACTTAAGTACAAGAAAACTGACTCTTCTTACTGTCTATGTTTTGAACCATTTCTGTGACACTAGTTATAGATTCCGATGCTTCACTTCAGGTTTACTGTATCCCTCTGACCTTCTTATTGACGACGAAACACAGAAATTGCATCGGAATTAAATAGAAAACGCACAATGCCGACTTAAGTACAAGAAAACTGACTCTTCTTACTGTCTACGTGTTGAACCATTTCTGTGACACTAGTTATAGATTCCGATGCTTCACTTCATGTTTACTGTATCCCTCTGACCTCCTTATTGACGATGAAACACAGAAATCGCATCGGAATTATATACAAAAGGCACAATGCCGACTCAAGTACAAGAGGACAGGCTCTTCTTTTTGTCTATGTTTTGAACCTTTCCTGTGAGACCGGTTTCAGATTGCGATGATTCACTTCAGGTTTACTGTATCCCTTGGACCTTCTTATTGACGACGTAACACAGAAATTGCATCGGAATTAAATACAAAAGGCACAATGCCGACTCAAGTACAAGAAGACTAACTCTTCTTTCTGTCTATGATTTGAACCATTCCTGTGACATTAGTTATGGATTCCGATGCTTCACTTCAGGTTCACTGTAACCCTCTGACCTCCTTATTGACGATGAAACACAGAAATTGCATCGGAATTATATACAAAAGGCACAATGCCGACTCAAGTACAAGAGGAGTGGCTCATCCTACTGTCTATGTTTTGAACCTTTCCTGTGAGACCGGTTTTAGATTGCCATGCTTCACTTCAGGTTTACTATATCCCTTGGACCTTCTTATTGACGACGTAACACAGAAATTGCATCGGAATTATATACAAAAGGCACAATGCCGACTCAAGTACAAGAAGACTAGCTCTTCTTCCTGTCTATGATTTGAACCATTCCTGTGACACTAGTTATGGATTCCGATGCTTCACTTCAGGTTTACTGTATCCCCCTGACCTCCTTATTGACGATGAAACACAGAATTTGCATCGGAATTAAATAGAAAACGCACATTGCGGACTGAAGTACAAGACAACTGACTCTTCTTACTGTCTATGTTTTGGACCACTCCTGTGACACTAGTTATAGATTCCGTTGCTTCACTTCAGGTGTACTGTATCCCTCTGACCTCCTTATTGACGATGAAACACAGAAATTGCATCGGAATTATATACAAAAGGCACAATGCCGACTCAAGTACAAGAGGACTGGCTCTTCTTACTGTCTATGTTCTGAACCTTTCCTGAGAGACCGGTTTTAGATTGCGATGCTTCACTTCAGGTTTACTGTATCCCTTGGACCTTCTTATTGACGACGAAGCACAGAAATTGCATCGGAATTATATACAAAAGGCACAATGCCAATTCAAGTACAAGAGGAGCGGCTCTTCTTACTGTCTGTGTTTTGAACCTTTCCAGTGAAACCGGTTTTTGTCTCCGACGCTTCACTTCAGGTTCACTGTATTCCTTGGACCCCATTATTGACGATGAAACACAGAAATTGCATTGGAATTAAATACAAAAGGCACAATACTGACTTAAGTACAGGAAGACTGACTCTTCTTACTGTCTATGTTTTGAACCATTCCTGTGACACTAGTTACAGATTCCGATGTTTCACTTCAGGTTTACTGTAGCCCTCTGACCTTCTTATTGACCATGAAATACAGAAATTGCATCAGAATTAAATAGAAAAGGCACAATGCCGACTTAAGTACAAGAAAACTGACTCTTCTTACTGTCTATGATTTGAACCATTTCTGTGACACTAGTTATAGATTCCGATGCTTCACTTCAGGTTTACTGTATCCCTCTGACCTTCTTATTGACGAAGAAACACAGACATTGCATCGGAATTAATTAGAAAAGACACAATGCCGTTTCAAGTACAAGAAAACTGACTCTTCTTACTGTCTATGTTTTGAACCATTCCTGTGACACTAGTTATAGATTCCGATGCTTCACTTCATGTTTACTGTATCCCCCCGACCTCCTTATTGACGATGTAACACAGAATTTGCATCGGAATTAAATAGAAAAGGCACAATGCCGACTGAAGTACAAGGCAACTGACTCTTCTTACTGTCTATGTTTTGGACCACTCCTGTGACACCAGGTATAGATTCCGTTGCACCACTTCAGGTGTACTGTATCCCTCTGACTTTCTTGGTGACGATGAAACCTAGAAATTGCATCGGAATTAAACAGAAAAGGCACAATGCCGACTTAAGTACAAGACAACTGACTCTTCTTACTGTCTATGCTTTGAACCATTCCTGTGACACTAGTTATAGATTCCGATTCTTCACTTCATGTTTACTGTATCCCTCTGACCTTCTTATTGACGATGAAACACAGAAATTGCATCGGAATTATATACAAAAGGCACAATGCCGACTCAAGTAAAAGAGGACTGGCTCTTCCTACTGTCTATGTTTTGAACCTCCCCTGTGAGACCGGTTTTAGATTTCGATGCTTCACTTCAGGTTTACTGTATCCCTTGTCCCTTCTTATTGACGACGAAACACAGAAATTGCATCGGAATTAAATAGAAAAGTCACAATGCCGACTTACGTACAAGAAGACTGACTCTTCTTACTGTCTACGTTTTGAACCATTCCTGTGACACAAGTTATAGATTCCGATGCTTCACTTCAGGTTTACTGTATCCCTCTGACGTCCTTATTGAAGATGAAACACAGAAATTGCATCGTAATTAAATAGAAAAGGCACAATGCCGACTTAAGTACAGGACAACTGACTCATCTTACTGTCTATGTCCTGAACCATTCCTGACACTAGTTATAGATTCCGATGCTTCACTTCAGGTTTACTGTATCCCTCTGACATCCTTATTGACGATGAAACACAGAAATTGCATCGGAATGAGATAGAAAAGGCACAATGCCGACTTAAGTATAAGACAATTGACCCTCTTACTGCCTATGTTTTGAACCATTCCTGTGACACTAGTTACAGATTCCGATGCTTCACTTCAGGTTTATTGTATCTCTCTGACCTTCTTATTGACGATGAATCACAGAAATTGCATCGGAATTAAATACAAAAGGCACAATGCCGACTTAAGTAAAAGAAAACTGACTCTCCTTACTGTCTATGTTTTGAACCATTCCTGTGACCGTAGTTGTAAATTCCGATGCTTCACTTCGGGTTTACTGTATCCCTCTGACCTTCTTATTGACGATGAAACACAGAAATTGCATCGGAATGATATACAAAAAGCACAGTGCTGACTCAAGTACAAGAGGACTGGCTCTTCTTACTGTCTGTGTTTTGAACCTTTCCTGTGAGACCGGTTTTTGATTCCGACGCTTCACTTCAGGTTCACTGTATCCCTTGGACCCCATTATTGACGATGAAACACAGAAATCGCATTGGAATTAAATACAAAAGGCACAATACTGACTTAAGTACAGGAAAACTGACTCTTCTTACTGTCTATGTTTTGAACCATTCCTGTGACACTAGTTATAGATTCCGATGGTTCACTTCAGGTTTGCTGTATCCCTCTGACATTCTTATTTACGATGAAACACAGTAATTGCATTGGAATTAAATAGAAAAGGCACAATGCCGACTGAAGTACAAGACAACTGACTCTTCTTACTGTCTATGTTTTGGACCATTCCTGTGACACTAGTTATAGATTCCGATGCTTCACTTCAGGTTTACTGTATCCCCCTGACCTCCTTATTGACGATGTAACACAGAATTTGCATCGGAATTAAATAGAAAAGGCACAATGCCGACTGAAGTACAAGACAACTGACTCTTCTTACTGTCTATGTTTTGGACCACTCCTGTGACACCAGGTATAGATTCCGTTGCTCCACTTCAGGTGTACTGTATCCCTCTGACTTTCTTGGTGACGATGAAACACAGAAATTGCATCGGAATTAAACAGAAAAGGCACAATGCCGACTTAAGTACAGGACAACTGACTCTTCTTACTGTCTATGCTTTGAACCATTCCTGTGACACTAGTTATAGATTCCGATGCTTCACTTCATGTTTACTGTATCCCTCTGACCTTCTTATTGACGATGAAACACAGAAATTGCATCGGAATTATATACAAAAGGCACAATGCCGACTCAAGTAAAAGAGGACTGGCTCTTCCTACTGTCTATGTTTTGAACCTCTCCTGTGAGACCGGTTTTAAATTTCGATGCTTCACTTCAGGTTTACTGTATCCCTCTGACCTCCTTATTGACGATGAAACACAGAAATTGCATCGGAATTAAATAGAAAAGGCACAATGCCGACTTAAGTACAAGACAATTGACCCTTCTTACTGTCTATGTTTTGAACCATTCCTGTGACACTAGTTACAGATTCCGATGCTTCACTTCAGGTTTATTGTATCTCTCTGATCTTCTTATTGACGACGAAACACAGAAATTGCATCGGAATTAAATACAAAAGGCACAATGCCGACTTAAGTAAAAGAAAACTGACTCTTCTTACTGTCTATGCTTTGAACCATTCCTGTGACAGTAGTTATAAATTCCGATGCTTCACTTCAGGTTTACTGTATCCGTCTGACCTTCTTATTGACGATGAAACACAGAAATTGCATCGGAATTATATACAAAAGGCACAATGCCGACTCAAGTACAAGAGGAGTGGCTCCTCCTACTGTCTATGTTTTGAACCTTTCCTGTGAGACCGGTTTTAGATTGCGATGCTTCACTTCAGGTTTACTATATCCCTTGGACCTTCTTATTGACGACGTAACACAGAAATTGCATCGGAATTAAATACAAAAGGCACAATGCCGACTCAAGTACAAGAAGACTAGCTCTTCTTCCTGACTATGATTTGAACCATTCCTGTGACACTAGTTATGGATTCCGATGCTTCACTTCAGGTTTACTGTATCCCCCTGACCTCCTTATTGACGATGAAACACAGAATTTGCATCGGAATTAAATAGAAAAGGCACATTGCGGACTGAAGTACAAGACAACTGACTCTTCTTACTGTCAATGTTTTGGACCACTCCTGTGACACTAGTTATAGATTCCGTTGCTTCACTTCAGGTGTACTGTATCCCTCTGACCGCCTTATTGACGATGAAACACAGAAATTGCATCGGAATTATATACAAAAGGCACAATGCCGACTCAAGTACAAGAGGACTGGCTCTTCTTACTGTCTATGTTCTGAACCTTTCCTGAGAGACCGGTTTTAGATTGCGATGCTTCACTTCAGGTTTACTGTATCCCTTGGACCTTCTTATTGACGACGAAGCACAGAAATTGCATCGGAATTATATACAAAAGGCACAATGCCAAGTCAAGTACAAGAGGACCGGCTCTTCTTACTGTCTATGTTTTGAACCTTTCCTGTGAGACCGGTTTTTGTCTCCGACGCTTCACTTCAGGTTCACTGTATTCCTTGGACCCCATTATTGACGATGAAACACAGAAATTGCATTGGAATTAAATACAAAAGGCACAATACTGACTTAAGTACAGGAAGACTGACTCTTCTTACTGTCTATGTTTTGAACCATTCCTGTGACACTAGTTACAGATTCCGATGCTTCACTTCAGGTTTACTGTAGCCCTCTGACCTTCTTATTGACCATGAAATACAGAAATTGCATCAGAATTAAATAGAAAAGGCACAATGCCGACTTAAGTACAAGAAAACTGACTCTTCTTACTGTCTATGATTTGAACCATTTCTGTGACACTAGTTATAGATTCCGATGCTTCACTTCAGGTTTACTGTATCCCTCTGACCTTCTTATTGACGAAGAAACACAGACATTGCATCGGAATTAAATAGAAAAGACACAATGCCGTTTCAAGTACAAGAAAACTGACTCTTCTTACTGTCTATGTTTTGAACCATTCCTGTGACACTAGTTATAGATTCCGATGCTTCACTTCATGTTTACTGTATCCCCCTGACCTCCTTATTGACGATGTAACACAGAATTTGCATCGGAATTAAATAGAAAAGGCACAATGCCGACTGAAGTACAAGACAACTGACTCTTCTTACTGTCTATGTTTTGGACCACTCCTGTGACACCAGGTATAGATTCCGTTGCTCCACTTCAGGTGTACTGTATCCCTCTGACTTTCTTGGTGACGATGAAACCTAGAAATTGCATCGGAATTAAGCAGAAAAGGCACAATGCCGACTTAAGTACAAGACAACTGACTCTTCTTACTGTCTATGCTTTGAACCATTCCTGTGACACTAGTTATAGATTCCGATTCTTCACTTCATGTTTACTGTATCCCTCTGACCTTCTTATTGACGATGAAACACAGAAATTGCATCGGAATTATATACAAAAGGCACAATGCCGACTTAAGTAAAAGAAAACTGACTCTTCTTACTGTCTATGTTTTGAACCATTCCTGTGACAGTAGTTATAAATTCCGATGCTTCACTTCGGGTTTACTGTATCCCTCTGACCTTCTTATTGACGATGAAACACAGAAATTGCATCGGAATGATATACAAAAAGCACAGTGCTGACTCAAGTACAAGAGGACTGGCTCTTCTTACTGTCTGTGTTTTGAACCTTTCCTGTGAGACCGGTTTTTGATTCCGACGCTTCACTTCAGGTTCACTGTATCCCTTGGACCCCATTATTGACGATGAAACACAGAAATTGCATTGGAATTAAATACAAAAGGCACAATACTGACTTAAGTACAGGAAAACTGACTCTTCTTACTGTCTATGTTTTGAACCATTCCTGTGACACTAGTTATAGATTCCGATGGTTCACTTCAGGTTTACTGTATCCCTCTGACATTCTTATTTACGATGAAACACAGTAATTGCATTGGAATTAAATAGAAAAGACACAATGCCGTTTCAAGTACAAGAAAACTGACTCTTCTTACTGTCTATGATTTGAGCCATCCCTGTGACACTAGTTACAGATTCCGATGCTTCACTTCAGGTTTACTGTATCCCACTGACCTTCTTATTGACGATGAAATACAGAAATTGCAACAGAATAAAATAGAAAAGGCACAATGCCGACTATAGTACAGGACAACTGACTCATCTTACTGTCTATGTTTTGAACCATTCCTGACACTAGTTATAGATTCCGATGCTTCACTTCAGGTTTACTGTATCCCTCTGACCTCCTTATTGACGATGAAACACAGAAATTGCATCGGAATGAGATAGAAAAGGCACAATGCCGACTTAAGTACAAGACAATTGACCCTTCTTACTGTCTATGTTTTGAACAATTCCTGTGACACTAGTTACACATTCCGATGCTTCACTTCAGGTTTATTGTATCTCTCTGACCTTCTTATTGACGATGAAACACAGAAATTGCATCGGAATTAAATACAAAATGCACAATGCCGACTTAAGTAAAAGAAAACTGACTCTTCTTACTGTCTACGTTTTGAACCATTCCTGTGACAGTAGTTATAAATTCCGATGCTTCACTTCGGGTTTACTGTATCCCTCTGACCTTCTTATTGACGATGAAACACAGAAATTGCATCGGAATGATATACAAAAAGCACAGTGCTGGCTCAAGTACAAGAGGACTGGCTCTTCTTACTGTCTGTATTTTGAACCTTTCCTGTGAGACCGGTTTTTGATTCCGACGCTTCACTTCAGGTTCACTGTATCCCTTGGACCCCATTATTGACGATGAAACACAGAAATTGCATTGGAATTAAATACAAAAGGCACAATACTGACTTAAGTACAGGAAAACTGACTCTTCTTACTGTCTATGTTTTGAACCATTCCTGTGACACTAGTTATAGATTCCGATGGTTCACTTCAGGTTTACTGTATCCCTCTGACATTCTTATTGACGATGAAACACAGGAATTGCATTGGAATTAAATAGAAAAGACACAATGCCGTTTCAAGTACAAGAAAACTGACTCTTCTTACTGTCTATGATTTGAACCATTCCTGTGACACTAGTTACAGATTCCTATGCTTCACTTCAGGTTTACTGTATCCCACTGACCTTCTTATTGACGATGAAATACAGAAATTGCAACAGAATAAAATAGAAAAGGCACAATGCCGACTTAAGTACAAGAAAACTGACTCTTCTTACTGTCTATGATTTGAACCATTTCTGTGACACTAGTTATAGATTCCGGTGCTTCACTTCAGGTTTACTGTATCCCTCTGACCTCCTTATTGACGATGAAACACAGAAATTGCATCGGAATTATATACAAAAGGCACAATGCCGACTCAAGTACAAGAGGACTGGCTCTTCTTACTGTCTATGTTTTGAACCTTTCCTGTGAGACCGGTTTTAGATTGCGATGCTTCACTTCAGGTTTACTATATCCCTTGGACCTTCTTATTGACGACGTAACACAGAAATTGCATCGGAATTAAATACAAAAGGCACAATGCCGACTCAAGTACAAGAAGACTGGCTCTTCCTCCTGTCTATGATTTGAACCATTCCTGTGACACTAGTTATAGATTCCGGTGCTTCACTTCAGGTTTACTGTATCCCCCTGACCTCCGTATTGACGATGAAACACAGAATTTGCATCGGAATTAAATAGAAAAGGCACATTGCGGACTGAAGTACAAGACAACTGACTCTTCTTACTGTCTATGTTTTGGACCACTCCTGTGACACTAGTTATAGATTCCGTTGCTTCACTTCAGGTGTACTGTATCCCTCTGACCTCCTTATTGACGATGAAACACAGAAATTGCATCGGAATTATATACAAAAGGCACAATGCCGACTCAAGTACAAGAGGACTGGCCCTTCTTACTGTCTACGTTTTGAACCTTTCCTGAGAGACCGGTTTTAGATTGCGATGCTTCACTTCAGGTTTACTGTATCCCTTGGACCTTCTTATTGACGACGAAGCACAGAAATTGCATCGGAATTATATACAAAAGGCACAATGCCAAGTCAAGTACAAGAGGACCGGCTCTTCTTACTGTCTATGTTTTGAACCCTTCCTGTGAGACCGGTTTTAGAGTCCGACGCTTCACTTTAGGTTTACTGTATCCATTGCAGCTTCTTATTGACGACGAAACACAGAAATTGCATTGGAATTAAATAGAAAAGGCACAATGCCGACTTAGTTACAAGAAGACGGACTCTGCTTACTGTCTACGTTTTGATCCATTCCTGTGTCACTAGTTATAGATTCCGATGCTTCACTTCAGGTTTACTGTATCCCTCTGACATTCTTATTGACGATGAAACACAGACATTGCATCGGAATTAAATAGAAAAGACACAATGCCGATTCAAGTACAAGAAAACTGACTCTTCTTACTGTCTATGTTTTGAACCATTCCTGTGACACTAGTTACAGATTGCGATGCTTCACTTCAGGTTTACTGTATCCCTCTGACCTTCTTATTGACGATGAAACACAGAAATTGCAACAGAAATAAATAGAAAAGGCACAATGCCGACTTAAGTACAAGAAAACTGACTCTTCTTACTGTCTATGTTTTGAACCATTTCTGTGACACTAGTTATAGATTCCGATGCTTCACTTCAGGTTTACTGTATCCCTCTGAAATTCTTAGTGACGACGAAACACAGAAAATGCATCGGAATTAAATAGAAAACGCACAATGCCGACTTAAGTACAAGAAAACTGACTCTTCTTACTGTCTACGTGTTGAACCATTTCTGTGACACTAGTTATAGATTCCGATGCTTCACTTCATGTTTACTGTATCCCTCTGACCTCCTTATTGACGATGAAACACAGAAATCGCATCGGAATTATATACAAAAGGCACAATGCCGACTCAAGTACAAGAGGACAGGCTCTTCTTACTGTCTATGTTTTGAACCTTTCCTGTGAGACCGGTTTCAGATTGCGATGATTCACTTCAGGTTTACTGTATCCCTTGGACCTTCTTATTGACGACGTAACACAGAAATTGCATCGGAATTAAATACAAAAGGCACAATGCCGACTCAAGTACAAGAAGACTAACTCTTCTTTCTGTCTATGATTTGAACCATTCCTGTGACATTTGTTATAGATTCCGATGCTTCACTTCAGGTTCACTGTATCCTTCTGATCTCCTTATTGACGATGAAACACAGAAATTGCATCGAAATTAAATACAAAAGGCACAATGCCGACTCGAGTACAAGAGGACTGGCTTTTCTGACTGTCTATGTTTTGAACCTTTCCTGTGAGACCGGTTCTAGATTGCGATGCTTCACTTCAGGTTTACTGTATCCCTTGTACCTTCTTATTGACGACGAAACACAGAAATTGCATCGGAATTAAATGGAAAAGGCACAATGCCGACTCAAGTACATGACAACTGACTCTTCTTACTATCTATGTTTTGAACCACTCCTGTGACACTAGTTATAGATTCCGTTGCTTCACTTCAGGTTTACTGTATCCCTCTGACCTTCGTAGTGACGATGAAACACAGAAATTGCATCGGAATTAAATAGAAAAGGCACAATGCCGACTTAAGTACAGGACAACTGACTCTTCTTACTGTCTATGTTTTGAACCATTCCTGTGACTCTAGTTATAGATTCCGATGCTTCCCTTCATGTTTACTGTATCCCTCTGACCTTCTTATTGACGATGAAACACAGAAATTGCATGGGAATTATATACAAAAGGCACAATGCCGACTCAAGTAAAAGAGGACTGGCTCTTCTTACTGTCTATGTTTTGAACCTTTCCTGTGAGACCGGTTTTAGATTCCGATGCTTCACTTCAGGTTTACTGTATCCCTTGGACCTTCTTATTGACGACGAAACACAGAAATTGCATCGGAATTATATACAAAAGGCACAATGCCGACTTAAAAGCAAGAAGACTGACTCTTCTTACTGTCTATGATTTGTACCATTCCTGTGACACTAGTTACAGTTTCCGATGCTTCACTTCGGGTTCACTGTATCCCTCTGACCTTCGTATTGACGCAGAAACACAGAAATTGCATCGGAATTAAATAGAAAAGGCACAATGCCGACTCAAGTACATGACAACTGACTCTTCTTACTATCCATGTTTTGAACCACTCCTGTGACACTCGTTATAGATTCCGTTGCTTCACTTCAGGTTTACTGTATCCCTCTGACCTTCTTATTGACGATGAAACACAGAAATTGCATCAGAATTAAATAGAAAAGGCACAATGCCGACTTTCGTACAAGAAGACTGACTCTTCTTACTGTCTATGCATTGAACCATTTCTGTGACACTAGTTGTAGATTCCGATGCTTCACTTCAGGTTTACTGTATCCCTCTGACCTTCTTATCGACGATGAAACACAGAAATTGCATCGGAATTAATTAGAAAAGGCACAATGCCGATTTAAGTACAAGAAAACTGGCTCTTCTTACTGTCTATGTTATGAACCATCCCTGTGACACTAGTTATAGATTCCGATGCATCACTTCAGGTTTACTGTATTCCCCTGACCTCCTTATTGACGATGAAACACAGAATTTGCATCGGAATTAAATAGAAAAGGCACAATGCCGACTGAAGTACAAGACAACTGACTCTTCTTACTATCTATGTTTTGAACCACTCCTGTGACACTAGTTATAGATTCCGTTGCTTCACTTCAGGTTTACTGTATCCCTTGGACCTTCTTATTGACGACGAAACACAGAAATTGCATCGGAATTAAATACAAAAGGCACAATGCCGACTTAAAAACAAGAAGACGGACTCTTCTTACTGTCTATGTTTTGTACCATTCCTGTGACACTAGTTACAGATTCCGATGCTTCACTTCGGGTTCACTGTATCCCTCTGACCTTCTTATTGGCGCAGAAACACAGAAATTGCATCGGAATTATATAGAAAAGGCACAATGCCGACTCAAGTACATGACAACTGACTCTTCTTACTATCTATGTTTTGAACCACTCCTGTGACACTAGTTATAGATTCCGATGCTTCACTTCAGGTTTACTGTATCCTTCTGACCTCCTTATTGAAGATGAAACACAGAAATAGCATCGGAATTAAATAGAAAAGGCACAATGCCGACTTATGTACAAGACAACTTACTCTTCTTACTGTCTATGTTTTGAACCATTCCTGTGACACTAGTTATAGATTCCGATGCTTCACTTCAGGTTTACTGTATCCCTCTGACCTCCTTATTGACGATGAAATACAGAAATTGCATCGGAATTAAATAGAAAAGGCACAATGCCGACTTAAGTACAAGACAACTGACTCTTCTTACTGTCTATGTTTTGAACCATTCCTGTGACACTAGTTACAGATTCCGATGCTTCACTTCAGGTTTACTGTATCTCTCTGACCGTCTTATTGTCGATGAAACACAGAAATTGCTTCGGAATTAAATACAAAAGGCACAATGCCGACTTAAGTACAAGAAAACTGACTCTTCTTATTGTCTATGTTTTGAACCATTCCTGTGACACTAGTTATAAATTCCGATGCTTCACTTCAGGTTTACTGTATCCCTCTGACCTTCTTATTGACGATGAAACACAGAAATTGCATCGGAATGATATACAAAAGGCACAATGCCGACTCAAGTACAAGAGGACTGGCTCTTCTTACTGTCTATGTTTTGAACCTTTCCTGTGAGACCGGTTTTTGATTCCGACGCTTCACTTCAGGTTTACTGTATCCCTTGGACCTCATTATTGACGATGATACACAGAAATTGCATTGGAATTACATAGAAAATGCACAATGCTGACTTAAGTACAAGAAAACTGACTCTTCTTACTGTCTATGTTTTGAACCATTCCTGTGACACTAGTTATAGATTCCGATGGTTCACTTCAGGTTTACTGTATCCCTCTAACATTCTTATTGACGATGAAACACAGACATTGCATCGGAATTAATTATAAAACGCACAATACCGATTCAATTACAAGAATATTGACTCTTCTTACTGTCTATGTTTTGAACCATTCCTGTGACACTAGTTACAGATTCCGATGCTTCACTTCAGGTTTACTGTATCCCTCTGACCTTCTTATTGACGATGAAACACAGAAATTGCATCAGAATTAAATAGAAGAGGCACAATGCCGACTTAAGTACAAGAAAACTGACTCTTCTTACTGTCTATGTTTTGAACCATTTCTGTGACACTAGTTGTAGATTCCGATGCTTCACTTCAGGTGTACTGTATCCCTCTGACCTTCTTATTGACGATGAAACACAGAAATTGCATCGGAATTAATTAGAAAAGGCACAATGCCGACTTAAGTACAACAAAACTGACTCTTCTTACTGTCTATGCTTTGAACTTTTCCTGTGAGACCGGTTTCAGATTGCGATGCTTCACTTCAGGTTTACTGTATCCCTTGGACCTTCTTGTTGATGACGAAACACAGAAATTGCATCGGAATTAAATAGAAAAGGCACAATGCCGACTTAAGTACAAGACAACTGACTCTTCTTACTGTCTATGTTTTGAACCATTCCTGTGACACTAGTTACAGAGTCCGATGCTCAATTCAGGTTTACTGTATCTCTCTGACCTTCTTATTGACGATGAAACACAGAAATTGCATCGGAATTAAATACAAAAGGCACAATGCCGACTTAAGTACAAGAAAACTGACTCTTCTTATTGTCTATGTTTTGAACCATTCCTGTGACACTAGTTATAAATTCCGATGCTTCACTTCAGGTTTACTGTATCCCTCTGACCTTCTTATTGACGATGAAACACAGAAATTGCATCGGAATGATATACAAAAGGCACAATGCCGACTCAAGTACAAGAGGACTGGCTCTTCTTACTGTCTATGTTTTGAACCTTTCCTGTGAGACCGGTTTTTGATTCTGACGCTTCACTTCAGGTTTACTGTTCCCTTGGACCTCATTATTGACGATGATACACAGAAATTGCATTGGAATTAAATAGAAAATGCACAATGCTGACTTAAGTACAAGAAAACTGACTCTTCTTACTGTCTATGTTTTGAACCATTCCTGTGACACTAGTTATAGATTCCGATGGTTCACTTCAGGTTTACTGTATCCCTCTAACATTCTTATTGACTATGAAACACAGACATTGCATCGGAATTAATTAAAAAAGGCACAATGCCGATTCAATTACAAGAATACTGACTCTTCTTACTGTCTATGTTTTGAACCATTCCTGTGACACTAGTTACAGATTCCGATGCTTCACTTCAGGTTTACTGTATCCCTCTGACCTTCTTATTGACGATGAAACACAGAAATTGCATCGGAATTAATTAGAAAAGGCACAATGCCGACTTAAGTACAACAAAACTGACTCTTCTTACTGTCTATGCTTTGAACTTTTCCTGTGAGACCGGTTTCAGATTGCGATGCTTCACTTCAGGTTTACTGTATCCCTTGGACCTTCTTGTTGATGACGAAACACAGAAATTGCATCGGAATTAAATACAAAAGGCACAATGCCGACTCAAGTACAAGAGGACTGGCTCTTCTTACTGACTATGCTTTGAACCTTTCCTGTGAGACCGGTTTTACATTGCGATGCTTCACTTCAGGTTTACGGTATCCCTTGTACCTTCTTTTTGACGACGAAACACAGAAATTGCATCGGAATTAAATACAAAAGGCACAATGCCGACTCAAGTACAAGAAAACTGACATTTCTTACTGTCTATGTTTTGAACCATTCCTGTGACACTAGTTATAGATTCCGATGCTTCACTTCAGGGTTACTGTATCTTTCTGACATTCTTATTAACGATGAAACACAGAAATTGTATCGGGATTGAATATAAATGGCAGAGTGCATACTTAAGTACAATAAGAGTGATACTTCTAAGAGTTAGTGATTTGAGCGGCTCCTTGGAGACCAGTATTAGATTCCGATGCACCAGTGCAGGTTTACTGTAAGCCTAGGACCTTCACATTGACCATAAAACACAGATATTGCATCGGGATTGAATGCAAAAGACACAATGCCAACTCAAGTACAAGTAGAGTGGGTCTTCTAAGAGTTTGTGCATTGAGCCACACCTGGCAAACGAGTATTAGATTCCGATGCATCAGTGCAGGTTTACTGTATCCCTTGGACCTTCACATTTATAATGAAACACAGAAATTGCATCGGGATTCAATACAAAATTCAGGATGAATACTTAAGTACAAGAAGAGTGAATCTTCTAAGAGTTAGTGCTTTGAGCGGCTCCTGGGAGACAAGTATTAGATTCCGATGCACCAGTGCAGGTTTACTGTAAAACTTGGACCTTCACATTGACCATCAATCACAGATATTACATCGGGATTGAATACAAAAAGCACAATGCCGACTTAAGTACACGAAGTGTGAATATTGTAAGGGTTTGTGCTTTGAACGGCTCCTGGGAGACCAGTATTAGATTCCGAGGCCCCAGTGCAGGCTTATTGTATCCCATGACCCTTCACATTGACCATGAAATACAGAAATTCCATCGGCATTGAATGCAAAAGGCACAATGCCGACTTAAGTAAAAGAAGACTGAATCTTCTAAGTGTTTGAGCTTTGAGCGACTCCTGAGAGTCCGGTATTAGATTCCGATGCACCAGTGAAGGTTTATTGTATCCCTTGGACCTTCACATTGACCATGTAACATAGAAATTCCATCGGGATTGAATACAAAAGGCACAGTGCCAACTTAAGTACAAGAACAGTTAATCTTCTAAGAGTTTGTGCATTGAGCGGCCCCTGGGAGACCAGTATTAGATTCCCATGCACCAGTGTAGGTATACTGTATCCCTTGGACATTCACATTGACCATGAATCACAGGAATTGCATCGGGATTGAACACATAAGGCTAAATGCCGTCTTAAGTACAAAAAGTGTGTATCTTCTAAGATGTTGTGCTTGGAGCGGCTCCTGGGAGAATAGTAATAGATTCCGATGCACCGGTGTAGGTATACTGTATCCCTTGGACCTTCACATTGACCATGAAACACAGAAATTGCAACGGAATTGAATTCAAAAACACAATGACGACATAAGTACAAGATGACTGAATCCTCTAAGACTGTGTGCTATGAGCGGCTCCTGGGGGTTCGGTATTAGATTCGGATGCATCAGTGCAGGTTAACGGCATCACTTGGACCTTCACATTGACCACGAATCACAGAAATTGCATCGGGATTGAATACAAAAGGCACAATGCCGACTTAAGTACGGGAAGAGTGAATCCTTTAAGCGTTCGTGATTTGAACGGTATCTGGGAGACCAGTATTAGATTCCGATGCATCAGTGCAGGTTTACTGTATTCCATGGCCCTTCACATTGACCATGAAACACAGAAATTCCATCGGCATTGAATCCAAAGAGCACAATGCCGACTTAAGGAAAAGACGAGTGAATCTTCTAAGAGTTTTTGCTTTGAACGGCTCCTGGGAGACCAGAATTAGATTCCGATGCACCAGTGCAGGTTTACTGTGTCCCTTGGACCTTCACATTGTCCATGAAACACAGTAATTGCATCGGGATTGAATACAAAATGCACAATGCCGACTTAAGTAAAAGAAGACTGAATCTTCTAAGAGTTTGTGCTTTGAGCGGCTCCTGGGAGACCAGTATTAGATTCCGATGCACCAGTGCAGGTTTACTATAAACCTTGGACCTCCACATTGACCATGAAACACAGAAATTGCATCGGGATTGAATACAAACGGAACAATGCCGACTTAAGTACAAGAAGAGTGAATCCTCTAAGCGTTCGTGATTTGAACGGTCTCTGGGAGACCAGTATTAGATTCCGATGCATCAGTGCAGGTTTACTGTATCCCTTAGACCTTCACATTGACCATGAAACAGAGGAATTGCATAGGGATTGAATACAAAAGCACAATGCCGACTTAAATACAAGAAGAGTGAATCTTCTAAGAGTGTGTGCTTTGAACGGCTCCTGGGAGACCAGTATCAGATTCCGATGCACCAGTGCTGGTTTACTGCTTCCCATGGTCCTTCACATTGACCATGAAAGACAGAAATTGTATCGGGATTGAATACAGAAGGTACAATGCCGACATAAGTACAAGAAGAGTGAAACGTCTAAAAGTTTGTGTTTGAGCATCTCCTGGGAGGCCAGTATTAGATTGCGATGCATCAGTGCAGGTTTACTGTATCCCTTGGGCCTTCACATTGGCCATGAAACGCAGAATATGCATCGGGATTGAATACGAAAAGCACAATGCCGACTTAAGTACAAGAAGAGTGAATCTTCTAAGAGTGTGTGATTTGAGCGGCTCCAGGGAGACCAATATTCCGATGCACCAGTGCAGGTTTACTGCATCCAATGGACCTTCACATTGGCCATGAAACACAGAAATCGCATCGGGATTGAATACAATAGGTACAATGCCGACTTAAGTACAAGAAGAGTGAATGTTCTAAGAGTTTGATCTTTGAGCGGCTCCTGGGACACCAGTATTACATTTCGATGCACCAATGTAGGTATACTGTATCTCTTGGACCTTCACATTGCCCATGAATCATAGGAATTGCATCGGGATTGAATGCATAAGGCTCATTGCCGTTTTAAGTACAAGAAGAGTGGATCTTGTAAGAGTGTGCGATTTGAGCGGCTCCTGGGAGACCAGTAATAGAATCCGATGCACCAGTGCACGTTTACAGCATCGCATGGACCTTCACATTGACCATGAAACACAGAAATTGTATCGGGATTGAATACTAAAGGCACAATGCCGGCTTAAATACAAGAAGAGGAATCTTGTAAGAGTTTGTGCTTTGAGTGGATGCTCGGGACCAGAATTAGATTCCGATGCACCAGTGCAGGTTTACTGCAATCCTTGGCCCTTCACATTAACCATGAAACACAGGAATTGCATCGCGATTGAATACAAAATGCACAATGCCGACATAAGTACAAGAAGAGTGAATCTTCTAAGAGTGTGTGCTTTGAGCGACTCCTGGGAGACCGGTATTAGATTCCGATGAACCAGTGCAGGTATACCGCATCCCTTGGACCGTCACATTGTCTATGAATCAGAGGAATTGCGTCGGGATTGTATACAAAAGGCTAAATGCTGTCTTAAGTACTAGGAGAGTGAATCTTCTAAGAGTTTGTCCTTTGAGCGGCTCCTATGAGACCAGAATTAGATACCGATGCACCAGTCCACGTTTACTGCATCCCATGGTCCATCGCATTGACCATGAAACATAGAAATTGTATCGGGATTGAATACAAAAGGCACAATGCCGACTTAAGTACATGTAGAGTGAATCTTCTAAGAATTTGTGCTTTGAGCGGCTCCTGGGAGGCCTGTGTTAGTTTGCGATTCATCTGTGCAGGTTTACTGTATCCTTTGGACCGTCACATTGACCATGACACACAGTAATTGCATCGGGATTGAATACTGAAAGCACAATACTGACTTAAGTACAAGAAGAGTGAATCTTCTATGATTTTTTTCTCTGAGCGGCTCCTGGAAGACCAGTATTAGATTCCGATGCACCAGTGCAGGTTTACTGTACCCCCTCAGACCTTCCCAATGACCATGAAACACAGAAGTTGCATCGGGATTGAATACAAATTTCACAATGTCGACTTAAGTACAAGAAGAGTTAATCATCTAAGAAAGTGTGTTTGAGCGGCTCCTGGGAGACCATAATAAGATACCGATGCACCAGTCCACGTTTACTGCATCCCATGGACCTTCACATTGACCATGAAACACAGAAACTGCATCGGGATGGAATACAAAATGCACAATGCCGTCTTAAGTACAAGAAGATTGAATCATCTAAGAGTGTGTGCTTTGAGCGGTTCCTGGGAGACCAGTATTAGATTGCGATGCATCAGTGCAGGTTTACTGTATCCCTTGGACCTGCACATTGACCGTGAAACGCAGAAATTGCATCGGGATTGAATACGAAAGGCACAATGCCGACTTAAGTACAAGCAGAGTGAATCTTCTAAGAGTTTGTGTTTGAGTGGCTCCTGGGACACTAGATTTAGATTCCGATGCACCAGTGCTGGTTGACTGAAATCCTTGGACGTTCACATTGATCATGAAACACAGAAACTGCATCGGGACTGAATACATAAGGCACAATGCCGACTTAAGTACAAGAAGAGTGAATCTTCTAAGAGTGTGTGCTTTGAGCGGCTCCTGGGAGACCAGTATTAGATTCCGATGCACCAGTGTAGGTATACTGTATCCCTTGGGCCTTCACATTGACAATGAATCATAGGAGTTGCATCGGGATTGAATGTATAAGGCTAATTGCCGTTTTTAAGTACAAGAAGATTGGATCTTGTAAGAGTGTGTTATTTGAGCGGCTCCTGGTAGACCAGTATTAGATTCCGATGCACCAGTGCAGGATTACAGCATCCCATGGACCTTCACATTGACCATGAAACACAGAAATTGCATCGGGATTGAATACAAAACTCACAATGCCGACTTAAGTACAAGAAGAGTGAACCATCCAAGAAAGTGTGCTTTGAGCGGCTCCTGGGATACCAGAATTAGATTCCGATGCATCAGTGCAGGTTTACTATAAACCTTGGACCTCCACATTGACCATGAAACACAGAAATTGCATCGGGATTGAATACAAACGGAACAATGCCGACTTAAGTACAAGAAGAGTGAATCCTCTAAGCGTTCGTGATTTGAACGGTCTCTGGGAGACCAGTATTAGATTCCGATGCATCAGTGCAGGTTTACTGTATCCCTTAGACCTTCACATTGACCATGAAACAGAGGAATTGCATAGGGATTGAATACAAAAGCACAATGCCGACTTAAATACAAGAAGAGTGAATCTTCTAAGAGTGTGTGCTTTGAACGGCTCCTGGGAGACTGGTATCAGATTCCGATGCACCAGTGCTGGTTTACTGCTTCCCATGGTCCTTCACATTGACCATGAAAGACAGAAATTGTATCGGGATTGAATACAGAAGGTACAATGCCGACATAAGTACAAGAAGAGTGAAACGTCTAAGAGTTTGTGTTTGAGCATCTCCTGGGAGGCCAGTATTAGATTGCGATGCATCAGTGCAGGTTTACTGTATCCCTTGGGCCTTCACACTGGCCATGAAACGCAGAAATTGCATCGGGATTGAATACGAAAAGCACAATGCCGACTTAAGTACAAGAAGAGTGAATCTTCTAAGAGTGTGTGATTTGAGCGGCTCCAGGGAGACCAATATTCCGATGCACCAGTGCAGGTTTACTGCATCCAATGGACCTTCACATTGGCCATGAAACACAGAAATCGCATCGGGATTGAATACAATAGGTACAATGCCGACTTAAGTACAAGAAGAGTGAATGTTCTAAGAGTTTGATCTTTGAGCGGCTCCTGGGACACCAGTATTACATTCCGATGCACCAATGTAGGTATACTGTATCCCTTGGACCTTCACATTGCCCATGAATCATAGGAATTGCATCGGGATTGAATGCATAAGGCTCATTGTCGTTTTAAGTACAAGAAGAGTGGATCTTGTAAGAGTGTGTGATTTGAGCGGCTCCTGGGAGACCAGTAATAGAATCCGATGCACCAGTGCACGTTTACAGCATCGCATGGACCTTCACATTGACCATGAAACACAGATATTGTATCGGGATTGAATACTAAAGGCATAATGACGGCTTAAGTACAAGTAGAGTGAATCTTCCAAGCCTTTGGGTTTTGGGCGGCTCCTGGGATTCCAGTATCAGATTCTGATGCACCAGTGCTGGCTTACTGTATTCCTTGGACCGTCACATTGACCATGAATCACAGGAATCGCATCGGGATTGAATACAAAAGGCAAAATGCCGTCTTAAGTACAAGAAGAGTGAATCTACCAAGAGTTTGTGATTTCAGCGGCTCCTGGGAGACCAGTACTAGATTGCGATGCAGCAGTGCAGGTTTACCGTATCCCTTGGGCATTCTAATTGACCATAAAATACAGAAATTGCATCGGGATTGAATACAAAAGGCTCAATGCCGGCTTAAATGCAAGAAGAAGAATCTTGTAAGAGTTTGTGCTTTGAGTGGATGCTCGGGACCAGAATTAGATTCCGATGCACCAGTGCAGGTTTACTGCAATCCTTGGCCCTTCACATTAACCATGAAACACAGAAATTGCATCGCGTTTGAATACAAAATGCACAATGCCGACATAAGTACAAGAAGAGTGAATCTTCTAAGAGTGTGTGCTTTGAGCGACTCCTGGGAGACCGGTATTAGATTTCGATGCACCAGTGTAGGTATACTGTATCCCTTGGGCCTTCACATTGACCATGAATCATAGGAGTTGCATCGGGATTGAATGTATAAGGCTAATTGCGGTTTTTAAGTACAAGAAGATTGGATCTTGTAAGAGTGTGTTATTTGAGCGGCTCCTGGTAGACCAGTATTAGATTCCGATGCACCAGTGCAGGATTACAGCATCCCATGGACCTTCACATTGACCATGAAACACAGAAATTGCATCGGGATTGAATACAAAACTCACAATGCCGACTTAAGTACAAGAAGAGTGAACCATCCAAGAAAGTGTGCTTTGAGCGGCTCCTGGGAGACCAGAATTAGATACCGATGCACCAGTCCTCGTTTACTGCATCCCATGGACTTTCACATTCGCCGAGAAACTCAGATATCGCATCGGGAATGAATACAATATTCACAATGCCGACTTAAGTACTAGAAGATTGAATCTTCTAAGAGTTTGTGCTTTGAGCGGATCCTGGGAGACCAGTATTAGATTCCGATGCACCAGTGTAGGTATACTGTATCCCTTGGACCTTCACATTGACCATAAAAACCCAGAAATTGCATCGGGATTGAATACAAATCACAATAACGACTTAAGTACAAGAAGAGTGAATCTTGTTAGAGTGTGTGCTTTGAGCGGCTCCTGGGAGACCAGTATTAGATTCCGATGCACCAGTGCTGGTTTACTGCATCCCATGGACCTTCACATTGACCATGAAACACAGAAATTGTTTCGGGATTGAATACTAAAGGCACAATGCCGACTTAAGTACAAGTAGAATGAATCATCCAAGAATTTGCGCTTTGAGCGGCTCCTGAGAGGCCAGTATTAGATTCCGATGCACGAGTGCTGGTTTACTGTATCCCTTGGACCGTCACATTGACCATAAAAACCCAGAAATTGCATCAGGATTTAATACAAAGCACAATAACGACTTAAGTACTAGAAGAGTGAATCTTGTTAGGGTGTGTGAGTTGAGCGGCTCCTGGGAGACCAGTATTAGATTCCGATGTACCAGTGCTGGTTTACTGCATCCCATGGACCCTTATATTGACCATGAAAAACAGATATTGTTTCGGGATTGAATACTAAAGGCACAATGCCGACTTAAGTACAGGTAGAGTGAACCATCCAAGAATTTGTGCTTTGAACGGCGCCTGGGAGGCCAGTATCAGATACCGATGCACCAGTGCTGGTTTACTGTATCCCTTGGTCCGTCACATTGACCATGAAAACCCAGAAATTGCATCGTTATTGAATACAAAGCACAATGCCGACTTAAGTACAAGAAGAGTGAATCTTGTAAGAGTGTGTGCTTTGAGCGGCTAATGGGAGACCAGTATTAGATTCCGATGCACCAGTGCTGGTTTACTGAAACACTTGGACCTTCACATTGACCATGAAACACAGTAATTGTATCGGGATTGAATACTAAAGGCACAATGCCGACTTAAGTACAAGTAGAGTGAATCTTCCGAGAGTTTGTGATTTCAGCGGTTGCTGGGAGACAAGTATTAGATTCCGATGCATCTGTGCTGGTTTACCGTATCCCTTGGGCCTTCACATTGACCATGGAATACAGAAATTGAATCGGGATTGAATATAAAACGCACAATGCCGGCTTAAGTACAAGAAGAGGAATCTTGTAAGAGTTTGTGCTTTGAGCGGATGCTGGGATACCAGAATTAGATTCCGATGCATCAGTGCTGGTTTACTGCATCCAATGGACCTTCACATTGACCATGAAACACAGAAAATGCATCGGGATTGAATACAAAATGGACAATGCCGACTTAAGTGCAAGAAAAGTGAATCTTCAAAGAGTTTGTGTTTGGAGCGGCTTCTGGGAGACCAGTATTAGATTCCGATGCACCAGTGCAAGTTTACCGTGTCCCTTGGGCCTTCACATTGACCATGAAACACAGAAATTGCATCGTGATTCAATATTAAAGTCACAATACCAACATAAGTACAAAAAGAGTGAAACTTCTTAGAGTTTGTGTTTAGAGCGGCTCCTGGGAAACCAGTATTAGACTCCGATGCGCCAGTGCAGGTTTACTGTATCCCTTGGACCTTCAAATTGACCATGAGTCACAGACATTGCATCGGCATTGAATACAAAAGGGACAATGCCGACTTAAGTACAAGAAGTGTGTATCTTCTTCGAGTTTGTGGTTTGAGCGGCTCCTGGGAGACTAGTATTACATTCCGATGCCCCAATGCAGGATTACTGTTTCCCTTGGACCTTCACAATGACCATGAAACACAGATATCGCATTTGGATTGAATACATAAGGACCATGACGTTTTAAGTACAAGGGGAGAGAATCTTATAAGAGTTTGTGGTTTGAGCGGCTGCCGGGAGACCAGTAGTAGATTCCGATGCACCAGTGCAGGTTTACTGTATACCTTATACCTTCACATTGACAATGAAACACAGAAATTGCTTCGGGATTGAATACAAAAAGCACAATGCCGACTTAAGTACAAGAAGAGTGAATCTTCTAAGCGTTTATGCTCCGAGCGGCTCCTGGGAGACCAGTACTAGATTCCAATGCACCACTGCAGGTTTACTTTATCTCTTGGACATTCACATTGACCATGGAACACAGAAATCGCATCGGGATTAAATACAAAAGGCACAGTGCCGACTTAAGTATAAGAGGAGTGAATCTACCAAGAGTTTGTGCTTTGAGCGGATCCTGGGAGACCAGTAATACATTCCGATGCACCAGTACAGGTTTACTGCATCGCTTGGACCTTCACATTGACCATGACACACAAAAATCGTGTCGGGATTGAATACAAAACGCACGATGCTGACTTAAGTACAAGAAGAGTGAATCTTCTAAGAGTTTGTGCTTTGAGCGGCTCCTGGGAGACCAGTATTAGATTCCAATACACGAGCGCAGTATTACTGTAATCCTTGGCCCTTCACGTTGACCATGAAACACAGAAATTGCATCGTGTTTGAATACAAAATGCACAACGCCGACTTAAGTACAAGAAGAGGGAATCTTCTAAGAATTAGTACTTTGAGCGGCACCTGGGAGACCAGTAACAGATTCCGATGCGCCAGTGCAGGTTTACTGTATCTCTTGGACCTTCACATTCAAAATGATACACAGAAATTGCATCGTGATTGACTACAAAAGGGCAATTCGGACTTCAGTACAAGAAGAGTGAATCTTGTAAGAGTTTGTGGTTTGAGCGCCTCCTGGGAGACCAGTATCAGATTCCGATGCCCCAGTGCAGGTTTACTGTATCCCTTGGACTTTCAAATTGACCATGATACACAGAAATTGCATCAGGATTGAATACAAAAGGCACAATGCCGACTTAAGTACAAGAAGAGTGAATCTTCTAAGAATTTGTGCTATGAGCGTCTGCTGCGAGACCAGTATTAGACTCCGATGCACCAGTGCAGGTTTACCGTATCCCTTGGACCCTCACATTGACCATGAAACACAGAAATTGTATCGGGATTGAATACAAAATGGACAATGCCGACATAAGTGCAAGAAGAGTGAATCTTCTAAGAGTTTGTGTTTTGAGCGGCTACTGGGAGACCAGTATTAGATTCCGATGCACCAGTGCAAGATTACCGTGTCCCTTGGACCTTCACATTGGCCATGAAACACAGAAATTGCATCGTGATTCAATATTAAAGGCACAATGCCGACATAAGTACAAGAAGAGTGAATCTTCTAAGAGTTCGTGCTTTGAGCGTGACCTGGGAGACCAGTATTACATTCCGATGCACAAGTGGAGGTTTACTGTATCCCTTGGACCTTCACATTGATCATGAATCACAGAAATTGCATCGGGATTGAATACAAACGGCACAATGCCAACGTAAGTACAAAAAGAGTGAATCTTCTAAGAGTTCGTGCTTTGAGCGGCTGCCGGGAGACCAGTATTCGATTCCGATGCACCAGTGCAGGTTAACTGTATCCCTTGGACCATCACATTGACCATGAAACACAGAAAATGCATCGGGACTGAATTCAAAATGGATAATGCGGACTTAAGTGCAAGAAGAGTGAATCTTCTAAGAGTTTGTGTTTTGAGCGGGTTCTGGGAGACCACCATTAGATTCCGATGCACCACAGCAAGTTTACCGTGTCCCTTGGACCTTCACATTGAAGATGAAACACAGAAATTGCATCGTGATTTAATATTAAAGTCCCAATACCGACTTAAGTACAAGAAGAGTGAAACTTCTTAGAGTTTGTTTTTAGAGTGGCTCCTGGGAGACCAGTATTACATTCCGATGCGCCAGTGCAAGATTACCGTGTCCCTTGGACCTTCACATTGACCATGAAACACAGAAATTGCATCGTGATTCAATATTAAAGGCACAATGCCGACTTAAGTACAAGAAGAGTGAATCTTCTAAGAGTTCGTGCTTTGAGCGTGACCTGGGAGACCAGTATTACATTCCGATGCACAAGTGCAGGTTTACTGTATCCCTTGGACCTTCACATTCATCATGAATCACAGAAATTGCATCGGGATTGAATACAAACGGCACAATGCCAACGTAAGTACAAAAAGAGTGAATCTTCTAAGAGTTCGTGCTTTGAGCGGCTGCCGGGAGACCAGTATTCGATTCCGATGCACCAGTGCAGGTTAACTGTATCCCTTGGACCATCACAATGACCATGAAACACAGAAAAAGCATCCGGACTGAATTCAAATTGGATAATGCGGACTTAAGTGCAAGAAGAGTGATCTTCTAAGAGTTTGTGTTTTGAGCGGGTTCTGGGAGACCACCATTAGATTCCGATGCACCACAGCAAGTTTACCGTGTCCCTTGGACCTCCACATTGAACATGAAACACAGAAATTGCATCGGGATTGAATAAAAAAGAGACAATGCCGACTTAAGTGCAAGAGGAGAGAATCTTATAAGTGTTTGTGGTTTGAGCGGCTGCCGGGAGACCAGTACTAGATTCCGATGCACCAGTGCAAGTTTACCGTGTCACGTGGACCTTCACATTGACCATGAAACACAGAAATTGCATCGTGATTCAATATTAAAGTCACAATACCGACTTAAGTACAAAAAGAGTGTATCTTCTTAGAGTTTGTGGTTTGAGCGGCTCCTGGGAGACTAGTATTAGATTCCCATGCCCCAGTGCAGGATTTCTGTTTCCCTTGGACCTTCACAATGACCATGAAACACAGATACTGCATTTGGATTGAATACAAAAGGACCATGACGTTTTAAGCACAAGAGGAGAGAATCTTACAAGAGTTTGTAGTTTGAGCGGCTGCCGGGGGATCAGTAGTAGATTCCGATGCACCAGTGCAGGTTTACTGTATCCCTTGGAGCTTCACATTGACCATGAAGCACAGAAATTGCATCGGGATTGAATCCAAAAAGCATAATGCCGACTTAAGTATAAGAAGAGTGAATCTTCTAAGAATTTGTGCTTTGAGCAGCACCTGAGAGACCAGTATTAGATTCCGATGCGCCAGTGCCGGTTTACTGCATCTCTTGGACCTTCACATTGACCATGACACAATAAAATCGTGTCGGGATTGAATACAAAATGCACGATGCTGACTTAAGTACAAGAAGAGTGAACCTTCTAAGAGTTTGTGCTTTGTGCGGCTCCTGGGAGACCAGTATTAGATTCCAATACACCAGCGCAGTTTTACTGTAATCGTTGGTCCTTCACATTGACCATGAAACACAGAATTTGCATCGTGTTTGAATACAAAATGCACAACGCCGACTTAAGTACAAGAAGAGGGAATCTTCTAAGAATTTGTGCTTTGAGCAGCACCTGAGAGACCAGTATTAGATTCCGATGCGCCAGTGCCGGTTTACTGTATCTCTTGGACCTTCACATTCACCATGATACACAGAAATTGCATCGTGATTGACTACAGAAGAGCAATGCCGGCTTCAGTACAAGAAGAGTGAATCTTGTAAGAGTTTGTGGTTTGAGCGCCTCCTGGGAGACCAGTATCAGATTCCGATGCCCCAGTGCAGGTTTACTGTATCCCTTGGACCTTCACATTGACCATGAATCACCGAAATTGCATCGGGATTGAAAACAAAAGGGACAATGCCGACTTAAGTACAAGAAGAGTGAATCTTCTAAGAGTTTGTGGTTTGTGTGGCTGCCGGGAGACCAGCATTAGATTCCGATGCACCAGTGCAATCTTATTGTATCCGTTGGACCTTCACATTGACCATGAAACACAGAAATTGCATCGGGATTCAATACAAAAGGCACAATGCTGACTTAAGTACAAGAAGAGTGAATCTCCTAAGAGTTTGAGCTAAGAGCTGCTCCTGGGAGACCAGTATTACATTCCGATGCACAGCTGCTGGTTTACTGTTTCCCTTGGACCTTCACATTGACCATGAAACACAGAAATTGAATAGGGATTAGGTACAAATAGTACAAATCCGATTTAAGTACAAGAAGAGTGTATCTTCTAAGAATTTGTGTTATGAGCGTCTGCTGCGAGGCCAGTATTAGACTCCGATGCACAAGTGCAGGTTTACTGTATCCCTTGGACCTTCACATTGGCAATGAAACACAGTAATTGCATCGGGATTGAATACAAAAGGGACAATGAGAACTTAAGTTCCAGAAGAGTCAATCTTCTAAGAGTCATTGCTTTGAGCGGCTCCTGGCTGATCAGTTCTAGAATCCGATGCACCAGCGCAGTTTTACTGTATCCCTTGGACCTTCACATTGACCATGAAACACAGAAATTGCATAAAGATTGAATACAAAAGTGACAATGCTGACTTAAGTACAAGAAGAGTGAATCTCCTAAGAGTTTATGATTTGAGCGGCTGCCGGGAGACCAGTATTCGATTCCGATGCACCAGTGCAAGTTAACTGTATCCCTTGGCCCTTCACATTGACCATGAAACACAGAAATTGCATCTGGATTGAATACATAATGGACAATGCCGACATAAGTGCAAGAAGAGTGAATCTTCTAAGAGTTTGTGTTTTGAGCGGCTACTGGAAGACCATTATTAGATTCCGATGCCCCAGTGCAGGATTACTGTAACCCATGGACCTTCACAATGACCATGTAACACAGAAATTGCATTTGGATTGAATACAAAAGGACCATGACGTTTTAAGTGCAAGAGTAGAGAATCTTATAAGAGTTTGTTGTTTGAACGGCTGCCGGGAGACCAGTAGTAGATTCCGATGCACCAGTGCAGGTTTACTGTATCCCTTGGACCTTCACATTGACCATGAAACACAGAAATTGCATCTGGATTGAATACAAAAAGCACAATGCCGACTTAAGCACAAGAAGAGTGAATCTTCTAAGAGTTTATGATCTGAGCGGCTCCTGGGAGACCAGTATTAGATTCCGATGCACCAGTGCAGGTTTACTTTATCCCTTAGACATTCACATTGACCATGGAACACAGAATTCCCATCGGGATCGAATACTAAAGGCACAGTGCCGACTTACGTATAAGAAGAGTGAATCTTCGAAGGGTTTGTGCTTTGAGCGGATCCTGGCAGACCAGTATTAGATTCCGATGCTCCAGTACAGGTTTACTGCATCCCTTGGACCTTCACATTGAGCATGACACACAGAAATCGTGCCGGGATTGAATACAAAATGCACGATGCTGACTTAAGTACAAGAAGAGTGAAGCTTCTATGAGTTTGTACTTTGAGCATCTCCTGGGAGACCAGTATTAGATTCCAATACACCAGCGCAGTTTTACTGTATTCTCTGGACCTTCACATTGACCATGAAACAGAGAATTTGCATCGGGATTGAATACAAAAGGCACAATGCCAAATTAAGTTCAAGACGAGTGTATCTTCAAAGAGTTGGTGCTTTGAGTGGGTCCTTGGAGACCAGTATTAGATTCTGATGCACCAGTGCAGATTTACTGTATCCCTTAGACCATCACATTACCATGTAACACTGAAATTGCATCGGGATTGAATACAAAAGGCCAAATGCAAACTTAAGTACAAGACGAGTGAATCTTCTAAGGGTTTGTGCTTTGAGCGGCTCCTGGAAAGCCAGTATGAAATTCCCATGCACCAGTTTAGGTCTAATGTATCCCTTGGACATTCGCATTGACCATGACACACAGAATTTGCACCGGGATTAATGAGAAAAGGCAAAATGCCGACTTAAGTACAAGAAGAGTGAATCTACTAAGAGTTTATGATTTGAGCGGCTGCCTGGAGACCAGTATTCGATTTCGATGCACCAGTGCAGGTTAACTGTATCCCTTGGACCATCACATTGACCATGAAACACAGAAAATGCATCGGGACTGAATACAAAATGGACAATGCCGACTTAAGTGCAAGAAGAGTGAGTCTTCTAAGAGTTTGTGTTTTGAGCGGCTTCTGGGAGACCAGCATTAGATTCCGATGCACCACTGCAAGTTTACCGTGTCCCTTGGACCTTCACATTGACGATGAAACACAGAAATTGCATCGTGATTCAATATTAAAGTCCCAATACCGACTTAAGTACAAGAAGAGTGAAACTTCTTAGAGTTTGTTTTTAGAGCCGCTCCTGGGAGACCAGTATTAGATTCCGACGCGCCAGTGCAGGTTTACTGTATCTCTTGGACTTTCACAATGACCATGAAACTCAGATATTGCATTTGGATTGAATACAAAAGGACCATGACGTTTTAAGTACAAGAGGAGAGAATCTTATAAGAGTTTGTGGTATTAGCGGCTGCCGGGAGACCAGTAGTAGATTCCGATGCACCAGTGCAGGTTTACTGTATCCCTTGGAGCTTCACATTGACCATGGAACACAGAAATTTCATCGGGATTGAATACAAAAAGCACAATGCCGACTTAAGTACAAGAAGAGTGGATCTTCTAAGCGTTTATGATCTGAGCGGATCCTGGAAGACCAGTACTAGATTCCGATGCACCAGTGCAGGTTTACTTTATCCCTTGGACATTCACATTGACCATGGAACACAGAAATCGCATCGGGATTGAATACAAAAGGCACAGTGCCGACTTAAGTATAAGAAGAGTGAATCTACCAAGCGTTTGTGCTTTGAGCGGATCCTGGGAGACCAGTATTAGATTCCGATGCACCAGTACAGGTTTACTGCATCCCTTGGACCTTCACATTGACCATGACACACAAAAATCGTGTCGGGATTGAATACAAAATGCACGATGCTGACTTAAGTACAAGAAGAGTGAATCTTCTAAGAGTTTGTGCTTTGAGCGGCTCCTGGGAGACCAGTATTAGATTCCAATACACCAGCGCAGTTTTACTGTAATCGTTGGTCCTTCACATTGACCATGAAACACAGATATTGCATCGTGTTTGAATACAAAATGCACAACGCCGACTTAAGTACAAGAAGAGGGAATCTTCTAAGAAATTGTGCTTTGAGCAGCACCTGGGAGACCAGTATTAGATTCCGATGCGCCAGTGCAGGTTTACTGTATCTCTTGGACTTTCACATTCACCATGATACACAGAATTTGCATCGTGATTGACTACATAGGAGCAATGCCGGCTTCAGTACAAGAAGAGTGAATCTTGTAAGAGTTTGTGGTTTGAGCGCCTCCTGGGAGACCAGTATCTGATTCCGATGCCCCAGTGCAGGTTTACCGTATCTCTTGGACCTTCACATGGACCATGAAACACCGAAATTGCATCGGGATTGAATACAAAAGGGACATGGCCGACTTAAGTATAAGAAGAGTGAATCTTCTAAGAGTTTGAGCTTAGAGCTGCTCCTGGGAGACCAGTATTATATTCCGATGCACAGCTGCAGGTATACTGTTTCCCTTGGACCTTCAAATTGACCATGAAACACAGAAATTGAATAGGGATTAGGAACAAATAGTACAATGCCGATTTAAGTACAAGAAGAGTGTATCTTGTAAGAATTTGTGCTATGAGCGTCTGCTGCGAGACCAGTATTAGACTCCGATGCACCAGTGCAGGTTTACTGTATCCCTTGGACCTTCACATTGACCATGAAACACAGTAATTGCATCGGGATTGAATACAAACGGCACAATGCCAACGTAAGTACAAAAAGAGTGAATCTTCTAAGAGTTCGTGCTTTGAGCGTGACCTGGGAGACCAGTATTACATTCCGATGCACAAGTGCAGGTTTACTGTATCCCTTGGACCGTCACATTGACCATGAAACACAGAAATTGCATAAAGATTGAATACAAAAGTGACAATGCCGACTTAAGTACAAGAAGAGTGAATCTTCTAAGAGTTTATGATTTGAGCGGCTGCCGGGAGACCAGTAATCGATTCCGATGCACCAGTGCAGGTTAACTGCATCCCTTGGACCATCACATTGACCATGAAACACATAAAATGCATCGGGACTGAATACAAAATGGACAATGCCGACTTAAGTGCAAGAAGAGTGATTCTTCTAAGAGTTTGTGTTTTGAGCGGCTTCTGGGAGACCAGTATTAGATTCCGATGCACCACTGCAAGTTTACCGTGTCCCTTGGACCTTCACATTGACCATGAAACACAGAAATTGCATCGTGATTCTATATTAAAGTCACAATACCGACTTAAGTACAAGAAGAGCTAAACTTCTTAGAGTTTGTTTTTAGAGCCGCTCCTGGGAGACCAGTATTAGATTCCGATGCGCCAGTGCAGGTTTTCTGTATCCCTTGGACCTCCACATTGACCATGAGTCACAGAAATTGCATCGGCATTGAATACAAAAGGGACAATGCCGACTTAAGTACAAGAGGAGAGATTCTTATAAGAGTTTGTGGTTTGAGCTGCAGCCGGGAGACCAGTAGTAGATTCCGATGCTCCAGTGCAGGTTTACTGTATCCCTTGGACCTTCACATTGACCATGAAACACAGAAATTGCATCGGGATTGAATACAAAAGGGACAATTCCGACTTAAGTACAAGAGGAGAGAATCTCATAAGAGTTTGTGGTTTGAGCGGCTGCCGGAAGACCAGTATTAGATTCCGATGCACCAGTGCAAGTTTACCGTGTCACTTGGACCTTCACATTGACCATGAAACACAGAAATTGCATCGTGATTCAATATTAAAGTCACAATACCGACTTAAGTACAAAAAGAGTGTATCTTCTTAGTGTTTGTGGTTTGAGCGGCACCTGGGAGACTAGTATTAGATTCCAATGCCCCAGTGCAGGATTTCTGTTTCCCTTGGACCTTCACAATGACCATGAAACACAGATATTGCATTTGGATTGAATACAAAAGGACCATGACGTTTAAAGTACAAGAGGAGAGAATCTTATAAGAGTTTGTGGTTTGAGCGGCTGCCGGGAGACCAGTAGTACATTCCGATGCACTAGTGCAGGTTTGCTGTATCCCTTGGACCTTCACATTGACCATGCAACACAGATATTGCATCGGGATTGAATACAAAAAGCACAATGCCGACTTAAGTACAAGAAGAGTGAATCTTCTAAGCGTTTATGATCTGAGCGGCTCCTGGGAGACCAGTACTAGATTCCGATGCACCAGTGCAGGTTTACTTTATCCCTTGGACATTCACATTGACCATGGAACACAGAAATCGCATCGGGATTGAATACAAAAGGCACAGTGCCGACTTAAGTATAAGAAGAGTGAATCTTCTAAGAGTTTGTGCCTTGAGCGGCTCCTGGGAGACCAGTATTAGATTCCAATACACCAGCGCAGTTTTACTGTAATCGTTGGCGCTTCACATTGACCATGAAACACAGAAATGGCATCGTGTTTGAATACAAAATGCACAACGCCGACTTAAGTACAAGAAGAGGGAATCTTCTATGAATTTGTGCTTTGAGCGGCACCTGGGAGACCGGTATTAGATTCCGATGCGCCAGTGCAGGTTTACTGTATCTCTTGGACCTTCACATTCACCATGATACACAGAAATTGCATCGTGATTGACTACAAAAGAGCAATGCCGGCTTCAGTACAAGAAGAGTGAATCTTGTAAGAGTTTGTGGTTTGAGCGCCTCCTGGGACACCAGTATCAGATTCCGATGCCCCAGTGCAGGTTTACTGTATCCCTTGGACCTTCACATTGACCATGAAACACCGAAATTGCATCGGGATTGAATACAAAAGGGACAATGCCGACTTAAGTACAAGAAGAGTGAATCTTCTAAGAGTTTGTGGTTTGTGTGGCTGCCGGGAGACCAGCATTAGATTCCGATGCACCAGTGCAATTTTATTGTATCCGTTGGACCTTCACATTGACCATGAAACACAGAAATTGCATCGGGATTCAATACAAAAGGCACAATGCCGACTTAAGTACAAGAAGAAAGAATCTTCTAAGAGTTTGAGCTTAGAGCTGTTCCTGGGAGACCAGTATTATATTCCGATGCACAGCTGAAAATTTACTGTTTCCCTTGGACCTTCACATTGAGCATGTAACACAGAAATTGAATAGGCATTTGGTACAAATAGTACAAATCTGATTTAAGTACAAGAAGAGTGTATCTTCTAAGAATTTGTGTTATCAGCGTCTGCTGCGAGGCCAGTATTAGACTCCGATGCACAAGTGCAGGTTTACTGTATCCCTTGGACCTTCACATTGGCAATGAAACACAGTAATTGCATCGGGATTGAATACAAAAGGGACAATGAGAACTTAAGTTCCAGAAGAGTCAATCTTCTAAGAGTCATTGCTTTGAGCGGCTCCTGGCTGACCAGTTCTAGAATCCGATGCACCAGCGCAGTTTTACTGTATCCCTTGGACCTTCACATTGTCCATGAAACACAGAAATTGCATAAAGATTGAATACAAAAGTGACAATGCTGACTTAAGTACAAGAAGAGTGAATCTCCTAAGAGTTTATGATTTGAGCGGCTGCCGGGAGAACAGTATTCGATTCCGATGCACCAGTGCAAGTTAACTGTATCCCTTGGCCCTTCACATTGACCATGAAACACAGAAATTGCATCTGGATTGAATACATAATGGACAATGCCGACATAAGTGCAAGAAGAGTGAATCTTCTAAGAGTTTGTGTTTTGAGCGGCTACTGGAAGACCATTATTAGATTCCGATGCCCCAGTGCAGGATTACTGTAACCCATGGACCTTCACAATGACCATGTGACACAGAAATTGCATTTGGATTGAATACAAAAGGACCATGACGTTTTAAGTGCAAGAGTAGAGAATCTTATAAGAGTTTGTGGTTTGAGCGGCTGCCGGGAGACCAGTAGTAGATTCCGATGCACCCGTGCAGGTTTACTGTATCCCTTGGACCTTCACATTGACCATGAAACACAGAAATTGCATCTGGATTGAATACAAAAAGCACAATGCCGACTTAAGCACAAGAAGAGTGAATCTTCTAAGAGTTTATGATCTGAGCGGCTCCTGGGAGACCAGTATTAGATTCCGATGCACCAGTGCAGGTTTACTTTATCCCTTAGACATTCACATTGACCATGGAACACAGAATTCCCATCGGGATCGAATACTAAAGGCACAGTGCCGACTTAAGTATAAGAAGAGTGAATCTTCGAAGGGTTTGTGCTTTGAGCGGATCCTGGCAGACCAGTATTAGATTCCGATGCTCCAGTACAGGTTTACTGCATCCCTTGGACCTTCACATTGAGCATGACACACAGAAATCGTGCCGGGATTGAATACAAAATGCACGATGCTGACTTAAGTACAAGAAGAGTGAAGCTCCTATGAGTTTGTGCTTTGAGCATCTCCTGGGAGACTAGTATTAGATTCCAATACACCAGCGCAGTTTTACTGTATTCTCTGGACCTTCACATTGACCATGAAACAGAGAATTTGCATCGGGATTGAATACAAAAGGCACAATGCCAAATTAAGTTCAAGACGAGTGTATCTTCAAAGAGTTGGTGCTTTGAGTGGGTCCTTGGAGACCAGTATTAGATTCTGATGCACCAGTGCAGATTTACTGTATCCCTTAGACCATCACATTACCATGTAACACTGAAATTGCATCGGGATTGAATACAAAAGGCCAAATGCAAACTTAAGTACAAGACGAGTGAATCTTCTAAGGGTTTGTGCTTTGAGCGGCTCCTGGAAAGCCAGTATGAGATTCCCATGAACCAGTTTAGGTCTAATGTATCCCTTGGACATTCGCATTGACCATGACACACAGAATTTGCACCGGGATTAATGAGAAAAGGCAAAATGCCGACTTAAGTACAAGAAGAGTGAATCTACTAAGAGTTTATAATTTGAGCGGCTGCCGGGAGACCAGTATTCGATTTCGATGCACCAGTGCAGGTTAACTGTATCCCTTGGACCATCACATTGACCATGAAACACAGAAAATGCATCGGGACTGAATACAAAATGGACAATGCCGACTTAAGTGCAAGAAGAGTGAGTCTTCTAAGAGTTTGTGTTTTGAGCGGCTTCTGGGAGACCAGCATTAGATTCCGATGCACCACTGCAAGTTTACCGTGTCCCTTGGACCTTCACATTGACGATGAAACACAGAAATTGCATCGTGATTCAATATTAAAGTCCCAATACCGACTTAAGTACAAGAAGAGTGAAACTTCTTAGAGTTTGTTTTTAGAGCCGCTCCTGGGAGACCAGTATTAGATTCCGATGCGCCAGTGCAGGTTTACTGTATCTCTTGGACTTTCACAATGACCATGAAACTCAGATATTGCATTTGGATTGAATACAAAAGGACCATGACGTTTTAAGTACAAGAGGAGAGAATCTTATAAGAGTTTGTGGTTTGAGCGGCTGCCGGGGGACCAGTAGTAGATTCCGATGCACCAGTGCAGGTTTACTGTATCCCTTGGAGCTTCACATTGACCATGGAACACAGAAATTTCATCGGGATTGAATACAAAAAGCACAATGCCGACTTAAGTACAAGAAGAGTGGATCTTCTAAGCGTTTATGATCTGACCGGATCCTGGAAGACCAGTACTAGATTCCGATGCACCAGTGCAGGTTTACTTTATCCCTTGGACATTCACATTGACCATGGAACACAGAAATCGCATCGGGATTGAATACAAAAGGCACAGTGCCGACTTAAGTATAAGAAGAGTGAATCTACCAAGCGTTTGTGCTTTGAGCGGATCCTGGGAGACCAGTATTAGATTCCGATGCACCAGTACAGGTTTACTGCATCCCTTGGACCTTCACATTGACCATGACACACAAAAATCGTGTCGGGATTGAATACAAAATGCACGATGCTGACTTAAGTACAAGAAGAGTGAATCTTCTAAGAGTTTATGCTTTGAGCGGCTCCTGGGAGACCAGTATTAGATTCCAATACACCAGCGCAGTTTTACTGTAATCGTTGGTCCTTCACATTGACCATGAAACACAGATATTGCATCGTGTTTGAATACAAAATGCACAACGCCGACTTAAGTACAAGAAGAGGGAATCTTCTAAGAATTTGTGCTTTGAGCAGCACCTGGGAGACCAGTATTAGATTCCGATGCGCCAGTGCAGGTTTACTGTATCTCTTGGACTTTCACATTCACCATGATACACAGAATTTGCATCGTGATTGACTACATAGGAGCAATGCCGGCTTCAGTACAAGAAGAGTGAATCTTGTAAGAATTTGTGGTTTGAGCGCCTCCTGGGAGACCAGTATCTGATTCCGAAGCCCCAGTGCAGGTTTACCGTATCTCTTGGACCTTCACATGGACCAAGAAACACCGAAATTGCATCGGGATTGAATACAAAAGGGACATGGCCGACTTAAGTATAAGAAGAGTGAATCTTCTAAGAGTTTGAGCTTAGAGCTGCTCCTGGGAGACCAGTATTATATTCCGATGCACAGCTGCAGGTATACTGTTTCCCTTGGACCTTCAAATTGACCATGAAACACAGAAATTGAATAGGGATTAGGTACAAATAGTACAATGCCGATTTAAGTACAAGAAGAGTGTATCTTGTAGGAATTTGTGCTATGAGCGTCTGCTGCGAGACCAGTATTAGACTCCGATGCACCAGTGCAGGTTTACTGTATCCCTTGGACCTTCACATTGACCATGAAACACAGTAATTGCATCGGTATTGAATACAAAAGGGACAATGCCAACTTAAGTTCAAGAAGAGTCAATCTTCTAAGAGTCTTTGCTTTGAGCGGCTCCTGGCTGACCAGTTCTAGAATCCGATGCACCAGTGCAGGTTTACTGTATCCCTTGGACCTTCACATTGATCATGAAACACAGAAATTGCATCGGGATTGAATACAAACGGCACAATGCCAACGTAAGTACAAAAAGAGTGAATCTTCTAAGAGTTCGTGCTTTGAGCGTGACCTGGGAGACCAGTATTACATTCCGATGCACAAGTGCAGGTTTACTGTATCCCTTGGACCTTCACATTGACCATGAAACACAGAAATTGCGTAAAGATTGAATACAAAAGTGACAATGCCGACTTAAGTACAAGAAGAGTGAATCTTCTAAGAGTTTATGATTTGAGCGGCTGCCGGGAGACCAGTATTCGATTCCGATGCACCAGTGCAGGTTAACTGTATCTCTTGGACCATCACATTGACCATGAAACACAGAAAATGCATCGGGACTAAATACAAAATGGACAATGCCGACTTAAGTGCAAGAAGAGTGATTCTTCTAAGTGTTTGTGTTTTGAGCGGCTTCTGGGAGAGCAGTATTAGATTCCGATGCACCACTGCAATTTTACCGTGTCCCTTGGACCTTCACATTGACCATGAAACACAGAAATTGCATCGTGATTAAATATTCAAGTCACAATACCGACTTAAGTACAAGAAGAGTGTATCTTCTTAGAGTTTGTGGTTTGAGCGGCTCCTGGGAGACTAGTATTAGATTCCCATGCCCCAGTGCAGGATTTCTGTTTCCCTTGGACCTTCACAATGACCATGGAACACAGATATTGCATTTGGATTGAATACAAAAGGACCATGACGTTTAAAGTACAAGAGGAGAGAATCTTATAAGAGTTTGTGGTTTGAGCGGCTGCCGAGAGACCAGTAGTAGATTCCGATGCACCAGTGCAGGTTTACTGTATCCCTTGGACCTTCCCATTGACCATGAAGCACAGAAATTGCATCGGGATTGAATACAAAAAGCACAATGCCAACTTAAGTACAAGAAGAGTGAATCTTCTAAGCGTTTATGATCTGAGCGGCTCCTGGGGGACCAGTACTAGATTCCGATGCACCAGTGCAGGTTTACTTTATCCCTTGGACATTCACATTGACCATGGAACACAGAAATCGCATCGGGATTGAATACAAAATGCACGATGCTGACTTAAGTACAAGAAGAGTGAATCTTCTAAGAGTTTGTGCTTTGAGCGGCTCCTGGGAGACCAGTATTAGATTCCAATACACCAGCGCACTTTTACTGTAATCGTTGGCCCTTCACATTGACCATGAAACACAGAAATTGCATCGTGTTTGAATACAAAATGCACAACGCCGACTTAAGTGCAAGATGGGGGAATCTTCTATGAATTTGTGCTTTGAGCGGCACCTGGGAGACCAGTAATAGTTTCCGATGCGCCAGTGCAGGTTTACTGTATCTCTTGGACCTTCACATTCACCATGAAACACAGAAATTGCATCGTGATTGACTACAAAAGAGCAATGCCGGCTTCAGTACAAGAAGAGTGAATCTTGTAAGAGTTTGTGGTTTGAGCGCCTCCTGGGAGACCAGTATCAGATTCCGATGCCCCAGTGCAGGTTTACTGTATCCCTTGGACCTTCACGTTGACCATGAAACACCGAAATTGCATTGGGATTGAATACAAATGGGACAATGCAGACTTAAGTACAAGAAGAGTGAATCTTCTAAGAGTTTGTGGTTTGTGTGGCTGCCGGGAGACCAGCATTAGATTCCGATGCACCAGTGCAATTTTATTGTATCCGTTGGACCTTCACATTGACCATGAAACACAGAAATTGCATCGGGATTCAATACAAAAGGCACAATGCCGACTTAAGTACAAGAAAAAAGAATCTTCTAGGAGTTTGAGCATAGAGTTGCTCCTGGGAGACCAGTATTATATTCCGATGCACAGCTGAAGGTTTACTGTTTCCCTTGGACATTCACATTGACCATGAAACACAGAAATTGAATAGGGATTTGGTACAAATAGTACAATGCCGATTTAAGTACAAGAAGAGTGTATCTTCTAAGAATTTGTGTTATGAGCGTCTGCTGCGAGACCAGTATTAGACTCCGATGCACCAGTGCAGGTTTACTGTATCCCTTGGATTTTCACATTCGCAATGAAACACAGTAATTGCATCGGGATTGAATACAAAAGGGACAATGCCAACTTAAGTTCAAGAAGAGTCAATCTTCTAAGAGTCATTGCTTTGAGCGGCTCCTGGCTGACCAGTTCTAGAATCCGATGCACCAGCGCAGGTTTACTGTATCCCTTGGACCTTCACATTGTCCATGAAACACAGAAATTGCATAAAGATTGAATACAAAAGTGACAATGCTGACTTAAGTACAAGAAGAGTGAATCTCCTAAGAGTTTATGATTTGAGCGGCTGCCGGGAGACCAGTATTCGATTCCGATACACCAGTGCTAGTTAACTGTATCCCTTGGACCTTCACATTGACCATGAAACACAGAAATTGCATCTGGATTGAATACATAATGGACAATGCCGACATAAGTGCAAGAAGAGTGAATCTTCTAAGAGTTTGTGTTTTGAGCGGCTTCTGGAAGCCCATTATTAGATTCCGATGCCCCAGTGCAGGATTACTGTAACCCATGGACCTTCACAATGACCATGTAACACAGATCTTGCATTTGGATTGAATACAAGAGGACCATGCCGTTTTAAGTGCAAGAGGAGAGAATCTTATAAGAGTTTGTGGTTTGAACGGCTGCCAGGAGACCAGTAGTAGATTCCGATGCACCAGTGCAGGTTTACTGTATCCCTTGGACCTTCACATTGACCATGAAACACAGAAATTGCATCTGGATTGAATACAAAAAGCACAATGCCGACTCAAGCACAAGAAGAGTGAATCTTCTAAGCGTTTATGATCTGAGCGGCTCCTGGGAGACCAGTATTAAATTCCGATGCACCAGTGCAGGTTTACTTTATCCCTTAGACATTCACATTGACCATGGAACACAGAATTCCCATCGGGATCGAATACTAAAGGCACAGTGCCGACTTAAGGATAAGAAGAGTGAATCGTCGAAGGGTTTGTGCTTTGAGCGGATCCTGGGAGACCAGTATTAGATTCCGATGCTCCAGTACAGGTTTACTGCATCCCTTGGACCTTCACATTGACCATGACACACAGAAATCGTGCCGGGATTGAATACAAAATGCACGATGCTGACTTAAGTACAAGAAGAGTGAAGCTTCTATGAGTTTGTGCTTTGAGCATCTCCTGGGAGACCAGTATTAGATTTTGATGCACCAGTGCAGGATTACTGTATCCCTTGGACCTTCACATTGACCATGAGTCATAGGAATTGCATCGGAATTGAATGCATAAGGCTCATTGCCGTTTTAAGTACAAGAAGAGTGGATCTTGTAAGAGTGTGTGATTTGAGCGGCTCCAGGGAGACCAGTATTAGATTCCGATGAACCAGTGCATGTTTATAGTAGCCCATGGATCTTCACATTGACCATGAAACACAGAAATTGTATCGGGATTGAATATTAATGGCACAATGCCGGCTTAAATACAAGTAGAGTGAATCTTCCAAGAATTTGGGTTTTGAGCGGCTCCTGGGATTCCAGTATTAGATTCCGATGCACCAGTGCTGGTTTACTGTATTCCTTGGACCGTCACAATCACCATGAATCACAGGAATTGCATCGGGATTAAATACAAAAGGCAAAATGCCGTCTTAAATACAAGAAGAGTGAATCTCATAAGAGTTTGTGATTTCAGCGGCTCCTGGGAGATAAGTATTAGATTCCGATGCAGCAGTGCAGGTTTACCGTATCCCTTGGGCCTTCACATTGACCATAAAATACAGAATTTGCATCGGGATTGAATACAAAAGGCACAATGCCGGCCTAAGTACAAGAAGAGGAATCTTGTAAGAGTTTGTACTTTGAGTGGATACTCGGGACCAGAATTAGATTCATATGCACCAGTGCAGGTTTACTGGAATCCTTGGCCCTTCACATTAACCATGAAACACAGAAATTACATCGCGATTGAATACAAAACCACAATGCCGACATAAGTACAAGAAGAGAGAATCTTACAAGAGTGTGTGTTTTGAGCGGCTCCTGGGAGACCAGTATTAGATTCCGATGACCCAGTCCACGTTTACTGCATCCCATGGACCATCACATTGACCATGAAACACAGAAACTGCATCGGGATTGAATACAAAGCACAATACCGACTTAAGTACAAGAAGAATGAATCTCGTTAGAGTGTGTCCTTTGAGCGGCGCCTAGGAGACCAGTATTAGAATCCGATGCACCAGTGCTGGTTTACTGCACCCCATGGACCTTCACACTGCCCATGAAACACTGAAATTGTCTCGGGATTGAATACTAATGGCACAATGCCGACTTAAGTACAAGTAGAGCGAAACTTCCAAGAATTTGTGCTTTGAGCCGCTCCTGGGAGGCCAGTATTAGATTCCGATGCACGAGTGCAGGTTTACTGTATCCCTTGGACCGTCACATTGACCATGAATCACAGGAATTGCATCGGGATTGAATACTAAAGGCACAATACCGACTTAAGTACAAGAAGAGTGAATCTTCTAAGAATTTTTTCTTTGAGCGGCTCCTGGAAGACCAGTATTAGATTCCGATGCACCAGTGCAGGTTTACTGTATCCCTCGGACCTTCTCAATGACCATGAAACACAGAAATTGCATCGAGATCGAATACAAATTTCACAACGTCGACTTAAAAACAAGAAGAGTTAATCATCTAAGAAAGTGTGTTTTGAGCGGCTCCTGGGAGACCATAATTAGATACCGATGCACCAGTCCCCGTTTACTGCATCCCATGGACCTTCACATTGACCATGAAACACAGAAACTGCATCGGGATGGAATACAAATGCCACAATGCCGACTTAAGTACAAGAAGATTGAATCATCTAAGAGTGTGTGCTTTGAGCGGCTCCTGGGTGACCAGTATTAGATTCCGATGCACCAGTGTAGGTATACTGTATCCCTTGGACCTTCACATTGACAATGAATCACAGAAATTGCATCGGGATCCAATACATATTGCTAATTGCTCTCTAAAGTACAACAAGAATGAATTTTCGAAGAGTGTGTGCTTTGAACGGCTCCTGGGAGACCAGTATCAGATTCCGATGCACCAGTGCTGGTTTACTACTTCCCATGGTAGTTCACATTGACCATGAAACACAGAAATTGTATCGGGATTGAGTACAAAAGGCACAATGCCGACATAAGTACAAGAAGAGTGAATCTTCTACGAGTTTGTGTTTGAGCATCTCCTGGGAGACCAGTATTAGATTCCGATGCACCAGTGCAGGTTTACAGCATCCCATGGACCTTCACATTGACCATGAAACACTGAAATTGCATCGGGGTTGAATACAAAATGCACAATGCCGACTTAAGTACAAGAAAGTGAATCATCTAAGAAAGTGTGCTTTGAGCGGCTCCTGGGAGACCAGAATTAGAAACCGATGCACCAGTCCTCGTTTACTGCATACCATGGATCTTCACATACGCCGTGAAGCACAGAAATCGCATCGGGATTGGATACAATATTCACAATGCCGACTTAAGTACAAGAAGAGTGAATCTTCTAAGGGTTTGTGCTTTGAGCGGTTCCTGATAGACCAGTATTAGATTCCGATGCACCAGTGTATGTATACTGTATCCCTTGGACCTTCACATTAAAATAAGAACCCAGAAATTGCATCGGGATTGAATACTAATGGCACAATGCCGACTTAAGTACAAGTAGAGTGAATCTTCCAAGAATTTGTGCTTTGAGCGGCTCCTGGGAGGCCAGTATTAGATTCCGATGCACGAGTGCAGGTTCACTGTATCCCTTGGACCGTCACATTGACCATGAATCACAGGAATTGCAACGGGAATGAATACATAATGCTAATTGCTCTCTGAAGTACAACAAGAGTGAATCTTCTAAGAGTTTGTGCTTTGAGCGACTCCTCGGAGACCAGTAATAGATTCCGATGCATCAGTGTAGGTTTACTGTATCCCCTCGAACTTCATATTGACCATGAAACACATAAGTTGCATTGGGATTGAATACAAGAGGCACAATGCTGTCTTAAGTACAAGAATAGTGAATCTTCTAAGAATTTGTGCTTTGAGTGGCTCCTGGGAGACCAAAATTAGATTCCGATGCACCAGTACTGGTTTACTGAAACCCTTGGACCATCACATTGACCATGAAACACAGAAATTGCATCGGGATTGAATACACAAGGCACAATGATGAGTTAAGTACAAGAAGAGTGAATCTACTAATAGTGTGTGCTCTGAGCTGCTCCTGGGAGACCAGTATCAGATTCCGATGCACCAGTGCTGGTTTACTGTATCCCTTGGACCGTCACATTGACCATAAAATCCCAGAAATTGCATTGGGATTGAATACAAAGCACAATGCCGACTTAAGTACAAGAAGAGTGAATCTTGTAAGAGTGTGTGCTTTGAGCGGCTCCTGGGAGACCAGTATTAGAATCCGATGCACCAGTGCTGGTTTACTGCATCCCATGGACCTTCACATTGACCATGAAACACAGAAATTGTATCAGGATTGAATACCAAAGGCACAATGCCGACTTAAGTACAAGTAGAGTGAATCTTCCAAGAGTTTGTGATTTCAGCGGCTCCTGGGAGACCAGTATTAGATTCCGATCTAGCAGTGCAGGTTTACTGTATCCCTTAGGCATTCACATTCACCATGGAATACAGAAATTGCATCGGGATTGAATATAAAAGGCACAATGCCGGCTTAAGTACAAGAAGAGGAATCTTGTAAGAGTTTGTGCTTTGAGCGGATGCTGCGATACCAGAATTAGATTCCGATGCATCAGAGCAGGTTTACTGTAATCCTTGGCCCTTCACATTGACCATGAATCACAGGAATTATAGCGGTATTGAATACATATAGCTAAATGATGTTTTAAGTACAACAAGAGTGAATCTTCTGAGAGTTTGTGCTTTGTGCGTCTCCTGGGAGACCAGTATTAGATTCCGATGCACCAGTGAAGGTTTACTGTATCCCATTGAACATCACATTGACCATGAAACACAGAAATTGCGTCGGGATAGAATATAATAGGCACAATGCCGCCTTATGTACATGAGGAATCTTCTAAGGTTTTGTGCTTTCAGCGGATGCTGGGAGACCAGTATTAGATTACGATGCGCCAGTGCCGGTTTACTGTATCTCTTGGACCTTCACATTCTCCATGATACACAGAAATTGCATCGTGATTGACTACAAAAGGGACAATGCCGACTTCAGTACAAGAAGCGTGAATCTTGTAAGAGTTTGTGGTTCGAGCGCCTCCTGGGAGACCAGTATCCGATTCTGATGCCCCAGTGCAGGTTTACTGTATCCCTTGGACCTTCACATTGACATGAAACACTGAAATTTCATCGGGATTGAATGCAAAAGGGACAATGCCGACTTAAGTACAAGAAGAGTGAATCTTTTAAGTGTTTGTGGTTTGTGCGGCTGCCGGGAGACCAGCATTAGATTCCGATGCACCAGTGCAATTTTACTGTATCCCTTGGTCCTTAAAATTAACCTTGAAACACAGAAATTGCTTCGGGATTCAATACAAAATGGACAATGCCGACATAAATACAAGAGGAGTGAATCTTCTAATATATTATGCTCTGAACGGCTCCTGGGAGACCAGAATTAGATTCCGATGCACCATTGCACGTTTACTGTATCCCTTGGACCTTCACATTGACCATGATACACAGAAATTGCATCGGGATTGAATACAAAAGGCACAGTGCCGACTTAAGTAAAAGATGAGTGAATCTTCTAGGAGTTTGAGCTTAGAGCTGCTGCTGGGAGACCAGTATTATATTCCGATGCACCGCTGCAGGTTTACTGTTTCCCTTGGACCTTCACATTGACCATGAAACATAGAACTTGAATAGAGATTAGGTACAAATAGTACAATGCCAATTTAAGTACAAGAAGAGAGTATCTTCTAAGAATTTGTACTATGAGCGTCTGCTGCGAGACCAGTATTAGACTCCGATGCACCAGTGAAGGTTTCTTGTATCCCTTGGACCTTCACATTGACCATGAAGAACAGAAATTGCATCGGAATTGAATACAAAACGGACAATGCCGACTTAAGTGCAAGAATAGTGAATCTTCAAAGAGTTTGTGTTTTGAGCAGCTTCTGGGAGACCAGTATTAGATTCCGATGCACCAGTGCAAGTTTACCGTGTCCCATGGACCTTCACATTGACCATGAAACACAGAAATTGCATAAAGATTGAATACAAAAGTGACAATGCCAACATAAGTACAAAAAGACTGATTCTTCTAAGAGTTCGTGCTTTGAGCGTGACCTGGGAGACCAGTATTATATTCCGATGCACAAGTGCAAGTTTACAGTATCCCTTGGACCTTCACATTGCCCATGAAACACAGAAATTGCATAAATATTGAATACAAAAGTGACAATGCCGACTTCAGTACAAGAAGAGTGAATCTTCTAAGAGGTTGTGATTTGAGCGGCTGCCGGGAAACCAGTAGTAGATTCCGATGCACCAGTGCAAGTTTACCGTGTCCCTTGAACCTTCACATTGACCATGAAACACAGAAATTGCATCGTGATTGAATATTAAAGGCACAATACCGACTTAAGTAGAAGAAGAGTGAAACTTCTTAGAGTTTGTGCTTTGAGCGGCTCCTGGGACACCAGTATTAGATTCCGATGCGCCAGTACAGGTTTACTGTATGCCTTGGACCTTCACATTGACCATGAGTCACAGAAATTGCATCGGCATTGAATACAAAAGGACAATGCCGACTTAAGTACAAGAAGTGTATATCTTCTTAGAGTTTGTGGTTTGAGCGGCTCCTGGGAGACTAGTATTAGATTCCGATGCCCCAGTGCAGGATTACTGTATCCCTTGGACCTTCACAATGACCATGAAACACAGAAATTGCATTTGAATTGAATACAAAAGGACCTTGACGTTTTAAGTACAGGAGGAGAGAATCTTATAGGAGTTTGTGGTTTGAGCGGCTGCCGGGAGACCAGTAGTAGATTCCGATGCACCAGTGCAAGTTTACCGTGTCCCTTGAACCTTCACATTGACCATGAAACACAGAAATTGCATCGTGATTGAATATTAAAGGCACAATACCGACTTAAGTAGAAGAAGAGTGAAACTTCTTAGAGTTTGTGCTTTGAGCGGCTCCTGGGACACCAGTATTAAATTCCGATGCGCCAGTACAGGTTTACTGTATGCCTTGGACCTTCACATTGACCATGAGTCACAGAAATTGCATCGGCATTGAATACAAAAGGACAATGCCGACTTAAGTACAAGAAGTGTATATCTTCTTAGAGTTTGTGGTTTGAGCGGCTCCTGGGAGACTAGTATTAGATTCCGATGCCCCAGTGCAATATTACTGTATCCCTTGGACCTTCACAATGACCATGAAACACAGAAATTGCATTTGAATTGAATACAAAAGGACCTTGACGTTTTAAGTACAAGAGGAGAGAATCTTATAAGAGTTTGTGGTTTGAGCGGCTGCCGGGAGACCAGTAGTAGATTCCGATGCACCAGTGCAGGTTTACTGTATCCCTTGGTCCATCACATTGACCATGAAACACAGAAATTGCATCGGGATTGAATACAAAAAGCACATTGCCGACTTAAGTACAAGAAGAGTGAATCTTCTAAGCGTATATGATCTGAGCTGCTCCTGCGAGACCAGTATTAGATTCCGATGCACCAGTGCAGGTTTACTTTACCCTTGGACATTTACATTGACCATGGAACACAGAAATCGCATCGGGATTGAATACAAAAGGCACAGTGCCGACTTAAGAATAAGAAGAGTGAATCATCCAAGAGTTTGTGCTTTGAGCGGATCCTGGGAGACCAGTATTAGAATCCAATGCACCAGTACAGGTTTACTGCATCCCTTGGACATTCACATTGACCATGACACACAAAAATCTTGTGAGGATTGAATACAAAATGCACGATGCTGACTTAAGTACAAGAAGAGTGAATCTTCTTAGAGTTTTTGCCTTGTGCGGCTCCTGGGAGACCAGAATTAGATTCCAATACACCAGCGCAGTTTTACTGTAAAATTTGGCCCTTCACATTGACCATGAAACACAGAAATTACATCGTGTTTGAATACAAAATGCACAAAGCCGACTTAAGTACAAGAAGAGGGAATCTTCTAAGAATTTGTGCTTTGAGCGGCACCTGGGAGACCGGTATTAGATTCCGATGCGCCAGTGCAGGTTTACTGTATCTCTTGGACCTTCACATTCACCATGATACACAGAAATTGCATTGTGATTGAATATTAAAGACACAATGCCGACTTAAGTACAAGAAGAGGGAAACTTCTTAGAGTTTGTGCTTTGAGCGGCTCTTGGGAGACCAGTATTAGATTCCGATGCGCCAGTGCAGGTTTACTGTATCCCTTGGACCTTCCCATTCACCATGAAACACAGAAATTGCATAAAGATTGAATACAAAAGTGACAATGCCGACTTAAGTACAAGAAGAGTGAATCTTCTAAGAGGTTGTGATTTGAACGGCTGCCGAGAAACCAGTAGTAGATTCCGATGCACCAGTGCAGGTTAACTGTATCCCTTGGACCATCACATTGACCGTGAAACACAGAAATTGCATCGGGATTGAATACAAAATGGACAATGCCGACTTAAGTGCAAGACGAGTGAATCTTCAAAGAGGTAGTGTTTTGAGCGGCTTCTGGGAGACCAGCATTAGATTACTTGCACCAGTGCAAGTTTACCGTGTCCCTTGAACCTTCACATTGACCATGAAACACAGAAATTGCATCGTGATTGAATATTAAAGGCACAATACCGACTTAACTAGAAGAAGAGTGAAACTTCTTAGAGTTTGTGCTTTGAGCGGCTCCTGGGACACCAGTATTAGATTCCGATGCGCCAGTACAGGTTTACTGTATGCCTTGGACCTTTACATTGACCATGAGTCACAGAAATTGCATCGGCATTGAATACAAAAGGACAATGCCGACTTAAGTACAAGAAGTGTATATCTTCTTAGAGTTTGTGGTTTGAGCGGCTCCTGGGAGACTAGTATTAGATTCCGATGCCCCAGTGCAGGATTACTGTATCCCTTGGACCTTCACAATGACCATGAAACACAGAAATTGCATTTGAATTGAATACAAAAGGACCTTGACGTTTTAAGTACAAGAGGAGAGAATCTTATAAGAGTTTGTGGTTTGAGCGGCTGCCGGGAGACCAGTAGTAGATTCCGATGCACCAGTACAAGATTACCGTGTCCCTTGGACCTCCACATTTACCATGAAACACAGAAATTGCATCGTGATTGAATATTAAAGACACAATGCCGACTTAAGTACAAGAAGAATGAAACTTCTTAGAGTTTGTGCTTTGAGTGGCTCCTTGGAGCCCAGTATTAGATTCTGATGCATCAGTGCAGGTTTACTGTATCCCTTAGACCATCACATTACCATGAAACACAGAAATTGCATCGGGATTGAATACAAAAGGCCAAATGCCAACTTAAGTACAAGTCGAGTGAATCTTCTAAGGTTTTGTGTTTTGAGCGGCTCCTGGAAAGCCAGTATGAGATTTCCATGCACCAGTTTAGGTCTAATGTATCCCTTGGACCTTCTCATTGACCATGACACACATAAATAGCACCGGGATTGAAGAGAAAAGGCACAATGCCGACTTATGTAAAAGAAGAGGAATCTTCTAAGAGTTTGTGCTTTGAGCGGTCCCTGGGAGACCAGTATTAGATTCCGATGCACCAGTGCAGGATTACTGTATCTCTTAGACGTTCACATTGACCGTGAAACACAGAAATTACCCCGGGAATGAATACAAAAGACACAATGGCCGACATAAGTACAAGAAGAGTGAATCTTCTAAGAGTTTGTGCACTGTGGGACTCCTGGGAGACCAGTATTAAATTCCGATGCACGCGTGCAGGTTTACTGTACCCCATGGACCTTCACATTGACCATGAAACACAGAAATCGCAACGGGATCGAATACAAAATGCACAATGACGTCTTAAGTACAAGAAAAGAGAATAATCTAAGAGTTTTTGGTTTTAGTGCCTCCTGGGAGACCAGTATAAGATCCCAATGCAGCAGTGCAGGTTTGCGGTATCCCTTGGACCTTCACATTGACCATGAAACACAGAAATTGCATCGGGACTTATTACAAAAGGCACAATGCCGACTTAAATACAAGAACAGTGAAACACCTAAGAGTTTGTGCTTTGAGCGGCCCCTGGGCGACCAGTGTCAGATTACGATGCACCAGTGAAGGTTTACTGTATCCGTTGGACGTTCACATTGACCATGAAACACAGAAATTGCATCGTTATTGAAAACAAGAGAGAGAATTCCGACTTAAGTGTAAGAAGAGTGAATCTACTAAGTGTTGGTGCCTTGAGCGGCTCCTGGAAGACTAGTATTAGATTCCAATGCAGGTTTACTGTATCCCTTCAACCATCACATCCACCATGAAACATTGAAATTGTATCGGGATTGAATACAAAAAGCACCAGGGCGACTTAAATACAAGAAGAGTGAATCTTCTAAGAGTTTGGGTTTTGAGCGGCCCCTGAGAGACCAGTATTTGATTCCGATGCAGCAGTGAAGGTTTACAGTATCCCTTGGACTTTCACATTGACCATGAAACACAGAAATTGCATCGTGATTGAATATTAAAGGCACAATGCCGACTTAAGTACAAGAAGAGTGAAACTTCTTAGAGTTTGTGCATTGAGCGGCTCCTGGGAGACCAGTATTAGATTCCGATGCAGCAGTGAAGGTTTACAGTATCACTTGGACATTCACATTGACCATGAAACAAAGAAATTGCATCGGGATTGAATACTAAAGGCACAATGACGAATTAAGTACACGATGAGTGAATCTCCCAAGAGTTTGTGCTTTCATCGGCCTCTTGGATACCAGTATTAGTTTCCTATACACCAGTGCAGCTTTACCGTATCCCTTGGAACTTCACATTGACCATGAAACTTAGAAATTGCATTGGGATTTATTACAAATGCACAATGCCGAGATAAGTACAAGACGAGTGAATCTTCAAAGAATTTTTGCTTTCAGCGGATCATGGGAGACCAGTATTAGATTCCGCGGCACCAGTGCAGGTTTACTGTATCCGTTTGACCTTCACTTTGACCAAGAAACACGGAAATTGCATCGGGATTGAATACAAAACTGACACTGTCGACTTAAGTACAAGAAGAGTGAATCTTCTAAGAATTTCTGCTTTGAGCGGCTCATGGGAGACCAGTATTAGATTCCGCTGCACCAGCGCAGGTTTTCTATATCCGTTTGACCTTCACATTGACCATGAAACACAGATATTCCATCGGGATTGAATACGGAAGGCACAATGCCGACTTAAGTACAAGAAGAGTGAGTCCTCCATGAGTTTGTGATTCCAGCGGCTCCTGGGATACCAGTTATAGATTCCGATGCACCAGTGCAGGTTTACCGTATCCCATAAACCTTCACATTGACCATGAAACACTGAAATTATATCGGGATTGAATACGCAAGGGACAATGCCGACTTAAGTACAAGAAGAGTGAATCTTCTAAGAGTTTGTGCTTTGAGCGGCTCCTCCGAGACCAGTATTAGATTCCGATGCACCAGTGCAGGTTTACTGTATCCCTTGGACCTTCACATTGACCATGAAAAACAGAAATTGCATGGGGATTGAATACAAATGGCACAGTGCCGACCTAAGTACAAGAAAAGTTAATCTTCTAAGAGTTTGTGCTTTGAGCGGCTCCAGGGAGACCAGTATTAGATTCCAATGCACCAGTGCAGGTTTACTGTAACCTTTCGACCGTCACATTGACCATGAAACACAGAAATTGCATTCGGATTGAATACAAAATGTACAATGCCGACTGAAGTACAAGAAGAGTGAATCTTCTAAGAGTTTGTGCTTTGAGCGGCTGCTGGGAGACCAATATTTGATGCCGATGCAGCAGTGCAAGTTTACAGTATCCCTTGGACTTTCACAATGACTATGAAAGACAGATATTGCATCGGGATTGAAATCAAAAGGGACAATGCCAACTTAAGTACAAGAAGAGTGAATCTTCTGAGAGTTTGTGGTTTGAGCGGCTTTTTGGATACCAGTATTAGATTCCGATGCACCAGTGCATATTGAAGTTATCCCTTGGACCTTCGCATCAACCATGAAACATAGAAATTGCATCGGGATTGAATACAAAAGGCATAAGGGCGACATAAGTACAAGAAGAGTGAATCTTCTAAGAGTCTGTGTTTTGAGCAGCTCCTTGGAAGACCAATATTAGATTCCGATGCACCAGTGCAGGTTTACTGTATCCCTTGGACTTTCCCATTGACCATGAAGCACAGATATTGCATTGGGTTTGAATACAAAAGGCACAAATCCGGCTTAATTATAAGAAGAGTGAATTTTCTAAGAGTTTGTGGTTTGAGGGCACCTGGGAGACCAGTACTAAAATCCGATGCACCAGTGCAAGTTAACTGTATCCCTTGGACTTTCACATCGACTATGAAGCACAGAAATTGCTTTGGGGTTGAATTCAAGAGCCACAAATCCGGCTTAATTATAAGAATTTTCTAAGAGCTTGTTTTTTGAGCGGCTCCTGGGAGACCAGTATTAGATTCCAATGCACTAGTGGATGTTTACTGTATCCCTTGGACCTTCACATTGACAATGAAACACAGAAATTGCATCGAGATTGAAATCAAAAGGTCAATGCCGACTTGAGTACAGGAAGAGTGAACCTTCTAAGAGTTTAAGCATTGAGCGGCTCCTGGAAGACCAGTGTTTGATTCCGATGCAGCAGTGCAGGTTTACAGTATCCCTTGGATCCTCACATTGACCATGAAACACAGAAATTGCATCGGGATTGAAATCAAAAGAGACAATGCCGACTTAAGTACAAGAAGAGTGAATTTTCTGAGAGTTTGTGTTTGAGCGGCTCCTGGGATTCCTGTATTAGATTCCGATGCACAAGTGCAGGTTTAACTTATTCCCCAGACCTTCACTTCGACCATGAAACATAGAAATTGTATTGGGATTTAATACAAAGGGCACAATGGCAACTGAAGTACAAGGAGAGTGAATCTTCTAAGAGTTTTTGCCTTGAGTGGCTCCTTGGGAGACCAGTATTAGATTTCGATGCACCAGTGCAGGTTTACTGTATCCCTTGGACTATCACATTGACCATGAAGCACAGAAATCGCATCAGGGCTGAATACAAAAAGCACAATGCAGACTTAATTACAAGAAGAGTGAATTTCTAAGATTTTGTGGTTTGAGCGGCTTCTGAGAGACCAGTATTAGATTCCGATGCACCAGTGCAGGTTTACTGTATCCCTAGGACCTTCACATTGACCATGAAACACAGATATCCCATCGGGATTGAATACAAAAGGAACAATGCCGACTTAAGTAAGAGAAGAGTGAGCCTTCTAAGAATTTGTGCTTTGAGTGGCTCATGGGAGATCCGTTTGACCTTCACTTTGACCATGAAACACGAAAATTGCATCGGGATTGAATACAGAAGGGACAATGCCGACTTAAGTACAAGAAGTGTGAATTTTCTAACAGTTTGTGGTTTGAGCGGCTCGTGGAAGACCTGTATTACCTTCCAATGCCCCAGTGCGGGTTTTCTGTATCCCTTGGACCTTCCTATTGAACATGAAACACAGAAATCGCATCGGTATTGAATAAAAAAGGCACATAGCCGACTTAAGTACAAGAAGAGTGAATCTTCTATGATTTTGTCCTTAGAGCGGCTCATCTGAGACCTGTATCAGATTCCGATGCACCAGTGCAGGTTTACTGTATCCCTTGGACCATCACATTGACCATGAAGCACAGAAATCGCATCGGGGTTCAATACAAAAAGCACAAACCAGTCTTAATTACAAGAAGAGTGAATTTTGTAAGAGTTTGTGGTTTGAGCTTCTCCTGGGAGACCAGTATTAGATTCAGATGCACCAGTGCAGGTTTACTGTATCCCTTGAACCTTCACATTGACCATGAAACACAGATATTGCATCGGGATTGAATACGAAAGGCACAATGCCGACTTAAATGCAAGAAGAGTGAGTCTTCTATGAGTTTGTGCTTCCAGCGCCTCCAGGGACACCAGTATTAGATTTTGATGCACCAGTGTAGGTTTACCGTTTCCCTTAAACCTTCACATTGACCATGAAACACAGAATTTGCATCGGGATTGAATACAAAAACCACAATGGCGACTTAAGTACAAGAAGAGTGAATCTTGTAAGAGTTTGTGCTTTGAGCAGCACCTTGGGGGACTAGTATTGGATGCCGTTGCACCAGTGCAGGTTTACTGTATCCCTTGGACCATCACATTGACCATGAAACACAGATATTGCATTCGGATTGAATCCAAAATGCACAATGCCGACCGAAGTACAAGAAGAGTTATCTTCTAAGAGTTTGTGCTTTGAGCGGCTCCTGGGAGACCAGTATTTGATTCCGATGGACCAGTGCAGGTTTACTGTATCCCTTGGACCATCACATTGACCATGAAACACAGAAACTGCATCGGGATTGAAATCAAAACGGACAATGCCGACTTAAGTACAAGAAGAGTGAATCTTCTGAGAGTTTATGCTTCGAGCGGCTCCTGGGATACCAGTATTAGATTGCGATGCACCAGTGCTGGTTTAATTTATCCCCTGGGCCTTCACATCGACCATGATACATAGAAATTGCATCGGGATTGAATACATAAGGCACAATGGCGACTTAAGTACAAGAAGAGTGAATCTTCTAAGAGTTTTTGCTTTGAGCGGCTCCTTGGGAGACTAGTATTAGGTTCCGATACACCAATGCAGGTTTACTGTCTCCCTTGGACTTTCACATTGACCATGAAGCACAGAAATCGCATCGGGGTTGTATACAAAAAGCACAAAGCAGACTTAATTACAAGAGGAGTGAATTTTCGAAGAGTTTCTGGTTTGAGCGGCTCCTGGGAGACCAGTATTTGATTCCGATGCACCAGTGCAGGTTTACTGTATCCCTTGAACCTTCACATTGACCATGAAACACAGATATCGCATCGGGATTGAATACAAAAAGCACAATGCCGACTTAAGTACAAGAAGGGTGAGTCTTCTAAGAATTTGTGCTTTGAGCGGCTCATGGGAGACCAGTATTAGGTTCCGATGCACCACTGCAAGTTGTCTGTATCCGTTTGACCTTCACTTTGACCATGAAACACGGAAATTGCATCAGCATTGAATACAAAAGGGACAATGCCGACTTAAATACAAGAAGAGTGAATCTTCTATGAATTTGTGCTTTGAGCGGCTCATGGGAGACCAGTATTAGATTCCGATGCACCAGTGCAGGTTAATTGTATCCCTTGGACATTCACATTGACCATGAAATAAAGAAAATGCATCGGGATTGAATACTAAAGGCACAATGACGAATTAGGTACACGATGAGTGAATCTCCCAAGAGTTTGTGCTTTCATCTGCTCCTTGGATACCAGTATTAGATTCCAATGCACCAGTGCAGGTTTACCGTATCCCTTGGAACTTCACATTGACCATGAAACTTGGAGATTGCATTGGGATTTAATACAAATGCACAATGCTGAGATAAGTACAAGACGAGTGAATCTTCAAAGAATTTGTGCTTTGAGCGGCTCATGGGAGACCAGTATTAGATTTCGATGCACCAGTGCAGGTTTACTGTATCCGTCTGACCTTCACTTTGACCATGAAACACGGAAATTGCATCGGGATTGAATACAAAAGGGACAATGCCGACTTAAGTATAAGAAGTGTGAATTTTCTAACAGTTTGTGGTTTGAGCGGCTCGTGGGAGACCTGTATTACATTCCAATGCACCAGTGCGGGTTTACTGTATCCCTTGGACCTTCCCATTGACCATGAAACACAGAAATCGCATCGGTATTGAATAATAAGGCACATAGCCGACTTAAGTACAAGAGGAGTGAATCTTCTATAAGTTTGTCCCTTGAGCGGCTCATCTGAGACCTGTATCAGATTCCGATGCACCAGTGCAGGTATACTGTATCCCTTGGACCTTCACATTGACCATGAAGCACAGATATCGCATCGGGTTTCAATACAAAAAGCACAAAGCAGACTTAATTACAAGAAGGGTGAATTTTGTAAGAGTTTAAGGTTTGAGCGTCTCCTGGGAGACCAGTATTAGATTCAGATGCACCAGTGCAGGTTTACTGTATCCCTTGAACCTTCACATTGACCATGAAACACAGATGTTGCATTGGGATTGAATACGAAAGGCTCTATGCCGACTTAAGTACAAGAAGAGTGAGTCTTCTATGAGTTTGTGCTTCCAGCGCCTCCAGGGACACCAGTATTAGATTTTGATGCACCAGTGCAGTTTTACCGTATCCCTTAAACCTTCACATTGACCATGAAACACAGAATTTGCATCGGGATTGAATACAAAAACCACAATGGCGACTTAAGTACAAGAAGAGTGAATCTTCTAAGAGTTTGTGCTTTGAGCAGCACCTTGGGAGACCAGTATTGGATGCCGTTGCACCAGTGCAGGTTTACTGTATCCCTTGGACCATCACATTGACCATGAACCACACAAATTGCATTCGGATTGAATCCAAAATGCACAATGCCGACTGAAGTACAAGAAGAGTGATCTTCTAAGAGTTTGTGCTTTGAGCGGCTCCTGGGAGACCAGTATTTGATTATGATGGACCAGTGCAGGTTTACTGTATCCCTTGGACCATCACATTGACCATGAAACACAGAAATTGCATCGGGATTGAAATCAAAACGGACAATGCCAACTTAAGTACAGGAAGAGTGAATCTTCTGAGAGTTTGTGCTTTGAGCGGCTCCTGGGATACCAGTATTAGATTCCGATGCACCAGTCCAGGTTTAACTTATCCCCTGGACCGTCACATCGACCATGATACATAGAAATTGCATCTGGATTGAATACAAAAGACATAAGGGCGACATAAGTACAAGAAGAATGAATCTTCTAAGAGTTTTTGCTTTGAGCGGCTCCTTGGGAGACCAGTATTAGATTCCGATATACCAGTGCAGGTTTACTGTCTCCCTTGGACTTTCAAATTGACCATGAAGCACAGAAATCGCATTGGGGTTGTATACAAAAAGCACAAAGCAGACTTAATTACAAGAGGAGTGAATTTTCGAAGAGTTTCTGGTTTGAGCGGCTCCTGGGAGACCAGTATTTGATTCAGATGCACCAGAGCAGGTTTGCTGTATCCCTTGGAACTTCACATTGACCATGAAACACAGATATCGCATCGGGATTGAATACGAAAGGCA